>NC_066363.1:133946414-134546414 GCF_013377495.2 Cygnus atratus
GTACTTGGTCCATACTTCCACAAACTGTAAAGCTGTCAAAGAATAAGTCCATTACTTTTTTATTCCCAGTTAGATCTGATATCATATCAGGTGTTGTAGGAGGCACAGTTCCTAAAAGTCTGTGTTTTCCTATAAGTGCCAGTTTGCCCTCCCTCCCCTCCCCCCCACCTCTCAGTCCCTCCTCCCCCGCCCCCCCCCCCCCCCCAAAAAAAAAAAAAAGGTAGCAGAAATCTCACTGCTTGAAGTTTTTTCCAAGACTCCAGGATATCATGGAGACAGTTACCAAATGCTTATACACATCTCCAATTACAATGTCTTACTTCAACAAAGGCAGTACATTTCCAATGAAGTTTGCAGTAGTTATCCTTCAACCTGTAGTCACTATCCAACAGAATATGTAATAGAAAGCTTGCTTTGCTGGAGAATAGATATTTCTTGCTAATGATTATTGCACATGGTCCTATTTTGACAGAGCAAAATCGCCCGTTTCTGACAAGTAAACTGAAACGTCGATGTGCAATTTCCTATGCTAAGCTCTTGCCTGCACACCATTCTTAATACCTACAACCTGAAGAAGAAACAAGGGGCTTCAATAGAAAATGCTAGCAGAGCCCTGCAGCTGCTCTTGTCTGATTATACTACTTTGGCACCAGCCCATTATTAAAGATTTTTAACTGATGGTGATGGGCAGACCACTGTGCAGAACAGGCTGTTCTCAAGTGGCCAGCTTAAGCAGAACATGACCAACTTACAGCTCACATGGTTCTCAAAATCTGTGGGTCAGGCTGCACCAAGCATTTATTCTGGATGCCACTGTATTTCAAGGCATGCAATAATAGCTTTTCCAGCAGAAATACAGTATATCCCTAATGAATCCCACAGTGCTGATCTCACAATAGCAGGGCACAGGGTTCAGTTATCTGATCAGCATAACCTAAGTACAGTAGTTAATTCTGAGGGGGGTGGGGGGGGGGGGGGCGGGGGGGAAAGTGAACATTCTGTCTTCTTAATTCCATTGCAAGATAGCACATTTGAATAATAGCTTTAATTAAATTAAGTGAGTTTAATTAAGATTGGGAAGATTGGGCTGGTTCAGGGAAGACAAAGCACTATTCAGGGCTTTTAAAATGCTTTATTTTCTTCCTGAGGAGTGTTTAGCTGTGTAACATTCTAAAGTCATCTATTTCATAACATTGCCAATCTAATAAGCCTCAGTATTTTGCAACTTATAATAGCGTGTGGCATTTGCTATAGGAAGGTTGTAATTAAAAGGTTAATGAAAATAAAGTATAATTTGACTTTTTAGCATGAAAAATGAAAACTTGGCAGTTTTCCTGCATAACCTGGTATGGTTATGTGCTATGCATCTGTGGACACAATTTTTTTACCCATACTGCTGTTAACATTCTTTTATGCAAATAATTGTCTATTTCTTTGAGGGTTTTTTTATTAACTTTAAAAAATAATTAAACAAGAAACCAACTGTGGAAAAAAAAAAAAGGAAAGAAAAAAAAGAATGTCTGCATTAGTTTTGATTTTAAACAGTAAACAAGTAGAAAGAAGGTTCCTATCAGGCTGGGGTTCTAACAGTGAATGAGAAACTTGGTAAAAGTTCATGAAGATGATTAAGAGACTGGAGGACTGTTCAGAAAAGAAGGTTCAACAAGAGCTTATTAGTGTGTATAAATACCTGAAGGGAGGGTGCAATGATGTTGGAGCCAGACTCTTCTCAGTGACATGACAAAAGTCAATGGCAACAAATTAAGACACAAAAATCCATCTGAACACAAGAAAACAATTTTTTACTGCTAGAGTGGTTAAATACTAGAACTGGTTGCACAGGGAGGTTGTGGAGTCTCCATCAATCAGGATATTCAAAGTTCAACTGGGCATAACTATATCCAGTGCAGCCTGCTCTACATAACCCTGCTTGAGCAACCAAGCATTGGACTAGAGGATCTCAAGAGGTCACTTACAGTTTAAATAATTCTTCCATCCTGTGTTTCAAGTACAAGTAAGAATAACTGTATGAAGAGTGGTTCATGGCCATCCCCCATGAAGGCTGACAACAGCTGCAGAAGCCATGCCACTGAGGTACTGCAGAGTGGCAAGGAAATGATTAAGTAGCAATGTCAAAGGGGCAAGAAACTGAAGTGTTTGTTTCAGAGATCTTGAGGCATCTACCTGTTCTGTCAGAATGGGTATTTCCAAAGATGCAGTCCAAGTATTTGGTTGGTACAGTCACTCCTTCAGCTGAGTCAAAGAATGTGTTTAAGATTTCTTCACTTGTAGATTTGACCAGTAAGAATGTCTAATACCAAGAGATGAAAAGATATTAGGAATAATCATTAATATTACATTAACTAAAAATTTTAAAGGGTTTTCAACTGACTACAGAAACTTTCCTAATTTACAGTCAATGAGCAGTGGAATATTTGAGCTTTACTTGCAAGCAGATACAGTAGAACTAATACATGCAATATTCAGTAAGGCTTAATATCACACAGAGTATCTATCTCCTGCATAAAATTCATATCTTTGCAATTTGCATTTATTGATTATTTTCATAGATGATCCAATTAAGAGAGTTACATTTTGTAACTGTACACCAGCTGAGGTAAAGGCAGATCACTAACAATCTAAACAGGAAAAATTATATTCATGACAATGACTGCAATAATTAAAAATCAAATATAATTTTTAATTTAAATAACTTTAAGCAGTGTTTTATGTTCTGACCGAAGGGACTTCCTTCCATCTAATTCAGAGCACAGAGAAAAAAAAAAAAAAAAGGGAGAGGAGAGGAGAGGAGAGGAGAGGAGAGGAGAGGAGAGGAGAGGGAAATATAAAAAGAAAAAAGAAAAAAATGAAAAAGAAAAAAGAAAAAAAAGAAAAAAAGAAAAAAAGAAAACAGAAAAAGAAACAAAAAAGAAAAAAGAAAGAAAAAAGAAAAAAGAAAAAAGAAAAAAGAAAAAAGAAAAAAGAAAAAAGAAAAAAAGAAAAAAGAAAAAAAAGAAAAAAGAAATAAGAAAAAAGAAAAAAGAAAAAAGAAAAAAAGAAAAAAGAAAAAAAAAGATTGGAATAAAAGCAGTAACATGCAGGAACCACTGATGCTAAATCTCAAATCAACATAGTTTAAAAAGTGAGCGAATGTAAATTCTTTTGATAAATTCAGTTTTATGGACTGCAAAATTTAAATTCAGATGTTCTACTCCACTGAAAATCTTGTACTGAGAAAGTTTAGGTCTTCCATAATGGTGTTAGCAATGTTCATCACACAGAAATGGTGAAGATGACAAGGAAGGAGAATGAAGAAATTATTTGAAGAAAATGAGTCTATTGGAAGGGACACAAAGAACTCAGTTAAGTTTCCCAGTAGCAAACTAATCAGGAAACTCATTTGAAATACTGCACAAAATCCTCGAAAGAAAAAAAAATAAGGAAAGGATATGTTGGCCCAGTAGTTATTTTTTTTCCTGGTACTGAATACCTATCTGCCTTTCCTCTCATTTTAATACAACTGTCTGGCAATGGGCATACAGTCAAGGGTAATAGTACGGCTCCAGAGACTTGAAGAAAGAACAAATTATCAAAATTTGTGTTGGGAAAATTGAATAGATGTTTTTTTCTTTACTTTCCACTATTTCTGTGGAGACATAGACTGATGAGACATGCTAGATGTCTGTGTCCCTGCTCTGCTGCTACAGCATCACACTGTGTACTGAGCTGCAGGTACACTCTTCCAGCTCAGAGCAGCTTGGCCCTTGAAATCAGCCTACAAAGAGTTCCCAGAGACTCTCTCATTTCAAACACAATGTCAAGAACATCAGACAAAAAATGTACGAATGCTAAAACAGTAACAAGTTTTAAAGATGTTCAGAAGATGTTAACATCATCATGCCAAGGTGCTGCGTTTGGTGGGTGTCCCTGGGGTGGCAGGACCTGGCATCCCAGGTCTATCCCACCACTCCAACAAGGTAGCAAGGCAGCTGGGACAGACCCAGCCCTGGTCTTCAGGCACCTCTCTGAAGACAGGGGTAGGTTCTTGGGTGGGCCTGGCTCAGCTTGGCCCATGACTGCAGCCTCATAAGGCTGTAGTGAGCTGGACAGCTGGGATAACCTGAAATTACAGTAGCCTGATCTACAGTTGCCTGGAAATACAGAAATAACCTTATCAATTGAATGATAAAGTATGCTATTTATGTTTATTGAGTTTTCCTAAAAATGATTGTAAAAGGTAGATTGAAACTGAGCGGAACAAATGGAAGAGGAAATTACTTCTTGCAAAGAATCCTTTCTGCGAGTGAGCCAGCTGCTGGTACAGTAGAAATTCATTAGCGGATATTGGTTAATAAAATGCATTACAGACAAGTAACAGACATAATTTCTTGGGTTTCAAATTAAGCCAAAGAATTCCATTCTAGAGAATGTGATTTTTTTTTTCATCTATATTTTTTTGGAATATAGAGTCGGCGGTCAACATTTCTGGTTGTAATTTCACCAATGAAAAAGGGAAAGATAATTCTTGAACAGTTATGTAAAATGAGAGCTAATGTTTCCACTGTAGGAGAGTGAAAAGCGAAACAGTAAAGCTGTGTTCTGTATATACTACAAATATGAATAAATCACCCTGAAAAATAAAAATAATAGTAAGCAGGCCCCCTCCTTAGCTCAAACTTGAGGTTCTTGGAGGATCTATTACAATTGTTTAGTATTCTTCTGGTTTTGTTAGATTTTTTTTTGTTCAAATTTATGTTATAATATCTCTCATAGTCAAGTATTGGTCCTTTATTATTGTAGGCTATATAGAGAAAATTAATAAATACTACATACCTGGTTCTAGCGATCTAAGTATCTAAGTACCTAGACACTACAACCTAGAGCCTTATTTACATAGGAACATTAATTTCAGTATAAATCAATATATATCATCTTTTTGTGCAAAATCCCTTTGATATTTACATGTTGATAACCTTTTATAAATTTATTTTGAGTTTTAATTTCTACTCTAAATACTCCATAACCATATTTCAAAATCAATAATCTATTAAAAGATTTGTGTTAATGTACTTCTATTTTCAATACATATTTCAAAACTTTTCTCACTGTACTCCCAATCTCAGTAGCTAGTTGCTAACTACATATTCTCTACTGTTTTGCTTTTTTCTTAATAAAGTAACTCTGTCCTACTTAAATGCTGGTGTATTATCATGATCCAATTGTGACTTCATCTTGATAGCAAGTTCATAGACTTTAAGCTCTTTTCTGTCAAGAAATCCTGAAGTATCTTGCCTAACAAGAAATACCAAGTCTAGCAAAGGGGCCTACAAGAAAGATGAGAGGGACTCCTTACCAGCGGGTGTAGTGATAGGAGAAGGAGTAATGTTTTTACATAAAAGAGGTCAGATTTATATTAGATATAAGGAAGAAATTCATTTCTATGAAGGTGGTGAGGCACTGGCACAGGTTGCCCAAAGAACCTGTGGATGCCCCATCCCTGGAAGTGTTCAAGACCAAGCTGGATGGGGCTTTGAGCAACCTGGTCTAGTGGAAGGTGTCCCTGTGCATGGCAGGGGGGGTGGAACTAGATGATCTTTAAGGTCCTGCAAGTGCAGGATCCTTCAACTAGGGAGGAATAGCCCCATGCACCAGTACAGGTTTGGGGCTGACCTGCTGGAAAGCAGCTCTGTGGAGAAGGACTTGGGAGTCCTGGTGGACCATGAGTCCAGGTTAACCATGGGCAAGCAATATGCCCTTGTGGCCAAGAAGGCCCAGTTCTGGGCTCCCTGGTACAGAGGGACATGGAGCTACTGGAGCGAGTCCAGCAGAGGGCTATGAAGACGTTTAAGGGACTGAAGCATCTGTAATACAAGGAGAGGCTGAGAAAGCTGGGCCTGTTTAGTTTGGAGAAAAGAAGACTAAGAGGGAATCTTATCAATTTGTATAACATTTAAAGGGAAGGTGTCAAGAGGATGGGGGTAGACTCTTTTCAGCAGTGCCCAGCAACAGGACAAGAAGAGGCAATGGGCATAAACTAAAATGCAGGAAGTTCCAGCTGAATATGAGAAAATGCTTCTTTACTGTAAGGCCGACAGAGCACTGGAACAGATTGACCAGAGAGGCTGTGGAGTCTCCTTCTCTGGAGGTATTCAAAACCCGCCCGGATCACATACGTGCAGTATGCTGTACGTGACCCTGCATGGTGGGGGGGGGTTGAACCAAATGATCTCTAGAGGTCCATTCCTACCTTAACCATTCTGTGATTCTGTGATTATGATCCTTCCAACCCAAGCCATTCTATGATATGATATGTCCACATATATAAACCACTAGTAGGCTATGGTGTTTTTGCTCAAGTGGGCAGCAGAGCTCCACCACAACTGCTCTCTCATTCCCCCTTCTCAAAGGGAAAGAGGGAGATAATACAATGAAAAGGGCTCGAGGGTTGAGATAAGGACAAGGATGTCACTCAATTATCATGACGGGCAAAACAGACGCGGCGTAGGGAGATATAAGAAATTTATTGCCTATTACTAACAAGCTAGAGAAGTGAGAAACAAAGAAAAACAAATTAAAAATGCCTTCCCCCCATCCACCCTCATCCACCTCCTCCCCTCAAGCAGCACAGGGGAATGGGAAAAGGGGTTTGCCTCTGCCGCTCCTTCACGGTCACTCTGTGCCCCTGCTCCACGTGGGGCCCCTCCCACGGGACGCTGTCCTTCCCAAACTGGGCCTGCGGGGGCTTCCCACAGGCAGCAGCTCTTCAAGAACCACTCCCACACAGGTCTGTACCATGGGGTCCATCCATCAGGAGCAAACTGCCCTAGCACAGGTCCCCCATGGGCAGCAGCTCCTGCC
Source organism: Cygnus atratus (assembly GCF_013377495.2). Lineage (NCBI taxonomy): Eukaryota > Metazoa > Chordata > Aves > Anseriformes > Anatidae > Cygnus > Cygnus atratus. The sequence goes on from NC_066363.1 coordinate 133,953,273, forward strand.
AGGTCACCTGCTCCTGCGTGGGCTCCTCTCCATGGGCTGCAGCTCTGGCCTGTAATCTGCTCCAGTGGGAGTTTTCCACAGGTCGCAGCCTCCTTCAGGGCAGATCCAACGAGATCTCCTCCACAGTCTGCAGCATGGAGGTCTGCTCTGCTGTGGTACACCATGAGCCCAGGGGGGCAGCCTGCTTTACCAGGGGCCTCTCCACAGGCCACAGGGGAACTTCTGCTCCGGTGCCTGGAGCACCTCCTGTCCCCCTTCTACACTGACTTTGCGGTATGCAAGGCTGTTTCTCACTCCTCACTCTCCCAGCTGCTGTTGTGCAGCAATTTTTTTTCCCTTTCTTAAATATACTCTCACAGAGGCACAAACAACTTCACTTACTGGCTCAGCTCTGGCCAGTGGCGGGTCTCTTTGGAGCTGGCTGAAACTGGACGTTATCTAACAGGGGGCAGCTTCTGGAATCTTCTCACAGAAGCCACCCCTGCAGTCCCCCCCTACAAAAACTTTGCCACGTAAACCCAGTACATATACAAATGAAGAAGAAAAGGTATATTTCCTGGGTCATGTGTCCGTGAAGCTACGACAAAAACTCTAAAGCAAAAAAATAGCCTCTCAGTCGTTTCCAATATATATATATATACACTCTGAGAAAGATTTCCCCAGTAGATCATGGAACATGCCTACACAGGCAATAGCAGCCAGTGAGTAAGAGGAAATTACCTTGGAAGATCAATTCTTCAATACATTGCATGCACAACCCGGGGAGCAGCTTTGGGTCACTGTGGTGGTTTTACTCAGGTGGGCAGCCGAGTTCCACCACGGCTGTTCTCTCACTTCCCCTCCTCAAAGAGGAAGGGGGAGAAAATACGACACAAAGAGCTCAAGGTTTGAGATAAGGATGATTTAATTAAAGGGAACAGGGAGAGGGGAGAAAAAAAAAAAAGGAAGGAAAAGAAAAAAAAAAGCAAAGGCCACGTGGAAGCACAGAGAGAGAAAACCAGTTACTCTCTACTTCCCATCAATGAGCAGTGTTCGGTCACGTCCTGGGAAGCAGGGCCTCAATACACGTAGCAGTTATTCAGGAGGACAGACACTTCCACGAGCAGCCGCTCCCCCCCCCTCCCCCATTTCCCACCTTTTATTGCTGATTGTGGCATCATATGGCATGGAAAACCCATTTGGTTGGTTTAGGTCAGCTGCCCTGGTGATGTCTCCTCCCCATTGCTTGCCTACCCCCAGCCTGCTGGCTCTTGGGGGTTTGGAGGGAGTCCTGATGCGGTACCAGTATTGTGCAGCAATAGACACAACACTGGTGTGATACCAGTGCTGTTCTAGCTACAAGTGCAGAGCACAGCACTGTACGGGCTGCTGCAGGGAAAGTTAACTCCATCCCAGCCAGACCCAACACAACCTTCAGGGCCTCAATATATGTAGCGGTTGTTCAGGAGGATAGACGTGAAATTACAGGGATAGGAATGTTGTGGAGATAGCACAGTCATTAAATAATTTATTTTATATATATTTTTATTGTTATCCTCAGGAACATGAAATGTGGAAATCTTTGTCCATCATAATAGTTATGGGAAGAAGAGTTTGCTAAGCATTGTGAAATATTACACTGTCCATCTCAGTGGTAGAGTAAAGCATTTAGACCTTTGCTAACTCAGTTCCATCTGCTGTACACTGAAGATCCAGACATCTGACTAACATCACAAAGGTTGCTAATTTATCACCATTTAAAGGATCAGCTATTGCTTATTATCTTGCTCAAAAAAAAAAAAAAAAAAAAAAAGAGTTCAATAACTATTGAAGAAAGCTGAGAAAGAGGAAACAGAAGGAGATGCCCAGTCCAACTTTTTATTCTGTCTCCAAGAGCAGCTATAATAATAGGAGAGTTTAATTTGATTCAAGAGCACATATCTTGAACAATTGCCCAAACACCTGAAATATTCTTTTCAAAGCAGTTATCACTGGGATAATAGCGATCAGCTTTGCTTCCTATATCCAGTCTGAGAACAGTTTGAAAATGTTAACATGGTTTTGAAATTGAAAAAAAAAAAAAGAGAGAGAGAGAGAGAGAGAGAGAGAGAAAGAGAAAGAGAAAGAGAAAGAGAAAGAAAGAAAATAGCACTGCAACCAGGCAACAGAGCAGAAGGAATGGTAGGACTGATTCCAGGGTCCCAAATTCTAGCTAATTCCATGAGGTCTCCTATAATCCACTATGATAAAGAGTCACTAATGCCCACTGCCTAGCAACAGAGTATTGACCCCAGGTGTCTTCTGAGAACATAGTGTCTTGGTTGTGAAGAAAAGTAAAAAAAAAAAAAAAAAAAAAAAAAAAAAAAAAAAAAACATCTTGGGCAATATGATTCAGAAAATAAACTGTTTAAGTCCCATAAGAGCAAACAGTGTCAAAATATAACTTATTGAAGGTTAATGTTTTTGTTTGTTTGTTTGTTTTTTATGTATGGAAGAATTACCTATAATGCAGACTGCCAAGGTAGACGAAGCAAATACCAGATACAGAATTTCCTCAAGATCTGTAGGATGACATAACCTAAACCATAGAGCTCAGCAGAAAATCATTTAACTTACTTTTTCTTTAATTTATGCCATATGGTAGTATTGTCATGACTGAGGTGGGATTTAAATGACAAGATGGCAGATTTACAATTTTTCAGGGAAATCATTCTGATAGGGTCTGAAGAGCAAGGTGCTAATTTTAATGTTTAAAATCCTAAATGGTTTCAGATTCAGTGATACGGGGAACAGTCACCGCTAAGCTATTCAGAGTTGACAACAGACAGTGCAAGTATTTAAACCACTATGGAAGAGAGGGAACTACCAGCAGATTATTTTTAGCCTTGCATCCATAAGCTGTCAAGCCCATTTTCTTTACTTAAGAATAAATAATTGTCTTAAGTTTTATTGAAGTCACAATGCACCACTGGTGTTGTAAGTGTTTATAGGCTGGGGAAAAAAAAAAAAAAAAAAGAAAAAAAAAACATCTCTTCCCTGATAACCTTACAGTAGGTGTAGTGTGTTATTAAATTTATTCCCTGGAAAAGAAGATGGAGGTGATAAGAATATGTACATGCTAGAAGATAGAAAATAAATCTTCTGGTTTGATATGCAAATATTATACACAGTGGAAATAGGCTTAGGAAATTCCTGTTGCTCATCTAATCCACTTCATCAACCAGTACATGGGCAGGGGGAAAGCACAAGGAAAGAAACATCATATCCCATCCCCTCCCTGTTCTTTTTAGGTATCTGGAACAACAAAGAAAACCTTCCAGACGGAGATTCTTCTTAGACTACTGTTTCTCTGGTCCTTGTAGGAAGCTCGCATATGGGAATATTTGTACCCTTTCCCTCCCCCCAGTCCTTCCACTACAGAAATTCAATTGCCAGGGACAATCTAAACCTTAATTGTAGAGTATGTCAACAGTTTGTCATTTTAAATCTTATATAACTTGACAGTTTTCCCTGAATCTTGTCAGTTCTCTTTTTGAGTGTTTACATATGGGCATATTAAATGTTACAGATAGCTATGGTTGGATTTAAAACTGTATGTCCTGTAGTTTCAAATCCACAGCAAGCCACAGAACGCAGTGTATGATTCAAGAAAAATAGACCTCATTTGTTTTCACGCATTTTTTCTCTAAAATGTAGTCTCCTTGTATATATATGTAAAGTCAAAAAGTATTTTGTTTTAATTATGCCCTCAGATCATACAAAGAAAATGTCAAATTCTAAATCAACTTACCTGGTTGATACATACAACATATCAACAAATCTGATATCAGCTTATTTTTCCTAACTTATTTATGGACAAATAGTGCTTAGACTGGAGGCTCAAGTTAAGGCAAAGCAGTGCTCCACAGAAATAAGGATTGACTTGCACCCCTGAAGTCAGTCAGTCATACCTTAAAAGTCTGGAGAGCATTTCTCATGAGTTTAGAAATATTACCTGCTGCCTTCAAGATTTCTAGAATGCAACAAAGTCATGTGATATTTAAGAATAAAAATATATTTACAGAGTCAAGAATAAACTGAGTACATGCTTTATCCTAAAGCATGCATCTGTTGGCATCTTGTTCTGTTGGCATTTGTGAAATGTATAGATTTCAGTTTTTCATGCCCTCTGCTTTCTAGGCTGTGATCTAACATGGAGCAAATTACCCATTACCCACATGAGGACAGTCACTCTTTGGATAATGAGCAAACCATGAAGATGTGTACACACATATCTCTGCATGAGTTTTTTTTGCCTCAGTTGTCTTTTTAAAATATCATGTATGTCCAGAACAATGATTTACCACATGCATGCATGTGAAATGGAAATGCAGAACATTAAGGAATTGAGTTGTAATTTAATAGGATTTCATTATATTTATAGGATAATGAAATACAGATCAATTAATCAAGAAGGGATACAGATCATGAAAGTGGCAAGAATAATTCCATCTCTAATTGAAAGAGGTGCTACAGTAGCATTTTATTCACAAGTACGTCATACATCAGAGGTAAAGTTGCCTGAACCAGCAGATGCTCACAGTTCCAGTACAAGCTAGAACCTATTGTGTGAATGGCTCAAAGACTTACGGACTTTCACAAACATCTTGGTGTATATTTGTTAGGTTTACTTATTCTTCTGGTTTCAAACAGCTTACGTCCTCCAGATTTTACTCTAAAATTCATGATACCAAATGTGCTTAATAAAACTTTTTGGACCAATACAGATAAAGTGCTGGTAAGAGCTAAAAATAAATTTGGTGCTTAAACAGGATGACAGATTTTTTTTTTTTTCTCTCTGTTTATACCTGAATTATATTTTAATATTAACTTTGGTTCTAAGTTATCCACTGGTAGTCACAATATGAGATCAAAATTGGAATAGAGGCTTTGTTGTGGTTTAGCCCGGCTGGCAGCCAAACACCACACAGCCGTTCGCTCACCCTCCCCCCTCCCTCTCTGGGATGGGGGAGAGAAACGGGAAAGTGAAGCCTGTGAGTTGAGATAAAGACAGTTTATTAAGACAGGAAAAATAATAACAATAATAATAATAATAATAATAGTATTAATAGTAATAATGTGTACGAAATAAGTGATGCACAATGCAATTGCTCACCACCCGTTGACCGATGCCCAGCCTATCCCCGAGCAGACAGCCCCCCCTCCACCCCGGCTAGCCACCCCTATATATTGTTCAGCATGACGTCAGATGGTATGGAATACCCCTTTGGCCAGTTTGGGTCAGCTGTCCTGGGTCTGTCCCCTCCCAGCTCCTGCTGCATCCCTAGCCTGCTCGCTAGCAGGACAGAGCGAGAAGCCGAAAAGTCCTTGGCTTGGTGTAAGCACTGCTCTACAACAACCAAAACATCAGCATGTTATCAGCGCTCTTCTCATTCTAATCCAAAACATAGCACCCTGCCAGCTACTAGGAGGAAAATTAACTCTGTCCTAACTGAAACCAGGACAGCTTATAATACATTAATCATGAGTTATGCTATCCATTTACATTACTGCTTATGAAATGTCTGATTTTGAATCTTCACTATTAAGTTAAAATTTCTTAAGAAGCCATGAAGAAGACAGTTTAAATATTGGTATTCAATTCTGTATTTTAACACTTAGTGAGTTGAATGAAATATGATTAAACCTTAAAGTGTGAGAGAGTGAAGATAAATCAACCAGTGCTGTAAAATGCTTGCTATGTAACCACTGCACCAGAAATAAAGAATCAGGAAAACTTTTCAAGAATAAGGTCCCAAAGTTTGTGTCTAAATTTATTACATCTCAATTTTTCTAAAGTCCTAAGCTAGTAGCTTCCAGTTAAGTTGACTATACATTGAATTGTTAGTCTATATGCTTTTTAATTTGTGCCAGACTTGCATAGCACAGGGGAAAGGTATGGCTCTAGGAAAGTACAAACAAGTCAATTTTTGTTTCATTTCCCTTGGAGGCCCTGTGATGTTCTGCACTATAGGCAAATTTATGCTAAAATACTGCTATTCATTCTTTGGTTCCACTATATCATTACACGTCAATTGGAATTATATTTTCTACATGATTAAGGGAACCACTTTGCTTATCTCAGCAATATGAAAGACCTAAAGGTGGAAAAAAAAATCTTTCAGTGTGATTAAGCAGAGAAATGCATTCCAAAGAGACAGAAGTATTTAATTGACATTGACCCACTAATCTCTTGTCTGGAGACATCTTACTTAAAAGTTATGTCATTTATGACATTAACAGTATCGTCGAGTTAGGGATCCTGAAAACTAGGCTGGCACAGAAAAGCAGGAGTGCACACAAAATGACACACAAGCAAAGTCATCCTGGATTTCAAACTCTTAGCAATTGGCAATGCATTGGTCTTCCCACATGCTATGACAAAAGAAAAGCTTATGGTCTACAACTACTGTAAATAAATAAATAAATAAAATATTGTTACCTTATGCAATCGTAATCTTTATCTACATCTATGCTAGAAAGACAAGAAAAGCCAGGGAACTTTCCTGGGCACCATGGCTGTCTGTGTGCCTAGACTGTGAGAACAGTCTCTGGCATGCTTTTGGGTCTGAGACTAATGGCAGTAACCCAGAAAATCCCTGGCCATGTTTAAGGATTTTGTATAGACTAAATAAGGGCAATTCCCAAAAAGTAGTTTACATGAGGCCATACTGTTCTGCAAGACAAATGGGTTTAATGTTACAGACACAGTTTCATGCCAGTTCACATCAGTGCCAGAGATGATGTTCTGGGATCCTAATACAGATATAGCCCTCATGTTCATTAGGTATACCACTAGCTACGACCATAGTTGTTCTGTGATCTATCCTAAATTAGAAATATTAATTATCCCAAATAAAGATGTAGAGTGTGAAGAGAGAGAGTCTATTATTCATTAACTATAAAATAATATTTTTTCTATTAGTTCCATTTTCAAAATGAAAGTGTATTGTTTTTGTCTTATTAAATTAGCATTTTTCGGACTTTTTTTTTTTTCTTTTTTTTTTTTTTTTCTGATATAAATCTATTACCTTCCCTAACTGGTCAAGAAATGTTATGAATTTCTCACGTTTAGCTAAGTGTGTCTAGAACTTTTTAAGACACTGTACAGTATTTTAATACAAATGAAAGTAAATAGGTACAATTATCATGATTTTAAAAAGTGACTAGTAATTTCAGTTAACATTATTTGGAGCACTTACTTTAAATGTGTGAAAGGTTCTGTTTTCTGAAATTCAGGTATATCAAGCTAGATAATAAGAAAAAACACTGTACTAAAACAATAATAATAAGCTTACCAATTAGAAAATGATGGTCAAAATCCTGTTTTTGGACTGAAGCTGCCTAAACCTAAACTACAGGCAGCTAATCTTCCCTACCATGAAACCACTATCATAGAGCTTGAGATACTTACGACTTATTCTTGTAACACTGACATAGCTTCAACTCACAGGAAACAGCTTCTTCTGCATTAGATTCAGATGTGACAAATGCATTTAGAAAAAAAAAGTGTTTCAAACTGTTCAATGTGAAAAGTGGATCTTTCTGGACATGGTGAACTGGCAGTTATTATTGCTGAACAAACAGATGTTGTTTTCTAGTTAAGGTTGATTTATAGAATAGGAATGAATGGCTTTCTTCTTTTTGTTCAAGACATATTTGCCCCTAGACATTTACTCTTTTATATGGTCATGTTGAACTCTGGAGGAAAGGGCAAGAGCATGAGTCTGAATCCTGCCATAAAAATGTCACGTGAGGCAAAACTTAATGGCATTCATCAAACTAATTATCAATTTGGTATTTTTCATCTTCTATGGATGAAAAATAAATAAATAAATCCTATCCTTCAAAACAGAAATTAATTTGCAAAGAAACATATATGCTAGTTTACACAGTTTCACTGCACTAAGTAAAAGTTTCCAACAAGTAACAAGCATTGTGTTCCACACTAAGAAATGGAACTTCATAGCTATACAGGGGAGAAAAGAATCCCATTGAAATTATTCCTTTGATGATTTCACCACCGTTCTCTGAGGTTTCCAGAAATGAAGCCCTGATGCAGAGGGAACATGCCAGGGGATGAAGTTGTGGGAGACATTTCTTTGGTTGTTTTGATGATGTTTCCACCCATGGGTATTTTATATTATGCTGCCAGAACTTAACTTTCACACTACTGACAAAGTCAACTTCATTCTGTCTTGGGCACGCAGGTGTATCCTGTTAGGTTGCCAGTATTGTCCTGCCATACTTACTAAGCATAAATACAAGACAAATTGTACTCAAAGACATCCAATTTCTTACACATTTCTTTTGAAAATGTCTTTGAAAACAGCAAGGGAAAAGCTACAGAATCTCACAAAGAGCCTTTCTTTAGAGCAATAAAACACAACTTTTATCTGTTATATCTGATAACTAAGGCCAGCAAAATGGCAAGACGGAAGTGTTTTTGAAGTCTTCCCTAAACACTCAAGTAATTTAAAAATACAGTTACAAGTGTTATCTACAATAGTTTTATTATTAAAAGCTATAATTTAGAATTATTATTAATACAACTGCATAGGTCAGTCCTGTAAACCATTGTTCTTTCTCCATAGGAACCTTAACTTTTCCTCACAGTTGCTCTACTTTGTTTACATCCTAGCCTTCTGCTCCTGCTGCCACAAGACATGAAGTGCCATGAAAAGCCCTATAGTTAATTTTGTATGTTTATTCTGTGGAGTAGGATATTCATTTAATTAAAATACTGAAAGATCATACCTTTTCATGGTTTCTTCCCCTGCAGAATGACAATACATCACAGGCAGGAGGTTATAACCTGTTACTTAGGGATCTCCGTAATGCAAGGAAATTGACAAGGGAGAGGTGGAGAAACAAAACAGATCTGCATCAGCCCCTTCTCTTCCAGTTTGTTTCTCAAGCTGAAGCACCCTGAAAGCAAGGCAAAAGCCTAGCAGTTGTTTCATTTCATTGATCCATAGCTTCTGAAATAAATCTCTCTGCCAGCTACCTTGCTGCCAGATACAACCAGAAGACTCTTTCAGGTTAATCTAACGTGTGTTGTGAGTCTTACTCCTTTGTAAATATGGCATTGTACCACATCCCTCTCTTTCCTAGCTCTCCAAAGTTTAAATGTAATTTAATTTTCTAGTGGCAGAAAAATGGAAGTGCCACTCAGACAAGCTGGTCACTCGTCATTTCATTTCTCCAAAATAAAAATTCTGCCTAGAATTAACAGTTTATCCTGTGCAAATGGTCACATTGAGATAACTTCCTGAATGTGTGAAACAGCACTGGTTTGATTCAAACACGGTCAATATTCCATGCATCTACTGTGGCATTTGCCTTGGCAAAGGAATGAAAGGACACAGTCATAAATTTACGATAGATTGAATGTTTAGTGTGTGAAAGAAAAGGTACCATCCATTGTGGTGAAGCCAAAAGAATAATATAGAGTTAGTTCAAAGGTATAGAGTCAGATGATGGATATTTGCAAACTGACTCATCCCGAGAGCTTCCACCTTTTATGGTAATCCTGCCAGCAGCCTTTCTGTTCGTCTCTGCCCTTACCTTTGTAATTCCCCTTCCCTGAGAATCCTTCTCTTCATGCATTTCAAGACTGTATTGTCTTCCATAAGGCACCTTTTTGCTCCACCTTTTCCTTAGTCCCCCAGTTACTGATGATGATGATGCTGTCTATTGAGCACATTTAGAAGAAATTTTGGCATGCTGTTTTCATGTAACTTCTTTTTTTCCTTTTAGCTGACTTTGGCTTTGGCCAAGGAATCTTCCTCCCCACCCTTGTTTATGACTCCAGTCTGTGATAGATCTTTGTCATCTTTGACTCACCTGTGAAATGTTCCATTTTTTTCTCTGTTCCTTTCTTTGTTTATCCCCTGCCAGTTTTTTACAACACATTGCACATTTACCTAGTATTCTCTTTTGAAAACTCCCAGATTCTCTCAATGTCAGCCTGTCAGTTGAGACAGCTAACATCTGACTGGATGTCAGTGTTTGCAACATAGATGTTTACATCTGAGCAAGTCACTCTCGGGCTTCCCAGAATTTCCACTCAGTCAACAGGATAATTTATCTCAGCCTAAAGTAGACACCTACATCTTGTGACATGAATCATACCCTGGACTCCATTGACTGCTAATAAAAGTTCTGTTGACTGTGATAGAAGCCTACAAAACCACCGCAAATGTAGAAACATGTTTTGTAGCTCTTAAAGTTGGCTGCAAAAAATGTCACTCTCAGACTTGCCCCTTTTTTCCCTTTACAATAAACACTTTTTAATCAAGGGTCATGACAGGATTAATGCTGGATGTCCTGTGCTGAAGGCAACATAAATCGAAGGCAACCTTAGTACAGCTGTTTTACTATCTCCCTTGCTTATCCATCCTTGAAGGAATGTGAAATTCAGCTCTTTCATTTAGCATAACTACTTTATAAAAAATAGTATGTGGGCCATGAACTCCGGTAGCTCCATTGGAACAGTACCATTGTTCTTTCTTTTCTTACTCGATGTTTCCTTCCAGAAGACAAATCTCATGCATCAGGTACCATAAGTGACCTACAATCAGTACCAAGCCACCAAGATGGCAGTCATGATTCTCCACAGTTTTCTGCATCTGTCCTGCTTTGTCACCTCAGTACTGGGTATTAAGTTGATATAATTGTATTCCAAGGGCAATTATGGTAGTCTTACTCCAGGGCTGATGTCACATTTTTTCATAAATATTGTAGTGGTCTGCTTTTCACTGGCAGGCCTAATGTGTCTTATCAAACTTTAGCTTTTCTGGTCTAGTGATGTAAATTTATTTAAGGTGGTTTACTGACTTAAGAAAATTTTATTTTCAAGACATATATAGTTTCGAAGTACTGTAGTGGATTTACGTGGCAAGGTTTTGGTAGCAGGGGCCCATAGGGGTGGCTTCTGTGAGAAGAATCTAGAAGCTGCCCCATGTTAGGTAAGGGCCCCACTGCTGACCAGAGCCGAGCCAATAAGTGATGTTGTTTGCGCCTCTGTGAGAGCATGTTTAAGTCAGGAAAAAAAATATGCTGCGCCACACAGCAGCTGGGAGAGAGAGGAGTGAGAAACAGCCTTGCAGGCGCCAAGGTCAGTGAAGAAGGAGGGGGAGAGGTGCTCCAGGCACCAGAGCAGAAGTCCCCTGTGGCCTGTGGTGAGGACCATGGTGGAGCAGGCTGTCCCCCTGCAGCCCATGGAGTATCACAGTGGAGCAGGGTTCCACGCTGCAGCCCGTGGAGGAGACCACAGTGGAGCAGGTGGACCTGCACTGACGGAGGCTGCGGCCTGTGGAGGACCCCTGCTGGAATAGATTCCAGGCTGGACCTGTAGCCCATGGAGAGGAGACCACGCAGGAGCAGGTGACCTGGCAGGAGCTGCTGCCCGTGGGGGACCCGGGTTAGAGCAGTTTCCTCCTGAGGGATGGACCCCATGGTACGGACCCATATCTGGAGCAGTTCTTGAAGAGCTGCTGCCTGTGGGCAACCCACGTTGGATCAGTTCAGCAAGGACTGCATCCCGTGGGAGGGACCCCACAGCACAGGGGACGAGAGTGACCGAGAAGGAGCGGCGGCGAAGAAGCGCTATAGACTGACCATAACCCCTGTTCCCCCGTTCCCCTGCACCGCTCAGGGGAAGGAGGTGGAAGAGGGTGGATGAGGGGGAAGGTGCTTTTGGTTTCTTTCCTTTGTTTCTCACTTCTCTAGCTTGTTAGTAATAAGTAATAAATCTTACTATCTCCCTATGCTGAGTCTGTTTTGCCCGTCATGATAATTACTGTGCGATCTCGCTGTCCTTATCTCAACCCTTGAGCTCTTTTCATTGTATTTTCTCCACGTTCCTCTTTGAGGAGGGGGAGTGAGAGAGCAGTTGTGGTGGAGTTCGGCCGCCCACCTGCGTAAAACCACCACAAGTACAAAGAAAAATAAATCTGAAGACCTGAAACAAATTTTCCCAAGATTTCTAGAAGCTTCATTTCCATGGTTTGCCCTTTTGCCTGATTTTGATATCTTGAAACAGAAAGTCTGTTTGTCTTGCGGAAAAAAAAAAGAAAGAAAAAAAAGTAAACAAAGTGAAAACAATCAAAAATGAAGCAGTAGGGCATTTATAGAATGGCAGCATTCCAGAGATCCTTGGGGCAGTCCTGTAAGTTTACAAAAGTCATCATGCAGTTTTTTCATAAACTGAAAAATACCCCACCATGGGTAGAGGAGCTGGTTACCATGGAATTATCCTTCATCCCTTGCATGGAGTATAACCCTTCAGTACTTAATCCCTTTGCTCCTTCATTATGTACCATCAAGGAACAGAACAACAACTGACAGCAACAAGAACAGTGCTGAAAGCCTTCAATAGCTACCCTTAAAAAGAGAGGGCAGTGGCCAGAGCAGTATGGAGCTGAGCTGATGCAGCAGCATGCAGCAGCATGAGCACAGACAGGGAAGCATTTACAATACAGCTCAGACGGTAAGAGGAGCCAGCTAACAATGATGATCACTAGTTCAATGAATGCTGATGTCAGACACACAGCAGCAAGTCTAGTAGAGAAATTGGAGGGTTTGATATGATGAAATGTACCTACCCTAGAGAAAGATTCAGGCAGAGTTAATTGAAAGCAACTAATCTCCAGTGAGAGGAAATAGGAAGGGATTGGAAATGAATGATAGAGAGATAAGGGCAAAGTTTTGGCCAACAGGAGAGAAAACAGAATGTAGGGTAATCTAGTGCACCAGAGTATTTAAGCATATGCTTAAATTTTAATGTACAAGTAATCCCATTGACTTCAACATATGCTTAAATGCTTTGCTGGATTGGGGCTTTAATGTACATTTGAATTAAACTGTAACATGATGATTTAGAAGTGAGCTCATATGAGGTTTCACTGGCTAAACAGAATTTTGCTTAAATGACATTTGGAGTGGGGATTTTTAATGAACATTTAGGTGCTTCAGGAAGCAATTAGACTGTTATTCAGCAATGACATTTTTCTTTCTAAAAAATAATTCCCTATTCCAGATTAATATGTTCCAGTTTAAGCTTGGAGGACACCATGCTGCTAGTGCATAATTATAGCTAACACATACATATATACATACATATTGTTTTTATATATGTGTATGTATTATATACATATAATTTATTTCCAGCTGCATCCTCAGCCTTCAAGATGCTTTCCAAGAAGAGTTGAAAGTTTATGTAAGAGTGGATACCTCTGATAAGTTCTTTATATTCAAACACATGCAACAGAGTTAAAGGAAACTGTTCCAGAAAGAATCATCAAGAAATGAAACAAAAATAAAAACAGGAGTACAAAGATGGCGAAGGGTCTAGACAGCAAGACATGAGGAGCAGTTGTAGTCATTTGGTTTGTTCAGCCCAGAGCAGAGCAGGCTGAGGGGAGGCCTCATGGCGGCCTGCAGCTCCCTCACAAAGGGAGCGGAGGGGCAGGCGCTGAGCTCTGCTCTCTGGGGACAGCGACAGGACCCGAAGGAACGGCATGGAGCTGGGACAGGGGAGGGTCAGGCTGGGTGTTAGGGAAAGGTTCTGCACCCAGAGGGTGGTCGGGCACTGGGACAGGCTTCCTGGGGAAGTGGTCACAGCACCAAGCCTACTGGAGTTCAAGAGGCATTTGGACGCTTTCAGAAATATGTTTTGATTTGGGGGAGTTCTTGTGTGGAGCCAGGAATTGGATCTGATGATCTTCGTGGTTCCCTTCCAACTCAGGATATTCTGTGATTATATGATAAGACAAAACAGCTAAGATAATAGTAGCTGGGCTATTGCTTAGGAGATTCTCTATTCCAGTATTCATAGTAGCATGGTTCACCAGCTGCCATTGGTGGCATCAGCTAGAGAGATGTATTGTTTTGGCACTTTGGCTGCAGTGTTTTTACTGATGTCTCTCCCCACTCTCCTACTTTGCCAGCAATTTGTTGTTGAAGCAACTGCCTGTTTTAGCTATATCTGGGAACAAACCTGCTCTGGGTACTAAAATTGTAATAAGACTAGTAAAAATAATGAGCTGGAATTTATCTGTGGAAGGTCAGAGTTATTGTACATGTTTTTGTGATGTACTGTTTAGTATTAAGCATGCTAGCCTTGGGAAGGAAGAAAACAGGTGTGCGAGTGCGAGTGTGCTGTCAACAGAGTCTAACACACAACCAGCATACATACTAGGATAGCACCAAGCAGGCCTAGTTCTCCAGTACTGAAGTGAAAATAAACAGAAACAGATTAAATAAAATGTTGAACAAATGTAGGCAAACACGAGGCTAGATATGTGCTTAGGAGTATTTCTTGCATTAAACCATTTTCTCCCAAGGCAATCTTTCTGATGGCAATTAACATGGCTGGTGCTTTGACAATACTGCCTTCTCAAGCAATTTTAATCAGACCAGTGCTTAGGTCCCGGAAGAAAATGGATAACTGGTGCTAACCCAGCTAGGCTGGCTGAATTAGCTTGGCTGGATGAAGAAGACCATAGCCTAATATTCAGTGTAAGAGCAGTTGGGCTACGTGGCTCAGCCCAGAACATATTGCTGGGAATCAAACTGGACACCTGGAGGAAGTGCTTAAGAAAGACTACACTGAATTTCACTATGGATCTGTGCCTAAGAGATTCACTCAGAAACAAGGGGAAGAACACTAACAAGTAGCAAGAGAGTATGGTCATTTATAAGATTGACCTATTGAAACTAATAATAATAATAATAATAATAATAATAATAATAATAATACAATTTTGTTGAAGAATGTGAATTAGCAACACGGTAAAACAACAACTTCAAAAGTTAAAACCATTTAGAACATCATGTCCTTTCAGTTATACATCTATTAGTTATTTATTTTCTTAACCTTTTGATTAAAAAGATAGCACATTGTTATATCCACAGCATTTCAGAAAAAAAAAAAAAATTAATAATAATAATCCTGGGTTTAACTCTCACCAGCTGTAAACCAGCATCACCAAATTTCAAATTAAGTTCTACTCCTGGCAAAGGAACTTGATTTATATTTCTGTGTGATGTTTCTAGGTGCTGCTGAGCCCTTGCTTTATCTCCCTGTGTGAGTAGTGGACTCCAGGGTGCTGCCATGTGATGCAGTGTCCAAGGAGCTGTAGAGGTGGAAGCAGAGGATGGGGTCAGCATCTTCCCAGGGCAATGAGGCCTGCCAACCATCACTGCTCTAATACAACTATATGGCTTCTGGGGCTTAAGCTATTCTCTCTGCAGGGCAACACATTACACAGACGAGCATAACATTAGTGATGGATGGATAGCTTCTGGGAAGAATTGTGTCACATGGTACTGCATGTAGCAGGTTAATGATAGCTACACTGATTCCTTGGATTTCAGTAGTGCTAAAACAGCCAAGAGAGATTGAAAGAAGACCTTTTGTCTGTCTTATGTTTGTTTATATTATATTCCACACTGAAAGGTTAATGCTGATCTTCTTGAGTGGCTAGGCAGGAACTGCCTTTAGTTCATAGGCTGATAGTTTCTTTCTCAGAAGCATTGGAGGTTGGCCACAGCTACTTGGTGTAGGCAGACAGTGCTGATACTGCTAATGGCATCATATTCATTCAGCAGTTGCAGTGTATGTGTCCCACTGTCACTTTCAGAATTAAGTAAAACTGCAGACTTAAGGTCAGCTGGGGACTTTCTTCTGATTCAAATTACCAGGTATCATAAAAAATCATTGTCTTCCTCTGTAGTCTGACCATTCAGATGCTGAATTCGTTACAGGCTGCTGGTCAGTGTTATTTAGTTGTAGTGTTTGTAGTAGAAACTCTGTGTACCCTTCAAAATTATGTATCTATTTCATCACTGCATATGGTTTTATATATCTTGACACAATAACCAAGTGGTGCCTCTAAGTTACACATTCATACATCCTTATATTTAGCAGAAATATCCACCAGATTATCTTACATTGAGATATCTCGTCTGAAACAAGCTGCTCCATTATGTCTTCCTGAAAGATTAGTAAAAGTAGAGGAATCAAGCTGTGTTTTGCTGAGCAGATCTCTTCAGTAGAGTGCAAATAATTTGTTCTCATTCCTTGGAGATTACTACCAACTAAACCTGCAGAAGAATTTTCTTTCTTGGACAAGAAATCAGCCATGAACAGGTTGAGCCTTGTGGGTAAAAGTTAAGGACTAGACTGATAAAAGACACCTTGTGGTTGGGGTCTACTGCAGGCTGTCTGATCAAGGGGAGTCTGTTGCCAAGGCCTTCTTGCTTCAGCTACATGAAGCATTGTGCTTGCAGGCTGATGAGGGATTTCAACCACACAGATGTCTACTGCGAAAACTACACAGCAGGCTATAAGCAATCGAGGAGTGCATCAAGGATAACTTCCTGGACCAGGTATTTGACAAACCAACAAGAGGAGCAGCATTACTGGACCTGGTGCTAACCAAAGTGGATGAACTCATTAAACAGGTTAAGACTGGAGGCCGTCTGGGCTGCAGTGACCTTGTCCTGGTTGAATTCATGATCTCGAGGAATTTTAGCCAGATGAAGAGTAAAGTCATGACCCTGAAATTTAGAAAAGTGAATTTCAAGCTCTTTAAAGACCTAGTGGATGAGACCACCCCCACCCCCCCACACCCCCCCCGGAACACTGTCTTTAGGGACAGAGGAACTGATCAGAGCTGGGAACTCTTTAAGGACAATTTTCTTAGAGTGCAAGAGCTCTCCGCCCCCATGTGTAAGAAATCAAGCAGGAAAGGCAGGAAACCAGCATGGCTGAGCAAGGACCTGCAGGTCAAACTGAGGCACAAGAAAGAAATGCACAGGCAGGGGAAGCAGGGACATGTGGACTGGGAAGAGTACAGGGATGCCATCTGGATGTGCCCAGATGGGATCAGGAAAGCCAAGGCACAGATGAAACTGAGCTTGGCAAGGGATGCAAAGAATTTCTAGAAGGGATTCTATAGGTACATTGGTCAGAAAATAAAGGCCAAGGAGAGCGTACCCCCTCTGATGGATGAGAAGGGTGAACTGGTAACAACAGACACAGAGAAAGCTGAGGTTCTTAACTTCTTTTCCTCAGTCTTCACTGTTAGTCAGGCTGCCCACATCTCTCAAGTCTCTGAACCTGTAGAATAGGGCTGGGGGAGCAAAGTCTCTCCCACTGTAAGTGAAAAGCATGTTTGAGACCACCTGATGAAGCTGAACAGGTACAAGTCTATGGGGCATGATGACATGCATCCCAGGGTCCTGAGGGAACTAGCTGATGTAGTTGCCAAGCCTCTCTCCATCATATCTGAAACATCATGGCAGTCAGGTGAAGTCCCTGGTGACTGGAAAAATGGAAAAGTCACTCACATTTTTAATAAAGGTAGAAAGGAAGATGTGGGGAACTACAGACCAGTGAGCTTCACTTCTGTGCCTAGGATCATGGAACAGATCCTCCTGGAAACAACGTCAAGTCACATGCAAGACCGGGATGTGATCCGAGGCAGCCAGCATGGCTTCACCAAGGGCAAATCATGCCTGACCAATCTGGTGGAATTCTATGATGGAGTGACTGCATCAGTCAAGAAGGGAAAACTGACTGATGTCATCTACCTGGACTTCTGTAAGGCCTTTAACATATTCTCGTGTGAGGTCCTTGTCTCTAAATTGGAGAGATGTGGTTTGAAGGGTAGACCATTCAGTGGAGAAGGAATTGGCTGTATGGTCCCAGACAGAGAGTTACGGTCAACAGCTCCATGTCCATGTGGAGGCCAGTGATAAGTGGTATCCCTCAGGGGTCCATCCTGGGACAGATGCCCTTTAATATCTTTATTTTTTATGACATAGACAGTAAGATCCTCAGTAAGTTTGCAGATGACACCAAGCTGATTGGTGCAGTTGATACACCAGAAGGTAGGGTTACAATCCAAAGGGACCTGGACAAGCTTGAGAAATATCCACGGATGAAGTTCAACAAGTCCAAGTGCAAGGTGTTGCACCTGGGTCAGGGCAATCCCAGACATGGTTAAGACTGGGTGGAGAACTCATTGAGAGCAGCCCTGCAGAAGACATGGGGATTCTGTTGGATGAAAAGTTCAACATAAGTCCCAGTGCGCACTTGCAGCCCAGAAGGCCAACTGCATCAACAGAGGAGTGGCCAGTAAGTTGAGGGAGTTGATGGTCCCCCTTCTTCTCTACCCTCGTGAGGCCCCACTTGCAGTACTGCATCCAGGTCTAGGGTCCTCAGCACAGGAAAGATGTGGACCTGTGTCCTGGTTTCAGCTAGTACAGAGTTAATTTTCCTCGTAGTAGCTGGTAGCGTGCTTTGTTTTGGATTTAGGATGAGAATAATGTTGATAACATGCTTATGTTTTAGTTGTTGCAGAGCAGTGCTTACACTAAACCAAAGACTTAGCTTCTCACACTGTCCTGGGTGCATCAGGAGCTGGGAGGGGACAGAACCAGGACAGCTGACCTGAACTGGCCAAAAGGATAATCCATACCATATGATGTCATGCTGAGCAATTAATATGGGGTGGCTGGCTTGAGTGAGGGGACCGCTGCTCGGGGATGGAATGGGCATTGGTCAGCAGGTGGTGAGCAATTACATTGTGCATCACTAGTTTTGTACACATTATTAGTAGTAGTGCTATTATTATTATTGTTATTATTTTTCTTTCTTTTCTGTCCTAATAAACTGTCATTATGTCAACACACAAGCTTTTATTTTTTTCTGATTCTCTCCCCCATCCCAATGGGGGGGAAGATGAGAGAATGGCTGTGTGGTGCTCAGTTGCCAGCCGGGTTAAACCACAACAATATGTTATAGCGGGTCCAGAGGAAGACCACAAAGATGATCAAGGGGCTGGGGCACCTCTCCTGTGAAGAAAAGCTGAGAGCTGGGGCTGTTCAGCCTAAAGATGAGAAGGCTCCAAGGTGACCTCATTGTGGCTTTTCAGTACTTGAAGGGGATTTATAAAAAAGATGGAGAGCGATTCTTTGCTCGATCAGATAATGACAGGATGAGAGGGAATGGTTTTAAACTAAAAGAGGGGAGATTCCGATTAGAGGTTAGGAGGAAATTCTTCACTCAGAGAGTGGTGAGGAACTGGCACAAGTTGACCAGGTTAGATGAGGCCCTGAGCAACCTGATCTAGTGGGTGGCGTCCCTGCCTATGGCAGGGGGATTGGAACTGAACAGAGTGAAATCCAGCTGGCACCAATCACAAATGGTGTTCCCCAGGGGTTGGTGTCAGGGCCCATCCTCTTTAATATCTTTACTGATGACTTGGATGAAGGAATTGAGTTTGCAGATGACACCAAGTTGAGGGGAAAGTGTCAATCTGCCAGAGGGTAGGAAGGCCCTGCAGAGGGACCTGAACAGGATGAGTGGATAGGCAGATGCCAATGGGATGAGGTTCAACATGGCTAAGTGCCAGGTCCTGCACTTTGGCCACAGAAACACCATGCAGCACTACAGGCTTGCGGCAGGGTGGCTGGAAAGCTGTGCAGAGGAAAAGGGTCTGGAGATGCTGATTGATGCTCACCTGAACATGAGCCGGCAGTGTGCCCAGGTGGCCAAGAAGGCCAATGGCATCCTGGCTTGTATCAGGAATAGTGTAGCCAGCAGGACCAGGGAGGTGATCGTTCCCCTGTACTCAGCTCTGGTGAGGCCACACCTCGAGTACGGTGTTCAGCTTTGGGCCCCTCACTACAAGGACATTGAGCCCTGGAATGTGTCCAGAGATGGGCTACAAAGCTGGTGAAGGGCCTGGAACACAAGTCTTGTGAGGAGCAGCTGAGGGAACTGGGGTTGTTTAGTCTGGAGAAGAGGAGGCTCAGAGGAGGCCTTATTGCTCTCTACAGCTACCTGAAAGGAAGGTGTGGGGAGCTGGAGGTCGGCCTCTTCTCACAAGTAACTAGTAATAGGACTAGAGGGAATGGCCTCAAGTTACACCAAGAAGTTTTCAGCATGTTGTGTACATAAGAACATGTAATCTGAGACTTTTTCGTCTACTCCTAATCTATCATAGTCAGACCAAAGCTTTGATCATCACTCTTTTTCCAGAATCTGTGCTATATTGGTTGCAGTGATGACACACTGCCTTTTATGTATTGGACAATTTGTTTCAGTTTGTGTGCCTTGAGTTTAGAGATAATTCAGGTAGAAATAGGGGGAAATAAGATACCTCTCTTTCAATAGCTATCTGTAGCTACTAACAATCTTTAAAATATAAAGGTCACACATGACAATTTAG
This sequence comes from Cygnus atratus, assembly GCF_013377495.2. NCBI lineage: Eukaryota > Metazoa > Chordata > Aves > Anseriformes > Anatidae > Cygnus > Cygnus atratus. The sequence continues at coordinate 133,973,537 of NC_066363.1, forward strand.
TTTTCCTTGACTCACACTTAAATCTTTTGATTGATCATTAAAGTCTTTGCAGGTAATTATTTTTCATGACAGAATAGTCAGAAACATTGGATATAGGTAGGAATTGGCAAGACAATTTTTTATAAAACATGTGAAAATGATTCCTTCCCTGAAGTGCTCACAAATATAATAGTAAAACATGTTGACAAGTTTGACAGAACAATATTTATATCGATGTGATAAAAATAAAGCTTATCAAGTTCTATAAAGCCAGGTGCACAGTTCTTTGGGGAAGACAATATAAAGACAATGTGAGTGGAACAGATCAATGAGGGCTTCTGTTCAGAATCAGCTTGAAAGAAAAGGGTAGTGGAATGGCTTTTATTCTCCAAGTTGGGGAACTGCCAAAATAGTGTCCTTTTTTTCCACTAATGTTGTCAGCAACAACACAGCCATTTTAAATTACTTAAAACCATTGTTAAAGTTCTATCAAGATGTCCAAAACCATTTTCACCAAACAGCTTTCAGCTGCTCTTTTGGAGCTATAACATCACTATACAGGCTAAAAGTTCTAAATCCTGTTTGTGTTCCTATGAGTCACACAATGCTTCAAGGTGTTTATTTTTCTGAGAAAGCATTTCAGTTTGCCACTTACATTTAAAACACATCTACCATCAAATTGTTGAAGCAAGAACAGAATTTGTCTAACAGCTAATGTTCCTAGCAAGCTAATCATGAAGTTTAAACTGTCGATGATACAATGCAGATTTTTGTCATGGTAAAGATTTTTCATAGTATTTGGCGTTAAAACATTGCAGAGACACTAGATATTTTATTGAAATTTTTGAAAAATTGCACTAAGCACAGAAAAAGACATTAGTCTTAATCTTTAAAACTAGCAATTTCAGCCCTGGATTGCCAAAAATAATATGAAGAACACCAGGCATTTATATAACAACTCACAGTATGCAGGTCAGAAACAGCTTTATATATTTTCTAGAAAATGTCCATGTTGTCAGAAAAGCAAGATTTGTATTGAATGTTAATAGAGGTGAAAGCTAACAGTAGCATTTTCTTTAAATGCAGCTGTCTAAAAATCTACAGACTAGTCTAAGAGAGACTTTTCTCTGTACTTCTAGGGGGCAGTCACACAATGTGGTTAGCCATAAAGGGAGGCAAATGATAATCAGTGGCTGGCCCTTAGACCACAGACATTAGGTGTGTGACTCACTTTACCTCTATCACACTCACCTGTCCATGTTCTGATAACACAAAGTTATACTCTTCTAGGAGGAAGCATACATTTTAAACATTTCCCAAAAACCATCCAGTTGCTCTCACCTGGGTCAGTATAAATTCTCCAGTGAACTCTTAAAAAAAAATCAATCAAAAAAAAACAAAAAACACTACATATCAAGTATGAAAATTAGCTTTGCATATCAAATGGTGTAAAATGCCCATGGTGGCAAAGGCATTCACTTTAATCATGAGATTTTCATTGCCTGCACACTCCTGAGGGTGCAGATATTCAGTCTCTGAGCAGTAACACATTAAACAGGAAGCTGCTGAAGAATTCTGAAATCTCTGTTCTCTCTTAACCAACATTTTCCTGTTCCATACGTACTTTTGCCACCTCCATTAGCCACAAAGGAAACCTTGCAACTACTGCTACTTTGTTTTGTTTCTCTAAGTCAACAGGAGCAGAAAAAAGAATATATATAAAAATAACTCTAACAAATGTGTTTCTCCACTTACATGTTTTGGAAGTTTTCTAGGTCACATCTGCTCCCATTGCCTTCTACCATGTTCTGATACTAAGCCATCTGGGAGATATTGAGGAAGATAGCCACAAAGGAATATCAGAGGAACATCATAAACTAGGTCACTCATTAAACCTCTTCAGTAGAAAATAAAGCAGTTTGGCCTATGTGATAGGAGAAGTATGGAATATGCCGGCATGAGTGGCAATGCATCAGATTGTGGACCTGAGAGTGGGAGTGTGGAGGAACTATAGCTTGGAGCCTCCTGCAAGTAATTACATTGACTCACAAGTATGGGGGATGTGGTTTCTAACTACTTCTTATACTCATGGGCTTTCAGTTCAAACTGTTTACTCAGCCTCTACTTTCTCTCTTTTGTAGACACAATTTGAAAAGTTGTTTCTTGCTACCTGCAAGGTAGATGGATATTCAGAGAAAAATAACATTTACATCTGTCTTCCTTGTGATAGCCAACACTACCTGCTATGCAATAGCAAATGCACTTTTTACGTTCAGTAGCAATAGTACTGTTTAATTATCTGGACTTGCTCAGTATTTAAAATATAAGACAACCGAGAGCATTACCAAATAAGACAAAAGTGTATAAAAAGCCTGATATCAAGAGAAAGAAAGGAAAAAGATATAAATATTTTCTTGTTAACTTATTTCCAACAATGATCAATCTGAAATGCCAGGATGCATTATTGGAAATCAAGAAACAAAGCCAAACCACATACAATTTTGAATGTATTAGGACTTAAATTAAAATCCTTCTTTTTTTTTCAGTTCAAGTGCTCAAATAGTATTCCTTATTTATCATTCATATTCAATAATAGGAAATGAAACGAGTATGTAATTAAACTATGCAAACAATATACCAATAAATGTTATCTATTGTAATGTCTGTTTCAATTTAGAAAAAGATATGCCTTTATTTTTTATTAAAAAAAAAAAAAGAAAAAAAAGTCACTGTGATATAGGACTAGAGAAGGATGAAAAATAAGATGACTTTATTAACAGCAGAAGTCAGGTGTAGATTATAAGGTGGGAGCACTGCCACCAAGTGGAAGTAAGAGCTGTATCAGTTCACACCAGAGGTCCATCTCATTCTCTAATGATTCAGACCATGGCATCCAGTATTCAGCAAGTTTCAAAAGCTTGTCCAAGCTTCAGAAAACTATAAACAGCCTGTCCCTTGGGATATACATATGAGATATGGGATTTCCCAATGTTCCATCAAAAGGAAGTTAATTTGCTTATGTATTGCAGTGCACATGGATACTAGGTTGAACAAGTGTAACTGTCTTTCATTATCCACATAACCAGTCTTAAAATCCTGCTCAGTTTTTGGTCTTTATTTCTCGCAGCAGTGAGTTGCTCTTATTGGGTATTAAACATGTTTAACCTAATTTTGAGTGATTTTGTATTGCTTTTTCTTTGAACTTCATTGGTTCCCCTTTTTACGTTAGGAAAATGTTTACCATATAACAAATTCTTCATTGTAATTTGCATTAATTGCTGCCTAGATCAGAATTCAGTTACATTTGTTAGCATACTGTCCATTATTAGAGTTACAAATATTTTTGCTCAAGTTTATCCTTGGTCTTTTTGGATTCTAAGTAAAATAATTTGGTATCATTTGTATATTAGTATATATACAGTGTTCTGTTATAGACACTCTGTGTCATCTTAGACAAATACTTTTTTTATGCCAACGTTCTTCCTCCATAAAATGGGGGGAAAAATCCCCATCTCAGAACAGCTGATGCCAGGATAAAATTTGTTAGTGACAGTGAAACAAAGATACAGTGTTGAGGGACAGATTTGTAGGTAAGCATTTGGAAAATCACTTGAATAAGATGATTCATCTATTTAAAAAAAAAAAAAAAAAACATTTTGTAGATGGACAGATAGAGTACTCGCATAGAGTTGTATATATATACATATTTTTTTTATGTATTAAATTTTTCCTTTACCCATGAAGCTAGAGCTGTAAGAATAGAGACTATTAGCTATATTATTTTTAAAAAATATACGAGAAAATAACATCATGTAGGTTCAGAAGCTGTATTTGCTTGCCTAAACCCAAAATAACACTGGTTTTATTTACATATTTTGCATTTGTCTAAATGATCATTTTCACCAGGATTTGTTGATTCAGAGAACTACTTGTACCAGAGACATGAAATATTACAGTAGATGTGTTTTTTCCCTCTCAAATCTCATAAGTTGTAGTTGAAAGGAAAACACCTCTTTTTTGTAGAGACTACAGAGATTCTTCCATTGGGTAGAGTTGTTCTGTTTGCTAATTCTGCTTATGAAGAAGAAATAACCTTCCTACCATTTTAACCATCTGTTTCAGAGAAAGTAAAGTGGTGGTAATTTCTCCAATATGGTACTAAAGAAATCAGGATGACATCATTCTCTTTGTATCTATAAGAAATATGGCTAAACAACTACTTTTGTGTGTGTTTAGAAATAATTTAAAAGGAGACAAACCTGATTTATTTTTTCCCTTACTTTTCTTCAGACATTCCTTCTAACTTTCCTTGGAAAATGATTTTCCTGCTTAAAGCGAATAAATTAGATGAATGTGAAAGGAATCCTGCTTCTAAAACTGCAGCGTATGCAGCAATTCTCCATCTCATGCAGATTGACCGATACTTAGGACTTTATCATAATTCATGTAATATGATGTGTTGTTTTAGCTTGACTTTTAAGGTAGTCTTATGATGTTTGTGTTAGTTATTATTCTTAACAGTTTCACACATTTTCAAAAGTAGAAGTGACCCTAAGAGATCCATCTTTCTACTTCAGGACAGGACCAGCTATGCCTACAACTTTTCTGATGGAAGTTCTTAAAAATAAGCAATGAAGAATATTCCCAGACTTCTCATTCAGCCTGGCCTTCACTTATCTTGCCATTAGAAAACTTTTTATATTGCTTAAGTTTATATTGCTTAAGACCGGTATCCATTGTATTTTGTCCTATTCAACACTGGACATTGTAAACAAATTATTTCCTTGCATCTGACGCTTGAAACAAGCACAAAATGTGTACTCTATTTTTGTGCTCATCAAACTCAGTATGCTTTTTCAACTTACACATGCTTCTCATCTTATTCAGGAGTATTAGAACTATTAAGGACAGAACCAAGCACTAGATAGATAGATAGATAGATAGATAAGATAGATAGACAGACAGATAAATAGATATCTTCCCACCAGGAAATTCTATTGTGTAGACAGATTTCAAATCCTCCCAAAGTTTTCAAATTTTAGATCCACTAGAAATAAATCTTTGCTTCTCATATAACAATAATTTTAGAAAACTCTTAGCAGCTTTTTGAAATACGCATGTAAATATGTGAATGCAACTAAAATTCCACATAATGAGTTGTGTTTTTATTTTTATTTTTATTTTTATTTTGAATGTACATAGTTGTATTACTATATTGTGTTTTAGGATAGCAAATTTCATTTTTAGTGGTAACTCTCTATTGTAATAGTTATACAGTATGCTAAATCTTAATTAGATTCTTTGTCATGAAAATTTAACAGTCATGAACTGCATAGTTTTTACATTGCATTTGCATTCTCCACTCTACATGAATATTTTAATTTTTAATCTTTTAGGAGGACGTAACTATCCTATTAACATTACATTAAATGTGTATTTTACAAGCTTTTAGAAAGACATTACTGTTCATTGTATTTGGGCAATGGACTCTAGGGACATACACAGAAGATGAACATGTCTTCAATATGGTTTTGTTCTTCTCTGCCACCTGTCACTATTTCAAGGAAATTGTGCTAGAACTCATTCAGGACTCCTAAGAAGCCTGTTTTGCTCCTGCAAGGAAACAAGTCGAGCTTGTAGTTCACAAGAGGTGGGTATTCATGTTGTCCGGGATAGTAATATAATGCTTTCAGAAAATTAACTCATACCTATGTAGAAAGACAGAGGACAGACCAGAAGGTGGGACACTCCAATAGCTATCAGCCGTGATAATGAAAGAAAGCAAGAGGAAAGAAAAATGTATCTGCTCCAGCGGGGCTGATCCTATCTCAGACATTCAGCTGGCTCTCACTGTGGCCGTGTTGGACCATAGCAGCCAGCTGTATGTGGTCAAAGAGAGTAACGTGCAACACAGCCTTTATGTAAACTGTTATCACACTCATGCCTTTATCAAAATGGTCAAATGTGGTGAGCATCTTAGCTTTAAACCATGCAAATTTTTATAGGTCACATAAGACACATATGTGTTGGAGACCTAACCGACCTTAGGTATCACTTGCAGTTTTGCCAGCCACTGTTTAGTCTTCTAAGAACATTTATGTCTACAAAAGCATGACTAAAGTACAAAATACTTAACAAATGAATTTTTCCTCCTTAAGATTTTTTCCTCTCTGTTTTCTTTCTGACACCTGATGCTATGGGTCCTTTCCCAACATGCTGAAATAAACAATGGGACACATCTTGGGGTTGGCTATTAAAGCATTCCAAGTTCAAGCATCCCCTGTTTTGCTCCAGATAAACGAAGTGGCTCTGAGCAAAGGAACCTTTATGTTTGGTAGCTGGAAGTGTCTTGTCTTGAAGGCTAAATAATTGTTTGGGAGATTTTGGTATAGTTCTCTCAACAACAGATTAAATCCAGAGTTAAATCTGCTAGTAGCTTAACTCATTTCTGGATGCAGACACCATTTACTTGGACTATTTGCAATCAGTCACTGTGATAATTAACCCAGATAATACACCATCATCATCACAGAAAAATATGCATCTGAACAAAAACACAGGACTTGCAGACCTATCTATGTAACAACTGTGTAGGCATAGTCCCTGTCAAATAATGATGCAAAGCCATAATGTAAATATGCCATAATGTAAACATTAGGACACCACCAACGTCTGCTCAGAACTTTTTAAAAACTAAAGTTTAGATCAACACAATTTTTCACTGGTAAACTCCTTTAGGTCCTCTAGGCATACTTCTTGATGCACCTAGAACTTCCTAATCACTTACAGTACTGGGCAGGCAACCCAAACCTCTGGACATCTGCCAGTATATTCAAACAGTTACTAGGATTCACAGTCATCTTGCCTGGAGAACCTAGGTGTTGCCAGAGCACAAGTACTGAGAGGCAGTTTCTCCAAAAGGCTGACAAAAGGTGGTATGTCTCCTTCCCCCATTTTATCAAGCATATCATTGCTGAAAGGTGCAGGAGACATCCCAGTCCTGATTCCTAAATTTCTTGTTACTCAGGTACTCAGCTCTTACTACTGAAAATATTTTATTCTACACAGAGTGTAATCCAGGTGTCCCATCTTGGCTGTGACTACTTCCACCACCCAGCTGGAAAGCTGGACTCACTTGTTCATTTTGTCACTGTTTTACCAGGAGATGCTGGAGGAAACTAAACCATATCTCAGAAGTTACCTAGGAAATTGATGATGAAATTCAAATGGGAGAGGAAGAAATTGAAGCCAAATCTCACACATCCTGAGTCAATTCTCTGTCAGTGAGATCCTATAAAGCCCTTTTACAAGCTCTTGTTTTTTTACTAGTTGGCTGGTATAACCATTTCCAGAAAAGGATTTAAGGATGTGGTTGCTAAGTTTAATCTCTTTCTGTGACCTGATTTTTCCCTAATTCTCTGGGAGCAACTGGGCCTGGGATACCAATACCTCATTTCTGACTGATGAATCTGAGTGTCTCAGTATTTTGGCATTTTTAAAGTAGATTTAGACTGCAAGTCTTCCCCATTGTTTACAAAAAATATACATTCATGGCAGAACCATAGAATCCTGTGTATCTAGACATAAAAGACCAAATTTAGGCTCAACATTTCCATTCGGATAAGAATTCCACATTCACATATCTTCAGAATTTCAAAGCTGTTACCCTAAGTGTTGAGAATTGCACTATTCAGTAATGCAACACACTTTTTTTTGTTGACTAGCCTTTGGTGTTTTCCATTCCATAAACAGTTGTTTTTTTTTTTTTGATTTGCATAACAACTATAGCCGGTTAGCTGTTTTCTGATTAAAATAACTTCATGGGAAAATGTTACTGAGTCCAACATGCTTTGTCAGAAACATCTTGGGTTTGACAAAAGTTGATACAGGGCAAGGCAGTTTTCCCATGGATTTCTGGGCTGCCTCAGTATCCCAGTTTTTGAGGCAGACTTGTCAGGAAAACTGCACCAAGATAAAGACATGATACTCCCAGTTTTTTCCATTTCCATACCAGCTTCTGGCAGCCACCGCTCCCAGTAGAGTTACTGAACCGTCTGTATTCAAGTTAGAGAGCTGGAGGTCTTGATCTCTCTTCTCTCCCCTCATTATTGTGGTGTTTCTCAGCGCTCAGACAGATTCCCATACAGACTGCTTCAAGGCCAGGATCCGGAGGTCTGCTCAGGGCAGATCAGCCTGTCCAAGTTCTCCCAGGGTTGGGTTGCCCAAGTTCCAGCATTAAGTATGGGTGCACTTAAACATGCCAGAGGTCTTTGCTGATTTTCTATGGATCTGGGCTTTAAACAGAGCTACAAATCTCACAGTCCCAGTCCATTGTTTAGTGGCATCACCGTTCATGTCAGGTTTAATTCTACAAACAGCAGAAATAGGCAACAGACAGGAATTGCAATTTCACTGAGTAGATACACTATCCAAACAGCATAATCATTTCCAAAACAGTGTATCAGCATTTTCTAACACAAGCTTTTCTCAAAATTTCTGGCTCCCTGGGAATTTAGGAAAGTCTTTTTTTTAGATTGTTTGTTTGTTTGTCTTATCTATTCGGCTTAGAGTAGAATAAATTAAACAAAAGCAACATAAAAATTTGCCTGCTTCTAGCATTAGTTCCCTGAGCTTCATCTGAAGCCCATACTCACATGGTATCTCAAAACTATAAACAGGATTAAAAGCTGAATTTGGATGTATTTTGAGTATATACAACATATTCTTTAAAGGCGTTCTAAATGCCACATTACTCAGGAAATGACAGCTACTGTTGCTGTTATGCAGCATTTTAAACAGATATATATTAGCAGGTTGTGTCACTTTGAATGACAAGTGACAATGCAATTAAAACTAGTTTTAAAATTATTTTTCCTCACATTTAAAGAAGCATTTAAATGAGCATTCTTGAGAAAAAAAAAATCTGTACATTTATTGTTTTAAAGTACTGAAAGTAAGCAATTGCAAAGAAATTAAAGAATTTTTCTACATATAGGTTGATTGTACTCACTTGAAAGCATATGAAATGGTTGTATATTCCAAAAACAGCAAATCAGTTCCAGCGTATGGAATGACTTTTCTAGGCTGAAGGAAAAATACATTTAAACACGCTGTTGTTTTCCTTTCTATTAAAAATAAAGTGAATCTGAAAATCTGGTTACACTACCTAGAAATATACCAGAGTTAGTAGCTTTGCAACAAAGTACAACTTTTCCTTTTCTTCTACATATTTGAAATTTTTATTTCTTGAGGTACAAGATAGATTTTTTTAAGTAATAAAATCAAAACAGAAGATCATATAAATTAATAACTATTTTTATAATGAAAATTATTAAAAACTAAAAAGGGAAAAAAAAAAGTGCTTTACAGTGTTAGAAGTTTTCTTTAGACCACAGTTTGTAGCTTCCACCTGAAAATAAAAAATATACAGTCAAATTCTCCTCCATACATGCTTTTCAGTGGGGGAAAATAAATAAATAAATAAAACTATACCAAAACTATCCAGTCCTCTTATTAACGCACACATACCTTATGATGAAATAAATATCACGAATTATGATTGAATATCTGATTTTAATACATATATATATATAGTGATAGTAGAGTCAACAAGTTGCAAGAGATTTTTCAAAAAAGCCCATAGAAGTATCCGTTTAGGATGGTTTATTGGACACTATTACTTTCAGTCACTCTTCTAAGACTTCAATTGACCAAAGAGAAAGTGAGAACCCAACCCTATGGCATAGTTAACCTAAGGGATTTCTGATTTCTGATTTAGTAATTTGTTAGAGGGACCAACTATTGCAGGTCAACTTAATCCTAATTATTCCTTTGATTTCATAACTAATCAAATACTTGTTCTAAATAGTGGTTTTCTCCTGAAATGTAGGCAATTTGTCAGTATTTTTGGTGTTAGACCAATGGTGGACTGAGGCAATGTTTACATTTACATGGAACTAGTATAGACTCAATATTTTTTGCTGCTTCAAGTTCTATCCAGTATATCTGTTTTTTATATTTTATGGGATACCTTACTTAAAAATACTTTTAAGGAGGGACTGTCTTCTGCTCCAGCATTATTACTGGTTCTTAGTACTTCGGGCCATCTTCAAACTGCCTTTTGCAGAAAACCTATTGCTGGAATAATTCCCATCCCCGTCCAAAGTCTGTCAAATACTAGGCAGTCTAATTTGTTTAGCAGTCTCTTGAGCCTAAATGTTATAGTAGACACGATTGAAGATGAGCTTAATGCAACCATTTGCAAAGGAATTCAATGTCGAATAACCTAAGAAAAAGGCACAAGCTTATAACTTGGGAGAATAAGAATTTTTAAAAATGCAACCCCCCTTCTTTATGTAGCCTAAGCACTGTAGAATTGTATTTACTTCTAAGGAAATGCATAGGTTTTGCTGTTGCTAATTAGTATAGAAGACAGTTACGCTAACTTACAAGATTGTTTAAGAACTGAAAACCAAATATATATATATATTCTCTATATATTCTATATATATATATATTCTCTCTGATGATTTAAAGAATCTTTTTTTCTCTCTCTTTTTTTTTTCACATCAACTTACAGGAAGACATTAATGTCAAAAAATAATAAGCTGAAGAGGACAGATGTAAGATTCATTGTAGTTCCAAAAGTGTTGGACTTTCAGATAGCATAAAAAGAAGTGCAAAAATGCACAAGGTAATTAGGCATGATATGTTCTGATACTTTGAGCTGTGTGGTGGTTTTGCTAGGTGCTACACTTGCATACATCACATGAGAATCTAGTACAATCCTAGGAAGATGGGACTCCCAGGCATATACTACCATGGGAATTTCTGTAAATCACCAAAGCCATGAATATGGAAAAAAATAATAATAATAATGTTGTCACCATTCTGTAAAGCAAATATGAACACACAGTCCACATTTATGCATATGAGAGGAATTCTGCAGAAGGATATGAAATCAGCATGATTTTTAAAAATCACCTCAGGCTGATCCAGTGTAATGTCAACAAAGGTATCCTTAGTTTATTTCCCAGAATATTATTGTTCTGATGTTGCTAAGAAAATTTTTGTTTATTTTATGCTTGAGCTATGACAATTACTGAGACATGGTGCCTAAAAGTCATGCCACTTGAAATTGAATGTATCTGTGTGTGTGTCCGTTAAAACAGGGTAATTCCATCCAACAGGCTCAATTGCAAACAAATCAATGCTGTAGTGGGGAGACAGCTGTTGTGCATCATGGTGAACAGTTTCTTAGAAAGAATAAAAACATGGACAAACAAGAAGCATGTTATCAGTATCCAGCCCAAACAGAAAAGCAATAGTATGATGGAGAAATAGGTACTAAATGTCAAACCAATGGGCAAACAACAAATAAATAAATAAATACATTTATAAATAAATAATTAATATCTGAAAGCGGTTTGATGGGGAAAAAAATGTAATTTGAAAAGAACTACATGTGTCAGTCTAGGAGATACATGTTAGCAAAAACTGAATTCCATGTGTATTGTCAAAGCTGAATCACATGACAGCCTAAACTGGTCAGCCTCTGTCTGCCCGTCTTTAGTAGGCTCATTCTGAACAGTGGTGTTTCAAGCAATATTTGTATTTGGAGAGTATCTGATTTGCAATGCAAGTATTCTGATGCATCCTGAAGTCTTGGCCATCTGATTGTGTCAATTTTCTCCCTGCCAGTGTTCCTAGTTCTTTCAAGGACAAAGAAACTGCAGGAAAAACACTCTGATGGGGGTCTTGAGACAACATGCATTCAGGAAATGTCCTCAGCCCCCTCTATTCAACACATCCAGTGGACATTGGAGAATTAACATTGTTGAAGCTGTATCATAGATACAATGAGCACTGAAAGGATGATATAAATTTCCTCAAACTTTTCTTTTTCAGACAGTGTAATGTCTGACATGTTTCAGGACTCTCAAATATGTATTATTCCAATGTAGTTCAGGGAAATGTAGCAATGTTCTTTCAGTATCACTATTCCTAGTCAGACAGCAATCTCTCTGCTAACTGTGATGACGCTCTGCCCTACAACATGCTGGAAGTGTTTTGTTTCCCTCTACATCATGCTTCCTTTCAGATTGTGGGCTGTAATAACATGCCACCTTGTTAGTTTGTAGGGAAAACAATAAATATACTGCAGAGTTGTTGTATAGCTAGGCAACACAATAAGGAAAGTATAGAGGCCCACCACACCTGGCAGCAGCTCCAGTTTTTCTGTAACCTTGTCAGAGAGGAGATACCTTAGATGTTTTGTCAGACAGGAGTGCACACTCTTGTTCCTTTTTCCAATTCTTCTGGCAAGTGTGAAGGACCCAGACTCATTTCCTTCCACTGCTTGTGTGTACATGCATGCTCTGTTACTCTGTTATTAGACACAGTAAACCTATTTTAAACATGCTGAAAGTGTTCAGTGTGGAACCATACTGAGAATGAAAAAAGAAAGAATGACTCTGACTTGAGTCAGAGAGAAAGATCAGAAAGCATCTTGCAGCAGGCCTTTTTCTTGGGGTTCACTGTACTATTCTCTCTTTATCTTCAGTAGCTTAGAGCTAAAAGCAGTATAACTTTCATGTTTGGTAGCAGAAATATTTTTTCTCATCAATTTTTGCTGTTATGTCACAATTGCCAGACTTAGCCTAAATTCCAGTGAACTGTCACCAGTGAGTTCTCTGGAGTATGTAACTTCCATCACTGCTGAAGTCCACAGCAGAGATAATAGGGGCTGACGATCAACCAACATCTGTGGGTATGTATCAGTGTGTATTTAGTTCCCCCAGAACTCGAAGACTAAGACAAAATAAAACCAACAACTCCCAGATCTGACAGTGGAGAGCTCATATTCATATACAGACAACACAGAACCTGAGATGCATATGGAATCTTTCATCAATTGCTCTTCTCTTCTAGGATCTTTCAGTGGTTTGTTTCTTCATTTCTGGCCCAGAAAACTTGTCTAGTTAGGCACAAATGAAAATCTCACAAAGACTGCATACATGCCATATAGTTTTATACAGATAGATTGCACTATATCTAATTCCAAAGCTTTTAAAGCTGTTGCTATTCATTAGTGAATACACATTGGTACGCGTCCCAGCTTGAAATGCTTAAAAACCTCTGTTGGGTACTGGATTTTTTGCCGACCATCAGCATACAACTACCATTTGTCTTCTGCAGTGCATTCTCCTGTAATCAATTTACGGGTGAAATACTGTATATACATATCCAAATTAATTCTTCCTCAAGATTGGTCTTCAGATTCCACCATATGATTGCCAAAAGCTGTTCTGCTCACTATCGTTTTCTACTTGCTAATTAATTAGAGAAAGTCACAAGAAATACCAGCTAAGTATTTTTGGGGGGCTTAATGAATGAGTCTATTAATTTAAGAAGATTTAGCAATTATGCATTCTCTAATATTGATTTCCACTAAATCCTATCTGGAAATTAAGGAGATTGATAATAAAACCTTTTATTCAGTTCCACTACAATAGATCTAATGAATAAATTGGCTGCATGCACATCCTTAGAACTAGATTCATTTAGTAATAAATGGTGCAACACAAAGGAGCACATTATAATTGAAATTAAGGAGGGGAGAAAAGCAGGTGTAGGCTGAACTCAGGAATATGCTAATCAAGCACAATGCAGAATGAAGTTTTATATGGCATAAATTTGTTTCTCTGGCATTCATAAGATTTCCTTTTGAAATCTCTTTTATTACGTTTATGTAGCCAGCTCCTGTTTGTGTTCCTAAGCCTGTTTTTTCAGGATAAAAGGAATCTCATGTACACAGCAGCACATTGCTTGCTGAATCTTTCTCAGTTAAAAAGATCATATAATTTATTTTGAGAAAAGATTCTGGTTGCTGACAATACATTTTTCTATGCCAGATTGTTTATTCCTATTCCAGAGCCCCCAAAGAGGGGAATGATTCCCAAATAACATGGAATATGCATCATGGTCCTAAGAGAAAGGGGGAAGTGTATGAAAAAAGAACTGCAAGTCGGAAAGTTCAAATTTTCATCTTCCTTCATCTTCCAGAATGAAAGACATAAACAATTCATGGAAGGTTCATATTAGCAATTATTTAACTTCAAGTGTGGCAATCCAGCCTATTTAGGTCTTTAGGGAGTGGTCATCATCGAGCATCTCTCATAGCCCAATTGTAAACCATTCATTTTTTATCCTTCTATAAACTGTATTTCAGCTCATATGTTTGAGCAGTCTTAGAGGAAGGACGTGAAACACTAAATAATCTTAACATTTCCTCTCCTCAGGTACAGAAAACAATTTAGTTCCCTTTTGAGTTCCTTCTGAGTCTTCAGTCAACAGAATCATTTCCTTTGCATTTCGCTTTCTCTTTGACTCACAGTTCTTAAGCGTCTGTCACTTCTTGACTGCACTCAAGAAGTTCAGCTCAAATATCTAGTAGAATAGATACTAAGGACCTGATTTAGAAACCCGTGTAAGTTAATATATTTAAGACTCCCACTGATTTTAATAAACTTTTGATCAAGCAGTGTGATTATTCAAATTAGGTTCTTAAATGTACTGTATAATGCATCCTAATTTGCTTCATTGTGTTACAATTCATCTCTTCTTGCCCCAGGGAAAAAAAATATATATGTGAGATTTTAGTCTTTTTGTTCTTCCATCTGTAGAAACAAAACATTGTCAACATCAGAATCAGAAATCAAACACCAGAAGTACAAAGCAATGAAGTACTGATTCCCAAATTATTTATTTCCTTTATTGTTTTAATGTAGTATTGCATCATGACTAATAGAACATGTCATAACAAACTGTCTTGGCAGTAATTCAGTTAATGATAATATTAAATCTTCCAATAATACTAACTGCAAAAGAACCATGCTACAATAGTACATTATGGCTTGACACTACATATGCAAGTGTTACTAAATGTTAATAATTTGGTCCTCGACAGTCTCTTTGTAAAGTAAGGAAATATTGCCATTGTAGAGATAGCAGAGAGAAAGTAGGTCATTTTCTGGAGCATAGAGAATAACTGTGATAGAGCAAAGATGAGAACTCAGAGAATTTTAAAAGCTATTCCTAGGCTTTCACCATATAGCCATGTAGCTATGTCTCTCACCTTTTGATAGGCTTTTTCAGCCCCAGAAGAAAGCCACCACAATCACAAATGCAGAGTTGCATCTCACATAACACTTCTCAATAAAAATATTGTAATTTGCCAACAAGCAAACAGATAACCTGAATCCCTAAATAGAATCTGAATTATGTACGTCAGCCTGAGGGCTTAGTGCAGCAAATGATGTATGAGATGTGAGTCTAGGAAGACAAGTTCTTCCCTAGATGTTACTTTTCTTGCCCCTCTCTTTCCATCTTTGCACCTTTGTTTCCTGTTGCTATGGAAGTAGAAGCACAGACAAAGATTCAAGGACAAGAGGAGCGGGGAAAGAAGGCAGGGAGGAAATGGAAACAGCTAAACATGGCTGCTGAGAAAGCAAAGGAGTGGTGAAAAGGCAGAAAAGATGAAGGGCAAGGGTCTGTGTGCTAGGACATGGCAAAGATGGAGTGCTCATAAAATCAAGCATTGAATCCCACTGTTACATTCACACATAGACACAGAAGTTACCCTAGTCCTCATCCACTGCTTTAGTTATCTCATGCTGTGGGGACGAGGGGACACTCTGTCTTGCAATGGGTGCAGTTATTTTTAAAGGCCTCTCCAATGCTTTTACCCCCGGTTTTGCATACACATGTACCATGTGCTGCTGCTCAGTCTAATTTTCTACAGATAAGGCATGAATATACGTTAATTCTAGGCATAGTTATTTCAGTCTGATGAAGTCAGCATAACAAAGCTGAATGTGAGAGAAAACTGCCAGACTTGCATCTCTGATACACCTGAAAGTAGAAATCTCAGAATAGCAATTTTAGCATTCTGCTAAGTATCTCAGCAGCTAACTGATTGGATATTCTCTGCTCCCTCTGCTTTTCGTGTACCTGATCTGACACAAAATGCATATGCTGTTTCTGGTGCAGAGAGTGAATCTGGCGTGCCTTCAGTGCCAGGGACAGTTCCATTAATAAGCTGCAAAGTTAGGAGCTCTCCTTCTATTTTCCAGGCTCCATAAAATCTGTGTTGCTTTCTCTGCAGAACTTGGCTTCCAGAGGAAGAAGGAAAGGTAGAGACTGGCTTCACTACAGGTCACAGAATAACCTTGCAGCTAAGGTGCTCCACTCCTCACACTGAGAATCCTTACAGTTTTGTTTTCCAGAGTAAGCATAATCCAGTTCATGGTCCATTAGGTCCATGGCACTCTTGTGCTCAGCCTTTTCGTGCTCAGAAAGTGAATTCTTCCTGCACGGTTAGATAACTATCTAGCATATCTATCTTCCTGCATGGCTAGATAACTCATCTCCCTTGGTGAAGAAACTCTGCACTCACACAGAGACCTAGTGCCATGCTATGGCAGGGATCAACAGATACTTGTCTTCTCATGAGTACTGACATTGAGCCCTGAACTGCTGCTCCCTTGGGCTCTAGGGTGAGTGCAAAAAGCTGTTCTTCCACAAGCCCCCTTCAGATGAGGACTCCCTGTTGTGAATCCTGACTAGGACAAAATGTTCAGTCTAGATGCATGTATGAGTGTGTGCACAAATGGTATGGTGAGACTCTACTAAAGAACTTTGGCTCTGCATACAGACAGTGGTGAGAGTTGGTGCCTCTGAAATGTGTGTTTCCTTAGAGGATTTGATAGAATAGCCCACTGCCAATGCAGCAGTGAGTCCAGTCCCAGAATGCCACAGCTAACTAAAACAGATTACAGCCATGGAAAACACAATTGATTTAGGAAACTGAGGAACTCTGTTTTATCATGAATAACCTAACAACTAATAAATAAGTAATCATAGTTAAGGTCTGATCAAAGGAATGAATTTTTTACTTAATTTCTTAGAAAACAAAAAATATCCAAAAGTCAGGTGTTCCACACAGCCAATTGTGCACCACTTCAATTACAGAGGTGGTATTTCAACAAGTTTAATAATGAACCTTAATCATCTTATACCCAGACCTCTCTCCCAGGATGTCTGATCTCTCATGCCTGTTCTCCAAAAGCATTTATTAAAAAAAATAAAATAAAACAAAAAGTTAGCAGAATAAGCTGTTAAAATAATTAATTTCAGTAAGATTTCAATATTCCATAGAAAATGATTACAAAAGCAATTTAAAGTTAATCCCTTGAAAACACTTTTGCAAACACCAAATCATCAGTGATGAGGAAATCTGGCTGATATCAACCTGTTTTGTCAGTAATGTAAGAAGACAGCATTGTGTGATGTTGTGTAGGACCTCTTTGTCTCAGAGCTGTGTGACTACTCAGAATAGTGCTTGCCTCTATTGTATCAGCAGTCAGGACAGTGATGAGATCTAACATTTAATTTTAGAAAGATTTTTACCTTTTCTTTGTACTAATATGGTACAGGAAAACAAAAAACCTTTGGAAGTAATAACACTGATCTAAACATCAACTACAGTCACATTTAAGTTAATTTTTAGTAGGTTCTTCCACTGCTAAAGATAGATAGTTGTCTTTTATTGATTAGTACTCAAAGATTGTGTTTCTTTTGAAACTGTACTAAAGATCCAGAAAGAAATGTGTGGTCCTTTATCTGCCAGGACTGCCAGTAACCTTTGACTGAAGCAGTCTCTCAAAAAATGTAGGTCTGAATTAGGTTAGGTGAAGGAAGGCGTTGTATCTGGGACTCTCACTAGACACCTGGCTTTGCATAATCTTCCTAAGTATATGAGTCATTGAAGTGTTGTATAAAAGGGAAGCAATGGCAGGAAAAAGCCACTACCAACACATTTGTGTTGATTCTACTGCATGTTTCTATTGCTTATTTCAATTTATACAACTAGGACCAAATCTGTGATTGCATTAGTTGACAAGGGAAGACCGGCAGACGTCATCTACCTGGACTTCTGCAAGGCCCTTGACATGGTCCCACAAGATATCCTGGTCTCCAAATTAGAGCGATATGGATTTGAAGGGTGGGCCATTCAGTGGATAAGAAGTTGTCTTGAAGGTTGCATCCAGAGAATTGTGGCCAATGGCTCTATGTCCAGGTGGAGGCCAGTGATGAGCAGTGTACCTCAGGGGTCTGTCCTGGGACCAGTACTGTTTAATATCTTTATCAATGGCATAGACAATGGGATCAAGTGCACCCTCAGCAAGTTTGCAGATGACACCAAGCTGAGTGGTGCAGTTGATACAACAGGAGGAAGGGATGCCATCCAAAGGGACCTGGACAAGCTTGAGAAGTGGGCCCACGTGAACCACATGAGGTTCACCAAGTCAGAGTTCAGGGTGCTGCACCTGGATTGGGGCAATCCCAGACATGAGTACAGACTGGGAGAAGAACTCATTGAGAGCAGCCATGAAGAGGACTTGGGGGTTCTGGTGGACAAAAAGCCCAACATGAGCCAGCAGTGCATGCTTGCTGCCCAGAAGGCCAACTGCATCTTGAGCTGCATCAACAGAGAAGTGGCTAGCAGGTCGAGGAAGTTGATTGTCCCCCTCTACTCTGCCTTTGTGAGGCCCCACTTGGAGTGCTGCATCCAGGTCTGGGGCCCACAGCACAAGAAGAATCTGTTAGAATGGATCCAGAGGAGGGCAACGAAGATGATCAAGGGGCTGGAGCACCTCTCGTACAAAGAAATGCTGAGAGAGCTGGGGCTGTTCAGCCCAAAGAAGAGAAGGCTCCAGGGTGACCTCACCATGTGTTTTCAATACATAAAGCGGGGTTATAAAAAAGGTGGAGAATGACTTTTTGCTCAGATAATGACAGGACAAGGGGGAATGGTTTTAAACTAAAAGAGGGGAGATTTAGATTAGAAGTTAGGAGGAAATTCTTCACTCAGAGGGTGGTGAGGCACTGGAACAGGTTGCCCAGAGAGGCTGTGGATGCCCCATTCTTGGAGGTGTTCAAGACCAGGTTAGATGACACCCTGAGCAACCTGATCTTGTAGGTGGCATACCTGCCTATGGCAGAAGGGTTGGAACTAGATGATCTTTAAGGTCCCTTCCAACCCGAGCCATTCTATGATCCTATGAATCGCTCTGGAGAACAGGCAGAAGAATTCTTTTTTTTCTTTCTTTCTTTCTTTCTTTTTTTTTTTTTTTTTAATCCTGAGTGAGCTTAGCTGTGAGTCAAGCTGCATCAGAATGGTCTTCTAACTGTGTTCCTTCTAGGCACACCTCCTGTGCTTTTGGTATTTCATCGCAGCTCTTTGAGTTGCATGCAGTATTTGAATATCCCAGACAGCATATTCAACCTGTATGTGATTTATTGTAAGAAAGGTTTCTAATACTGCTAATGCACAGTCTTGGGCAAGTTGCCTCAGTAGCTAGCCTTCAGTTTAGCTATTAGCAAAATAAGATGTAATAATATGTAATTAGCTATCCCACAAGCATATTTTATGGCTTGCTTGGTTAATGTTTATAAGGCATATTTTAAAAAATGAAAATGCTATATGCAGTAAGTATTGTGCAACATGGAAAAATGTTTGACTATTTAATTCAGAAGGAATGCATGTAACACAATAAAACCATGAGTCTTGGCCAGCATGCAAGAATCTCTTTGCCATCTTCTATTTGATATGCAAACACTGGATTAAGTTTCCTTTACTTTGGCCAAACCAGCACTCTCAGGAATCATACCCTGTCTCTCCCACAGCTGTAAAATGTTCTTCTTCTCACAGAAGAACATCAGGTGGATTTTGGTAGTAGGATGCCTATACCTGGAAATATTTTAGGTGTACTCTGGGAGTAAGAGTCTGTTCAGTTTTGTTAGCTGCAGAAAACTGAAAAAGAAAGATGATGTATGGTATAGACTTGCAGGTAAAACCCTTGAGATGGTCATGGAGATCTTTATTTTGCCATCCATTACAAAAAAAAAAAAAAGAAGCCTAAACCATAAGGTGCTCCAGTATTCTTTTCCCAGTCAATAAGCAAAGTTGGACTCCTCATGAATGCCATTAATCACACAATCGTACTAGTGACATAAATGCAAAAAAACATAAAGGGAGAGGTTTTAGAAACACACCATACAGAGACTAGAGACTTAAATTACCTAGAACCCTAGCTTGCTTCTCCCCCCCTTTTTTTTTCTTTCTTTCCTGTTTGCTTTTTTTTTTTTCTCCTGATTTAGTCTCTAGGTTAACAATATCAAATTTTAGCTGTAGATGAATCCTTAATATTGCTGAGCGTTCCATGTGTGCATTCCTTCATACTCACTGGCCCTCAAGCTCTATTCTAACAATGAAAGAAGCAGAGCATTATAGAATGAATTCAGATAGCAACCTGTCAGCAGCCCTCTATTATGTGCTGACATAATCTATCAGAGTTTACACAGGGTTTAGAACATGGGATAGGATAAAAGGGAGAGAAAGAACAAAGAGAGACCTGAAAGTGATAATAAAAAATGAATGTATAACCCACTGCTTCCCTTGTTTTTTAGCTGATAAAAGGTATACATTGACTTAATTAAGACAAAATCCTGTTCTTTAGCTTTTGGAGTCTTAACCTGCCATTGTTTTAATAAAATGCACCATGAATATTAAATAGTAGATGACCTCACCTCCCTACAGCAAGAGCAATGTAATTTGTTTTGAACTCTTTTGATCCTGTTTGCTTACTTTTTATTTCATGTTTTCTCTGTTGACATTATTCATGATGCAGAGAGATCTAATAGAGAGCTGGGATTCACGCTGTGTTGTGTGATGTCCATTTGGAGTGAATTCAAGCAATCCAAGCAGTCCAGGGAAAATTCCAACTTCCCTTATGATCACCACCTGCCAGGAATCCAAGCCCAGCTGTGACAGACCATCACAGTCTGGCAGATCTCCATCACAGGAAAAGTATGATTTTTCTCAGACTTGGTTAACTGCTTAAAGAATCCGGCAATGCAACGAAACTGATATTCTGCTTGGAACACAGAAGATCCAGTTTGACCGCAGTGCCTGAGACTAGAAACATTGCTGACACTGCATTTCGAATTGCCTTTTGAAAAATCAGATTAGGTCATTCAATTGAAAAGAGTCATTTGGTTTGAAACACAGGCATGAACAAATTGAAATTTCACTAGATTTTACAAAAGCTTCCCAAGAGATGCCCAGAGAAGCTGTGAATGCCTCATCCCTGGAATTCTTCAAGGCCAAGTTGGATGGGGCTTTGAGCATCCTGGTCTGGTGGGAGGTGTCCCTGCCCATAGCAGGGGATTGGAACTAGATGATCTTTAAGGTCCCTTCCAACCATTCTATCATTCTATGATTCTAAGTGCCATGTGTAGCACCACTCTCAGCCTTGATTCAGCAGACTTTTATGTACTTATTTAACTTAATGTCTGCACTTAGGTGCAAGTGCTTTCCTGGACCAGAGCCTTAGAGAGCATATATACAAACTCTTAGAAGGTACCTGAAGGAATCGATCTTTTCTGACACTGAAGCAGTTTTAAAATCATGGCCTACTTTTTGCTTTTATTTTATTTTATTTTATTTTTTGCCAACAGGTTGCACATTTGCACAGTCATTCATTTCCTGGCTAGAGTAACTACAGATCAGAGGGTTAAATATTCAATGGCTTAATGTGCTAGCTTCATTTCTACTGTGTTCTTACAGTAATGTTGGACGTTGAAAGTGATAGGTTCAGTCTGATCCCTGATGAATGCTTACCCACATAATTATATTGGCTGCAAGCTTGGCACAGTTGGGAGACGAAAGAAAATAAGAGTTAGAAAAGTGGGGTTACTGTAAGTCAGGGCTGATGTGTTCACACAGCATTTGCTTACCTTTCTTTCCCCATGATCACTAGATATTTCTTAGCTATATATGCCACATTTTCTCTCTTGCTTATAGACATGCTCAGACATGAACAAATAAAAACTTCGTTGAGCCATCGCTTTAGCATGAGTGTTCAGATCACAGATATTGTAGTTAAGCTAAACTTGTCAGCTACCACAGAAGTCTCTATATTGACATAGTTTAGTAGTTAGTTAGGATTTGGACTCAATGATCCTTGTGGGTCCCTTCCAATTCAGGGTTCTATGCTTTAAAGTCTGAAAAAAAAAAAAAAAAAGCCAATCACTTCAGTTGTCTGGTGCCTTTGTCTGAAAATATATTGTTCATGTTTTCTTGCTGTGGCTTAGCCCCAGCAGGCAGCTAAGCACCACACAGTCATCTGCTCACTTCCATTAGGCAGGATGGGGGATAGAATCACAAAGGTAAAAGAGCAAGAGCTCACGGGCTGAGGTAAAGACATTCTCTTAGGTAACGCAAAAGCTACGTGCACAAACAAAGCAAAACAAATAATTCATTCACTACTTCCCATTGGCAGGCAGATGTCCAGCCACTTCCAGGAAAGCAGGACTCATCAGGTGTAGCAGTTTCTTGGGAAGACAAAAGTCATCACTCTCAATGTCCCCTCATTCATCCTTCTTTATCCTAGTTGTTATTGCTGAGCATGATGTCATGTGGTATGGGATATCCTTTTGGTTGGTTTTGGTCAGCTGTCCTGGTTGTGTATCCCCAGCTTCCTCACTGGCAGGACAACACAAGAAGCAGAAAAGTCCTTGGTTCTGTGTAAGTGCTGCACTGCAACAATTAAAAACATTGGTGTTATCACTGTTATTTTCATCAAAAATCCAAAACACAGCATCATACAAGACTCTGCAAATAAAATTATCTCAGCCAAAACCATGAAGCTTCTGTACCTACTGACTCAGTGAGAAAAAGGTGAGCATCTTGAATTCACTTGGAATCTTATCAAATAAACCTTCCTTTAAATGCAACAACTTCCTACTTCAATATTGCATATGTGTATGACTTCTAGTTACCTTGTAAGCTTCTGCAATTGGAAAAGCAAATGTTTAACTATTATCTGTGTAATTGGCCTTTTTCTTATACCTCTCATATAGTGAAGTGGAAAGGGTTAGCTAAAGTCTTTTATCCAGAATTGACATAATCAGTGTCTTACAGAGTCAATCCTCCACTTGGACATTACCACCTCTTGAGATGTAGCTAATTAGCTTCTTAGAAGAAGCTATTATAGTCTACTGGATAAGTACAAAGCAACTTTGAAACTACATAATAAATCCCTGGTAGATTTTTATTCATTCCAGTAAACGATATATATTTCTCCTTTGCTTAAAACTGTGTGCTTAAAACTGTGTGTAAACTATGTTTAGAACAAAATCTTGAACATTTTCTTTTCTCTTCACATTATGATAAATTTGTTTATGTTCTTGATTTAAATCAAACAAAAATACTGTAATAGTGGGATGTGAATGTACAGGTTTAGACCTCTGCAGCTGGAATTTCATAATTGTTTTAGTCTGGCATAAATGAGAGACGTCCTGTACATGGGTGAGCTTCTTCTACCACCTAATTTGGGCTGCACATTCCTGTCACCCTTTTGCATCCACACAGCATGCTAGGTGGATCAAGAATCTAATCAGATTGAAAAACAGCCTGGAGGCTGGCGGCGGCTGTGAAATACAAATAAGGCATTTCTATTCATATGGATTGGTTCCCTGTACTGGGTCATCCACATCTCAGATCCAGCAGAAACATGTACCTGGAGATAGGACAGAGGGGTAACACTGCTTGTCTTATATACATGGGACATTGTCTTATACACATGAGTAATCGGAAGCAGACAGCATGAACTTATAAAAGGCACATCCTGCCTGACTAACCTGATGTCACAAAATCACAGAATAGTTTGAGTTGGAAAGGATGTTAAAGATCATCTAATTTCAACTCTTCTGCCATTGGCAGGGACATATCCCACTAGACCAGGTTGCTCAAAGCCCCGTCCAACCTGGCCTTGAACACTTCCAGGGATGAGGCATCCACAACTTCTCTGGGCAACCTGTTCTGATGCCTCACCATCCTCTGAGTAAAGAACCTCTTTCTAATCTCTGAACTAAATCTACATTCTTTCAGTTTAAAATCATTACCCCAAATCCTATCACTACACTCTTTGATGAAGAGTCCTTCTCTATCTTTCCTGTAGGCCTCTATTGGAAAGATCTCCTTCTATGAAAAGATAACCTGCTTTGTAGATGAAGGAAAGCCTGTGCATGGTGTTTACCTGGATTTTAGCAAAGTGTTTTACACCATTTCCAACAGCATTCTCCTGGAGAAACTGGTTGTTCATGGCTTGGACAGGTATACTGTTCTCTGGATGAAGAATTGGCTGGATGGCTAGGCTCAAAGAGTCATAGTGAATGGAATTCAAACAAGTAGCAACCGATCAACAGTGGCATTACCCAGGGCTCAGTACTGGGGCCAATCTTTTCTAACATTTTTATCAGTGATGTGGATGAGGGGATCAAGTGCACTAAGTAAGTTTGCAGACAATATCCAGAGGAATCTGGATAGGCTAAATTGATGGGACAAGTCCCATCATATTAAATTCAACAAGGCTAAGTGCCATCTCCTGCACTTGGGTCATTACAACCTAATGGTTTGAGGAAGAGAGGAAGGAAAATTGCCCAGCAGAAAAGCACCTGGGGTTGCTGAACATGAAGTAACAATGTGCAAAGGTGCCCAAAAAGGCCAATTACATCCTAGCCTACATCAGAAATAGTGTGGCCAGGATGACTAGGAAGGTGATTGTCCCTTTGTACTCTGTGTTGGCGAGACCACAGCTTGAGTACTGTGTTCAGTTTTGGGCCCCTCACTATAAGGATATTGAGTTGCTGGAATACATTCAGAGAAGTGCTGTGAAGCTGGTGAAGGCACTGGAAAACAAGAGTTATGAGGAGCAACTGGAGGAGTTGGGGTTGTTTAGTCTAGAGAAGAGGAGGCCGAAGGGAGACTTTATTGCTCTCTACAACTACCTGATAGGAGGTTACAGTGAAGAGGGTGTTGGTCTCTTTTCTCAGGTGACAAGTAATAGGACATCAGGTAATGGCCTCAAGTTGTGCCTGGGGATGCTTAGATTGGATATCAGGAAGAATTTCTTCACGACGAGAATGGTTAGGCATTGGAACAGGCATCCCCAGCAAGTGGTAGGGTCACCATTCATGGTGACAAGAGATGTGTGGATGTAACATTTAGGGTCATGGTTTAGTGGAGGACTTGGTAATGTTAGGTGATGGTTGAACTTGATGATATTAAGGGTCTTTTCCAACCTAGATGATTCTATAGTTCTATGATTCTTTGTTTCCATTTAGGTTGGCCTGAAGTGATTGTGAACTGCTGTTTTAACTAGCTACTGGAAAGAACCTTTTTCTACCTAACTTTAAGCACCTAACTTTAAGTTTCACACTGCAGTTCATTGCTAAAGCAAGTTCCTAGTATTTTAGTTTCTTGGCTGAATTTCTTAAGTGCCTGATCAGAGTCAGGGGAGCTGTACTTCTCTGTAATAGCTTCACCAAAAATTATTTAGCCATTTTAAAGAAAATATTCATTGTTGCTAGGAAATATTGTTTGTGACCTTTTTATTAAGCAGCTACAGCACCTCAGGGAAGAAAAGAGAAGCATAAGCTTGGCAAGGAGTGAAACTCCAGGTCAGATTTTTGTTTTTATTAGCCCCAGAAGAATTGGATGTGATTTAACTGAGTTATACAATATATAAAGCACTTTGTACATGGACTGTGGAGTACATTAGACGATAAAATTGGCTTCTTCTGCTTTTCCATTAGTGATGGCACCAGTGGATATACAAACTGAGACTGATATGTCTTGATGTACAAGGAAGAAGAGGGCACATTAAGGCAGATGGAGGTCTCAGAAGTGCTTTCCTAGCATTATGTAAACTAGGATGAAGTTGTAATTTCCTTCTTCATCCTCAATGAGAGTGCACGTGAGAGCTTAACATGTTGTCAGGAATATATGCAGTTTCCCAAGGGACACTTGAGAGATCTTCAGAATCGGCTTTTTATAAGATGTCTTGCTTTTCTCTATAGGGTAGATGAAGATCACAAAGGTGAACATCGTGGGAGGTGAATAACAAGACAAGGTCATGCTTGATTGATTGTAAATATTGAATGACACATAGTGCAGGGCTGTAATCCAGCCAGTAGACAAAACAGGACACATTGCTTCATCCATGTTTTTTCATAAACCTCTTTTTCAAAACAACCCCTTGAAACTGACTGAGTAAGCAGCAGCAAGGTAGAAATGGAAACCCTATGTGTCAAGAATGGCACTGCTTAGATTGGTTGTCTAACCTTAGCTGTAGCCAGTTGTAGGTATTTGCTACGAGGAGGTCTTCCTTACATACAATCACATTATGGTGTTTGTGTTGTTTTTGTTTTGTTTTGTTTTGTTTTAATTTGTTTGTTTGTTTTATTAACTATTAATTTTATATTAGTTATATATTATCCTGTTAGCAGATGTTATCTTATTTAGTGCACAGGCACTAAACTTTGCCCTCTCTGTCTTCTACAAAATAACTGCTCTCTCAGACCTGCAAGCACAACTGTTTCTTAACCTAGTTCTGTCAGAATGATTTGATTTATAAAACCCTAGCAGAGGAGTGTTTTAGTAGGTTTTTAAAAACAAATTCTTTTGACAGAATCAGGCTGGGGACAGCTACATGTGTAGTTATACTAGCAAAGGTGGGGGAGAGTGGCCTTCAGGGAAGCAGAAGAGAAAAGAGATTGGTTGGTGATGAGCCATCTATGTTATCTCCATACTTACATCATCTACACAACTACCAATAATCCTAGCAACAGCTGGTCATGCACTGGCTATTCTGTTTCTCATGTCTTTTTCTCCTTTGTCCAAAATGCCTGCCGTTGCTGACTTGCAATATACAACCTCAATGCTCTCACGTCATTAGAGTCTATTTATAATAGTGTTCTCATCTCCTTCAGTGATTTTCTTTATTCCCTTCTTGTCTTTATCCCACTGTTGATTTCATGATATTTTCATGCTGTCCAGTTTTTCTCTTCAAAAAAAATCCCTTCTTTATTTGCATCTCTCATAAAGCCCTGTTCTCCAAGGAGTTTCTCCTCATGTCTTATGATATTCTTTTCCTTCAGCCCTGTTTTAATTAAACTGTGAACTCTTTAGGTCAATGAACATGACCAGTGTATAAAATGTTGTTTGTATATTGGCCTACCAAATAATAACAGCAATAGTCAACACAGTTTAGAAGTTTAAGCAGAGAACAATATTTAATGCTGTCAAAGTAAGCCAAAGAAAAAGACTTTAAAAAAATGTGTAAGGGAAGAAAGCCTGCAGCACTGAGAAATTTGGAAAATGCAAAGCAGTCGATATTCACTGACACATGGAAAGGGCAAAGAGAAAAGATAGGTCAGTCTTAAGTCTAAGGCACCATGAGTGTCTGATGATTCAGGCAGGAAAGTATCTGCAGTTCAGGAAACTCCTAAAATTTTGTAATTGCCCTAGAGCAGACATAGGAGAAAATTCCAACCTGTCTTAATGACTGAGGAACTGCTATATTTATGGAAAAGAGTGAGCCCTGTGACTGAAAATTGGTTTCAGGAAATGAATATGTGCCTAGTCAGGAACTGCTGAAGACTTGTCTGATAGCTAAAAGGTCCAATTCTTCTCTGAGCAAAGTCATTTGTGGTGCTGTTCACTTGAGGAGGAACAAAATAATGCAAAATGTATTGTAGAATGTCTGTCTTGATATACAACCCATGATAGACCTAGCTAGTAACCTAGAGAATACCTTTAAAAAAAAATCACTGAGCAGGTGCAAAAAAGAAGATATGTATGAGAGGGAGGAAAAGAGGGAAAAACACTGAAATGCAGAGGACTGTAAATGAAGCACTTTTTGTTTCTGCATCTGTACACATGCTGTATAGGAAATAGCTGGAGCATTAAATATTTATTGAAATGATGCTTTAAAAGAGGAGAAAATTCATTTGTGTTCTCTTTAGAAACTATGAACATTACTGAAAGAAAATAGTACAATAATTAGATTTAAAAGAACTTGATGTTCTGCATCAGGAGGGGGCAGGAGGGAAAGACGTCTCTGAACTTGCTCACAGTTTTACTGATACCTAAATTTGTATAAAGACAATGTCAATCCAATCTGTCCTTTTGGTTCCTTCTCAGATTCACATCTGAGACTGTTTTGGTACACAGCCATATGACAGCTGGCTTCCTGCATGAGGAGCTACAGGTTTGGAGGTGGCCCTGATTCAACTGCCATCATTGCAGCCTGGAGTGATACCACTTCTGTTTTATAGTGTACAACTGACTAACTCACGACTAACTCACTCCTTCAGGTTTATTCATCTTTCACTCCTTACTCTTTTTCTTTTTTCCCACAGAGAAGCTCTTAAAAACTTAAAATGAGAAGTTCCTCTCTTTTTTCTTTTTTTTCTTTTTTTTTTCTTTTTTCTTTTTTCTTTTTTCTTTTCTCTTTTCTCTTTTTTTTTCT
This sequence comes from Cygnus atratus, assembly GCF_013377495.2. Taxonomy (NCBI): domain Eukaryota; kingdom Metazoa; phylum Chordata; class Aves; order Anseriformes; family Anatidae; genus Cygnus; species Cygnus atratus. The sequence goes on from NC_066363.1 coordinate 134,001,955, forward strand.
TTTCTCTTTTCTTTTTTCTTTTGTCTTTTTTCTTGCAGAGTGAAAGAAGAACATCAAAGAACATGAAGGTTTTGGAAAAAAAAAGGCACAAGATTTGGCATTAAAGCTCAGGAAACTGTTGAACAATTTGTTTTGGAAAAGGATTTAGACTACAGTGACAAGAGAATGAGTATTGGCCCAGAAAATCAAGATGCATTAGGCATTTCAGCACAGGAGATGGAAGGTTGTGCAACCTGGTCACATGGAAAGAGCTCTTGTAGTCAAGATCTTAGTGACAAAACCAAAAGATTGAAGTATTCTAGTGAGCAAAAAGGAGTTTTGCAGAAAGTACTGTACAGAGAGATTATTTAAAAAAATAAATAAATGTCTCAGTCAAACCCATGAAAAGCAGTATCTCTTCAAGGTTATCAGCGAAATTGTCTGGAAATTAATTTATCAGCCAAGCAGAAATTAGTTCTTTTATTCAGAGCTATGACTAACTAAGAATGGGATCATAATCTTAAGAATAGTGTGTTATTGGTAAAAACTGTAAATACATCCTTCCTTTTTTATGTATCTAATACTTGTTACTTTAAAATAACACATTTAAGAAAGTTTCATCTTAAAATGTGTAATTCTCCTTGTTAGTTTCCCTGCTGCCAACCTGAAGGGAGATCACACACGATATGTTTGGCAGGCCTGCTGTTGCAGTGATGATCAAGGTTCTGATTATACTGCATACACATTCCTGAACAGCAGGAGAGGGGAGCTCTACACTGAAGAGGGGGAGGAAGATTTAGATGGTAGCTCCTCACAATCATCAAATGAGGAACACACTGCAGCATGTCACAAGGAGAAATAATGCTCTTTTTAGGGGAATTTATCTGATCAAGACTGAGCATGAAGACTATGACGAAAATAGCTGAAGAGGGGCATTATCACTAGAAGCAGGACTTAATACTGGTTCAGGTGTAAGAGAAGAACAGAGGCATAAATCCAGGTACAAATACTCATGAAAATGACTGTATATATTTAGCCATTCATATGCCTGACATAATAGAGATCATAAGTTATAACTTCAAAAAGACTGCGCAGAATGATGTAGATGTCCAGCTATCATTAAGACACATAAGTCCAGCCTTAGTACCTGTTGTCTAAGTACTGCAATTTAAATGAGAGACACTCACTTTGCAGTACTAACACTCCCAAGGTATACCCGCAGGTCACATTTTGCTCCTATCCAGAACTGTTATTATTATTTCTGATAGGGCTAAGCAATTTAGTACCAAGTCAAAACCTATGGACTTCCCAGGATCCATAAATGAATTTTTGGAGTTGTGCTGAAGTATTTCAGTCTCATTGAGTCAAATATGCTGATAAACACACAAAATTGTCCTAAAACAACTGTAAAAGTACTGGGCCCATTGAGCTCCCAAATACTGTTGAGACTTTCTCAGGACCAAACCACTTGTCTCGAATTTAGAGAGTGACTCTTCCACCATGCACACACTTAGGTTTGGACCACAATTTTCTGTCACAAAAAAGCAGATATTCTCAGCCAACTCTCCACACTGATCTTCACATACCCTGCTACCAGAACCACCCGACTTTGATTTCACAACAAACATCCAGCTGTATCCTCCCTTTTAGTTCTGGTCTCTTGTACAAAACCCAAGTTCAATTCCATGTTCACTGTGGTACAGTTTAAGCCTATATCTCTTGCCTTCTTTATGTTTGGAACATTAGCCTATACAGGAGTGTGAGATGTTGCATATTAGTTTTTTCTATTGAAGCATGTAACAGAAATTAACCACAGCTATTTAAAGCATTGGTAAGATCCTTCCTGAACTTACTCATGGTTGAACATTCACAAATCTTGTTAAGTCTAGTGCTCCAAACCCCTAATAATATTCATGGCCCTTTCCTGTACTCACTCCAGTATGCCCAACTTTCTCTTGTACCAGGGAGACAAGAACTAGGCACAGTACTCCACATGTGTCTCACCAGTGCTGAGCAGAAGGGAAGGATCACCTCCTTTAATCTGCAGGCAACACTTTTCCCAATGCAGCTCAGAACTCTGCTTGCTTTCTTTGTTGTGAGGTCATATCAATGGCTCATGTTCAACTTGTTGTCCACCACCTCAGGTCCTTTTTTCAAAGGCTTCTTTCCAGACATTTGACCCTTAGTCAGAACTGGTTCAAGGGTTATTACACCTCAGCTGCAGGATTTAGCATTTCCCTTCATTGATCTTCATGAGATTCCTGTTGACACATTTCTCCAGACTGTTGAGCGGATTGTCTGAATGGCAGCACAAGCCTCTGTCATATTACTCACTTATCCCAGTTTTGTATTTTCAGCAAACTTGACAAGGGTGCACTCTTTCGCATTACCCTTGTCATTCATAAAGATGGTAAATAGTATAGGACCCAGTAGAGACACCCTGAGTCACACTGCTTTCCAGCTAGACTTCATGACCATAACCAGTTCAGCCCAGTTTTCAGTCCACCTCACTGTCCCCTTGTAAGGCACACAGTAACAAAATCCTTCTGAAGTTGTGATAAGAAACATCAGCTGATTTGCACTCATTCACTAAGATAGTCATCTCATAACCAAAGGCCATCTCTTTGGTTAAACATTAAATTTCCTCTTCATAAAGCCATGTGGACTCCTCCCAATCACCTTGTTGTCCTTCATATCCTTGGAAATGTTTTCCAGGTTTATTTGCTCCATCACTTTTGAAGGGACTGAGGTAAGGATGAACAGTCTGAAATTTTCTGGATTCCCCTTTTTGACTTCTTGAAAATAGAAGTGACATTTGCTTTCTTCCAGTCCTCAGAAACTTCCCCAGACCACCATGGCCTTTCAAAGTTGATTCAGAGTGGCATTGCAATGACATTGGTCATCTCCGTCAGCCCTGATTAATGTATTCTTAAGAGGTCTCATGGAGCTAATATAATTTGTCTAAATGTTGTCTGATCCAGTCTTACTCCACGATGGGCAAGTCTTCTGTGCTTTCTCACTGGTCTGAAAAGTCTCGGATTGCTGAATGCTGATCTTATCAGTAAAGACCAAGGTGAAGAAGGTATTGAGTACCTTGATCTTTTCTACGTCGTATGTAACCAGCCCTCCCTGTTTCATTCAGCAGCAGGCCTGATTTTCACTAACACTTTCTGCTACTGATATATCTGTAGAAGTCTTTCCCATTGTTCTTTACATCTCTCATCAGATTCAATTCCAGATGGGCTTTGACTTTCCTGACCTAAACCCTGCATGTTTGGATAGTATCTATATAATCCCATGGGGTCTCCTGATCCTTCTTCCACCACTTGTGTGCTTCCTTTTCCTCATCTGAGTTTAGCCACAAGTCCCTTGTTCATCCGTGTAGGCCTTCTGCCAACTTTCTTTCATTTACTACTTGTCAGAAAGGACCATTCTTGAGTAGGGTTAGGTGATTCACTGAAAGTCAGCCAGCTTTCCTGATCCACTCTGCTCTTGAGGAATATCTCCCTTGGGATTCTTCTAAGCAGATGCCTGAACTCCATCATCTCATGTTCAGCACAAAAAAGGCTAGCCCTAGTCTTCACATCCCCCAAAAGTTCTGCCTTAATTTGTAAGTATATGGTCAAGAAGAGCATCTCCCCCTATCAGTTCCTTGATCACCTGTGTTGTGTCATCTTCAATGTACTCAAAAAATTTCCTGGATCGTTTGTGCCCTGCTGTGTTGTCCCTCCAGCAGATTGACGTGTGGTAAGACACCCATAATGACATGAGCCTGCAAATGTTAGTCTTCTAGTTACCCAAAGAAGACTGACCTACTTCATTTTATTGATCAGGAAGCCTCTAGCAGATATCACATTATTCATGTTGGTCTGCCTGATGATTCTAACCCATAAATTGATCATCATCCATTTTCAGAAAGAGCTCTAAACTTTCCATTTCCTTTCCATCTGTCTGTCTATCTATCTATCCATCTACCTATCTCTCCAACTATCTATCATGCTATATTGAGAGTATGGAAGAGAGAGAGAGGGAATAAGGGAGTTAAATGGTTTCTCTTCTGGCAAAAATAAATAAATAAATAAAATAAAGTTGTGCAAGAATAAATTCACACTGAGAGTTTACATCCTAGAGAGTCTGACTGTTTATAGCATTGTAGAACAGAAGGATAAGTCACAAAAATTTACTCCATTTTAGCTGCATGCACATTTACAGTTATGATAATTTCCTATTGTGCTTTTATAAACCTACTAAACTTTTTCTCCTTCACAAAGTTTAGATGGAAAAATGTGAAGTCTGGATGAAATTTGACAGATTTAAGCTCTAGATAGAGCTGCATTACCTCTAAGCATGAAAGACATCTTTGATTAATGATTTTCTGTATCTCAGTTAGCATTACAAACCTTGAGCAAATATAGCAGGACAGTAACGTGTGGGATGAGTATGTATAGAACAGGTTGTATATTCAGGAAACACTGCAGAATTTCCATGGGCTATGGAGCAGAAATCTAATGATGTCCTTCCTTTCATCAAGCACACTTTTCAAATGAAGTTGGCACAGAAATACATGCAGTACTTCAAATTAATTTACCTCTGCTGCAGGTCCCTTAATGCATTGACAGCACTGCTGTTTCTAGTAATGGCCTAAAAAGTACCTCCTGCCCCCCACCCCCTTTTCTTTTTTCTTTTCAAAGACTTCTTATGCCTTTTCCTTCATGTGTAATATTTTAGTTATTGGGTAAACCCATTTTGGTCTCACAACACAGTCCTTAGAGCATCAGGAAGGATACACACAATGGTACAACTCAAGTTAAAGTATTTATATAAAGATTGTTTAACCTAAATTACTTCACTGTTCGTATTTCTTTATCTGCTTTACACTTAGGGTATTATAGCTTTGTTCAACCACATCTTGAATTTGAATTACATTTGAGGATCAGAGGCAAAGATACTTCATATTTAAATTAAAGCATTGAACTGTAATTGTTGAAACAATCAGCCACAAAAAGAAAAAAACATAAAGCAGAAACTAGAACTGATTGTACCAGAATCAAAATGCAAGGCAAAAGATGATTGGAAAGGAATTCAGAAGCTGAAGTAACAGCTAATATAAGCCTTAAAGAAGATTCACGAGGAATTTAGCATCACACTGAGTATATAACACAGGAATTGTCAAATTGAGAAAATAAGAGTGGAGATAGCTGGAAGTGCCACTTCACACAGAGAGTGTGAAAATCCAACTCTCAGATATACTGGATAAATAAACACTCAGCTACCAAGTTTGGATGAAAATCAGAAAACATGAAACCTCAGCCAGAAGTTCAAAAAAGGAGTCTCCGATATGTACTGTCTCTGTCTATGGATATTTAGCTCCAAATAAATATAAGTTAACCTTACTTGTATATGCAGAATCAGCAATCAGATTTTGACTGACTTGTTCATGTACATATACTATAACTATACTCTCCTCATCAATATTTTTGTAGCATTCAGCAGTTTGGACTTCATATGGTAAAAAGATTTTACTTAAGAAATAAAATCGGACCTTCGGTAATACTTCCTGAGTAATGTATTATTACTAGGGATATCAGTTTGGGATGCATAATTTTAGCCCTAAACTTCTCTGAATGCGGGGTTTCTACAGGAATTTACATTTGTTTATATGATGGGGATGAAGACCATCTCTTATTATTCAGCGTCTTTTTCTCAGAACTGGAAAAGTCTAGAAACGTTTCACTAGAGATAAAGGCATATTTGACACATTATGGCCTCACTCACGCTGCCCTATACATTTATTTTTCAGAGTTACTGTTATAAAATGCCACCTTGCAACAGTCCTTTCATGCACTGCTTTCCATTTAACGTGATCTCCTCTCACAGAGGTGTTATCACCCTGATTGCTTTCTTGGGTGACTTTAAAGAAATCTTCTTCTCAGAAGAAAACTTGATCCTTTGAAAAGTGAGCCAGCAGTTAGTTTACATAAGAAAAGCAGGCACTTCATCATCCTGAACATCATCAGGCTTTTGCTGTCTTTATAGGAGGGTGGCCTGTGCTATCAGATTGACCTGCTGGCAGGAAAGTGTGGGCTGTCCACCCCAGGTTCCTCTCTCAGCACCCACTCTCTGCCAAACAATAGTCCTATGATGCCTTTTTAATTGGATTCTAGACTTGCTGCTGCATCAAAAGAAGGGTGATTTGGCTAATTAACTGTCTCGCTTTCTTTTTATCTGGAAGAAAATGAAAATGACTCATTGCTACAGTAGTTAACCTGAAAAAGGCCAAACCAAAATTACGGGCAGAAACAGCTGGGTAACAAACTTTGCTGGGAGGACACAGAAAGGTCTTCAGTATTCTCCCTGTTTTTTGATTAATAAAGCCCAGATTGTTTTGCCTCTTCATATGTTCTGGCAGCAATTACGCTACAGAACTCTTTTTCTGTCTTTCTCATAAAATAATCATACCTTGCTTGAATGTTCTTCAGGCCTGCCACAAACCAAGAGACCCCCACTGTAAAGAATCCCAAAGGAAATTTAGCATGGAAATTTATTTTTTGTTTGTTTTGGTTTGGGTTTTGTTGTTTTGTTTTTGTTTTGTTTTTTCTCTATCACAGAAATAATAATACTGAGATGTCTCTTTTTTTTTTTTTTCTGTATACTCTCTAGCTTTGTGATGTGTTGAATCTGCTGCATAATTTCTTATCATCAGTCTTTAAGTAGGAAAGGTCTCTGTGTTTTTCCCTGAGGCTCATACATTTCAGACTGGCTTCTGATAATATAGTACCCTAAAATTTTCATGTACAGTCCAAGGTGTTCCACTTGCCGAGGCGACTGGCTCCGGGGCAGACGCGTGCTGCAGCGGAGCGCGGGATCGGGACAGGCAGGGCTATTTTTCGGGCATCGAGCCTACGTGAGGGAGCCGCCAGGCACCGGCAGCCCTCGTGAGGGAGGCTGACGAGGCGTAGGCGGAGCCAGCAGCGTCAGCGACAGCTCCTCCGCCCGGCCGTTCAAAGGCAGCCCTTAGGGAGCGCGAGCGACCAGGAGAGCGACTAACAGGGCCGGCAAACAGGGAGTGACGCGGGGGGAGTGACGCGGCAGTTAGCGAGGCAGTTAGCGCGGGCAGGGCGGGCAGGAAGGGCGGAGCGCTCGCACCCGCCCATAGGGACACCTCCTCTAACGGCACTCTCCCGTCAGCTGGGCTGCAATGGTCTCCACCAGGCACGGTGCTTTCTCTAGGAAGTCAGTACACACCCAGACCGACTGCCCGTCCAAACATGCGGCAGTTCAGGTCTCCGGGTGCGGGGAGTGTCTGAGCCTCTTGCTGCCATCGGCGGGAGGCAGAGGGACTGCTTGCGTGAGGCGCGAGCAGGTGGACGACCTGGTCCGCATGGTGGCGGAACTCAAGGAGGAGGTGCAGAGGTTGAGGGATATCAGGGAGTGCGAGCGGGAGATAGACTGGTGGAGTGACTCCCTGCAGGACCGGAGGGAGAGGGACCGGGGTGAGATGCCCCAAAGGGGGCTGGACCCCCTGCCCTGTTGCCATCGGGCAGAGGGAGGGGACCTGCGAGTTGAGGAGGAATGGAGACAGGTCCCTTCTCGACCTCGCAGGAGATGCCCCCCCCTTCCGGCGCTGCCTTCCCAGGTGCCCTTGAACAATAGGTTTGAGGCCCTGGAGCTTGAGAGACCGGTGGGTGAGGACGAGGTAGGAAGCCTGCCCAGGAGGATGCCTGGGGTGAGGAAGTTGACTCCACGCCTCAGGACTGCCTCCACCAAGAAAGAAAGAAGGGTGATTGTTGTGGGCGACTCCCTCCTCAGGGGAACGGAGGGCCCTATTTGTCGGCCTGACCCCACGCATAGGGAAGTCTGCTGCCTCCCTGGGGCCAGGGTCAGAGACGTTATCAGGAAGCTTCCAAACCTGGTTCGCCCCTCTGACTATTACCCACTTTTGATAGTCCAGGCTGGCAGTGATGATCTTGAAAAGAGAAGCCTCAAGGCTATCAAACAGGACTATAGGGGGCTGGGACGATTGGTGGAGGGAGCGGGAGTGCAGGTGGTGTTTTCATCTATCCCTACGGGGGAAGGGAGAGGCACGGAGAGGACATGGAAAGCTCACGTGGTTAATAGGTGGCTCAGAGGCTGGTGCCAGCACAGAAATTTTGGGTTTTTTCACCATGGGGAGCTTTACTCGGCACCCGGCCTGATGGCCTCAGACGGGTCCCTATCTCCAAGGGGAAAACGGATCCTAGGCCAGGAGCTGGCGGGGCTCATAGAGAGAGCTTTAAACTAGGCAAGAAGGGGGACGGGGCTCAAACAAGGCTTGTTGGAGCCGTGCCGGGGGAAACAATGGCTAGGCTGGGGAAGAAGGCGATGGCCCAGCTGAAGTGCATCTACACTAATGCACGCAGCATGGGTAACAAACAGGAGGAGCTGGAAGCCATTGTGCAGCAGGAAGGCTACGACTTGGTTGCCATCACGGAGACGTGGTGGGACCGCTCCCATGACTGGAGTGCTGCAATGCCTGGCTATCGGCTCTTCAGGAGGGACAGGCAGCACAGAGGGGGTGGTGGCGTGGCTCTCTACATTAGAGAATCTTTTGATGTTGTGGAACTCCAGGCTGGGAATGATAAGGTTGAATCCCTGTGGGTTAGGATCCGTGGGAAGGCCGGCAAGGCTAGCGTCCTGGTCGGGGTCTGTTATAGACCGCCGAACCAGGATGAGGAGACGGATGAGGAGTTTTATAGGCAACTGACAGAAGTTGCAAAATCGTCGGCGCTTGTCCTCGTGGGGGACTTCAACTTCCCGGATATATCCTGGAAACACAACACGGCACGGAGAAAGCAGTCTAGGAGGTTTCTGGAGAGCGTGGGAGATAGCTTCCTGACGCAGCTGGTCAGTGAACCTACCAGGGGTGGTGCCCCGCTAGACCTTCTCTTCACAAACAGAGAAGGACTGGTGGGAGATGTGGTGGTCGGAAACTGTCTTGGACAGAGTGACCACGAAATGGTAGAGTTCTCTATTCTTGGCGAGGCCAGGAAGGGGACCAATAAAACTGCTGTCTTGGACTTCCGGAGGGCTGACTTTGAGCTGCTCAGGACGCTGGTTGGCCGAGTCCCTTGGGAGGCGGTTCTGAAGGGCAGAGGAGTCCATGAAGGCTGGGCGCTCCTCAAGAAGGAAATCTTAACGGCACAGGAGCGGTCCGTCCCCACGTGCCCAAAGACGAGCCGGCGTGGAAGAAGACCGGCCTGGCTCAACAGAGAGTTGCGGCTTGTGCTTAGCAGAAAAAAGAGGGTTTATAATCTTTGGAAAAAAGGGCGGGCCGCTGAGGAGGACTACAAGGATGTAGCGAGGCTGTGCAGGGAGAAAATTAGAAAGGCCAAAGCTCATCTGGAGCTCAACCTGGCTACTGCCGTTAAAGACAACAAAAAATCCTTTTACAAATATATCAATGCGAAACGGAGGACTAAGGAGAATCTCCATCCTTTACTGGATGCGAGGGGAAACCTAGTTACTAAGGATGAGGAAAAGGCTGAGGTGCCTAATGCCGCCTTTGCCTCAGTCTTTAGCGGCAATACCGGTTGTTCTCTGGATACCCAGTGCCCTGAGCTGGCGGAAGGGGATGGGGAGCAGGATGTGGCCTTCGCTATTCATGAGGAAATGGTTGGCGACCTGCTAAGGAGCTTGGATGTGCGCAAGTCGATGGGGCCGGATGGGATGCACCCGAGGGTACTGAAAGAACTGGCGGAGGAGCTGGCCGAGCCGCTTTCCATCATTTATCGGCAGTCCTGGCTATCAGGGGAGGTCCCAGTTGACTGGCGGCTAGCCAATGTGACGCCCATCTATAAGAAGGGCCGGAGGGCAGACCCGGGGAACTATAGGCCTGTCAGTTTGACCTCAGTGCCAGGAAAGCTCATGGAGCAGATTATCTTGAGGGTCATCACGCGGCACTTGCAGGGCAAGCAGGCGATCAGGCCCAGTCAGCATGGGTTTATGAAAGGCAGGTCCTGCTTGACGAACCTGATCTCCTTCTATGACAAAGTGACGCGCTTGGTGGATGAGGGAAGGGCTGTGGATGTGGTTTACCTTGACCTCAGTAAGGCTTTTGACACCGTTCCCCACAACATTCTCCTCAAGAAACTGGCTGCTCGGGGCTTGGACTGGCGTACGCTTCGCTGGGTTAGAAACTGGCTGGATAGCCGGGCCCAGAGAGTTGTGGTGAATGGAGTCAAATCTGGTTGGAGGCTGGTCACAAGTGGTGTCCCCCAGGGCTCGGTACTGGGGCCGGTCCTCTTTAATATCTATATCGATGATCTGGATGAGGGCGTCCAGTGCACCCTCAGTAAGTTTGCAGATGACACCAAGCTAAGTGCGTGTGTCGATCTGCTCGAGGGCAGGAAGGCTCTGCAGGGGGATCTGGATAGGCTGGAGCGATGGGCTGAGGTCAACTGTATGAAGTTCAACAAGGCCAAGTGCCGGGTCCCGCACCTGGGGCGCAACAACCCCAAGCAGAGCTACAGGCTGGGAGATGAGTGGTTGGAAAGCTGCCTGGCAGAGAAGGACCTGGGAGTATTGGTTGATAGTCGGCTGAATATGAGCCAGCAGTGTGCTCAGGTGGCCAAGAAGGCCAACAGCATCCTGGCCTGTATAAGAAGCAGTGTGGCCAGCAGGTCTAGGGAAGTGATTGTCCCCCTGTACTCGGCTCTGGTGAGGCCGCACCTTGAGTACTGTGTTCAGTTTTGGGTCCCTTGCTACAGGAAGGACATGGACGTGCTTGAGCGAGTCCAGAGAAGGGCGACCAAGCTGGTGAGGGGTCTGGAGAACAAGTCTTACGAGGAGCGGCTGAGGGAGCTGGGCTTGTTCAGCCTGGAGAAGAGGAGGCTCAGGGGCGACCTTATCGCTCTCTACAGTTACCTTAAAGGAGGCTGTAGCGAGGTGGGGGTTGGTCTGTTCTCCCACGTGCCTGGTGACAGGACGAGGGGGAATGGGCGAAAGTTGCGACAGGGGAGTTTTAGGTTGGATGTTAGGAAGTACTTCTTTACCGAAAGGGTTATTAAGCATTGGAACGGGCTGCCCAGGGAGGTGGTGGAGTCACCATCCCTGGAGGTCTTTAAAAGACGTTTAGATGTAGAGCTTAGCGATATGGTTTAGTGGAGTACTTAGTGTTAGGTCGGAGGTTGGACTCGATGATCTTGAGGTCTCTTCCAACCTAGAAATCTGTGTCTGTCTGTGTCTGTGTTGTACCTTTAATATATCAAAACTAGGTTATATAAGAAAAGATGAAGTTAAGCCACATTAGTAAAATATTGTTTGATATTCTATAGGAGTACAGTTGATTTAGCTTTCACACTGCAAATAAAATGTACCTATATACAGTCAACTTATCTGAAAAAAAAAAAAAAGCAATCAGCTAAATCATAGGGCATATCTCTTGTGTTTAAAGAAATATGTTAAATCTGTTGCAGACATCATAATCTATCTCTGCATATTTGCTTGAAAGTTGGGAGTATGTATTAGCTGCAATTCTGACCATTACCATTGAAGGCATAATATTCCTCATAGCCACAAAGAGCTGACAGGTTTGTCTAAACTGAGTTCAAAGTGCTTTAGTAGAAGAGAGAACACCAGTTATCAAATTGGAATCTTTCTGTAGTCTTGAAGTCCAATTTTGATGAAAATACCACAGAGGTACAAGTGACCCTCTCCAGAACAACTATAGCTGTTCTGCTGAAGTCTAATGTTTGATTCACTGGCACTTTTCCAGAGACAAATAAAGCAAAATAATTCCCCCGGTTATGTTCAAAAGACACTTCAGAATTAATAACCATAAAGTTCTGAAATGAAAATAATGCTATCTTGTCCTCAGTGATACACTTTGTTCTGAGAAACTGATTGGATCACTCACTGTGACAGATTTGTTTTCTCACAGGACACAATTGAGCACAAGCCTTAATTTCTTGGATCCCTAAACCAGAACTTTTCCTGCATAGGAATTAAAAACGACTTTTTTTTTTCTTTCTTTTTTTTTCTTTTTTTTTTTCTTTTTTTTCTTTTTTTTTCTTTTTTTTTCTTTTTTTTTCTTTTTTTTTCTTTTTTTTTTTTCTTTTTTTAATATAACCAAGACCTTAATGAAGAAAAATTCACTGAATTGATGTTCTTATAAAAACAATTTCAGAAGTCTAATTTGTGTCTCCCATTATATGCCAGACTTCGTAAGGAAGACTCCATTTCTGACATGCCAGGAACTAGAAATATAGTTCATTGCTTCAATGTTCAAATGAACATTACCAAGTTTTTATACTGTTATTTTGTAAAAGGGAGACTACATTTTTTGGAATATTCATAATAAGATGCAGAGTACTTTTTCTGACATGTTCCCCTCTACTTCATTTAACACTTTACTAATCACAGCTCTTTTTCTTGCTTTCCCCCCTCTCCCCCACCCCCCACCCTTAGCCGAGGAAAATAATACCAAATAAATCCTATGAGTATGAACCATTGAAAACAAGATCTTTCAATTTATACTGATTCAGAGCTGGATTAAAAAAAAATAATAATAATTTATATAAATGAGAGTCTTTTAATTGCCTTCTGTAGACTTAAGATCACTCTTATGTGACAGCACCTTACTCAGCATTTCACAGAAATAGGATTTTCAAAAATAAATTTAAAAATTGAGCTTATTAATGCAAAACCTAAATGTTTTCATTGTGAATGCTTTATATAATATCTTTGCCAGAACGAAGGCACATTGTGTACGTCTGAAATGATTACTTGCTACTGGTCAAAAATGAATATACATAAATAGGCATATAAAAATATATACTTATTGGAATGAACTGTTTATATGACTGATTTTATTAAGTAACACCTAACTTTATCATAGAAATTTAGGAATCCTTGCAGGAGTAAGCTTTTTAGGCTTTGCTTATAATTTGCTTGAGAAGAACTATATGAAAGGGGAACAGGGATAGCAGGCACATCTGTTAGACTACTCAGAATTGGCATATTTTTATTTCAGTGTATTTTCATATTCATTTTCCATATTCACATTTAAAATAATTCTTTTAAAATATTTAGAAAATATATTTTTAATTATGTGAGAAGATACATTACACACAGCTATGAAATATACTTTCCATTATTTTTACTTGTCATTGTTTGTTTTGCTATCCATTCACACATTCAACATGACGGTGGAACTAGAAAAAGTCCACATTTTCTATGAAAACAATGTCAAACATGAATACATAGTAGTAAGAAAATCAGAAAAATTCATATTGAATGATAGCTCCCTGAAAGTGACTAACATTTCAATTCTATTACCATTCATTCTAAAATAAACATAATGAAGTATCAGCTATTGATCTTTCCTGGTGATTTTGAGTGATTTCCTGGATACTATGAATTCTTTTCAATATCATATCTAAAATATCTTTAAAGTGTTGTTTTTGGTTTTGGCTTTTGTTTGGTTGGTTGTTTGGTTTGGTTTGGTTTGGGGTTTGTTTTGGTGTGTTATTCCAGTTCAGCTCCTTTAAATTTAGAAGACAGCTTCCACTCTAAAATGTCTGTTTTGAAAGTGGTTTTCTGTATCATTTATCCTTGTGTTTGGTAAGTATCTCTCTTCCCCCCCCCCCCCCCCCCCCAGCTTCATATGCTTTGGCAAAATAATTTATTTGCTCTCTGATTAAATATTATTAAAATACCAGAAATTTGCTTTGATATCAAGCTATATTAAACAGCATTTTGAGCTTGAATATCTTACACGCTGTCTTGTTGCTGTTGCTGTTGTTTTATTGGTTTTTGAAAAAATGTAAATGATTTTTTTAACCTGGGTGTTGGACTGAAGAATTCCTGTTCTTTAACAGGTCTTACATTGTTAGCACACACCGTTCACCACTCCATGCCCTTCCTGCCCAAGACTAAGTAGACAAATATAAGCAATAGGACACTCTGACAAATGTTCTGTCTTCTTCCTGATTCCTACAAAATGGAAGGAAAGAAGGAACAAATGGAAGAAAAGGAAGAAAGACAGGAAGGAAGGATGGATGGAAGCAGGCAATCCAGAGAAATTAGTAAACCCAAGGTTAGCTCTGAACAATAATGTCAACCTCCAGCTTTCCTAATTTCTGTTTCAGATGGCTCCTATGATCTTACATTATTTAGCTTAAAACAAACACTCTATAATAAAATTATAAATATTTTAAAATCTGAAACCTGTGGAATGTCCATGGTTATCTTTTCTGAAATAACTCATTGCCCTTTGCTTGGGATCAAGAGGCCCAGCAATTTTGACAATCTGGTCCCAGTTACTGGCCTTATAAAACTTTGCATAATTTGATCATGAACAACTGAGCTCTGAAGAAAACAAAGACAAATCTAAGTAGCCTCATAGGAAATTATGTTAACACTAACATCCTAAGCCTACAAACAACCCTTGAATAAAAGATGAGGGGATTATTTTGAGAAACTAACAGCCAGGTTTATTTCTGTAGTGGTGGCTTCGGAAAGAGCTTGACTTTCTTTGCAAATGTGCTAAATATGCTGATCCATGGTGATTTTTTTGTTTGAATTTAATTTGGATTTTACTGAGGCTGATATGGTTAACAAAAATAAAATAAAATAAAACAGCAAATTGTCATTAACACCAAGAAAAACCCAGACAACTTAGAGAAACAGAAAAATAGATGAAAGAATCCAAAGAGATCATGTAATATGAACTATTGCTTCCCACCAATATAATTGGGTTTCCTGGCAATAACCCATGTCTCCAATGTTCCGCAATCTCACTGATCTCTGTACAGCTGCACTCATTTTCCATTTCAAGGGCCCAAGTCCCATTTTCCACGTGGCGCAGTGCAGAGAGCCTAAACTAGCTGGTGCGTTACCACAGTCCAGTGAATGTGCACAGGTATGAGCTCAGGTCTTGAAAATGTATCCCAGAATACCATGTGTCCACATCTATGCTATTTAAATCTCTTGGCATGGCTATGTTACTTTTAGCTCTAGAGCTCACATGATCAGTGCTCATTTAGGGATCTCCATAATCATAGAATCACAGAATCATAGAATATCCCGAGCTGGAAGGGACCCATAAGTATCATCAAGTCCAACTCCTGGCACTGCACAGGTCTACCCAAAAGTTTAGACCATGTGACTAAGTGCACAGTCCAATCGCTTTTTAAATTCAGACAGGCTTGGTGCAGTGACTACTTCACTGGGGAGCCGGTTCCAGTGTGAGACCACCCTCTCGGTGAAGAACCTCTTCCTGATGTCCAGCCTAAACTTTCCCTGCCTCAGCTTAACACCGTTCCCATGGGTCCTGTCACTGGTGATAATGGAGAATAGGTCACCTGCCTCTCCACTCCCCCTCGCGAGGAAGTTGTAGACTGCGATGAGGTCCCCCCTCAGCCTCCTCTGCTCCAGGCTGAACAGGCCCAGTGACCTCAGCCGCTCCTCATATGTCTTCCCCTCTAGGCCCTTCACCATCTTTGTCACCCTCCTCTGGACACTCTCCAACAGTTTAATGTCCTTCTTGTACTGTGGTACCCAGAACTGCACGCAGTACTCGAGGTGAGGCCGGACCAGCGCAGAGTAGAGCGGGACAATCACCTCCCTCAACCGACTAGCGATGCCGTGCTTGATGCATCCCAGGATACTGTTGGCCTTCCTGGCTGCCAGGGCACACTGCTGGCTCATATTCAACTTGCTGTCAACCACAACCCCCAGATCCCTCTCTGCGGGTCTGCTCTCCAGCGTCTCATCACCCAATCTGTACGTATAGCCAGGGTTGCCCCATCCCAGGTGCAGGACCCGGCACTTGCTTTTGTTAAACTTCATGTGGTTGGTGATTGCCCAGCTCTCCAATCTGTCCAGATCTCTCTGCAGGGCCTTTCCACCCTCATCTGAGTCCACAACTCCTCCAAGTTTGGTGTCATCGGCAAATTTGCTCAGAACACCTTCTAGTCCTACATCCAAATCATTTATAAAGACATTGAAGAGGACTGGCCCTAAAATGGAGCCTTAAGGGACCCCACTAGTGACCATCTGCCAGCCAGATGTGGCCCCATTTACCACAACCCTTTGAGCCCTGTTTGTCAGCCAATTGCTCACCCATCGTATGATGGTTTTGTTTAGTTGTATGCTGGACATTTTGTCCAGTAGGATCTTATGGGAAGCCATGTCAAAAGCTTTTCTGAGGTCCAAAAAGATCACATCAGCTGGTTTCCCTTGATCGACTAGATGGGTGATCTTATCATAAAAGGAAATCAAATTTGTTAGGCAGGACCTACCCCTCATGAACCCATGTTGGCTGGGACCAATGACTGCATTGTCCCCCAGGTGCGCCTCAATAACTTCAAGAATCATCTTCTCCGTAATTTTACCAGGCACTGACGTGAGACTGACAGGCCTGTAATTGCTAGGGTCTTCTTTCTTACCCTTCTTGAAAATTGGAACAACATTTGCCAGCTTCCAGTCTACTGGGACCTCTCCAGATTCCCAAGATTGTTGAAAAATAATTGAGAGAGGTCCCGTGATGACATCAGCCAGCTCTTTAAGCACCCTGGGATGAATCCCATCCGGACCCATGGACTTGTATGGATCCAGGTGGAGCAGCAAATCCCGCACATGTTCAGGGTCAGTGGGGAGTTTGTCATTCCCACTGTCACGGTCCTCCAGCTCAGGGCACCCTGGGTCCCGAAGCCCATCATCAGCATTGAAGACAGAGGTGAAGAAGGCATTAAACGTCTCTGCTTTGCCTATGTCATTGTCTGTGAGGAGACCTTCCCCATCAAGTAGCGGACCTATGTTTTCTTAGGTTCTCCTTTTTCTGTTAACATATCTAAAAAAAACTTTTTTATTGTCTCCCACAGACATGGCCAGCTTCAACTCTAGTTGGGCTTTGGCCACATGAATTTTCTCCCTACAAACACGAACAGCATCCCTGTATTCCTTCCTCGTTGCCTGACCCTCCTTCCAATAGCCGTACACTTTCTTTTTTCACCTAAGCTCCGGTAGAAGATCCCTGGTCAGCCGGGCCGGCCTTCTGCCCTGGACTCTTGCATCTAATGGACTCTTGCATCTAGGCTACACATCAATTTGAACTGTTTTGGAGATGTTACCTAATTTATAAATTATTTTAAGTAAATAAATTATATTCAAAATATGGAAATAATATCCTAAATATGCCACCCATTTAAACACATATAAAGCATCTCTACCTTAGATGTCTGCATAGTAGATATCAATCCACATTCGACGTACATTCTAGTCACATCTGGTTTCTTTTATAAATGTGCACACTCATTAACATTTCCATTTGTGAACTGCTATTGGCGAGGTGACCTTGGTCAGGTATATAACACAGCAATGTGGCACTGCATCATCTTGCTGAATTTAGCCTCATCTGAAATACAGTAGCTTCCTTCTTTCATCCTAAGCCATTAAGTGAAGCAAGCTTTCTTTTCCTTTTCTTTATTTCTTTGTCTCACTTCAATAAATATGGGAAAAAATGGAATGAATGTGCAGTTGTATTTAATGAGCTAGGGCTGCTTCTTTAATCTAAGCTTTGATGTTAAAAATCACTGTAGCAAATTCTATCGGGTTTCACAATTAACCTTCACAAACTATTGTGTTGCTTGGCATTCAGACACAATTTCTGTATTAAATACAGGTGCAATAAACACTAAAGTAACTAAATGACCTTGCTGTGGTTATAAGCCAAAACACACAGAGACATAGATTCTGACTATTGCAGCTCTGGAAAACAAAAACAAAAACAAAACAAACAAAAAAGGAATGTTGAAATGTATTGCCTCATGTATTTTTATATAGTCTTAAATGTTTATAATGAACCCGTAGTCATATACCTGTTGGAAATTAGTTGGGAAAACAATTCAATGTGAATGTACTATAGGAATTCAGTGAAGAGTTTATCAAACAACATAATCAGAGAAGGAAGTCACTCTTTGACTCCCAAGTGCAGAAGCATTTAACTTGTCACATAAACCTAAGTCTTCTAAATATACTGACTCAGAGTTCCTCTGCCAGTATGTTCAAACCATTCAAATGTATAACATAATATATTAAATTTGCCTACACACAATTTGTATTTATACAAGCAGGTAGATTTGCTTCTACATTGAAGTAAGACAGTTGGGGTTTGTTTTGTTTTTAATTCAAAGGGGAAAAGACTCTGTTAAAGTTTGATGAGTACAGTAGATAATGACCATTACTTTTCACTGAAAAACTAATCATGGACTTGGGAGACATGTAGCTTTCGGTAATCTGTGGCAACAGGAGCTTTAAAAGTTTTATAAAATATTTTCAGTAACAACAAGCTGAAAACAGAAGAAAGGTCTATACTGTGTTGTGTTTTTTTTTGTGTGTGTGGTTTCTTTTGGTGTATGTGGATGTCTTGTCTGTTTACATACATCGTTTTTAAAGCAAAGTATTAATAGTTTATATAAATGATTTGTGAATTGGTGAATACAATACCAATACCCTACCTAATTTCTAACTAATCTCCTGTTTGTGTTCTAATATAGCTATTCATTTTATGACTATGTATATTGTCTAAATCCCCTGAGTTGACATCTCTACTCTAGAAATCAAGAACACCAAGTCCATATTACATCTTTCAAAAGGTGCGGCAGCCCATCACCGCAGTAGGCAGCTTGCCATAAATATTCGTGAGAGCTAGAGTGAAATTCCAGTAAATGAAGATTAAAGGAAACCACTTTGAAATTGGCTGAGCTGAGCAAAGTAAGGAATTCATGTACCTCCTAATGTTGTAAATCAACTTACGCTGTACAGTCTCTGGCTATTTAATTAACAGCTTCATATTCTGCTAGCAAAAGAAGGGTCACAAGGACAAGATACAGAATGTGTAGTGACTTCACCAAGGTTTGCATTACCTTTAAGGCCAAAACAGTTTTGCTTGTTTTTTTTTTTTTTTTCAATGAATATTACTCCTGAGTTGAAATCAGATAATTTTTTTATTCTCTTCCTTCTTTACTGTTTATGTCATTTACTTTTACCTCTGTCCATTTGTTCATGGCCATCTCTCATATTCCTTCAGTCTTAGTCCTGTGGCATTTGATTATGTCAGCGGTTCTTCAGTTTGATGTACAAAGCTCAAATGAGTGCAAAGTGAAATGAGGCCTGATGGCATTCAAAAGGATAGTTCTTAAGACATAAAGGCCATCACTTCTGTAGTTAAATGAGTATTTGCAAATACAGCTCATAAATGTAGATGCTTATTCCTGAGAGACATATATATGAAAAAAGGATATTTTTGCACTCTAGTAATTTTGCATCAAAACTGCATGAAAATATCTGTGTCTATTCTCAGCCCCAGAAACAAGCTGTAGTTAGTTGTCCTTAGAAAACAGCTTTCCTAATGAATGAATGGTTCAGGATGTTCAAAATTTCAGTACCTTGTGATTTCACCAAGTCTGGTACATAAACAAAATCTTTGTAGGTATATGACTCATCAACATTTGAACAGTGAATGTTGACCTTACTTTAAAAAAAAGGCTGACAAGAAAAACAAAATTGAGTATTATTCATAGGAAATGGTACAGTGTGGTAATTCAGAGATAGCAGTTGGAGCAAGCTTGGATTTGTAGATCAAAATCCCTCCAACCAGCTGAAATAATTGACTCTGCACAAACAATCTAATAATTCAGGTATAAAATGTTCTTCTAGATATTTTCGGGGAGAGGGAGGGAACAAACAGCTAAAAAAAAAAAAAAAAAAGAGCAACAGAAACCAACAACGTCTTCCTTATCTTGAGTTTTGAAGGAAAACTTCTCTGTGAAGATTCAAAGTTTCAATCCCAAACAGAGATTATTACCTCCTTAGAATCCAAAATACATCAACAAATATGCTATAGAGAGTGTTTTAAAAACATACTGGGGACAGGTCCTCTGACTACAAGAAGGAAATGTTGTTTGTGCAGGCTCCTTATCATAAACATTTAACTTTTCCTTCAGATCAAACAGGGATCAGAGAACCCAAAACTGGATGGGATTCTCCTGAACTGAAGTCCCTTTATTAAAGAGATCTCCCTTTAAGTTTAAAATCAAAGACTATATTATTGTTTTTACTGTTGGGATGTTGTTTTTACTGTTTGAGTGGGATCCTAATCTGAATTGAGAAACTAGATATTCCTTTAAAAAACAAAAAAAAAAAAAAAAAAAAAAAAAAACTAGAGAAAGATGCATTCTTGATAACAGTTGGGTTTCCAGGAAATCCATTCTTGTTATTGCTTTAGCATGCTGTGATTGTTGACTGATGTCACATGCAGATGTACAGAATGATATGGAAAACTGATTTTTCTTTAATTCTTTATCCTGAATTTTTATCTAAAGTGAAGGACTCTGGAATTCCTCAACTCTTTCATGAGGGTTTTTTTCATACGTAAATGGATGCAAAGCTTAAGCAAATAGATATAAGAATGTGGCTTGCTATTAATAACCTATTAGGAACACACAATCAAGCACCCATTATTTAGAACAACACTGGTCAAATCAGTGTATGTGCCTAAACCCAAATGAGTTTATCAATTTCTCCTACAATATAAGATTTCTGCTTTTTTTCTTTTTTCCTTTTTTTTTTTTAGCCCAGTATCCTAGAAAATAAGCTTCCTTGTAGGACTGTTAGGAAAATGCTAATTTCAAGAATTTTGTGGGGAATACTCAAATAAATATTATCTTATCTCACAAGCCTGAGATGCACTGATTCATATGGACAGAAAGGAGAAAAGATCAAGACTGGTTACTTTTTAATAGCTAGTTAAAAAAAAAAAAAAAAAAAAAAAAAAAAAAAAAAAAGGATCACTCTACAGCCTTAGAATAATTACAGAATCCTTTTCTCACTATTTTTTTTCCCTCAGTATTTTCAGAATATGTATTTACATAGCCTTATAGAAGAGCCTATGGCCAGTTCTGGCAGTGAGAAATTTAATTAAAAAGTAGTATAAATTAATTTGTTTGTCAAAATAAATCACTTTTGTGTCTATTTTCTAGTCTTTACACAATAGAGATAAATTCTTTTTTTGTTTTTATTTTTAGTACCCTCTGCAATTGAGACACTTTGCCTAAGCGTGAACTAAACATTAATAAGGAGTCAACTAAAACCTCAGTGAAACAATCCGCTAACTTCTGAACTCTCACAAAAGCTTGTGGGAAATGAGGTGTGTACTCAGGACTTGTTTGCACTGTCTGCTCCTGGATTCACCATCTGTTCCCATTATGACTGGAAACTTATTATTTAGGGCATTTATTTTGATTGTATAAGGTACAGATTTATGTTGGATATTATTCAAGATAACTGTTGTGCACCACATTTCCATCACAGTTTTTACGGATGAACTTGAGTTTACCACAACCCATCAGTTCCCCAGTATAGACCAAATTGTTGATATGCTATGAAATATCAGTCTTTATGTGTTTATCTCTACTGGTTCCTACATATTGACTTCTCTCTTACTTCTATGTATATGTGGGTATACGTAAAAAAAGTCTCAAAGAAACATAGGAAAATGAAACTCCTGGTTCCAGCAAAAAAATATTTCACCATCTATCATGAATTTGCCCTGTTTTGAACATGAGAGAAGAAAAGAAGCTCTCCTTTTATCAAGTTTCATTATTTTCTACACTTCTAAGTTGAAGTAAACTGTTCTGTCTGGGTGTTGTTCCTTGTGATCACTATGCAAGTTCCCTGGGAATTTATTGATGTTGGTGCCATTACAGTACATGCTTCCATTGCAGTTTCAAACATGATATGATAACTGGCATCACCATAATCAATATCACTTTTACTCTGTTAAGTATGTACTATATCAGACATGCTCATTTTGTTAATATTTCTAATGCAACGTTCAAATGCACAACATCCTGAAACCATACATAACACACAAGTGTAAAAGCACTATGAATTTAGTACATGCTGGTTATTACACATCAATCCCATCCATGTTTTATAACATGCCGAACCTGGGAAGTTACTTTGCATTCTGTAATACACACATTGATTTACTTTAGACAAACCTCCTTATAATCACAAGTTATGAAACATTTAAATGTTAAAAATCAAATATGATATGTCCCACAGAAAGAAGGCATGTAGGACTGATCAGATTTTTTTTTCCTCCTAGTCTTTCAGAGCTTTTCCTTTCTGGGAGGAGGGGAAGTTTCTGTTTAAACATTTTTTTTTAATTTAATGCATTATACATTTTCAATAAAGACATTCGTCAAAATATTTCCCTAATCAGACAACTTTAGATCATGAAGCATTTAGAAAAAACGTTATGTCATAACTTTGCATATGCTTCAAATCAAGATGGGGTTCTCACCAGTGTACATCTGTTACCACGACAGTGTAGATCATTTTCTCCTTGGAAAGGACCCCAGAACATCGGTGGTCATGATGTAAATATGTCCTGACATTACTATTTATTTAGAATTTCTTCATCTTATGGGAAAAAATATAAGACTATAGAAGTGAACTTCAAATCTGATATGAATACTGCAACAGTAAACTTGGCCAAACAGCAGTTGTAGTGACTGCAGTTACTGTATAATATTTACTCCCATAGAAAATTAGAAGAGTTTTTGAAAGGGAATAAACCTCCTCATCTTTAACAAAGCTCAATCATAAACATGTTAAAAATGCTGAATTCAGACTTTGACTACAATTTCCAAAATATATTGATTAAAATAAGGCATGATTGGCAAATATTTTGCGAGTGGAATGGCTTGCAAAGTGTGACAGCAGTAGTAATGCTTGTACATCTGGGCTGGGGTGGGGGGTGGAAGTTATCGAGGTATTAATTCAGCAGTTGCTATCTAAAATGTCATCTTTTTCATCAGATGCAATTTTAGCTTTTGCTTCAGGGTTTCAGAGAACAGAGTTAATCAATTCTAGAAGTTATGTGTAAGGTTACAGTTCTCTAAATAAAAAATGAAATTGTATTAAATTATATTACAAAGTGATAGATTCATCCTAGTTTCCTAATACCTACTACTAATAAATTCAGAAATCAGCATGGTCAAAGTTGATTTGCAAAAGATGTAAGAGATTAAAATTAGATTTGCACAGAAACCTGGTGGCACAAGTATTTTGTTGTTGATAAGACAAATTACTTTTGAAGGAATATGATATATATCATATAGATCATTTCAAAAAAGTGAAAGAACCTTAAATACCGTAGATAACCTATATTTTGCAGAAAGATTACCACAGGAAAATGCCACTGACCTCTCCTATCAGGGCTTCCATCTTGTTTAAAATACTGTTTCCTTCAGTTATATATGTTTGTTATGCTCTCAGTGTTCTTTAAAGAAATGGTAATTGTCTGAAAATACATGTTAAATAATCCAATTATAACCTTTTCTTTGACCCATAAATATAATTATCACCAAACACAGAAATTATTTTTTTTGTACAAAGACAGTCAGAAGTTCTTGCTTCAAAACATACATCACTATTACGGTTCCTCTGACAACTACTGAGCTTTGAAAACAATAGGCTTCAAGGTCCACTGCACTCATATCTTCTAATTGCAGAAAAGCTAACATTTCAGGCCTTAATTTCCAAAAGAGGTCAGTGTACACAGCTCTTCTAAGAGCATAGGTCAGCTTCTTCTAGGATACTGTTAAAGAAATGATTTTACTTTGCAAAAACACTAATGTATCTTTGTCATATTAGTTTTTCCTACTAGAAAAGGATGGGAGACTATTAGTCCTTTTTCAAAAACAAGTATTCTGACTTCCAAACTATTTGGATCTAGCAAAAACATTTTTAATATCAAATTGATAGGCACATAGACTACTACAGCAGTGGTGATACAAATCAGTGCAGACACAGTCCCCCCTGCTCTATTTCCCCACCATGTACTGATCACGGCAAATGACAAAAAATCCAGAATGTGATACCACAGCTGCGAACAACTTCAATAAAATATACTGGTCTTGATTATCTGAAATGTCATTCATTCGAAAGCATATAATCTTCTTCTGAGGCCTAATCAATAGGTGGAATTGAATCCAAAGGACTGTTTATTTGCAAAGCATGAATGTATCTGAGGGTCTGGAGTTTGAACATGATTGCTGGAAATGGCCACAATGGAGCTGGACACTGGATTCCTCCATCGAAAGGTTTGTTATGACCTAACCAAACTACATTACTGACTAATTCAGTCTGAACTCAGCAACACCACTTGTGGAAATGGCATCATGGTATCATACAAGGTTTTTGCACTAGACCACTGTTCAGTCTGCAGTTGTGAGGCACATTCATGTAGTAATTCCCTATGAATCTCTACGGAAACCCTCTAACCAACGTGGTGGTTACAAAATGAAGCACAGGCACCTAATCAGCTACTGTCTCATTGCCATTTTGTTCTTCTGCCTCCCAGCATCAGTGGCTTACATGATGGCTTACAAACAATTGAGTACCATTGATATAATTTCAAAATGTGGTCTATCTGCTTGCCATAATAAAATCTTATTTCTAATAGGATCTTATTGTAAAGACTTCTGTGAATACTTTAGTAATGTTAGTAATGTTTAGTTAGTAATATTTAAAGTACTTTAGCAGAACAATTAGTAATTACTTTCATTTATCAATACAACTTTATTTGTGAGTGTTCAGAGATTTTGCTGTTGTACTGCCTCCACCTTCCCACCCCCCAACCCCTTTTCTTTGTAATGTACTCTAAGTTCAAGATGCCAGAAACTGGATATCTTTGACAAATTAACAATTTTATAGTCAGGCATATTCTCTTTCACATTTTTACAAATTGCATACAGCAGAGAATCCAATGACCTCCCAAAATCCCAAACCACTACCATGAGGCCAGTTATACATAAATCATCTTGTAATTGCTGCTTCCTTCCTGTGAGAGATTGTTTCCCATTTGTTCCTTCACAATGCCATAGATCTTGCCTGATATAATACTTCTTAGTTGAAAATGGGATATTTCACTTCCTTGAGAACAATTACAGTTAGAGTTGTTTATGAGACTGACCTGCTGTTTTTTACAGTCTGTTTTTCTTGGTTTTAGCCTTTTTATTGAATGGATGTTCCATCTCTTTCTACTAGTGTTATTTGGCTGTAACTCACCTCTAGTGACATTGCTAGTGGCAAAACTGTTGCATGTCATATGAAATACACATTTTCTGTATACCTAGTACAATAATAAAAAAGACACTATCATGTTGGGGATGTAGCCAGTGCTAGAAAAACCAAGAGTGTTCTTTCTTGTGTTTGAACTAGTCCTAATCAAATAAAACAAAAATATCCTTCCAAATCACCACCATACTTGCAAAACTATATTGGCTATTGGGAAAATTACAGTAAGTTTTAATATAGTAATGGATACTACTTCAGGGTAAAATGAAAATTAAGATAAAAAACTGTTTAACTTAGATTTTTATTATAGGTTACATTTTAAAGAATCAGGGGAAAGTTAATGTTGCATTTTTGCATTGCAATCCATGAGTATCAGCAGATGTAAACCTGGTAGCAAGCACAGAGCTCAGGATATAAGCCTTATCTGCCTTTGCTGACATGCTGCTGGCAGAACCTAAATAAAATCTGCCATCATACTTCTTATCCTCATCTGCCTTATTACATCCCAGGAAAAGGACAGATATACAATTTATAGACAGATGTTGTCCAGCACCACTAAAAAGAATTTACTTCAGAATTTCTGAATTTCTGAGTTCACAGTATATAGCGGGAACATTCTGAGTCTTTCTTTATAAATAACTGACTCCTCTTCATAACAAGTAGCAGAAGGAAGCTGTTAATACTTATCAGTTCTTGGTTCATCAATTCCCAAACCAAGTCCTGCCTTTTTTCAAGTTTCATGCAAGAAACTACTCTGCTATTTGGAATGTGCTAATTAGCAAAAGGCATAAATCTTTTATAACACAAGACTGGTAAATGTAAATATGTGCAATGTTTATATATATGCTTAGGTATTATATGTGTGTGTTATTACATTTATAAGCATGTAATATTGGGTGTACATACACATTATATTCAGGTTATATACATAAAAATACATTAATTACTATGTTATATATATACACATATATATATACACAACATGTATATTGGACATATAACATATAAATAAACTGTAATACTATGAAATAACCCATAGTAATATGTTTTTGCTCATAATGATATGAGATTATATGTAAAGTACCATGAATATATGTTATGTGTTATGCTTTATGTATTATGTATTACATTATATAGTTTATATTTTATAGTTTACGTTATGTTATGTGTTACGTTCTCTATTATTATAGCATATAAATTACAATATTGTATATATGTTCACATTTTTATCCAAAAAAATATTATTTATAAGGCTAGAGGACAATATATAAAGCTAGAAATTCCTAGCTAAGTGTTATAAAGCCAGGAATTCCTAGCTAAGTGTTTTATAGCTACCTTGAAAATTTTAACCAGCTCCACTGGCTATCTCAGCTTCAAATTAAAGCTGATGGGAAACATTGGAGAGGTCACAGAAACACAGAAACACAGAAAATCCTGAGTTGGAAGGGATCCACGAGGATCATGCAGTCCAACTCCTCGATCCATACAGGAACCCACCAAAATCAAACCATATGTCTGAGTGTTGTCCAAACAATTCTTGAACTCCGTCAGGCTTGTTGTCATGACCAGTTCCCTGGGGAGCCTGTTCCAGTGCCTGACCACCCTCTCTGTGAAGAACCTTTTCCAAACATCCAACCTGAACCTCCCCTGACACAGTTCCATGCCGTTCCCTCAGCTCTTATCGCTGGTCACCAGAGAGAAATCAGCATCTCTGCCTCCATTCCCCATCTGCCCTCCCAGCCACCCTCCCCCATAAAGAAGCTGCAGGCTGCCATGAGGCCTCCCCTCAGTCTCCTCTTCTCTGAGCTGAACAAACCAAGTGATCTCTTGGTTTGGGTTGGAAGAGATCTTAAAGATTATCTACTGCCCTGCCATGGTACTGAAAGGCTACAATGAAGTCTCTTCAACGCCTTCTCTTCTCCAGGCTGAACTGCCCCAACTCCCTCAGCCTGTCCTCATAGGAGAGGTGCTCCAGAATTATATATAATTTTCTCCATAATTTTACCAGGCACTGAAGTGAGACTGACAGGCCTGTAATTACCAGGATCTTGTTTCTTTCCCTTCTTGAAAACTGGGAGAATATCTTCCAGCTTCCAGTTGACTGGGACCTCTCCAGGTTCCCAAGACAGTTGAAAAAATAATTGAAAGAGGTTTCACAATGACATCGGACAGCCCTTTGACTACCCTGGGATGAATCCCATTGGACTCCATAGACTTATATGTGTCCAGCTGGAGCAGCAAATCCTGCACAAGGTCTTAAAATGCTTTATGTGACTGAGGACCACCACCCTGTATGGGATGACCGAGTCTCATTTCTTGCACTTCTAAACTGAAGAGCTAGTTCTGAAAATGTTGAGGTTTTGTCAGTTTATCACCCAACTTTTGGAAGTATCTCACTCTGTTATTTCAAATAGCAGTTAAGTAACTGTCTGTTGTAGCTGGAAAGTTGCCTGCCAGAAAAAAACCTTGGGGGTGCTGGCTGACTGCTGGCTGAACATGAGCTGGAAGGGTGTCCAGGTAGCCAAGAAGACCAGTAGCATCCTGGTCTGCATCAGAAATAGTGTGGCCAGGAGGACTAGGAAAGTGATTGTCCCTTTGTACTCTGCATTGATGAGACCACACCTTGAATACTGTGTTCAGTTTTGGGCCCCTCACTATAAGAAGGATATTGAGTTGCTGGAACACATTCAGAGAAGAGTGGTGAAGACACTGGAAAATAAGAGTTATGAGGAGCAACTGAGGTAGTTGTGGTTGTTTAGTCCAGAGAAGAGGAGTCTGAGGGGAGACCTCATTGCTCTCTACAACTACCTGGAAGGTGGTTGAAATGAGGAGGTTATCGGCCTCTTTTCTCAGATGACAACTGATAGGATGCAAGGAAATGGCCTCAAGTTGTGCCAGGGGAGGTTTAGGTTGAATATCAGGAACAATTTCTTCATTGAGAAGGTGGTTAGGCATTGGAATGAGCTGCCCAGGGAAGGGGTAGGGTTGCCATCCCTGGAGGCATTTAAGAGACGTGTGGATGTAACATTTAGGGTCATGGTTTAGTGGAGGACTTGGTAGTCTTGGGTGATTATTGTATCTGATGACCTTAAAGGTCTTTTCCAACCTAAATGATTCTACAATATTTTATGATTCTATGATAAGAAAGGTGGCAAATGGACAAAAGCAACAGGACTGAATACAGAGGTGTTGCCCAAAATGCTCTGCATTGAAAGTTCTTTGCACTTTGTAGTACTTGAACAGAAATTGCTGTAAAAAGCACATAGAAACTCTAAAAAGGTCTCAAGTGGGTTAGTATAGAAGTGGGTGATCAGAAGCTAAACAAAAACAAGAAACAACAACAACAACTGTTTTCGAACTGCTTATAACAGACCTTTTCTTTGCTATTGCATCTGCAGTAATGCTATACTGGTGATCACAGGAAAAGTTCAGGCTTCTTACTGTCCCTCTTACTATGGCTTACTCCCACAGATCCCCCGAAGCCATCCACAAAGAGGAGCTACAATATCTAATCTGAAAAGCCTACTTGCCAGAGGCCACTGTAATGAGGCTGGATTTTTTCCTGCCTTACACAGTCTGCCCTCTACCAAACAGACATTGGACAGCATAGCCAGGAGCTACCTTGTTTACCCAGCACGTGAGGATGAGTCCCAGTTGGATCTTAAAACTTTCTTTGAAAATGCACTTGACCTTTCAGATCTTTACTACTGTGCTGGGCTAAAGAAGGCATTGGGGCTAGTCTGCAACATATGTGAACCTGAGTTCATCAGAAAAAGAATTCACACAGCTCATCACTGTGATAGCGAAGGTCACTTGGCTTGTCAGATAAGGTCACTTGGCATGCTCAGAAGGGAAGGCTGAGGGGTGACCTCATGGCTGCCTACTGCTTCCCCACAAGGGAAAGCAGAGAGGAGGGAGCTGACCTCTTTTCTCTGGCGACCAGCAACAGGACTTGAGGGAACATCATGAAGCTGTGACAGGTGAGGTTCAGGCTGGATGTTTGGAAAAGGTTCTTCACTGAGAGGAAGGTCAGGCACTGGAACAGGCTCCCCAGGGAACTGGTCATGACAACAAGCTTGTCAGAGTTCAAGAAATTTTTGGACAATGCTCTCAGACATGGTTTGATTTTGGTGGGTTTCCGTATGGAGCCAGGATTTAGACTCCATAAACTTTGTGGTCCCTTCCAACTCAAGGTATTCTATGATTTGATGACTGTTGGTTGGAAATACATTAAACATTCAAAGAGACTAAAATAAATGCAACAACCTGTGTTCTATTAAAACAAAAGGAGTTAGACCTTGATTATAAATATTTAGAGAAACAATTACAGAAGTAGAGCATGTAAGGAACCAAACACCAAAAGTGCAGAAGGAAATTACCTGAAGGTAGTTTCCTGGTACCTGGTCTTTTTCTGCCATTTCTGAACAACAGAGATTTTCTGCAGATTTTTATGATCAATCAACCAATCATATGCAATGGCTTAGGTTCGTTAGGGAACCTAAAATAGTGCTAGAAGCCCACATTTAAGTTACTGAATCCTACCCAATGTGTTATGAAACTCTTACTCTACTTTTTAGGTCTGGACTTGTCCTCAAATACTTCAGAAGAACAGAGATCCTTGCTTCACAGGGCTCCATTTCTCTCAAGGCAGTATTACTAACTTATTTATTTACTCCTACATGTACTTAGGGCTTTTATGATTTCTACTGCAGTTTTAAAGCATATCTGAAGAACTCCCTTATTTCTCTACTCAGTGAAGAGCCTCTTAGAGTTCTCATGTACTTTTTAGTTATTCACTGAAAAAAAAAATAATAATAATGCCTGTGGAAGTAACTTTCAGAGTAAAAAAGACTGGAAATGTCTGATATCCCTCCTTCTGTTTACTTCTAGCCTCAGGAAAGCAGTTAACTTGTGAACAATACATAGAATACAAGGAACACTGAAAGAGAGCAATGTCACTGTGAGGAGAGATTTCATTGCTACATCTTTTCCCTTTGCTTCTGCTTTTGGGAAAAAAAAAAGAAAAAAGAAAAAAAAAAGTAAATAGCTATGATATACAGATGGGGTGGACAGTAGTGATCAGAATTAGTAATTAAATTAATGGTATATCCATCCTGTGTACAAAGCAAATACATGCAAAGCAAGAGATGAACCTGAACAATTACAAACATTTTTACTTGCTCCTTGTGTCAAGGAAATCTGTATCTGTAGTACTTCTTTTGTGAGTACTACAGTAAATACGTACAGAGAAAGTCACTGGGAGCTTTTCTATGCAGAAGATGCAGTGTATCAGGTATTCACTGACAGACTGTATGTGATATTGCTACCTTATAAAGGATTTGACACTGTTCACCAGTTAGTCTACATAACTGTGTGACTTCGGACAGTATGAGGAAAAGTGACAGATAATTCTATAAAGCTAGACCTTATCATTTCTAAGTTATCAGTAATCTTACTCTTCTCTGACTGACAGTAAGCAAGTGGACCTCTGAAACTACACTGTCTGATTCATTTTGCAACATGAAGCATTAGAGTGGTTGGACTGGAGTAGGAAGCTAAGCATCAGAGATTGAGGAGTTAATGGCCATAACACTACCAGAGAAACAAGCAGCTGCAGTGTACCAAGCTGCTGGGCAACACAATTTAACCAATAAAAATTTTTCTTATCTAAACAAGTATAATTATCTGTCAGTGTTAATTCTTGTGCTAGGGTCTAGATTAATGGAATCTTATAAAGTAGCTTATCATCTATAGCTCTGTCTTGTTCAATTTTTATGTAAACCCTCTCCTCCATGTGAAGAGGGCTACTGTCAGGTTGTGGTTTTAGCTTTGTGGGAAGACATGAGTTTACAGAGGATAAAGTCAGTAAAAAATGTTTGTAATATTTTTTACTTTTACTTCCAATTAAACTACTTCTAGTCTAGGATTAAAATATCCTAGAGCCTACTGCAAAGTGCGACTGTGGGTGGACAGCCTTGTGCCTTTGTCTACATGTAACCCAGGAGTGATACTGACCCATCTGTTTTATCATCCTTGATGAGAGAAATAGAAATCACATAGAATCAGAGAATCATAGAATCACAGAATAATAGAATGGTTTGGGTTGGAAGAGACCTTAAAGATCATCTGGTTCCAAGCCCCCTCCCATGGGCAGGGACACCTTCCATTAGATCTTTTTTACTCAAAGCCCCATTCAACCTGGCCTCAAGTACTTCCAAGGAAAGGGCTTCCACAACTTCTCTGGGCGACCTGTTCTAGTGCCTCACCACCCTCACAGTGAAGAATTTCTGCAAACT
Source organism: Cygnus atratus (assembly GCF_013377495.2). Taxonomy (NCBI): domain Eukaryota; kingdom Metazoa; phylum Chordata; class Aves; order Anseriformes; family Anatidae; genus Cygnus; species Cygnus atratus. The sequence continues at coordinate 134,033,358 of NC_066363.1, forward strand.
TGCTGAGGGTGCACTCATTTCCACTGTCCATGTCACCAGCAAAAGTGGTAAATAATACTGGTCCCAGTACAGAACCTGGAGGGACACCACCCATCACTGGACTCCACATGAACATTGAGACCTCTTACTACTATTATTGAGAGATAATCAGGCTTCAAAAATCCTTTCATTTCTAAAAATTGAAGCTGTTGCTTTGCAGAAAAATGGTATGTATTTTAATATAGACTATTTTTACCTTGCCAGTGTCCTTTTAAATAATGTTGTGGTAGTGGAATAGCTATATAGGTTCAAGCTCACTACTTCTTTGTCAGCAAGAAAATATAGAATCACTGCTACATTACTGTCATTTCTTCTTTATGCAAGAAACAGTTCTGCAAGTGACAGATGTGAAGTACATGGGCAGGCTATACATGGTATGAGACTCGTGATCTTTTTGTGTTCTTGCTCTGGTCTGCCCTGCCTTTGTCAGTTCCTGCTGTGGTAAGCAGGGGACAAGCTTCAGAACAGAAGCAGGTCATGAGCAATGAATGACTCCTCAATGCCTCCTGCTCTCCTGAAAGAAAGGAGAGACTTCAATGTAGTAGAGAAGCTCAGAAAAAAAAAAAAATAATAATACAATATCACCCAGGAAGCAAGTCAGAACCAGTCACAAAACCTCACTGCTGGCGCTCCTTGATACTCAGTTTATCTGTACCATCTGATAAATATAGTTCATTGTTTGGAAAGCCATACTTAGTTTGTTTAAAATGCTCAATCAGCCTTGATTTCTGCCAGGCAAGGCAATACCAGAGGAAGGTAAAAACAGTTTCTGTGATCTTGTGTAGTTTGACAAGCTACCCAGAACTCTGCTGCATAGTAATTGCCACAAATACTTTAATTTATTTCATTACATTTCAAAAATATTGGAAAAGAAAACAATAATGTGTCCTCTGACTTAAAAGTTTGATAGGAAGATGTGATTCCTCACTTCATCTGTCCCAAAGAGGTGGTGTCTACTCACAGTTTTCTTATTTTCAAATAAATAGTTTGCCCTTTCTTAATATTTTTTAAACAAAATAATTTCCCATGAGGGACTGAAAGATTTGACACAATATGGAAAAAAAACTCAGCAGGAGTGACGAATATATCAACAGAATACAACATACTTGTAAAGCTGATTCATTCTGTGGTTTGGGGTAACTTTTATTTAGGGGTAGTTTTGTACTCACGTGAGTAACTTTGTGCTAGTTGCTCAAAGGACTAGCTAACTAAACTATTTAAAAATCAAAAAAAGGGTGATTATTTTTGTAAATTCCAGTTATTCACTGAAGTATTCATCAATGAGAAGCTTTTGAATTCTACCTTCATAGGTCATGATAGTCAAACGGGATCATTATGAGCTTTGTTATTTTTAAAACACCAGATCAGAGAGTTCTAGAAATTCAAATATCAGAAGCTGAAAAATATAAATTCCACAGTTATTTTAACTGATATTTGATTTTCAAAAAACAAACAAGGAATCTTTACTGCATATCCTAAGACAAGAACAAATTTTTTTGGACTGTGAAGTATGACAGGAATTGCCTACCAAACATCTATTTTTGAAGAAAGCAATGTCTGTAAGATGAAATGAAATAAAAGTTCAGCTATTGAATCTGCCTTGTATTTCTTATTTATTTGAGCAAGAGTCTGAACCATTAAATCATAGAATAATTTAGGTAGGAAGGAACCTCTGCAAGTCCCTAATCTAATCCCTTGCCCAAAGCAACACTAACTTCAGCTACATGAGACTTCTCATGGCCATGTCTAGCTCAGGTCTGAAAGGCTATAGGATGGACATTTCACCATCCTCTGCTCTAATGGTGATTTTTTTTTTCCTTCCATCTAACGGGAATTTCCCTTGCAGCAGCCTGTGTCCTCTGGCTCTTGTCATTTCACTGTGCTCTGCTGAAAGTAGTCTGGGTCCATTTTCCCTAAGACTTCTCTAAGTAGTGGACAAATGTGATTCAACATCCTCCAAGCCCCTTCTTCTGGCTGGCCAACCTCAGTTTCTCCACAGGTCACAGACTTCAGGCCCTTCATCATCTTAGTGACCCCCCACTGACTTCTCACCGGTTTGTTGATGTCATTTTTAAGGGAGGGCAAAACTGAGCACTGCTTTCCAGATGTTGGGCTGTATTCCAGAGCAGAGGGGACAGATGTAGTCTCTGCACTTGGAGATTTACAAGCACAGGCTGTGTCAGGCCTGGAGCAATCTTCTCTGACCACACTGCCGACCTCCTGCTCCCATCAATTTTCCTATGTCCCTATGAGTAGCAAATTCCCTTGACCTGCTGGCTGCACTCCTGCTGACACAGCCAAGCAAATAGCCTTCGCCACTGCAAAAGCACATGCCTGACTCATTTTTCTGATGCTCTTGGGAAGTTGAGATAACGAGAGGCATAATATGCCCATGTCTCATTTGGGGTATATTCATTATGTTTGAGGAATGACAGACACTCACTTAAAGCTATGAACAGGCACAGGGTTAGCTAAGGGGTGAAAATGTAAAAATGATTAGGCAGTGGGGGTTAAATATGATATAGGCAACAATGAGGTTATTTCTCATTAAAAAAAAAAAAAAAACGGTTTCAATTTTATTTTCCTGACAACATCTATTAAAGTGAAGATGATTCCACAGTGTACAAGAGTGACAGTATGTTTTTCTATACCAGCATAGCTCTCAGTCCCCTTCCACCTTTTTTTTTTCCTAAATCAAAAGCAAATCATAATTTTTGGCAAGTTTCTGACCTTTATATGACCCTATATTTACTTGCCAAACACATGCTAAGACAGAGTGAAATTGCTTTTATTTCTGGTATAGAACTACATGCTCTTTGGCCAAGTACTTTGTTAAGAAATAATACCTGATCCGTTTTTCATCTCTGCAAAAAGAACAATGAATCTGTTCATTTTCCAGAAAATGAAAAATGGACCAGGCTTTATTTATAACATCTGCCAAAATTCTGGCCAGGCTAGCATCTCTAGCAGCTTTGGAGCAAGGATAGTGTTGGCTGAATTCTCTCAACTCCTCTCTGTAAGCATGAGTTGAGAGAATTCCTAAATATGTTGATGGCTTTTTGCATACCAGTAATAAAGGGCAGGAGAACAACACAGAGCAATTAATAATCATAAGCAGCCATTACAAGGCCACCAAGATTCAATGAGTGATTAATCAACTGAATGGTTCATTTTCCTTGAGGTGTAATGAACAATTAATATTGATCAATGAACCAATTATTATTTTTTTATACAAAAATATAAGCTGAAATAGAGAAAGCTGTTTTCTGTCTGCACCGGATTGTCTGTATAAAACTAATAAAGTCTACAAGCTAGGAATGAGAAAAAGAGATAAAAATCAGTGTAATAGGCATGGAGTTGCAGAGGAATACATTAACACCTCTTTTGATCTTAAAAAAAATACAACTATGAAAAAAATGTATCTTTATATTTCAAATTTCAAAGCAGAAATCAGCTATACAGAACCTTGTTGACAACAATGGGCCCACAATAACCACTATAATTCAAATGCACTCCCTTTTTCTATGTTTTGAAAGATTATTGCTCTTACAGCAATGTCCTAGAAAAGTGTCAATGTCTCCATAACTTACATACTGTTACAGAAGCTACTCTGAAATCTACGGAACAGATGGACACTTCTATCTGATCACCTCAAATCTTCCCGTAACACTCTGGGGCAAGAACATTAAGCTCAATATTCTGCTTCAATACACTCAGCTTTCTTACAATTTTGTGTAAGAACCATGATGCTTACAAGGCCAAATCACACTGTATATAAGCAGGGTGTAGTTCCTGACCATTCCATTCCATTCCATTCCATTCCATTCCATTCCATTCCATTCTATTCTATTCTATTCTATTCTATTCTATTCTATTCTATGTAGTTCCTGTCATTTCTATTAAATCCTTTTAGGATTTAATTAAATCCTTTTTCAATTAACTCCCTCTCCCACAATAAGGGACTCACTTCCAGTGCACAATGTGAAATAACTTTCAGCCTAGAGATGGCACTAAGAACCTGAGAATGTCTTCAGGTAGATGCCAAGTGTCTGATCTCTGGACCCTTTGGGGAATGGCAGATATTGACTGAAACTTTTGGAGAAAAGGCAAATAATTCTTTCCACGGCCCTCTTTTGTTGTATCATATGGGCCAGCGGGAAGAATAAATATGCGATTCATTTGAGGAATGCATTTACTGTTCCTTTAAGAATTTGCCATGTTTCTGTGGCCTAACAAAGTATCAATTGGAACTATGCAAACCTTGTAATAATATTAGTACTTACTGCCCTCTGGGGGGAAAACAAATAAATAAATATTTTTAAGCATAGATGCTTTGCAAACAACTTATAGAAGGGTAATTTTATCCTACTAGCACATGAGCAAAACACAGTTTAAAAATAAAAAGAGTGACAGAAGTAATTTGGAAAATACAGCTTTGTAGTTCTCTGAAAACAAAATGTATGGCTAGAAAAGACTTTCTACAAATTCAATTTCACTGTTTTTTGCACGTATGAGACTTAATCTCACCTATCCAAGGCTTCATTCTGAACTCAGTAAGGTTAACAAAACTCTTCTTACTTTCAGTGGTGTTTGCCTTTAAAAACAAGAGAAAACAGTAGTATGCAAATTTTAAAAAAATGGGAAAGGTAGGAAAAGAAGAGATGAAAAGGTGTTTTATGCTGCTGGATGCAATTAAAGTTGAAATACAAGAGCAGCAGGAGCAAGGCATAACACATCGGGTTTTTCTTTTTACCTTTTAACTCTGCAATCTACTCCTTCTCTTTTTCCTCCCCCCAGCTCAAGATCTGCCTTCATCATTGTTCAGAGATAGCTGTGCCTCTTTCAGGTTTCAGTTCTTGAGGAAAGGTCAACAACAGGCAGGAGACACATTAAACAGCTCCTGATTTAACTTTTCTGATCAAATATAAGAGTCTCTTGGTACCCTCAGATTTCTGGAGACTGCTAATGCTGGGCAGAGGGGCAGGAGGTCTTAGAAAGAAAGTTCATAAGAGGAGATGATAAAGGAAAAAATAGCTACATCAAAGAGATCTAGCAAAAACATATTAAGTGCACAGGTTTTATGATAAATATATTTTTAAAATTTGTAGTTTAGTATATCATTTCCCAACTAGTATTTTTTCTCTTTTTTTTCCAGCAAAAATCTCAAAAATGAAGGTTAAGGCAATGAAAGATGGTAGCATTTTTTGTTAAAAAGGAACAAAATCTTCTGACTTTATTTCTCTGCTACTGATGCACTGACACAATACAATGGGGCAATTAGTATATCCATACCATCATATCAACCTGGCCTCATACACAGGTTTAAATTTCACCATCATCCATCTGGCTACATAAGCTCTAGCTCTGGTCTGGCACAAGCTTGCAGGCTCTTTGGGATGGGAAACTTCAGCAAGATAGAGAAAACACGTCACAACACAGAGGCTGTGCAAAATGGCACCACCAGCTCACACCTCTGTGCTTCAGGGAGTCAGTCCCCACCTAAAGCAGACTCTGTTCACTGAAGGTTGTGCAGATACTTCCAAGGAGCCTCCAATGAGATCTGGCTAGGAGAACCTTCCTTTGCTTGTCAGACCTCTTGCAGGACCATCACTTGCCCCCTTCCACACTTTCTTCCCATCACTTCTGCACACATCATGAATAGTTTTTTTTTTGCCTGTTTGGACATACTAAGAGGCAAATAATTACATAATTAATATGCTTCTTTGGTAAGTAACTTATTCTTGTCACTCCTCCCACAGTCCTCTTTAGACTATTTTCTTTTCTTAATATTTTTGAATCATTTCCCATTTTTACAGTAAGCTCATGTACATCATTCTTTTTGTCCCTATGGCTTGCTTTTTGTTCTTTGTTTTACACTGTCTTAAATTTGCTCTGAAGGTCTTTTGTTTTTCCTCTATATTTGAATAATTTCCTATATGAATCATACAGATTATGAATGAGGCTGATTGTTACAAAATGTAGGAATATAAGACTCCTCCAGTAATACAGTATGCTGCAGTTCTGTAGTTTTAAACTGGCATGCCTGAATTACAAAAAATATTAGCTATCAAGACTCTATAAAAATGCTGTGCTACTTTAAATTTGCATAGGACTCTGACTTTCAATGAAAGTCTCTGTACCTAAATGATTCAGAACAAGATAAGCCTCAGTTCTGACAATTAGGGTCCAGGGATGCATATTCTGTGAATTACTTTATTAGCAGTATATTCAAAGGGATGCCATTCTTCTTTCTGCGACTGCACTGTTCTTCAAGGAGATATGCAGTGATTTATTCTGCTGTATAAGGAAAAGTAGACATTCTTACCTTCACACTTATTCGTTATACTCTGAGATCTCTTATTTTAATGCTTCCCATCCCCAGAGCATGATGGAGATGTGTTTCCTTGTAGTTGAAACTGGAAGGGCATATACTGCAGCAGCAAGTCAAGGGTCAAAGACAGCAGGAGAACTGACGTTCAGAAGTACATTCAGTGACACAGTGGCTTGCTGTCATAAGGAAAACAAAGAGAATAATCAAAAGAATGCAAGGACTCTCAAGGTGTCAGTTTGAATGCAAGAAATCTGTGAAACTTCATGGAGCAATCTCTGTTCAAATAAGTAAGAAGATGGGTAGCATTTTATTAGCTTATGTAATCTTAAATAGCTTTTTAACTTTAAAAAAAAAAAGCAAGATTATGGTGATTGGATTTCACACCTTCTGACAGGAGGCAGGAGGATTCTTCTTATCATTGATGGTATCTTTGGTAACATCTGCAGCAGCTAAAGTTTACAAGGGTACACAAAAACAACCTTGCATTGTGGATTTGTCATGAGTACGTGCTGTACCAAATAGAGAAGTTTCAAGTGAAAATCAGTGGCCTGAACATTTTATCTACAACAGAAAACATTTCTTATTTTAGTTAAAACAATTGTAATGTGGGATGCAGATGACAAGAACGTGCTAGCTTCATTAATTTTCTTTATATTGAGTTTCCAATTAAAAGAAGTGCAGATACAAGCAAGCAGATGGCAATATTTTAAAGATAAAAAGAAATCTGCAAGAGTACATACAGAAAAGCACCTACGGGCATAAGAATCATCTGTAATACCGTTCAGGAAAACAAATCCATTTGAACGAGAATGTCAGCAGCAGAAAGTGAGGCAATGACTCTGACATGCCCAGTGTGGGTGTGTATTCACTCGCCACTGGGGAGCTAGGAGCACTCCAGGTTGTGGTGCCCACTCAGAAACACACAGACACAGAAAATGTGGACATGGAACATGTCACATGTGCCCAACAGAAGGATTTGCTGACCTTTCTCTTCACCTCAGTAGTTATGGCAGGATAGCCCAAGGATGGCGTAACTACCTACTGTCCCTTCCCCCCGACACAGTTCTGGGAGCTGGGGGTGTCCAGGGCACAGGGAACAGATGTCAGGCAGGGATGGTTTTGGCCTTTCCCTTGAAATAGGAGGCATGAAATTGGAAGAAGCTGCTATAGCACTCTAAGTATGATTGGTTGGCACTGGAAATACACCTTAGGGTCCTTTATTTTTGAGTGTTTGCATTGTGAAAGTCTAGCTTTCAGAGAATAGGTGCTTACTGGTTCTTGAAAGTCAGGTCATTTGATGTGCATTAAAATGAACGCCAATATTTTGAGTCATTTAAAGCACCAAGTCACTTCTGAAAAGGGTATTAAGCTTTTTTTTTTTTCCCCAAATATACACACTTAGCAGCCTTGGACATCAGCCACAAAAATGATTAAAAAATCCTTAAGTATTTTAAAGCACTGACTATCAGTGACTGGAAAGTTTATAACCTCTCTTGAGCCTTGTTGGTAGAAACATAATGAAATACTGCCCTGGTGCACAGCTGACATTTTCAGATGTGTGTATCTTGAGTTTCCCAACATCCTTGATTTCTACAAACAGGAAGAGTTGCTGCAAATCCTTAGAAAATTTTCCATTAACCCTTTTATAGATTGCAATACTAGTTACTGATGTTGTATACCCTTTACATTCTTTTAGGTATAAGTACCAGATTGGCGCTTTTCCATGGGTGCCTTGCCTGCAGTCTCACTTGCAACAGATATTTGCATTTATTGCAATATGCCATGCCTCAGTTGTATTTGGTGAATTAGAGTCACAATACTAACAAATTAGGAATTAAAAAAAAGACATAATAGTGATATTATTCTACCAGAAAGAGGCAGAACTGAACTCAGGTATATAAACATGTATAATTCCTTTAAAAAAAAATGGGAACAGGAAGGGAAAAATAGCAAAGGAATGTGCTGCAGCAGATTGAACAGTTCAATACTTTGTAGAGAGATGTGGGTTGACTTAGTTCTGTGTCACTAGAGAGTAAATAACAGCCGTACAGATCCTGAGCAAAATACTCCAGTAAGTAATTACTATTTCCTAGAAATGGATTGAGCCTGGCACCCCTGGAGCAGTTGCATGAGCAATATCTAAAATAACAGTAACAGCAGGGCATGGTAAAATCCAATTGTTTACTCAGTTCTGTTCTGCTTTGTTCTGCTGTGAGCTTGGTAGAAAAGCTGCCTGTAATGAAACACAGGAGACATACATAAACTCAGATTTAACTCCTGTGAGGGAGTTAAGGAGAATGCTCACTTCAATTTAGCAAAGAAGAGACATTCACTCATTCATCCTCATCTCACTGGATTAACAGCTGTAATGTTCCCAAATAATAGACATGCAGCATGCTCATGCAATTAAAGCAGTGTTATAAAGACGTCTGGAGAGTTTAGTGACTAAGCAATGTTATTTTAATTATGTATTCCATTACAGTCCGTTGTTAAACAGGAAGTATCATGCAGTCATTGAACAGGAACAGAACATTTCAGGTGCAAGGCAATACTTCTTAGAAGTGACAGGATGGAACTTCAAGGGCATAGAAATACTGTGAACTGTTTCTGTGAGATACTGACACAATCAAGGGACTAATATTCCCTGAAATTATGTGAAGTGAAGGCAGATACCTATGAAGTTTCAGAGAGAGATCTGTGTCATTCAGAGATCTGAGACTGTAGACAATGTGTCTTTAGAAAGGTCACTTCTACAAGCCCAAAGGGTGTGTAGGAAAGGAGTATTTAGATTAAGGGTTGAAGAGGTGACCCAGAAGAATTATACCTGGTTGTGCACTATACAGACCCTGTATATAGGAACATCACTGTCAGCAACACATCTTTTTTTTTTTGTTTTGTTTTGTTTAAGTGGCTTGTCTTTTTCACTCAGTTGTTACCATTCCCCTTCAAAGAATGGCAGAGAAGTTTAAGTTACGGTTCTATCTCTTCTTTCCTCTCTTTGCAACCAAACCATTTGAAGTCCTGGGGGATGGTGTAATTGTGGCCTGCAAAAGGTCAACTTAGTCATGATTTAAAGCGACAAATGCAGTATGTACCTGGGAAAGTGAATAGGTTTTCTAGAGTGGAGTTAGGAAATTTCTCAGACATCTAAAGGGCAGTAAAGGCTAGCATAGCCAACATACAGTAGTTAGTTAAGAAGTCTGTAGATGTAAATGTTAACAACTGAAAGAACTAAAAGAAGGTAAAGAAATAAGCAGAAACTCTAGAAAAGGGAAAAGATTTTTGGAAATATTTTTATATATAATATTATATATACACATAAGGATATATGTAGTATTAGGATTATATTATATATAAAATATTTATACAGTTCAGTATAAATAGTGAAAACATTCTTCACTCAGAGGGTGGTGAGGCAGTGGCACAGGTTGCCCAGAGAAGCTGTGGATGCCCCATCCCTGGAAGTGTTCAAGGCCAGGCTGGATGCAGCCCTGGGCAAACTAATCTAGGGGGAGGTGTCCCTGCTTATGGCATGGAGGTTGGAAACAGATGATCTTTAAGGTCCCTTCCAACCCAAACCATTCTGTGATACTATGAAATATGTGTGAAATGTACACAAGAGGTTTATATATGCAAAATGGTCATAAAATATAGTACTAAGTATGCCTAAGTACATAAAGATGGTAAGAAATCAATCAGACAACATTCAAATTAGATATTCTCATGTTTGGAAGTAATATGGCATTTAGAGCACGGAAAGTTTAATTTATTTTAGGCTTAGATATGTTAGACTGTTCTTAAAGATAGTCATTTCAAGAGGTAAGTCATTTACCTTTCTGTGTGATCCAGCCATAGAAAGGAAAACTCTCCCAAGACCTCAGCCCACCAGCCTTTTCTGAACTCACCTTCTCAAGAGGAGAGTTTGCTTCCCCAAAGCACAGGTTCTGTTGCTGTAAAGCCACTGCACTGGAATTGTTTATGGCAGGGCAATGAATAAGTACTGAAGAGACTGCAAACATAAATGAAAATACTTGCTCCTAAAATTCTATGTCTTGGAAAATTCCATCCCTTCCATTTCAGAAAAAAAAAAAAAATACTGGCTTTATGGAAAATCCAAGCCTTCTGTCCATCCAAATTTGATGGATGCTCTTGCTCTCACATTACTTGTCCAGATGAGAATATTCTGGAGAAAGAAAGTTGTGAGGAAAAAAAAACAAAAAAAAAAAAAAAAAGAGAGAGAGAATAACAAAAGAGGAAAAAAAAAAAAAAGAATATCAAGGAAATGTGAATACTCATATTGTGTTCAGAGCATTAGCCTGTGTTGTGATTTAACCTGGCTGGCAGCTGAGCACCACACAGCCATTCAGTCTTTCTCCACTCCCAGTTGGACAGGGGAGAGAATCAGGAAAAAAAAAAAAAGTAAAAGCTTGTGAGTTGAGATAAAGACAGTTTATTAGGACAGAAAGTAAAGTTAATAATAATTACTATTATTATTATTGTTGTTGTTATTGTCATTATGTGTACAAATCAAGTGATGCACAATGCAACTACTCACCACCCGCTGACCAATGCCCAGCAGATCCCTGAGCAGCAGTTCCCCCCACTCCAGCCAACCACCCCATATTTATTGTTCCACATGATGCCATACGGTATGAGATATCCCTTTGGCCAGTTCGGGTCAGCTGCCCTTGTTCTGTCTCCTCCCAGCTCCTTGTGCACCCCCAGCCTCCTCGCTGGCAGGGCAGCATGAGAAGCTCAGAAGTCCTTGGCTTAGTGTAAGCACTGCTCTGCAACAATTGAAACATCAGTGTGTTATTAGCATTATTCTCATCTTAAATCCCAAATACAGAACTATACCAGCTATTAGGAAAAAAACTCCATCCTAACCAAAAACCAGGACAGCCTGTATGATGAAGCTCAAGGCTGAAAGCTCCTACATCCCTGTGACAGGTTAGACGACAGAAGAAATCACTCACTCTCTATAGGTACCTTAAAGGAGGCTGTAGTGAGGTAGGGGTTGGTCTATTCTCCCACGTGCCTGGTGACAGGACGAGGGGGAATGGGCTAAAGTCACGCCAGGGGAGGTTTAGGTTGGATATTAGGAGGAACTTCTTTACTCAAAGGGTTGTTAGGCATTGGAATGGGCTGCCCAGGAAGTGGTCGAGTCACCATCCCTGGAGGTCTTTAAGAGACGTTTACATGTTGAACCTAGTGATATGGTTTAGTGGAGGACTTGTTAGTGCTAGGTCAGAGGTTGGACTAAGTGATCTTGGAGGTCTCTTCCAACCTAGACGATTCTGTGATTCTGTGAAACATACATCAAAAGTACAAACTAAACGCACTGGTCCAACTCCCAGTGCAAGTCAGTGGGGCATGGCCCTCACCTTCCTACATGCTTTGAATTTCTCCTGCCAGGGAACGTAACAGAAATCTTAAAGTTCTGGTGGCCTTTTCTGTTTTCAGCCATTCGCATTTATTTTATTATGGATGAAAACAACAATAACAAAAATTGCTCAGCAATTCAACTGAAGATCTGTATCAGTGTTTCATCTTTTAACTAACTTTGTTTTCATTTGTGATGAAGATATACTCAGTTTGGACTAAAAGTTCCTTTCATGTTTATTGCAAATATTAAGGCTCTGATCCAGTGATTTGTACTCAGTAGATGTTCCTCTGTCAGGCAAGTTTCAGCAATGGTGCCAAACTGATTCTTTGCACTCCAGTTTGTCTGGTTTCTACCAGACTGCCCAGAACATCTTTTATTCTGCAACACAAAAATGTCTGCATTTTTATGGAGGCAAAGATAAAGATAAAGCACACATAGTGTTATCATATGGTTCCAAGCCACAGGTTTCTAACACAAATGCTTAGTGTAAAACCCACTCTCACCAAAGGGAATATGTCTAGGCTTCAGAGGTCTATAAGGCAACTCAAATTTTGGATCCAAGATTCTCCACAGTGCTAAGTGTTATTTAGTTTCTCACTGCAGATAAGGAGGCCACTGGTAAAATCCAGATCCAGCTTAGACTTGACTTCCCATATAGTTTTAAGATCTTTGTTTTCATAGTTTTCCATGGATCTACATGTCGGTCTTACACATCATTAAAAAGGAGGCTACTGACTATTGAAAAGAGACACTTTTTTTCAAACATGAAACTACCTGAACAAGCATGTGCAGCTGTTATCATCTCTCCAGAAAGGAAAAGTATCTTGGATATTTCATGATAGAATAACATTATATTTACTTATGCTAATACCTTCTTATTCTAATGAGATTTGTTTGTTGTTTTAAAAATGTTTAAATATTTTATAAAATGCATTTGAAAACTAAGTCTCAAGGTTGGCAGATAATTCTCACAATAATAGCAATAGAAGACCTCATTTGTAAAACAAACATTTAAGGTCCTGGGGTCTTTCAAAAGTCAAAGTATTTTTTTTTAATTTTTTTTTCCTGGAGTTCAAGATAATTTCAACCTATGATTGCAGTCTAGCAAAACCATGTAACTTTAACAACTTGGTAATATTTGCAATCATATGCAATAGGAACTTCAATCTACACTTTGTTGGTTTGTTTTTTTTTTTGGTTGGTTGGTTGGTTGGTTGGCTGGTTGGTTGGTTGGTTGATTTTGTTTTATTTTTTAAGAAGTTCTCTATGTGTCTACTGCCATTGTACATAGAAATGCTCCAAAGTTTATTCGTAAAGTTTCAGGTTTCAGGTCTGCAGAGCTCACAGATTTTGGAGGAACTGTCAGGTTCTTAGGCTACCCTTAGGGAAGCTCTTGGACTCTTTCTGCCACAGACCCTTCCATTATTCTGGCATAAAAGTGTGCTGGGAAAGATTTCCCCTCCTGCTTAGAACTGTGCTTCCCTTAGAGAGAATTTCAATGGTAGGATGAGGCAAAATCCCATAGTGATTCCAGAGTTCTTCCTATCAGAGGAATTTCCCAAATGTAGATAAATACTAGTCCTGCCTTCACAGACCAGAATACATCACCATTAGAGATTCCCCATCTATGCAAAATCACACAGAAAGAGAAGGAAAAGCCCAACCACAGTACTCTTAAGTGAATTACATGGTTTGTTGCTCTAAATAAATACATGTATAGATAGTACAATCAAGCCAGAAACATCAAAACAATATAAACTCTTATACTGCATTTGTGTAAAGCTAGTATGAGAGCATTATTTTCTTCCATTCATACTAAGATACTTGTAGGATAAATTTGAGGTTTAAAAAAGATATTTGGACCCCAGATGTATGTGAAATTCTTGGCTGAATGGAATGTACAAGGTTCAGTTATATACATTGATAATAAAATGCTGGCAGGTTCTTAATTTTCCGGTAGTATTGCCAACTAGTAATGCTAGCAGGTGGTTCTGGAGCTGAGGACAAATGATGAAAAGCTTCTTTCCAACTCTTGTGCTTTCATTTCTAAAATATATGACCTGCCCTAAAATCCTGTTACCCCAAGGAAGCTGAAGGCTCTTTGGGACTTGCAGTTTTCCTTTATTGAACCTCTCATTTTCCAAGGCAGCTGTTTTGCATGCATCAGATTTTGGGTGTGTAACTTCTAGACAGAAGACTGGAGAGCAAGCAGTGCTAAAAAATTCCAGCCAAAAGGGCAGTTCCTGAAGTGTGCCAGTGTCACCATCTGATATTTAAAACTAAGGTTCTCCAAGCCAGCCATTGTCAGACTACAGTTTTGGAAAATGACCACTCCATCACAAAACTACAAGCCCATTACACACTTACCCACAGGTCTGGCATTATTGCATTAGAAAAGATGTAAAAAAAATGGCTATAACAGGGCTGATGGAAATACTACATAAGTAATCTTACCACAGGAAATCTTTTTTATTGATTTGTGTTTAGTTTAGATTTCAGGTGACCAGTATCACTTGTAAGAGTCTGAGAAAGGTGTTCCCAGAAAGGATATAGTGATTGGATTAATCACAAGTGCTTAGAATTTATAATAATAAACCTGACTCATCATATTTTTAATAATCAGTTATATACTTATGTCATTTAGAATTTTTAAAAAGAAGCTGAAGGCACAGGTTCAGGTTTTGCATACCTCTTTGCATCTTATGAATGCCAGTAACTCTACCCCCTTTTCAGAGTAACTCCAGATTATCATATAAATATAAAAAGAATCTGATACACATCTTTGTTTCATTTAATTTTCCTAAGGAATTTATCAAAGTTGTGAGTCAGATATTTGCTATATGATATTCCTGCCAAGCACTAACATCTGATGCAGTGCAATGCTAATGAACAATCTGAAAATATGAATTACAACAAAGTACATCCTGTTATAACAATGAATCAAATTGATCTTAGAAAATGCCACTATCAGATCTCTCTTTTTATAGTTGAATTTCAGACTAATAGAGTCAGTATTATTGCTGCTAATTCAGAAGCCTTGTTTCACTTCCTCCTGTATATTTGTACTCAGCTAAACAATTATCTAAGTGAAAAATATTTCTTTCTCATTTTTATAAGGTTGCAAATAATATGTTTCTGGAATTGACGTATTTCAGATGTTAATGCAATGAAACGTTACTAACTACTGACACTTTGGTTAACTAGTTGTCATTCGGATGAGTAAAAATTAGTATATTCACTGCTTCAGTACCATCTTCTGCAAGTATATACCTTTCACATTAAAAGTTGTGTGTTTTTGTTGTTGTTGTTGCTGTTGCTTTTCATGGGGAAAAAATGTAACTTGACAAAAGCAGTAGCAAGAGAAACAATGATTTTCAGGTAAGGCTTAAGCACAGTAAATGTGCTCACAGCCACATTGCTATAAGAAGAGCAGAAGGAAAAGATTAAGGGGCTGAACAATTGGTTTGGATTAAGGAGGCCCCGAATATAGAGGTTCCAAAGGAGCGAAACACAGCTTTTCCCCTCTCAAGTGTTAAGAAACAAAATGTTCAGAGAGTTTGCTGGAACTCTCCAAGCTGAGAGAAGGTCTTTTGGAGGGAACAAACTTCCCCTCTGAATGACACTCTGCCCTGCAGGATGACTGATGGTTCTGATTTTCATCTGTTTTGACTGTAAGCCAGCGTCAACCCCCAGATTTCAGTTCTGAATTATTTTGCACTCATGGTACTGTACTCACATGGAGTCTTGATTGTGACAACAAAAGTAGTGCTTACTCTGTATTTTTCAGGGCTTCCTCTTCACTTCACTTATAGAAAACATGAAGAAAAAATGCAGGGAAACACATTTCTGCTTCCTGCCAGACAGCAGAAGTAATTCCATATGAGCTACATACATTTTGAGTGATGGAGATGG
This sequence comes from Cygnus atratus, assembly GCF_013377495.2. Lineage (NCBI taxonomy): Eukaryota > Metazoa > Chordata > Aves > Anseriformes > Anatidae > Cygnus > Cygnus atratus. The sequence continues at coordinate 134,049,026 of NC_066363.1, forward strand.
AACTCACTAGTGGAAGAGGAAGAGAGCTGGAGGGAACAGATTTTATGTTATAGATAGAGGTGGGGCAAGGACTGAGAGTTTAAAGAGTTAGTTCAACACTAGTAGATTTAGCACAGTATTACTGCTCCTTAGAGTACGTGGCAATTTTGAAAGAATAGCCAATATATCAGCTGAGTCACTAGAAAAAAAAAAAAAAAAGAGAGAGGGAGAGAGAAAAAGAAGAAAAAAAAAGAAAAATTTTCAACATAGAAAGATGAAATCTTGTGTGGTATACATTGATAGCACTATGAACATATATTTTTAAAAAATTTGGAAGAAAATAAACTTTTATCTTCATTAATCAGATTAAGGAAGAAATTACAGCAACACAATCACAGTATATAACAGTGGATTTTCTCTTCTTAGAGCAAAAGAAAATGGTAAAGGAAAATATGAATGTTGATGTCTACTGTGTTCTGGATTATTACACAGCAGTATAACATTTATTTGGAAAAGAAAACAAAAATAAGATTGGCCATATATTAGGTAAACTGGGATAGACCTGATAAGAATAGGATCCAGCTGACTGTACTACAGGGAGTACCATAAAACTAATCTGTGTTCAGCTTGCTGGATGGACACAACAAACGGGATAAATTCCAAATTCACCAGACTTGATCCACATATGCTGACTATTTGTGCAAGAACATACAACACATCTGCTACTCCCAGAGTTGTTACTCACTATACATGTCCATGCAGCCACCTAGATTTTCCAGACAAAGATATGTGATCATGCAAATAGGTGAATTAGTTAATCAGTACACCACAGAGGAGTAACAGTGCATTCACTAAAAATGGCATAGGTCTACATATGAAATCTGTAGTGGAAAATTTGGGGAATGGAGTCCCTGTCTCCCACAGTCCTTAATTCCAGAAGATTGACAAGGTAAATAGCACAAAATCTTTTTTATTTCATTGTCTTCATCTTATTAATAAGATGAAGGAAAGGAAATTTTTGGACCCCAAAATATATCAGATTCATTGCATTAATGACTTGGAGACTCAATAATTAGCAAATATCTAATGTCAGTAGACAATATTGCAGTACATACAGAGACGCATATATTAAATACATGCACGTGTTGTTACAAAGACTCTTCTCTGATAAACTTGCATTTTCCCAATTAACAAAATTTAATTTCATGTGCAAAGTCTGTGTGTGCTTCTTCTTTCCTTTTCTGGCTTTGACATCATCCTGCAGCTCTAGTTATTACTGTGTAATTGTCTTGAAATGTAGTTATTGTTAGGAATCGTTGCAGATGTTCCCCGTGTAATTCAAACTAAATGAATATAGAATTAAATTACCAGTGCAAAGCTTTACCAGTGCTAGTTGCAGTAAAAATGGTAAATTATTCTCTCTCTTTAGAGGAAACTATCCAAAAATGTAATGGGGTGTTTAGTAAGCAGTATTTCTTTCTTACTCGGGAATCTAGAAAGATTCAAAAGGGGATGTCAGAGTTAGTGCTGAATAGCTTAATATATTGTCCCCATTCAAGAGATGTAACAGTGAAGTACCGTTGTTCTATAATTCTGATTAGGGAGAAGTCAATAAAAATGCACCAGCAGCTGCCTTAAAATTTATTGGAACCTAGGATGCTACCATGGACTGGCAGAGTATGTGACTATTTTATATTATATACCATGGCTTCTAGGACTTGCAGTTCTCTTTGTACAACTTCAAAATGTAATAAAGACCCTGAAGACTGTTCAGTACTTCCCCAGCCATCAGGAAATGAGGAGGCAACAATTATCAAATAAATTATTTTGAAGAGTGAGACTGGATCCCCCAGCCCTGTAGCAGCTACAGAGCAGCTACAGAGCAGCTGTCAACAGCTAAAGAGCTGTGTATTAATATGCAAATTATGTACAATGACAGGACAAACCTCAGTATTTCAAGCTACATTTCAGAGCTGGTGTTGCTTTAGCACCAATCATGAGTGATACTTACATTCAGTGACTATTAAAATGCCAGCACAGAAAGGAAAAAACAATTTGCAACCCCAAAGGAAGTATGGAGCCAAAACTGGGTATGTGGGCTAGGGACAAGGTGCATCTGCCAGCAGCATTTAGACAACTGTATGGGGGTAATAGTGCTCAGAGTGAATCATTAATGACAAAATTGAGTTTGGGGCAGCTGCACAGCATTAGCAGCCCATGAATGCGTCTGCTTTATCTTATTAGACTCAATTTATTTCTCTTTGCAAAACAGACAGAGGTGAGTAGAGGCCTTTCCATAGCTAATTTTCTGAAAATGAAGTACCATTAATATTTTGGACAACTTTGGACCCTGGCTGGGACTAAATAGTCTGTGCGGGTGAAGTTCGGTGAAAGTACCAGACAAAAAAAGTGATGTTGTATATATCTGAATGAACTCTGGATTGTGTCTAAAAAGATGTGGGTTGGGTTTGTTTTGTTGCTCTTGTTGTTTTTTTTGTTTGCTTGTTTCCTATTACTGTTTTGGAAGTTTTAAACTTACAAAGACTAAGTTTTGCTAAGGCTGGTATTTTCAAAGAGGTCTTGTTTTCATGAGCATAGCTAACATAATCAGAAAAATCTGTATTTTTTTCTAGTGTACTCCTATTGCTGCAGGAGTAAGTGCTAGCTGTACTAGCTCTTCAGGTTTCCTCTGAAGTCAGTGACAAAAATCCCATCAGCTTTGAAGAATGGAGGTTCTGCTTCTTAATGGAAACCGATGGTTGCTACTATAATTATTATTTTTGTTGAATATGTACCATTTATGACAGATTTGAAGCAAAATCTAGGTTCTACAGTAGCAAAAGCACTGACAGTTTGACATCTAAACTTGGATTTAGGCCCAAAGCAGAAACTAACCCTTTTCCGTTTCCAAATAAAGTTCAAAAGGCATTATGGGTGACACATTACAAGTACTTTCCTTGAACTATCAACTTGCACAGAATGATTACTTGCACAGAACAGAGGTGGAGTAGCCACAATTTGGCTCAAGTTATGTTGTTAATTCCACTGTTAATTCTATGGGCTCTGTCACTAAAGGGATAGAAAACACATGCTCAGAACATGAGATCTAATGGTCCACTTGGTCTCTCAAGTTCTTTCCCTCAAGCTGTACATGAGATACTAGAGCAAAGACTTCCAAAGTTGCCCTGTGATACCAAACAACTTCCTTGAGGCCTCAGCTTTGTACTTCCTTGCCTTTTCAACAACCCACAAAAATGTCTTCTGGCAGCATCGACATGCCATTGGTCAAAAACTTAATACAGATATTAAAGGTAACTGCTGATATGTGATGAAATCAATTTATTTAATTAAATAAATAGGTTTATAAACAAAAAATAATAGGTAACAAATAAGTTAGGTAAACAAGTTGCAATAAGGAAATTTAACTTTTTGCTACATTTTGCTTATGACATTTTAATTAACTGAACTGTTTCTGAAAAAATATTTTATAGTAGTATATTTAGAAGACTAAAAGTTATTATAAGCCATGATCCCATGAAACAATATGCAGAGACACACTAAGCTTTTTGCCCAGCAAAATATATATGACTTGACTAGATAAGTACAGCATGGACTTCCACCAACTTGTGTAGACACTTTCTTATGTAGAGTCTCTCTAAAATATTTTGTTAAGGCAAATCACCTCATACATATTTTATTATTTTTTTAATAAAATTAAGAATTTTATTTAATAAAATAGGTATGATTTGAAGTTTTTTTAACTGTTGGAAAATCTATTTGGTATTTGCATTTTCCATCTCTTATTCCTTTTCAATGATTCCAAGTTGCAACACTAAGCAAAACTTCCTTCTTTTCATGGTTGGTTTTAATAAGCTTGCAAAAGTGCTTTTTTTGTCCTGAACAAAACATTTGCTGAAAGTCTGTGCTGCTGTATCATTTAACTGCAAGTTTGTTGCCCTTTAATTTTTCCATTTCTTTTCATAAGCATCGTCCTCTTGCCGTTCAAATCTTCAAGCTAAGTGCTCATCTTCCTTTTTTCTTCCTTCTTCTCTATCACTACCAAGATGCATCCAAATCTTATCAGTTCTTTCTGTGAAACTTTAAAGTCTGCACTCTCTTTTGTAGGTAATGGTCTAAGTAATCAGTTCACACTTACATCTGTCTCTGCCTTGATTGTTCTAGTTTTGAAATATCTCTCCCCTGATCTTTTCAAAATGTAGCCAAAGTGATCTTTCTTATGCATAAATTTGATCTTATCTTTTAAGCACACATCCTGAAGTTTCCAACACCGGTCTCTCCCTAATTGCTCTTTCCTGTTCTATACAACTTTTTCCTGATTACCCCATCAATTAAAAACATTACTTTTAAGAAGTCCTCAAGAAATTACTTGTGGGGAGGGAAACTAATGGTGAGTACAAATTCAGTTCAAGGGTACTAAACGCATAATAATGCACTTTTGGTACCTAGTGTTTACATTAAGGCATGTTATTGAATATCTAACTGACTCAGAGCCCAAATAAATGTAATTTTAACTTATCTTTGTCTGTGAATAACTTAATACATCAAACTGATGTTTCCAGACTGCCAAGAGCATTGTTTGTGCTAAATAAATAACACTAAACCAGACTGCTACAAATTTTTACTGTGATGTTTTGCACTTAGAATATCATCTGTCAAAAGATTGCTCTCAAAGCACTTTACAGACATTAACTAATTAGGCCTAATGACACTTCTCTGGAAGCAGTGAAGTGTAATTAATTCCCTTTTGTAAAAAGGGAATTTAAGGCACAGAAAGATCAAATGATTTTTCCAAGGTCATGAAGAATGTTACAGAAGATGTCGGAATATAACCCAAACAGTCTGATTCTTCAAGACTGTGCTTTAGGCACAGGAACACAGCTATCAGCTGTGTGAGGAGGGCAGCTCTTCCTTTCCTTTCTTTGTTATTACAGAAGTACAGGAAATTAATTGTCACGCAGACTTGCTTTCATTAATTCCACACTAATGTCCTGCAAAGGGTGCCTGTAATAATCCATTAGGAAGGAAGTTATTTGCCTCATCCAAGTTTTGTGTGTAAACAGCAACAAAGAAATTGTATTTTCAAATTGTCACTCTACTGAGAGCAAAGTATTGCTCATGTTATCCATTTTTATTGATAATGTCATTTTCTATTTATTGTATAGGGGGTTTTGGTGGTGGTGGTGGCGGTGGTGTTTTCTGTTTGTTTGTTTGTTTGTTTGTTTGTTTAACCTGGGTAGTTGTGTTTGTTAGAGTTAAATCTTATGATGACAAGACAAAGGCCACAGAATTCAAATTTATATGTAAGAAATTATCTCACTAACTTCTGGATATGCAAATTCATACTTTAGCTTTTGTTACAAACTTTGAGGATTTGTTTTAACATTTTTGTAACTTCAGCTTTAAGGCTGGAGTATTTCCTGACCTCCACTGAGTCACCATTGGTTAAAAGGAAGAGGAGACAGGTATCCCCTATCTATAGGTAACACATAATGTATTCTTGAAAAAAAAAGAAAAAAAAAGAAAAAAAAAAGAAAGAATGTGAAGAGTTCTGGTTTAGAAGCTAGATCCCCCTTGGTGTCTGTTTAAATCCCTAAGGGTCTCCTCTAACTAGATTATATTACAAGTAAGATAAGTATATATGGTGAGACTTTCAAAAGTGTTTAACCATATGGGTAGGTCCTTGAGAGGTCTTTTAATGAGTAAAGTCACCTAAGTCCCACTGGATGAAGAATAAAGACAGGGAATGGGCAGCTCTATAGAGATATGTCTCACAATCCTTTTTTAATATCTTTGTGCCTTGAGTTTTTGGCTAGCTATTTTAACCCACTCTTTGTAAAATTGATATAACCAAGCAAAAAAGAAGGAGAGATGCTGAGCAGGAACCCCTCTGTCTGTCTATCTCTGTAGCTTACTCTGCCAAAGTATAAGAAAATAGAGACTTGATCTTTAAGGCTCTGATGATGAAAAGCAAATGAACGTAAGTTTTTTTGACACACTTTTTAGTGTATTCCCAGTGTTAACTGTCTTACCAGGCATAATAAGTTCGTACAAAATAGCAAACAGTATTATTGATGGAAGCTATAGTTGGACTTGCTGAGGTAGGATCTGCAGGGATCTTCATGTTACAACTTGGTAGGAATTTGCACCTCACTTTGCACTGGTTAATCACTAATCTAAATGTATGGCAGTGAACAAAAAGAGCAACACACAGGATGTGCCCAAAGCCAGATAAAGAAATAAATCAATACACTGCAGAAATAAAAACTTTTTGTTTAATAGCCACACATTTTTTATTGTAGTAACTATGATGGATTTCATAGATTTAGCAGCTGAACCAGGCAACAAACTGTATATGAACCAAAAAGCAGTTTATAAAAGGTTCTCCATCTGGAGAGATTTTTTTTTCTATAAAGTAATAATTTATTTTATGAGTTTATAAATTGCAGCTCTTAAACTCTTCATTGACAAATCAACTATAACCTAACCGCAGTTCTTTTAAAGACTACAAAGAAATGTTTCACTTTAAATAGATACCATTGACTTTTCCCTGCGCTGACTTCTGACAATTATTTTCCACTGATGTTGTAACTATTAGCAGTGTGGCAGCACTTGGAACTTGAGATCAAGCTACATTGCATTTGCTGTTGTTGCTGTAAAGCTTTGCTGTCCTCAGTTTGAACCTAGGTGAGTGAAAATGGCTGTTTCAGAAAATGAGAGATACAATCTGCAGGATTCCAGATATCCAGCAAGGCTATTACAGCTTAATATTTGAGTATCTAATTCCAAGGGCATCCAGCAACAGGCAGGGCTTAGAATGACTCCCAGCTGGCAATGCTTCTAAAAGAAACCAGACGTTGTCTTAACTTGGTTCCAAGTTTACAGATGTAATTGTGTACTGATGGCCATGTGGCTTCTTAAAAGAGTATTTAAATAATGAGTATTTAGCATGTACCTGAAGGGTATTAAGCTAATTCCTTTCTCTGTTCTTGTACCAGTGCTGTCAAATCCTGATCCAAAAAAAATGGTGTTTGCTTATCTTTTCAAATGGCCCAGAAGTCATAAATTATTGACAGTTTCTTTGTGTGCTTTTGCTATGTCTTCAGTTTCTCCCGAGATCCAGTATGACCAATTCTCACCTTAGGTTTCCTGTTTCTGCTACAACTGACCCTCCACAATAAGTGATCATATATGGGAGAGCACGACTGCAAGTCTTCTCCCCTCTTCTTGTTCCATCCTAAACTCCCTGCGTGATCAGAACTCTCCTATCTGATGCTGTGTATTGGGTTTATGTGAAACAGTTTTGGTAGTGGGGTGCTGCAGGGGTGGCCTCTGTGAACAGAGCCCAGCAACTGCCCCATGTCAGATCAGAGCTGGCTCCAGCCGGCTCCAAAAGGGACCCGCCAGAGCCGAGCCAGTGAGTGATACTGGTTGGGCCTCTTGGAGAGCAGATTTAAGGAAGGGGAAAAACAAACAAACACCAACAAAAACTGTTGTGCAGCAGCAGCTGGAAAGTGGAGTTAGAACCAGCCCTGCAGACCCCAAGATCAGTGCAACAGGAGGGCAGGAGGAGCTCCAAGCATGCAGCAGCAGTTCCCCTGCGGCCTGTGGAGAGGCCCCTGGTGGAGCAAGCTGTCCCCCTGCAGCCCATGGGTCCCACACGGAGCAGATCTCCACGCTGCAGCCCGTGGAGGAGCCCCCGGTGGAGCAGGTGGATGTGGCCTGGAGGAGGCTGCAGCCCATGGAGAGCCCCCACAGGAGCAGGCCCCGGGCCGGAGCTGCAGCCCGTGGAGAGGAGCCCACGCAGGAGCAGGGGGTCTGGGGGGAGCTGTGGCCCGTGGGGGACCCGTGCTGGAGCAGGTTGTTCCTGGGGGATGGACCCCCGTGGTACGGAGCCATGTGGGAGCAGTTCTTGAAGAGCTGCTGCCTGTGGGCAGCCCCCGCAGGCTCAGTTCGGGAAGGACAGCATCCCGTGGGAGGGACCCCATGTGGAGCAGGGGCAGAGAGTGACTGAGAATGAACAGCAGAGTCGAAGTGTTAGAGACTGAACGCAGCCCCCATTCCCTATTCCCCTGCACTGCTCAGGAGGAGGGGATGGAAGAGGGTAGATGGGAGGAAGGTGGTTTTAGTTTGCTTTTAGTTTCTCACTGCTCTAGTCTGCTAGTAATAGGCAATAAATTATATTAATCTCTGTATGCTGAGTCTGTGCTGCCTGTGATGATAATTGGTGAGTGATCTCCCTGTCCTTATCTCAACCCCTGAGCCCTTTCCATCATATTTTCTCCCCCTTTTACTTTGAGGAGGGGCAGTGAGAGAGCGGTTGCAGTGGAGCTCAGCTGCATAGCAGGGTGAAAGCACAGGCTGGCAGCCATAATCTCCTGGACATTGCTGAGGTTGTAATCTTCATGGAGAAGAGCCATGGTGCTCCACTGGTGCTCATGCAGCAGCTCCTTCGCCAGTGGCACCAGGCACCATTAAACATTGACAAAGTGGGACAGCCTGGCTTGTTGGAACCCAGAATGGGGGGCGGCGTGAAAAGTATTTTGTTTCTCTTTTAGAAGGTATAAGAGTGATTCTAAGGACCCAAGTGAAAAACACCCTCGTGCCACTCCTAGAGGACAATCATCTCTCTGCTATACATGGACCCTATTCTGTGTGCTATGGAAAAGGAAATAATAATAATTGCACATAGAATAGGAAACCACAGCTTCCAGGCCAGGGAGTTGCCAGGCTTTCCCCACAGACATTTCAGTGCAGGACTGAAATCCTTCATCCTTGGAAAATGATTTTTTTTTCATTATACTTGCATTAGTCCACCACATATTCCAGACTAGCTGAATAGTTTGTGTAAAATCCATAGAGACCAATGAGTTAAATATCAGCTCAGAAATACACAACCTGAAAGCAGAGGCTTAAAATGGAGACAGTTTGTCAGCAGTCTCTTCACCTCCTTTTGCTAATAATATGATTGCATTGCAGTGCTCGTAGCATAAACTCGTGTAATGGCATTACTGGAATTGCTATAGAGGCATAATATATCCTAAGGTATATTTATTATAATACTAGCATTTCTGATATCCATAAATTTGTCTGTCAATTTTTCATGATGAATCTATTTTTCTCCTAGCATATGAAAGAAAGCTAGTAATTTGCTGGTTTATGTTTGTGTCTCTGTATCTCAGAAACAGATTAAAATTCAGACTAATATAGTGGGATTTGAATTAATGCTTGAGCCTTTAATTTACCTTTCCTAAGTTTAAAATAGCAATATTTATCTATGATATATTTAATATCTATCTTTCAAAATGCTGCTATGGAAATATACAGCAGTTTGGAAAAAGAAAGCATAAGAGCTTCCAAACTGTGTTTCAGTTAGAGGATTATGCCAAAATACATAATATCATATCACTAACAGAGGTGCACTAAAAAAAAAAATAATAAAAAATCAGATTAACTGCAAAAGCAGATAAAAATAACTTCATTGGCCCATATTGTTGTGCCTGAGTTGGATAGTATTCAGAAATCACCCTTGATAAACATGATTGAATAATGCAAAAACCATCTTTTTTAGTAAAGAACTATATTGAAATCAATCTTCTAGAAAAACAGAGGCCATGCCAGAATGGTGAGGTATGAACACTAAAGAGAAAGTTCAAACTAAACACTTTAAATAACTGAGCAGAATATTTTTTAAATAAGTGATACTTCGGGGTGTAGGTGGGATACAGCTCATCTGACATGCACTTACTCAAAGTTAGTCTGAGTTAGTATCAACTCTGGCACTACCAGACTGCCATCTATCTCCCTCATTGTAGACTAGTACTACAGGATGGGCTGAGCTGCCTCTGAGAGTCATCTCTCTCCCATTTTTAAAAAGGAATACGGCATACTAGCATAGACTAGTTGGTACCCATGCTTACGATGCATAAATCAAAGGGAGATGAATTACATCTTGAAGCCTGCACATTTAATATTGATTTGAGTTTTGTCAGAAACTTCTGAGCGGACCAGACCACATCAACACGGTATGATCACATCAGCAAAAATGTAGAAATGAGACTGGTCTAAACTTGAGACTTGAGATATGCTTTTCATTATGTGGCAAAATTCCTAGTTCTCAAAGTGACAACTGCTGCCAAGAGTGATTTTCAGCTTTCAAATTATATCTGGCAACATCTTTGCCCAGATTTCAGCTAATTATACGATGGATGTTTAAAGGTAGTTTTTAATTCCATAATGGACACACCACATCTTTTTTTTTTTTATATGAAAAGTGCTGAATATAGACCACACGCTACTTCCAGAGACATGAATGTAGGAAGAACAATAGGTGTTGCAAAGCACCTTAGTTTTACCCAACGTAGCAGCTAGGCAAATTTGATTTATCTGCAATAAGATTTTACGCAGAAGTGCTAATAAATGTAGAGGGGGAAAAAATCATGGGTAAAGCATGCACACAGACACACCCGTATGCATACCATTCAGTTATATGTAGTCCTTGGAAAGCAAGCATTAAGCTACACACGCACAGTCAAAACATAGTACACTCTTCTGGGTGAACAGCTGGACAAGCTGGAGAAGATGTCCTCAGGCAGTCAGGGTTCTTGAATTGAATCATACATTTCCCAGCTTTAACTCACCTCATGTAACTGGTGATATCGTTCAGTTCAATAGCTGAGTCTCTAGCCAGGTTCTAAGCCTTTGACCTCTACCCACATCAGGTGCCTTATCCATAGCCCAACTGTTTTCTCATTTATCTGCTTCTTCTTTGTTCTCATTGTAATGCGTTCTACCAGTTTTACCCATCTCTCAAGGTTGCATTGCTTCAAAGACTGCTAACTATCTACCTGTTTTCAGCCTGTGCCCATATTTCCATTTTCCTGTGCTGAGCTTGTACACCACAGGAGAGCAGAGGATATCCCAGCTTCCAGTTCATACAAATGGCTCACAAAAGCTCAGCTTGATGGCATGTCTAACTGACTTTGATATCAACACCCTCCAAAGGTAGGAAAATACCGGGGGGCTGTAAGCAGCACAGGCTACCTTTACTGGCCTGGGGGCACCAAGAGCATAGCCAGTATCAAAGGATGAGTAATGAGAAAGCTTACAGCTAAGGAGAGCTATTTGGCTATGACTCTATTGGAATCTACTGGACTTTTAGTCCTTGTTTCTCTCAGAAAACTTTATTACTTCAATACAATGGAGGAGAAGGTCTTTATTGATATTATCTCCATATCATATGGATGGAGATCTATTTGCACTTTTCCATGTCATCTGAAGGTGGGTGTCCCTGAGCCTCCTGCTGTCACTGTCAGCCTTTATAGAGCCTGTACTGGGCCCTGATGCCCCTTATGAACAATCCACCCTGCTTTGCCAGTAAGGCATTTCCACAGACAGGCTTATAGCCACTGCTATTTAGGGAACCTGGCAGTTTCTATGAAAGAGCTACTAAAGAGTACTTCAAATACAGCTATCTGACACAGTTCCTGAACCAGGGCTCCATTTTCTCACACAATAAGGAGTGGAGAAAGTTTTCAGAGTGGAAGTCATGAACCTGTCCCTTTCACTGTCAAGGTCCGAGAGATGCCCAGTAACCTCTGTGATTCACTCTGATATTATAAATCAGTAGGCTGTGGTGATATTTTCAGATGCCTGCTGTTAGGAGCAGAGGAGAGATCTCTATCTTGCGTGCAAGTCAGGAAGATAAATCAGGAAATGAATACGGCATTTGTGGAGAGTAGAAAATATTGCAGAGTCAAATTTTTCATTTCCAGTAAATCGTTAATTAACATTTATATGTAAGGAATTAGTGCACATCCAAGTTATTCACACAATTTTTTACATTTTCAGTACAGGTGCACCAAAATCAATCTGGTTTCCATTTCCAACTCAGTTACAGAGGACATCCAATTCCCCTTATGACTGGGAATCAAGACACTTGCCTCATGTTAAGGTGCTTGTTATAATAGAATACCCTAGGAATAAATGAATGCCATCAGAGTTGGGAGTTTCCATAGAAAACCTTATTATAATGGCACCTAAGCTCATGTAAACTAAAATACATATATAGACAGGTATAGACAGGAGAATCTTCTGAGCAGACCTTCAGGTATCCAATGGACTAGCTCCCAAATTACACAGTTAGGTTGTAGAAAACATCCCTCTTTTTCTCTTATCTGTTAACAATGCACATCAAAACACAACAATATTATTTCAATTCTTTCGTTTCCATGACATGGTCATTTGGAAATAGTCTCTTTTATTTACCTGTAATCTTTGTGGAGGATGTTATGAAGTTTAATTTGGAACTTCAAATCAATCTAGGATCTACAGCTGTATCCAAAGTAAAATCTCCCATTGTGTATGCAGAGGCAGAACATTAAAGTTTGTAAGCAGGAGGTAGCCAAGCTGACTAGGAAGAAGTTGGCCTAAAGTGAGCTGTGATGGCCAGCCGTGGCAAGGCTGGTGCGTGCGAGAAATGTGCAGCAAAGCTACAAGAGGCTCTTAATTTCCCAGGTAGAAAGCATGGTTCTCTTTGATTTCCAGCAGTGGGGCAGCCCCCCCAGCAGCTGCACATTGGGTGCGGAGTGCATGTCAGGAAGGGGAATTTCCTCAAGCAGTTCCATCACAGCAGGTTTTTGTGTTAAATGTTGTTCCTTCCTTGTACACATGTGGTCCCTTGGTGAAAGAGGGAGCACACTGGTTTCCAGACCCATGCCTGCAGAATCTGCTCTTAGATTAGGACACTTAATCTGCTTTGAAAGTCTCTTGATGCCAGCATCTGAAGAAGCGGAGGCTGGTGCACTCACTCCTTCTGCAAAAGGCAAAGCCCCCCGAGGTTTCCCCAAGAAGGGCAGGAAAAAGCAGCCGATGAGGTTGTGAATCAGAACCTTTATTTGAGCAACGTTTGAGAAAGACGTGGGGTGGGGTGGGGTGGCACGGAGGCGTGCCAAGCTCTCTTTGCCCATAGCCGTGGGGCAGTTGGTGTGCTTGTAGGACTATGGCCAGGTAGAGACAGGGTCCTTTTGTGCTTCCTGTTCCTCCGGTGGCTGTGGTTGTAGAAAGCTGCACCAGCCTTCAGGTCAGTGGCCACAGAGGGATTGGGCAGAGGAGGGAAAGGACAGTGGCAGACGTTGGTGTGCTCGGGGCTCTGTGATAGGGTGAGAAAGGAAAATGATCAAAAAGAGTAGCTCCAGACCATTGCCAGGGTCAGCCCCTGCATTCCTCAGTGAGGCTCTCCCAGCCTCACTCCAAGACCATCCATCTCACGTCTCCCTGACAGCCAGGAGATGCCCATCATAGGCCAACCATGCCATCTTCTGGCATGCTGTGAGACCATGGTGGGGTGTGGGTTGGGGATTGCTTATCTGTCCTGTACAGCGTTGGAAGCTCTTCCTTCCAGCTGAGTTCTCAAGGGGAGAGAGGCCAGGAGTGTCTGGTCCCATCGCTGTGTGTATCTGGCTGAAAGAGGAGAAGCACCAAACGGAGCAGCATCCCCCTGTGACCACGGGCAGCCCCTGCCTCTCTGCCCGAGGGGCTTGAGGTCTCACCACGTCCGTCCGTGTCCAGTCATGCTGATGGAGCGGTCACTCTCGTCCTGGCCCAATCGTGTCACCTTCCTGCTTGCTGTTAGAGCCTGATGGGTGTGGGTTGGGGCGATCTTACCTGTCCTGTAGAGCGTCAGCAGCTCTTCCTTCCAGCTGAGTTCTCAAGGGGAGAGAGGCCAGGAGTGTGCCGTGGGCTGGTCCCATCACTGTGTGTGTCTGGCTGAAAGAGAAGAAGCACCAAACGGAGCAGCATCCCCCTGTGACCACGGGCAGCCCCGGCCTCTCTGCCCAAGAGTCTCTAGCGTCTCACCGAGGCTCTCCGTGTCCCATCGTCCCAACGGAGCGGTCACTCCCATCCTGGCCTGAGCGTGTCACTGTCCTGCTTGCTATGAGACCGTGGTAGGGTGTGGGTTGGGGCGATCTTACCTGTCCTGTAGAGCGTTGGCAGCTCTTCCTTCCAGCTGAGTTCTCAAGGGGAGAGAGGCCAGGAGTGTGCCATGGCTTCATTCCATCACTGTCAGTGTGTCCAGCTATAATACAGGAGGCGAGAAAACGAGCAGCCACCCCCTGTCAGCAATGGAAGCCATTCCTTCCTCCCTGCACGAGGCTCTCCCAGCCTCACACCAAGGCTGTCCATCTTGCATCTTCCTGATGTCCAGGACATTTTCGTTATAGCTCAACTGTGTCACGTTCCCACTTAGCGAGGTGAGACCGTGGTGGGGAATGGGTTGGGGCTGTCTTATCTGTCCTGTAGAGTGTTGGCATCTTTTCCGGCTGAGTTCTCAAGGGGAGAGAGGCCAGGAGCGTGCCGTGGGCTGGTCTCATTGCTGTCTGTCTGGCTTTAATAAGAGAAGGAACAAACAGAGCAGCATCCCCCTTTGACCACGGGCAGCCCCTGCCTCTTTGCCAGAGGGTTTCCAGTGTCTCACCACATCCATCCATGTCCAGTCATGCTGATGGAGCGGTCACTCTCGTCCTGGCCCAATCGTGTCACCTTCCTGCTTGCTGTTAGAGCCTGATGGGTGTGGGTTGGGGCGATCTTACCTGTCCTGTAGAGCGTCAGCAGCTCTTCCTTCCAGCTGAGTTCTCAAGGGGAGAGAGGCCAGGAGTGTGCCGTGGGCTGGTCCCATCACTGTGTGTGTCTGGCTGAAAGAGAAGAAGCACCAAACGGAGCAGCATCCCCCTGTGACCACGGGCAGCCCCGGCCTCTCTGCCCAAGAGTCTCTAGCGTCTCACCGAGGCTCTCCGTGTCCCATCGTCCCAACGGAGCGGTCACTCCCATCCTGGCCTGAGCGTGTCACTGTCCTGCTTGCTATGAGACCATGGTAGGGTGTGAGTTGGGGTGATCTTACCTGTCCTGGAGAACGTTGACATCTTTTCCAGCTGACTTCTCAATGGGAGAGAGGCCAGGAGTGTGCCATGGCTTCATTCCATCACTGTCAGTGTGTCCAGCTATAATACAGGAGGCGAGAAAACGAGCAGCCATCCCCTGTCAGCAATGGAAGCCATTCCTTCCTCCCTGCACGAGGCTCTCCCAGCCTCACACCAAGGCTGTCCATCTTGCATCTTCCTGATGTCCAGGACATTTTCGTTATAGCTCAACTGTGTCACGTTCCCACTTAGCGAGGTGAGACCGTGGTGGGGAATGGGTTGGGGCTGTCTTATCTGTCCTGTAGAGTGTTGGCATCTTTTCTGGCTGAGTTCTCAAGGGGAGAGAGGCCAGGAGTGTGCCGTGGGCTGGTCCCATCACTGTGTGTGTCTGGCTGAAAGAGAAGAAGCACCAAACGGAGCAGCATCCCCCTGTGACCACGGGCAGCCCCGGCCTCTCTGCCCAAGAGTCTCTAGCGTCTCACCGAGGCTCTCCGTGTCCCATCGTCCCAACGGAGCGGTCACTCCCATCCTGGCCTGAGCGTGTCACTGTCCTGCTTGCTATGAGACCGTGGTAGGGTGTGGGTTGGGGCGATCTTACCTGTCCTGTAGAGCGTTGGCAGCTCTTCCTTCCAGCTGAGTTCTCAAGGGGAGAGAGGCCAGGAGTGTGCCGTGGGCTGGTCCCATGGCTGTGTGTGTCTGGCTTTAATAAGAGAGGGAACAAATGGAGCAGCATCCCCCTGTGACCACAGGCTGACCCTGCCTCTGTGCCCGAGGGTCTCAAGTGTCTCACCACGTCCGTCCGTGTCCCGTCATCCTGATGGAGCGGTCACTCCCATCCTGGCCCAATTGTGTCACCATCCTGCTTGCTGTGAGACCATGGTAGGGTGTGGGTTGGGGCGATCTTACCTTTTTTGTAGGACCATTGTCCGGCACAGTGCTGGAAAGGAGAGGCCATGAGTGTGCGGTGGTTTAGTTCAGTCAGTGTTCTGTAGGTCGCTGAGAGCCATTTGAGGTGAGGGCCTGAACAGAGAGGAGAGAGGAGCTGAATTCCTCTGGTTGAGTTTGTGTCCAGAGCAGAGGCTGGAGCAGCAGGAGCAGGCAGCCGAGCAGCCTCCCCATCAGCATGGGCAGCCATCGCAGGCCTGCCCAGCTGCCCAACTGCCCAGCTGCCGTTGGGGGCCAGCGTTCTGGGGCCAAGGCCGTCCCCGCCCCTTTGTGACATGGGGCACCTCCTGCCTGCTGTGACATGGGCAGTGCATCACTGGGGGGCGGCGGCAGCAGGTGATGCGGAGCCCAGGCCCGGGCCGGGCAGTGGAAAAGGTGCCCGGGTGTGTGCGCAGGGTTGCAGGGCTGTGCCAGAAGGCTGTGGGAGCATGCTGGGGTCCAGCTGGGGCTGTGCTGCCTGCCCTGCGGAGCTCTGAAAGCTCCCTGCCGAGGGGGCCAGGAGCGTGCCCCAGTTCAGTCCCGTCGCTGCCTGTGAGCTGCCAGCGTGAGGCTGGAAGAGGAGAGGCAAGCAGAGAGAAGCCCCCCAGCTGCCCCCCATCTCTGCGCAGAGGGACACATCTGTTCCTGCCCACCATGGAAGCACGAAGGAAGAACTAAATGAATAATAAACATTGAAAAGCCAGGGGTTCTGATTCTGGGGAGGGGAATCAAGTAGCTGTAGCAGCAATTGCAAGAGCAGCTGCTCAGCAAAGGTGAAATGAGTTCATTGAAATGAAATTTATTTCAGTTAAAGAGTAAAGTTGAGGAAAAGCTAAGAAATCCCAAAACTCTACGAAAAATGAAAGCAGCTGAAGTGGTGTCAATTTTATACGTCATTTGCAGGGACACTTCCCTTAACAGAAAAGATACTCCTAAAGGAAACTCTGAAGGACATCATTAAGATCAGTCTGACCTTTAGGCTCAGTGTGACTGAAATCACTCCAATTTTGGGTCAAAATTCTGCCTGACGTTGTGCAGGGGGCTCTGCTGAAGCCAGCGGAGTTCCCCATGCAGTGGGTCCCCAGCCCCAGCGACAGACATCAGTGACCTTTGTTGGTCGCTTACAAGGACAAAGTGACATTTGGCTTCGTTTGACCATAAGTAAATGCACGGAGTTTGCAGAGCAACTTCCATGTTGCTGCATGAGCACATCAGGCCGTTGGGAACTTCAGCCCGTGTTATTGCAGAGAGCCAGGTTAGAATAAAGCAGACAGTTGTAATGGGGATGATGGAACACTGCCTGGATGGCCTGCTGCCTCCACATAAGGAAGAGAAGGCATTTGTACACAGAGCGCCCTGTATTTTCTCCTCCTTTCCCTACCCACAAATACCAAATGTGTAAGAGTAAGTCAGACGTTTCTTCCCCAAGAAAAAGAGGGAGAAAGTGTGCTGAAGGGCATGGCACGTTGCAGAGAACAGTGACCGATCTGGAGGCAAGAGAGGCTGCAGCACGCAGTGGGAGGCACACCCGAGGCTGTCCCACCTGGTCCCGGGTCCCCCTGAACGAAACTGCTGTCAGGGACGTTGCAGCTCTCTGCAGGGATGCTCCCAGCTGTGCCAGCCTGGGGTTTGCTCTGCCCTTGCCCCTCAGGGTGCAGCAGACTGCGGTTTGCCACGTTCTTTGGCTTTCTGGAAAAAGGCACGTGTGGCTAGAAGCATGCCTGCTGTTGTAATCCAGTTAAATTTAACCGGAGTTAAATCCAGTTGGAGGCTGGTCACTAGTGAAGTCCCCCAGGGCTCAGTACTAGGGCCAGTTCTCTTTAATATCTTTATCGATGATTTGGATGAGGGGATCGAGTGCACCCTCAGTAAGTTTGCAGACGACACCGAGTTAGGTGCATGTGTCGATCTGCTTGAGGGTAGGAAGGCTCTGCAGGAGGATCTGGATAGGCTGGACCGATGGGCTGAGGTCAACTGTATGAAGTTCAACAAGGCCAAGTGCTGGGTCCTGCATCTGGGGCGCAACAACCCCAAGCAGCGCTACAGGCTGGGAGATGAGTGGTTAGAAGGCTGCCTGGCAGAGAAGGACCTGGGAGTACTGGTTGATAGTCAGCTGAATATGAGCCAGCAGTGTGCTCAGCTGACCAAGAAGGCCAACAGCATCCTGGCTTGCATAAGAAACAGTGTGGCCAGCAGGTCTAGGGAAGTGATTGTCCCCCTGTACTCGGCTCTGGTGAGGCCGCACCTCAAGTACTGTGTCCAGTTTTGGGCCCCTTGCTACAAGAAGGACATGGAGGTGCTTGAGAGAGTGCAGAGAAGGGCAATGAAGCTGGTGAGGGGTCTGGAGAACAAGTATTACAAGGAGCAGCTGAGGGAGCTGGGATTGTTCAGTTTGGAGAAGAGGAGGCTCAGGGGCGACCTTATCGCTCTCTACAGGTACCTTAAAGGAGGCTGTAGCGAGGTGGGGGTTGGTCTATTCTCCCACGTGCCTGGTGATAGGATGAGGGAGAATAGGCTAAAGTTGCGCCAGGGGAGGTTTAGGTTGGATATTAGGAAAAACTTCTTTACTGAAAGGGTTGTTAGGCATTGGAATGGGCTGCCCTGGGAAGTGGTTGCATCACCATTTCTGGATGTCTTTAAAAGATGTTTAGATGTTGAACTTAGTGATATGGTTTAGTGGAGGACTTGTTAGTGTTAGGTCAGAGGTTAGACTAGGTGATCTTGGAGGTCTCTTCCAACCTAGATGATTCTGTGATTCTGTGAAAGTCAGAGGCATTTTAAACCACAGAACCCTTACAAATGCAGCACGGGATTTGATCCAAGCAAAGTTCTCCCACAAACTCCTCAGCAGTCTGTGTAAAAGACCTGATATTTTCCCTATATTCTCCCTGACAAGAACTCTGATGCAGTTCTATACTCAGTAACAAGACATATGTTTTTTCTGTTCCCTTTGGAATTGGTAGCATAAAATGTTCGTTGATCGACAGGAGTAGTTCAGGAGAAGGCAGTGTGGTCTGCCTTATCTGGAGCTTGGGAAGAGCAGCCCTATCACATCTACTGAAGTCAGTGGGAGTTTTGACCCGAACATCACTGTTAAATACCAGGTGTTTACTGTCACTGTTTCATTGCATGGTGTAAGCTGGGTCATTGAACCTGAAAACATTTTAAGCCAAGCATGTGCAAATGTGTTTGTATCATTAGAGTATATAATTTTAAGCAAACACTTATGTGCCATCAAATCAAGTGTTTATGCAGAGATATGACTTGTCATACACCTGAAGGGCTAATATGTGGGTTCAAATTTTATATTTAATCTTAAAAAGCCTCTCTGTGCAATTATTATTGTTAGTAGTCATTATTATTATCCGTAGGAGGTCTCTTGAGTATCTCCAGTTATATGGGACTAAATTCGCCGCCTCTGCCAGAGCAGAAAGAAGCATTTAGCGTAGTCAATGTTTCTGGGAAGCGCAATGCCACTTCTGAGCAGGGCTTTGCTTTGTTTTGTTTTGCTTTACTTCCTATCTTTACGCCTGCTGCATCATGTAGTTTGCTTTTCTTTACTCTTTCCTTCCTTTTAGTTTAATTAAGTGAATTGAAGTGAACAAACAAAGCCTCAGATACTTTTAAATTCCCAGCTACCACAATATTGAACATTACACGTTTGTGGAAATTGCTTCTTGCGTCTTTAATTTGCAGGCTGTATGTAAGAATATGAGCGGGTCTGTCCCACAGGATTATTAGACAGAGGAGAAATGTAATGCAATAATAGTGGAATAAACAGAACAGAGCAGTGAAAGAACAACCAGAGAGAACAGATTATTAGGGAATAGAGTTATCTGCCATGTAGCAAGGAACCCTTTCCTGATCCCCTCTGAGTCGGCAGAAATGCTGGTAGGAAAAAAAAAATATATGTACATTTGACACCTGAATTTGCAATACAGTGGGAAAAGTATTAAGAAAAATAAATGTAGCTAAGTATGTCTGATGAGTGATTAATCACTTTCAGTGCTTTTTTCAACCGTTATCACTGTGCTAACAAAATCCAAATCATTTTTTTAACCAAGAAATAACAGAACAGACATCTGAGGATATTATATGATCATTGTAATGGTGACCAAAAACAAGGAAACAATTTTCATCTTTCTTATGTGGATCAGAAAATAGGGAGGAAAAAAAAACACCACAGGAAAAAAAAATAAATAAAAAAACTTATCCAGTCATTAAGTATACAAAGGACTCTTGGAGGAAATGAGAAGGTGGAGGGCTATTTAATAGACTAAGGGTCAACATGAAAGGGATATCATTGTGCTGACAAGGAACATTTGAAGCAATGTCTACACAAACAGACAGTCCAACATTCAAGCTTAAAAATTGTCAGTGCTGTACAGCACTGACCTGAGACCTTGCATGTTCCTCTGTCCAGGCTGTAGCATTCACAGGGAGTGGCTTCAGAGCTATGCACATTTTAAAACATTCAGTAAGTGAAGTCAGAGGCCTGATTCTCCAAACAGGTCAAAATGTGACTGACTTAAAAACAAAGGGGTTATATTAATCAACAAATACTTAGTAGCCCCAGGCAACTGCAGCCTGGTAAAGTGGTTAGGAGAGAGAAAGTAAAAACCAGGAATGGTAGAACAACATTAAAACTGATCTCATACATAGCTCTATAATGCTACTGATTAAGGACTATTGATATGGCCCAAATAACTTGAAATTCTAAGAGTGAAGAGTCTGGCAATCTGAAAAAAGGGAGTAAAAGCTGATAAGCAAAGATTATTTGTAAAATGTAGATATAATATCTGAGATGAACAGCAGAGGCTCTTTGAATAAAAACTAAGGACAACTGAAAGGTGAGAAACTGGTAAAAACAGCCTGTGAAGTATTACAGCATCATATGGCCGTAAGAACATCAACAATTTCAGTCTACATAGTACTTTCTCAAAAAAAAAATGACATCTCAAGGTGATCTATGCAACAGCTTAAACTGTGGTGATGGAGTGATGGTTTTTATTCTGGATTTCGTTCTAGTGTTTACATTAATTGTTATTCAAAGGCAAAGAAAAGAAGTGTTGCTGCAAGTGTTATGTGTTATTAGGTAAGATTTTAGTTTGGGGCTTTTTAACAGTTTTTATGTGGTCAAAATAGAGGTTATTGTGTATCTTAAAGAATGCATTTGAAGCAACATACATTTGAAAGAAAAATAAAATTTACTGCCTACATTATCATTATATTTGGTAGATTCAAGAGAAAATGCAAGGACAGAGGAGATAAAGATTTTCACTCTCAGAAAGCACTGTGAGAAGAAAGTAATAGAATGTGGACATGAACATCAATGAATCATTTTAACTTACCATGGAAGAATCATGCCATGTGAGGCCCCATTTCACCTCAAATGGCTTGAAATGTAATTGCTGATTCCTCAGCAGAAAGATGAATTTTAGAAAAATCAACACTGCAAACAATTGAATGCTGATAATGTATTTCATGCTTGACATAACCAAGCCTTTATTTAGTATCTGCTGTCTGATGACCAACCTACCCTTCTTCTGCAGACAGCAATGTAATATATTGTGGGAGACCAAATGGGAATTAAAATTCATATGTGAATGAGGTACAATTAAAACGTGTAGATTCTTACAATTTTCATGCCATTTACTGGTATTTCTGTAAATTTATTAGGCACTATAAGCGTGTTTTACTGGTATCTGAGGTCTGGCTCAGAGACCTTTATTGTCCTTCAAAATTCTATGCTTGTTTCAACACACACTGAAAAGCTTAAGTAACTGTTTTTCACTTGGATCTTTTGACATTGTCTTCTCACCCTCACTTATGACAACTTTGAGCTGTTACATTTCAGAAGATAATATATTTTTAATCATATATCCCCAGAAGTCCTACTGACAATCTCTTCCTTACATTTATTCAATGCTTATTTTATTAAGATCAGTCAGTTCCACCTCTGCTTGGTTTCTAAGACAATATATACAGTGCATCCGTTCATTAAATCCCAGGAGGCACAACATTATTTAGAAACTGATACTACCAATGCAGAGAACCTATTGCAAGATCGTTATTTCTTCCAAGACTGATTTTGGTAATGCTGATTACATAGATTTCCTAAAGCTGCCTGAGCCAATTTATAGTCCCTTATGTGTCTACTCTTCTTGTCCTTAAAGATACAATATGTACTACCTATTTTATAAAGAGAATGATATTAGCTCAGGTGATGTGTGAGCACTTGAAAAACATACCAGTTTACCAAGGTTTCTGTGCTACTTTTCAAACTTTTGCAGTTTTCCAGCTGCTGCCCTGGTTCCTTGAACACAAATACCATTCTGACTTTGGGCTCTACCTTTCCTTGTCTCACTGAAGTGTGCAAAATACTTTCTGAGAAGTCACTATGTTAATAATACTTCACAATTAATACTTCAACCTCAAAGATTCCACTAAAAACATCAGCTTAATATTGTGCAGGTCTAGTAAATACTGTTCTGAGACTCCAGAACCAGACTGAAACATGACTTGGTGCCTTTGACTAGGTCTACATTAGCAAGGATTCTGGTCCAACAGAATAAAATGTTTGGCAAAACAGCTGCATCGAGGACCCTTTTCGGAGGAATAGAGAGGCCTGCCCTCAAGTGAATAAGAAGATACTTTGGAAATAACTGGATCATTTTCAGCTGGCAGTTTTGGTTGCTGATAGTCATTCATCACAAACTCTTGTCCCTGAATACTCTTCCAAACAGAGTGCTCCAAGGAAATCTTCCTGGTTGTCTCTGTTGTCAGATGTGTTCTCTGATGGACTTCTACCTCTACAGATCTTGTCTTGTTGTTTTGTTTTGGTTTAGTTTGGTTTGGTTTTAGTAGGTGGAAAAAGTATCAGCAGATTTTTCTTTTCTTTAAAAGGTGCCAATTAGGTCATTAAGCTAGTGTTGAAGGAGGCCCTAATGACTAGATTTTGTGGTACACAGAGTCAGGTATCTCTGTCCTTGTTGAACAAAATGCCCAAGTGTTACTGCTTCTTTCTGTGAAGAGGAGATGGCTTCAGACTACTCTCTGTGAACCACTTATCAAACTGCTGGTGATGGTTGCGTCAAAGTTGTTGCTTTCAACGCTTAATTTTTAACAGCAAATAACACAAATGCTGTACTTCTTCTGTGCTCTGTGTTGGCTTCATACATTTCAAAGACTGGGCGGATGATCCCTGAGCATCTGGAAGCAGTAAGACCAGGTTTCCCCATGGAGTCACTTATGCCAAGAGGAACTTGCAAGCAGGAAATACACTGTGAGGGTGACATGCTTGAATAGGTAGATGTGCTGTTTTATTCTCTCATTTGCACCCAGTGTTCCAGCCATGCTGTGTTTATCATACTCTTTCTTCTGTGTCTAAACTAGTCTAAGGTATCAGAGCAAAAACATCTACTGAACTGCTCTCTAATATGCAAATCAGATTGTGTTTACTTCGACATTTTCGAACACCAGATAATTTCTGCTTTAGCTCAACTAAGACTAGTACTTATCAGATTAATTTTTGAATTATAGATGTAACCAATGTAATAACCATGTAATTACACTAGAAATTATTTGGGCCTATTATATTTAAATATTTATATGATCACAGTCTCCATCCCCCTCATTTAAATATTTCCTTCTCTCACTTAGATGTGCAAGATCTGAGGCTGAGAACAGCCTGATTGTTGTTGTACTAGAGTACAGTATCAATTACACTTAGACCCCCACGGAGAGGAAATCAGCCAGTGCAGGGGGTTCCTTTTCCAAATTAGATTCCTTAGAATACTGAAAATGGAAAAATACATGAAAATCCATTATTTCAAACATCTGCCTGCATTAGAAAACCTTCACCAAAATCACGGGATGTGTTGTAATTCAATGGCTTGAATATAACTTTTTGAGAACAGACATTTTATATTCAGTCATGCATAGCAGCACATGGGATTTTTTTCCCTTCAAAAAACTTCTTTCCATTATGTTATTATACCCCCAAGAGAACAGCATGTGTTCTGAACAGAATCAAAGCCTTTGAGCATCCAAAGATTTTGTTGAAGGAGATGTAGTTAACTAAAGCCTAAATTCCCAGGTCTTGGCCTCTGATTATTTTTTCTTCTGTTCTAATGCTTAAGTCACATGTCAATAAAATGTGTGCTGGTTACCTGAATAATGTAATAGGAAGGTGCTTGAGTCATAGAGTTTGCCATTTCTCAGGCCATCTTGAGAAAATGTCTCCAAAGTGAAGAGCAAGACCATGACTTTCCTCCTGTACTCTCACCCAACGTTCCAGAGGTGGCTGCTCTGAAAATTGCAGAGAAAGTAATCAGCAAGTGGTTGGGATATGAACACAGATTCAGGGATATAAGTTAGGAGCTAGACATACATGTTTTGCCTGCACTGCATAAGTGTCTGAATGTCTGATACTCAACTAAGCGATGGTCACACTGTGCTCCTTGAGGGAAAAAACACTGCTTTGCTGTGAACCCTTGTGACAATATTTCTTCATGAGATCTAGGCCTAAAACCAGAAGAGAAGGAATCAGGAGTCAGGTGAAATGCTATTTAAAACAATAACCCCTTGAAGCTACAGTTTAAAGTCTTTGTGGATGGAGACAAGGTAAATGTATGGGTAGAACAACACAGAGTCTATTGAAAAGACACAACAATTCCTAGAGAAAGAAAACATACCATATCACAACTGTACAACAATGTACAACTTAGACTAGATATAGAAGTTTCCCTCTGTTCCAAAGAGATACTAATCATAGCAGGAAAAAGGAATCTATTTGTCTGTCATCCTTACAGAAAAGTGTTAAAATGTATAAAGTTCAATAAACAGCTTCATATGTCATGAACGTTGTTCAGCTGAAAACTTCAGATCTTTCAGTCCTTTATACAAAGACGTTGGCTTTTGAAATGCACATTCTAAAAGAAATTCAGGAACAAGATGGTTGTGAATATAGAAAACTATTTGTACACAATCAAGTTAGGTAATGGTGCAAAAAATTGCTCCATAAATCAATCAGCCTTCTATACTTGTTTCATTAAGCGATAATATAACTCTGGTATCATTTTACTAAAGTTGGCTAAGCTTCTTATATTTGATTTCTATCCAATTTTTTTAGCAGAACTCAGCATTTTAGAAACAAAGGAAAGAAAAAAATCCAGTGCAGATGTACATTTTCATGATGTTTAATGCATAACAGCAAGGTTGCAGTACATTAGTCATCATGGCAAGCAGCCTATATGGAATATTAACCAAACTTTGAAGAAAAGCTGTATTTGTTCTAAATGTCTATATTGGTGTTTGCAGAACATTTGAATATTCCAAAGTGAGTGTGAGAGTTATCATTAAACCAGGACATTACTAGCTAACTTCTCCCCACAGGAAAACGTGCAGTGCTAACTGACAGTAATATGTAACCATATAATCATACCTTAGGTCAATTTTTACCTCATATTGCCATCCTGATTCATATGAGTTTATTCTGAAAAGCTGTGTACAGAACGAGAAAGACAGCCATGGATATTTCCTGGTTCATGGTGACACCTCATTCTCAGTTCACCTCTTGCACATTCTTGGCTTGATCCTGTTAAATACCCACAACTCTTATGGAAGGTGCTAAGCTCCCTCTGTTACCATTTAGCTTAGTGGGGTGACAGGAGATTTTGACCAAATGTGTGATCGTAATGTCCAAGACCACTTAGCTTTCGAGTGAGATGAGATCATGTGGTTCCTTATAATCATCTTGTATCAAGTTTAAAAGTATGCATATAACATTTCACGTATACAATCATTAGTTATCTAATATATTAGAAATAAACCACCCTCAAAATATCATCTTACCCACACTTCTCTCCTTTGATGATAGAAAGTAAAACCCATCAGACTATTATCCTGGAGATTCTTTTCTGAAGGGTAAGCCACACTATCTCTTTTCAAGTGTTCAGAAATTGTACTGATACATAACAGATCATTTCCATATCAACTCTTAGAAATATGAAAAATCATGCAAATAAGCAATTGACATGATTATGCTTTTAGTGCTGCACAAGCTAACAGTAGTAAAGTAATCTTTGGCACTGATGCCATGTTATTTTGCAAGTTAAAGTAATAAGTTAGGTAAATGCATGTTTTTAAACAGTTTTCTTGGTGTAATCATATTTTCACTCTCTATTACTTATCTTTTACGTCTATATGCTTAATTTATTTCTACAATAGTTTTCTGTAATTTTGTTTAGTTCATTCTCCTACATGCATTCACTTGCATTCTGACTTACCTTTTTCCTCCCTTATGCTGTGATACACTTTTTCCTCTCTTGTTGGACTTTTTCTTCATTGCTCTGCTGATCTGGACATAGTTTTTTCTATATCTCAATTTGTTCTTATTTTAGCCCACAAATAATTAGATTCCATTTAGTTCTGAGGAAGATATATCTCACTGCAGAAGGGAGTTCTCCAAGCAGCAAATAGATTACGCAGGAGCTAGCAAGGTCCACCCTATGTATCAGTCACTCCTGAACTAACTAGTGATGCACTCCTTCCCATGCTCTCTATTACATGATACAGCAAAATATAACCACTTCCACTCATCAAAGGCTCATCTCCTACAAACAGGGATCAGTGTTATTTATGTTTCACGTGTTCATTCATGTGTCAAACATGAACATCTAGATTCCAAGATCTGTATACCACGGTGATGGGTTCACATGGCACTCTCAGGCTTACAATCTGTTCCATAAATCCTTAGAGGTCTTTGAAGTATGAGGCCCTCACCCTCAGACTTCGAAGTATATTCCAATCTGGATAAACACATATTGCCTACATCAATCTCCCTGCACTGTGTAGTTTTACTGTAATATAATATGGTTGATTTTTTTTTATTATTATTTTTCTTAATGGAAGGCTTAGAAGCAGGTGTTTTACTGACAGGAAGAATGAAAAGACGTTCCAGTTTTTCATCCCCTCTGCACCAGGTCAATATTCATCAGCTGGCAGAATCATAACAGCTAATGCAGCTCACAGAACTGCAGTGAAATATGTCTCAGGTTAGTTAGACAAGAGAAGGTTGGTGTGCAGATGTAGACATGGCTTATAGGTAAATATATCAAAAGAAGTGGGAAGCAATAGCTGTAAAATAAGGCAACTGGAGAGGAACAGCTGACAATAGGACAGTGAAAGTGAGAAAGGAGGAAAGGAAGAGCGAAGCAATAAACCTGAGTCACTTTTTCTTCAGGCTTTATTCAACTAAGAAACGCATATTTTTGAACTGTGCTTTTCACAGATTAGGAAAAGTGGTAAATCTATAATTTAATCAGCCATTTGAATAGTTAAGGTGCTGCCCTGTGTTTAGGCAGAAGCAGCTGGAGTGAAGATTAGACTAGTTCAAACCAGAACAGGGTGTAATTATTTCAGTCCTCTGAGCCCAGATTTGTACTTTCCATGGGCAGCTGCAGGATAGCTAGAGAGCAGCTCTCTGCCATTTACAGATAGATAAGTGATCTTTTTTTCCATTTCCAAAATTAGATTTATCTTTGATTGATAAGCATCCAAACTCTTCTGTATCACCCTATCTCTATAAGAAAAGGAGAACAATGGAAAAAAAAAGGGGGGGCGACAAAACCTGGTATAAGCAACCCAGACACATAATTCAATATTCCAATTCTCAGCCAGGCAAAAGTTCAAAATACTGAAAGGGTGTCAGAAAGCTTCCAGGAATTTTAGTCCACTCTGAAGGTATTGGTACCCAGAGAGGACTGGCAGCATGAGTGTCTGCTTGACAAAGAAAGAACTAATCATTTGGCTCTACCATTTAAGTAACTTTCAAAGGGCAATCTGAATAAAGGAGGCAAAGGATTGATCTTATAGGCTAACCACTGGTATACTGATTTAAAATCCTCTGTGAATAGAAGTTTGAGGTCTCTTACCTAAAGAGAAGGGTTAACAACCCTTCAAAATCAAAAGAGATTGACTTTGCAGAAACACTTTCAGACTGAGATAAGAAAAGTAATTTAAAGAGTCTTAATTTTCTTTTATTGCTCAGCAGCCAGACTTCATACAGACAAAAAAGATAAGGACTTCAATGGTTAGAGAAAGGGGCACTAAGTTTGTAAATTAAGTCAATGTGGAAACCCTTTCTTTCTACACATTCAAAAAAAAAAAGTGAACATAAAGGACAAAGAACAGGATAAATGTGTTTTACAAATGCTAGAAACATATGTAACAAGATTGCTGTATTAGAAACATATGTTGAGGGAAAATTATGATTACATTGGAATGACAGAGACTTGGTTAAATCAAGCTATCAACTGGGAGATAAAATTACCAAGGTATAAAGTTTGCGGATGGGTGAGGTAAAACAAAAGTAATGAGGGAGGGAGTAATTTGCGTACAGGGAGAATACTGAATAAACAGAAATAAATGACACTAGGATTTTGGCTGACACAACAGGGACTATTTGAAGTAAACTGAAGAATGATATATGGAAAAAGTTAGTCCTTGGACCTTGCCAGAGACTTTCAGGAGAGGATGAGAAAGCATATCAGGAAATGTTTTTACAGAAGAAGGAAGTCTGTATCAAATCCAGTGTAATGATCCAGTGTAGGAGTTCAATTACCTAGACATTTCCTAGGAAAATGTTAGTGGGAAAAACTATCAAGCAAGCATGATTATAAGAGTAATACAGGATTGCTTCCTTACAGAATATGCTCAAAAGCCACTCAGGCCACAGGAAAAGGGTAATGTGGATATAGTGACTAGAAATAAAGTAGACATGATGAATACAATGAAAGCTGGGAGGAGTATTATAATAAATATATAGTGCAGTACATGTGGTAGCAATGTCATTAAGACTTTAAAGGGATAAGTAGCACTTGCATGTTAAATAAAATCAGACCCTTACTGAATATAAAATAAATTAAAAGTAGCCCAAAAGAATCAAACTCCAGCAAAGGAAATGCAGGGAAAAATCTGAGATATATTTAAGAAATATATCTTCAAAATACAAGTAATTCATCAGGAATGAAGGCATTAAAAAAAAAAAAAAACTGCAATTATATCAGGGAAGTGTAATGATTTATCTAGTCCCATTCACTGAACAATATGAAGAGAAGGATCTTGTGGCCAGTAACACACATTTGAAGCAGCATAAATTCCCTGTGACCTACCTGTGAGCCCATCCTTTTTTCTGCTTGTGCTGAAAGAAGAATGTGAGTACAAGAGAAGGGACTGCAGTTGAAAAGTAGAGACTAGGTGTGAAGAGAGAAATGATACATGTTTAAATGGTTACTCTGACATTTCCCTGTTTCCAGTGAATGAGGTTCACAAATGACCTTGCTGCCATGCACAGAGCCTAATAGTGAACCTCCATTGCACATTACAGGCAGACACTCATGCCAGTGTGAGGAACCTAGATTCAAGACCATATTTTGGCTAATAGAGATTGGACTTAGTTCTCTGAGGAAGCTACTTCTTTTTTTTTTTTTTTTTTTTTTTTTAAAGAATTTTTAAAGAAGTTTGTTTTATGAAAAGTAATTGCATTTATTATTTGGAAGTTTAACCACACTAAAATATTCACACATGCAGTAGTAAGTCAGGTTAAACATTTATTAAGTAGGAATTTTAGTCATCATTCTGGGAACTAAGACCATGTATCTCAAAACTTTTCATCATCTTCATCATATGTTGAGTTAATTTACTCTCATTAACTTCCTTGTATGGCTCAGTTTTAGCTGCTCTCCAGTTTTCTACAATGGACAGTTGACAATTTGTACAACTGGCCATTACATGGACTTTTAATAATAACAACAACAAAGTATGTATGAGTTTTATAGATCTAAAAGTCAGTTTCCATTCCAGCCTCTACCTTTGGATCTGTAGATTTTGCATGTCCAATTAACTCTCCCCACAGAACTTTTCATTCAAAGCTTGATATAAATTTTGGCTCTCTAAGCAACTTCCAAAGATTTCAAGCTGATCATCAAGCTGATGATTAAATAGAAAAAGTAGTATGTCATTCTTTCCCTGAAAGGAATAATACTTTAGGGGAAAAATAGAAAGGAGTAGAGATACGTGCACAAACAACACAGGTCACAGTATGGCCACCTGGATTGCTATGTGACCTGAAGTGTGGGTATGTGTACTCTGCCTTGCTTTTCTCCTTACACAGCAAGAGGCTCAGACTTTCTCTTCCTGGAACAAGTCAAGAAATAAGAGTATCAGTAGCTTTCTCACACCAAGATGATTAGAAAAAATGTTGAGGTTTGAAAGGCTATGGCTGTAAGGATTGAAGCATATTTTTAATATTTTATGTATTCCTTGGCATTCATAGAGCAGTGTTAAATGGTTGGTCTCACAGCTATTTTCCTCTGGATTTCTGATAACCTGACACATTTCTCCTTTCATTGATAGTAGTCTCACCCTAGTATACAGCAGTCTTGCAGTAGCAAGTACTGGTCCCTGCCAAATAATTATCAGTACAGGAAAGATCTGAGAAATGTTCTAAATGGATACTGTCAGTAGAGGTTTGCAATGATTTTAAAAAATCTGAACAGAAACAGTTAAGATCATATCCATGCAAGGAATGTGATTAGACCCTGTTTCGAGTATCTCTTCACACTGAGACAAAGCATCAATTAAAAAAAAAACTTCCAGTTTTGTTTTTGAGGATCTGAATAACATTATATGTACTCATTTTATTGCTTATTAGACTGTATTGCCATTCACACATTTTTCTCCAACAATGAGAAAGTAAAATGGCACAAAGGCTGGAAAATAGTTCTGAAAAGCACCAGTTTAATCAGGGATAGTTGGCCAGTCCTGAGCCTGAAAACCACCACATCTCCAAATCCAGTCTTTTTTTAAATTCTGTTCCTTACCCCCAAAGAATTATAAAATAGTGACACAGGCAGTCCCAAAGGTCTGAACACCAGTGCATTTGAAAGCCTGAGACATGAGCACTACAGTCTGCCTGGACAGAACTATTCTCCCATGTGGACCCTACGGTTCAGTTAACAGGACTCCAACCATCTGCAAGAAAGTACATGAGAACATCAAGACCTTAATTATTCTCCACCAGTGCAGTACATTTATATTCTGAAATCAAACTTAGAACTTCATTTTCTGCATACATTTAAGTGTGGAAATTAATCACTTGGGATTGTAATTATACATATGATGCTAGGGGAAATTATAATAACATCCAAAGTACCACATCTTTAGTCTGCATTTTGTTTTAGGCATGTTAGATAATGCTTAATGAAGCATTTCACATCCTATTAAAGCTTTACAGCATGCTCTTCCTACTAAAAAATGCTTAGAGTCAGTACTTAAGTGCTGCTTAAAATCAGATACACTTCTAAAATATAAACATAATACATAATTTTCCTATGTGGTAGAGTTCATGCAGCTCTTTTGTATATTTGGTGCAGTATTCATAGCAATAACTGCTGGTGGTAAAATATAGTAGGTGGAGATCAAGTAGCATGTGTGCATTGTAACTTTACAGGTTCCAGAATTTTGATATATGACTCAAATAAATACAATAAACACAATATTTATTTAATATAATGCACCTAGATGCAATTTCCATTAATGAATGATAATGTGCTGTAGAGCTTTCTAAT
This sequence comes from Cygnus atratus, assembly GCF_013377495.2. Taxonomy (NCBI): domain Eukaryota; kingdom Metazoa; phylum Chordata; class Aves; order Anseriformes; family Anatidae; genus Cygnus; species Cygnus atratus. The sequence goes on from NC_066363.1 coordinate 134,080,497, forward strand.
AAACTAAAATAAAAACATTATTCAAGACACATACGCTGAAGCATTCTGGAAGTCCTTAGACTCACACAGAGGAGTACCATTTGTCAATAAATAAGTATTTTCATAAACATTAACAACAGTATTTCAAAACAAGTGGGTACTGATCGCTGAAGATGGGACAGATACAAAATCTGAATCAACTTTTAAGCACATAATCAAATCTTGCTAATGCTAGTAGGGCACATAACTCACTCAGGTAAATATTCAGGCAACTATAAAAATAAAAACAGAGAAGGCAGGAAGAAAGCTGTACAGAAGTCATAAAGATTGCACAAGATTCCATGGCATTAAAAACATTTTTTTTGACGTAATTTTAATTTCTATTTTAAAATTTACCATGAGAAAAAAAAATGTTGAGTCATCTGACCCAAACAGTTCATTCCAGAAATATCTTCAGCAACTGTGATTTGATAAAATTTGAACTAACTAATAGAAGTGTTAAAAGCCCCATCCTTAACACTAGATAAACCCACTGCCAAATTCCAAGTGCTTGATCCAAACACTAATTTTCTTGGAGAATAGTTCCAACCTGGGAACAGTTTTTCTACCTCCATTCTTGTAAAAAGATGCATTGAAACTTTCCAAACACTTCAGCTATAGGCAGATAACCAACCTAGTATGTTTCAGCCTAAATTATTGATATTTTAAGAAACTAAAACAAGGTTCTTATGGTAGTGATAACCATATATGTAATTGTGACCATATGTGTCTATTCTACTGGGAGAAATAAACTGTAAAAAGTTTACCACTATCTTTGCCACAGCTGTAGTAATAAATGGCAAAAATCATCATCTAAGCATCACAAAGTTCTCTTGATAAAATTCTCTTGCCATACTGATAGAATTTGCTGCCCATGTTTAAAATGAACATATTATGAAATGGTTCCAATTAGATCAAGTAGTTTCATGTCTATTTTAGGCACCACTTACAGCAAATACTGTCATTTCTTATGATAAAGCAGCCAGTGCTGCTTAACAAGCTCATTTTTAACCAAATCAAAAGATGTTATTTAAGTTTTATTTTATCCCCAGTCAAGTATAACATTCTCCAACCCTGACTCTCAAGGTAGCTTTCAATGTGCATATTTGACTCAGGGCTTGAAGTGCAATTTAGCCAAAGGCAAAGAGCTGGCACAAGGCTATGTAACACGAGGCCTATATTGAAGTGATAAACTGTGATAGCCTCCTCCTGTTTTAGTTCATAGAAGTAATTCCACCTTTATCAAGGATGTGACCCAGCATAGTGCATTCAAGTCCTAAAAGTTGAATCTGCCCATACATAGTTATATCTAGTTATAGAATTAAGCCTGCAAAAGTAGAGCTCGGAAGGGACATTATTACCAAAACACTTCAATAATAAACAGGCTACTTAGAATAAACAGGCTTCTCAGACATATTACCTTTTATTAATATGGGAATTAACATCTCTTGAGCCATAAGGGGATAATCATGGAGGTGACTACCTTATAGGCACCACCACAATACCACAGTCAAACTGTTGATTCATCCAGTCTCATATCCTGCCTCCAATAGAGGTCAGTGCCAACTGCAGCAGAGGAAGGCAAAAACAACCAGAGAGTTTAATGAGGATCCTAATGAGGTTTCATCTATAACAGCTGGTAGCGGAATAGAAGAGTCTCAAAAAAAAAAAAAAAGTTGCAACTAGGCTATAATGAAGACAGAGTGAAGGTGTTTTCATGTTTAATTTCTCTGTCAAAAATATTTTCTAGTGCAGAACATTTGTATGAGTCTTTGACCAGTCAGTCTCCAGAAGCCATTTAATCGTATCTACCCTCTTTATGCTTGCATCACTGTTCCTCATTCAGTGTCTTCATCTGCAGTGACACTGCCCTCAAATTGAAGCAAAAATGCAATGAAGGACTTATATGCAAAGTTCAGGAATCAGAGCTTCAGGCTGATGGAAGTGATTCAGCTGGCTGCCTTTCATTAAATGCTCAGAGAAAGAGCTGTTATGCTTCTTTAAATAAGCTGTTCTTTCAAGAGTAGAACAGAAAAAAAAAAAAAAAAGGAAAAATGCTCCAGTCATTAGCATTTTCTTTCCAAAAAGGAAAACAGATCAACTTATGTCAATGCACAGTCAATCATCATAATAATAGTACCTGCCAGCTTGAGCAGATCAGAACTGAAGGATAAAAATATATTTTGTTTTGTTAAATGATTTAAGGGATAGGTTTGTTTTGTTTGTTTGTTCGTTTGTTTCATAAATATACATGAGAACAGGAAGAAAAGGGAATGGAAAAAAAAGATATCCTCATTAAGAAATATTGGGCTAGTGTTTAGAAAAGAGGAGGAGGAGGGAGGATGGTATTTTGGTTCCCAGTTCAGATGAGGCTCTGGTGTGCACAAGAAATGTTAAAATAGATGAAGCCTCATGAGCCTGATTAAAGCTGGCATGTAAACAGCTACAACACTCATAAGCTGCACATAGCTAGTCCAGTCAATAAGTCACTTTCTAGGCCTGCTTACATTACCTGAAGTACTTCCTTCTTCATCTAAATGTTTCCTAGGCTCTCATACCCAAAGTAGGCTGTGAAAACGTTCCTTTCTTTCATCTATCTAAGCTGTCTAAGTAAAAGCAAAGAGACACCACTATTCCGACCATGTACCATTGCAAGGCCTACAACTAAATCCATCTGTAAGAGAATTAAAGATCCTGCCCACTTCCATGTGACCGTCCTACCAGGAGACAGGAGCCCAAGGCTGTACTCAAGCATCAACCACATCTAAAGCATTCCTCACAAGCACTGCAATTTGAACAAGGGAAGAAAGCATGATTTAGTCCTCCAGCTGAAGCTGAGCCACCATGCCAGTAATGTCAGGGACATGGAGGCTCCACAGAGAGCTGCAAAGGGAAGCTCTGTTACAGCTTAATAATATAGTGGGATTGTCCTGGAAAATAGACAGGCTGAGTGGCTCCCTGAGAGTGAGTGGGGATTAGGTGTTTATAACTAAACATAAGTAAATTTAGGCAGGTTGAAACCCACCCTAGAGGCTGCACATCCTCCTTCAAGTCTTGAAGAGCTTTCCAGTCAAAGAAACAGACAGCATCTCCTCTGTGAGAAAGACACTTTCAGTGAATTTTGCCTAACCCCATTTAGAATCTGAAAACACATCACTGTGCAAGACAAGACTCTGCCCATAAGTTTTGTATCAAATGAATCCTCTCTCCTTTCATTTCTGAACACTCATAATTGCTTCTAATCTCTCTTTCTCTTTTCTTTTCTCCATAATCATGTATTTTCCTGCTGCCTTCTTTCTTATTCTTGCCCCATAGGTATAACACAAGGATGGGTTATGGTTACAGAGTGCAGCTGCTGCCTGGCCCCAGGGGTTGTGCAATAAACACTTTCTCACTTGCCTGTTGAAATGCAAACTGTCTACATTTAACACAGCAACTTCCTTCCAGACTTCTTGTTGGCCTTGTTTAGGCCTCAGTTTCCCTCTCTGTAAAAATATAATAATAATAATAATTAATAATAATAATTAATAATAGTAATAATAATAATGTGACCATAATACTGAAAAGCTTTTACAATGTCAGATGGAAGATACTATAATTGCAATGTGTTACTCATTTCTAACATTAATCATAGTGTTTTGAGAGAAAGAGAAATCAGGCCAAGACTTTAAAGATCTGTGACAATACAAAGATCTACATCATGTTCACAAAAATGCATTCCGTAGCTCTGGTCTCTGATTTAGGTATGTGCCTCACCAGATCCACTCATCAGTGATGTTGATTTCATATAATTGGATCAAACATCTGACAAATTATTACCAAACTTTTCCATCAGCTTCCTTGAGTGAAAGCTATAAGACATTCTGACTAGCTGATATGGTATGACACATTTCTAAAATTAAACCTTAAGTTCTTTCCTTCATTCTTTTATGCAAAGTACCCAGTGGATCATTATTTTACCTGGAATAGTCCACATCTCCATAAATGACCCCACTTCCCTAAAATAAAATTGAAACAAAATGTGTTTTGTTTTGGTTTTAACCTATTTATTTTAGGTTAAACAAGATCCTTACATATTAGGACAGTTTTAGCTGAGTCTAAATTAAACAAGGCTCACTTTCCAGCCACGCTTGACAAAGCTGCAGAATAACACGTAATTCCTAGTACCCTTTTGCGTAGCAATGGTATCTCCTATGCAACCACCAGAATAAATCAGACTAATGAACTGCTTAAAAATAAAGTGAAGTACCACTGATAATTTTGGTTTCATGCAGTAAAATTAGTGATGAGCATTAGTTTTATGTTTTGGCTTGTGAAGTTCCTTTCACAAGTTAAGGGGCATTTGGAGCCCAGGTTTTGATTCAGATCCTACTCTTAATTAAACAATTTCATTATTAATCCTGCTATGAAATGAGTTTGCCTTATCATTATATTCATCTGCATTGCAATAACTGATAGCATGAACTAATCGCTTCACTCTCTGGGAGACATCTGGCAGTTTTGATCAGAAGCACTTACATTATTGCAAGAGGAAAAATACCTTTTTAAAATTGGCAGTGGCTGAACATTTGCTAGCCTGAATTATATATTTAAACCATTTATGTCTCATTTATGAGCTGCAAGAGGTGAGCTGCACTATCTATTTCACGGTGGTCTATGGAGCTAGATGCTAGCTAAATTCTAGCAGAAACTTCTTCATCAAAATCAAAATTTCTGGGAGAGTGGGTTTCTCAAATTTAACATTAGGAAAAAATTACCATGAGAAACTCTGTTAGTCCAGAAACATTCTAATTTAACATTTTCAGAATAGTGTTTCGCTTTTTGTTGAAACTACACAATGACATATTTTCTGTGTGATTTTATATCTAAAGAAAATCAAAACAAAATAGCTTAGAGTTTTATTCCCACTAAATCAAGTAACCCCCCCACAAAAAAAAAAAAATCCGTTACAGGAAAAAAAAAAAAAAGCTTCAGTATTTTGTAACTTTGTTCCAATATGAATTTAAGCTAAATTTTGAAATCTTGAGTACTGGGAACTTCAGAAGCTCCAAGACAGAAATTTATTTTCTCCCTTTTTCTTACCACAGTTCTTAGTACACATATGTTACATGGGAACCATGACAGTGTTCATCAGGAAACTGGTCTTTCCCCATGCAAATCCTTCTCAGAGATAAAATGCATTACAAACCTCAGTTCTTTCAAAACAAAGTTTTTTTCAGTGTACTCTGGAAATAAAAAATATCTTGAGGAGAAAATCTTGAATTGAATTAATAAACCCATTTTCCTCCCCAGGCTGGAAAAGATAAAAGAAAGAAAGAAGACACAGTTAGGTGTTGCTGGTGTTATTTTTTAAGATTTTCTTGAAGTCAGGACCCTGCAAAGCTTCTCTTCTCTAGAAGTACAAGAGGCATGCCTCTCCTCTCCTCAGTTCTCCTACCTAGGAGCTACTCTTCTTCATCTTGCTTCTTCTCTCCTCACCTCTCCTGCCCTCACCCTCAGCTTCACCTTTGCATATCTCATGGGCCAACAGAAAGAGACAAAAGCATCTAATTTCAGTCATTCCTCACTGCTACACGGCCACCCAGGAGCTTCCAATCAAGATATTCTTCTTTGTGACCATTCTGTTTTTTTTCCTTCTCATTATTCATTTTGACAATTTCCACTAGCATATCTCATCCCTTACCTTTTCAGCACCACACACACAATTGCCCTATTAATAGAAATATAAAGCCTGGACAAAAAATAAATTAGAATGTTGTATAGAATGGACTGTGAGATAATAGTGATTGCAAAGACTCAATCAATAAAAATTTCCTGCATAATTGCATGTTTTCAGAATGTTGATTGCCACTGAAATATTTTCTTTAAACACTTTAAACTTTAAGCTTAGAGGTGTTTTTATGTGTTTGTTTTCTGAAAAATGCAGTTTAAACCTATATGAAACTTACTGTTCAATGGGTCTGATCTAAGGAAGACTTTCTTCCTCCTTTGCTGGAAGTCTTAGGGAGATGAAGATGGGTGTGATCCAGATGGTCTGATTTTTCAAGCTAGATTTACTGAGGAACAAATGGATTTTCAGTCTACTTTAGATACCTTATTTTGTGTGTCTATGCTAGAAGCTTCACCTTCCTCAGCTCACTACAGCAGTCACAGAATCATAGAATCATCTAGGTTGAAAAAAAACCTTCAAGATCATCAATACTTCCAATCCCTGACCACCCTCTCCATGAAGAAATTCTTCCTAATGTCCAATCTAAACTTTTCCTGGTGCAATTACAAACTGTCTCCTCACATCTTGTCATTTGTCACCTGAGAAAACAGACTGATAAAATATGGGTGGTCAAGTATTGGAAACATCTGCACAAAGAAGTGGTGGAGTCCCCATCCCTGGAGGTATTTGAGAGATGTGTGGACATGGCACTAAGGAACATGGCTTGTTGATGGGACTTGCTAGGTCAGGTTGATGGTTGAACTTGATGACCGTGAAGGTCTTTTCCAACCTAGATGATTCTATGATTCTATGATCATTTTAGGTCATTTTTCTGTGATACTATTTTTGCAAGCTTCTATGTCACCTTTCTTTTTCTTTTCATTGTCTTCACCAGCACTTCTTTCTTCCATCCTTTATCCTGTGTTTTTATAGGGATGCATCATTGACATATCACTTTTCACTACCATTTCTATGGCTCTTTTCATATTAACAATAGGTTGGCTGCTGTAAAATTCTTTTGCTTGATAAGGTCAACATTTGCATGCACCTTTCTCCTTATTCTGGTACACTTGCTACAAACTCTGGGAATGAGTATTATGCCCTGAATCTTGTATTTTGTAAAGGGGATATTTTGTTCTTTCTTCTTCCCTCTTATTCACAAAATGAGAAAGAATGAGGATCTTTTAAAACATCCCATATATTTTTCTGGAAAAGAAAAGAAAAGAAAAAAAAAGGATCAAAATCTTAGCCCACTCAACATTGGTGGGAGTAAGACAAACATTAACTTTAGGGATGAATTCTAACAGATTACCTCTGCCAGTACTTTGAAGCATTTACAACCCCAGATTTTTGAAACAATCTTGAATCACCTCTTTACATAATGATAACATCACAGAGGAATTATCAAAATGTGGTATAGTATTACAGGTAGAATTTAGCATGACACCAAAAGAAGTTCATTCATATTTTTGTCAGGAACTACAATTTTCCATTTTTTGTCGCCTTTTATTAACTGCAGATTGGAAGCTTTATTACAGAACACATAATCCTCAGAGAAACAAGTTTCACTTGCTGCAAATGGTTTATCTGCACATTTGATTAAGGCCTCTTATGCACAGCAACTGCTGTGTACCAAACTATATAATCCCTTGTGGCCAGAGGAAAACATATGTAGGATATAGACTTCTGGTCTCCCTCTCTCTCCGAAGAGGAGTAATAACATAGAATACATAAAGAAGGCCCAAACTGCCCTCAGATATGTCCTGATCAACAGCACAATTCAGATGTATTGGTTTTGTTGATCAGATTCCTCTCATACTTTTCAGAGTGTAAGAAATGCTTTTAAAGCCCCGAGGTGAAAACAAAATGCCCCCAAAATAAAGGAAATGAAATTCTGGTAAGCTCAAAATTTTCCTGTGAACACAACAAGGTGTTACTCTTTTCCTTTATCATTTTAATATATGCACACATAAATTGACGCAGGTATGTATTAACTCATGGAGTAAGATCTGGCGAGTGGACTTTTTCTAAGGTACCAATCTTAACTGGGCTGGCTTCACAAACTATACATTTGTAACTCAGAAAGTAACTTTCGTCATCTTCCCAGTATATCCAGTATTAGATGTGCTCCACTTCCACAAGAGAAACCAAGCAATCCAAAATCTGTCTTTGTCTAATTCAATTAGATCTGTGCTCTCACATTCTACAGTTTGCATACAGATCACAGAGTCACAGAATGGCCGAGGTTGGAAGGGATCCCTGAAGATCATCTAATCCAACCCCCTGCAGAGCAAGATCACCTAGAGCACATTGTGCAGGATCACATCTAGGCGGGTTTTGAATATCTCCAGAGAAGGAGACTCCACAACCTCTCTGGGCAACCTGACCCAGTGCTCTGTCACCCTCACAGTAAAGTGCCCTCTCATATTCAGCCAGAACCTCCTCCTGTGCTTCAGTTTGTGCCCATAGCCTCTCGCCCTGTCACTGGGCACAACTGAAAAGAGACTGGCTCCATCCTCTCAATACTCTCCCTTCAGATATTTATATACACTAATCAGGTCTCCCCTCAGTCTTCTCCTTTCCAGGCTAAACAGGCCCAGTTCTCTAGGCCTGTCAGGTGCTCCAGTCCTCTCATCATCTTCATAGCCCTCCTCTGGACTCACTCCAGGAGCTCCATGCACCTCTTGTACTGGGGAGCCCAGAACTGGACACAATCCTCCAAGTGTGGCCTCACCAGGGCTGAGTAGAGGGGGAGGATCACCTCCCTTGACCTGCTGGCAACACTCTTCCTAATGCACCCCAGGATACCATTGGCCTTCTTGGCCACAAGGGCACATTGCTGACTCGGGGTCAGCCTGCTGTCCACCAGGACTCCCAGGTCTCTCTCTGCAGAGCTGCTCTCCAGCCCCCAGTCTGTACTAGTGCTTGGGGTTATTCCTCCCTAGGTGCAGGACCCTGCACGTTCCCTTGTTGAACTTCATGAGGTTCCTCTTGGTCCTACCCTCCAGCCTGCCAAGGTCCTTCTGAATGGCAGCACATCCCTCTGGGCTGTCAGCCACTCCTCCGAGCTTTGTGTCATCAACAAACTTGCTGAGGGTGCACTCTGTTCCATTTTCCACGTCACTGATGAATAGGTTGAACAAGACTCAACCCAGTACTGACCCCTGGGGGACACCGCTACCTACAGGTGTCCAGCTAGACTCTGCATCACTAAGCACAACCCTCTGAGCTCTGTTATCCAGCCAATTGCCAATTCACCTCACTGCCCACTCATCTAGGCTGCACCTCCTGAGCTTGCCTATGAAGATGTTATGGGAGACAGTGTCAAAAGCCTTGCTAAAGTCAAGGGAGACAACATCTACTGCTCTCCCCTCATCTACCCAGCTAGTCATCTGAAGCTAAATAATGCTTTTGACCTATGTAAGGAAAGCTTTGTTAACTGAAACCTCCACTTCTGTTAGCCCTGGTATTGTAGACCACTGTTAAGTGTTCAAAGAGAAAGATATTGATCCAGATGAGTATTTCAGGGGGATTTGAATGTAAATAATTCCCTTTTATTCAGATAGATACAAGAAAAAAAAAGAATTAGTGAAAAACTGATATATCAGGAAGGCTGTTAAATGAAGTAATGTATCAGTGACACAGTTTCAGTATTATATTATGTAATTTCTTGTAGCCAAATACAGTACTGATTTAATTGGGATAAATTTTTCAACACAGCTGGGAAGAAAGCGTCAAGCAGAAATGCATTTTCCTAAATGAACTGAGGTGTGGTTAGAAAGAGAAATAGGATGGAACAGAACTACCTGTAAAAAGAAGGATGGATAATTGCTTTGCTTTCTCTCAGGGAAACATTATCATTTTTTTTCAACTGTGACTGTAGAAATTTTAACCCTTTCTGTCACTGACAAAACTATTTTAATAATAGTTAGGCAAGTTTGATTTTTATTCTGCAAGCAATCAAATTTACTGAGGTTGTCTTTTTTCTTTTTTCCTTTTTTTTTTTTTGACAACCCCAGTATTTAAATTAATGCAATAAACATTTTTGAGAAGTCACTGAAAACAATCATTTCATGCTTATGATTCCTTCAACCATATTTCACACTGCCACGAGTCACAGTTTATGCTTTATATGACTTTTAAAGGATTGCATGACCCCAGAACTTGTTTTATCACATTCATAGAATCATAGAATGGCTCAGGTTGGAAGAGCCCTTAAAGATCACCTAATTCCAACCTCCTTGCCATGGGCAGGGATGCCACCCACTAGATCAGGTTGCCCAGGGCCTCATCCAACATGGTCTTGAATACCTCCAGGGATGACGCATCCACAGCTTCTCTGGGCAACCTGTTCCAGTGCCTCACTACATTCACATACATTTTGTTTAGCAGTCACATGCATGTGCTTAAGTTAGAGAATCATAGAACAGTTTAGGTTGGAAAGAGCTTCCAACCTAAATTCCAACTTCCAAAGAGGTCATCTAGACCAACCTGTTATCCATGGTTTAACCCACTATCTGTTCGAGTAATCTGTAGTAGTTCTTCCAAGGAGATTGCGTGTAGACATTCTTGTTATCAGAATGAGATCAAAAAATAATCAAGGGGAAAAATCATGTAGAACAGAGAACCACATCTAATTGTGCTGCCAGGTAGTTTCATGTACAGCTCAGTTTGTGCAAAATGGGAGTGATCTTTTCACTGTTCTTAGTTCTTCCTGGCAAGCATAGCCAGCAACTTTCTGGCACAGTCAGTTTCTTCCAAGAATGTGCAGTTTGCTTTCAATGCAAGATTTTACTTTTCCAAAGGAAATATGTGGCCTTTACTTGGATTTTACATGGTCTTTTTTCTTTCCGCAGTCTTTACAGGGATTTTCCTTTTACTCAGTTAATCAATCTTTGGATTACATTTTATTCATTTACTTAGTCTTTACATGGATTTTATTTTTGAAAGGAAAGAGGTGGTCTGAGAAATCCCTATCAAGTGCTGAGGTGAAGGATTTTCTAGGTCTTCTGTTTCATAGTTCCATTCTGCCCTGCTTATTCCTATAAGCAGGAATCTACAGCATCTCATATATCATCTCATTCTTCTCCCCAGGTTTGCAGCCTTGTTCCCTCTTTTCTAACAGCTCTTGTTTCTGTCAGGTCCCTTTGTAAATCATACATTCATTAGCAGGGCATAAAATCAACCAACTTTCCGGTGTTGCTTTCTGCAGCTTTAGCATGTTGAAGTGGCTTACAGAGGGACCCAGTAAATGTTGGGGACAATACAAGATAAGGAGGACTGAATGGGAGGATTGGAACAGGGAATAAGAGAGAGGAACCAGAAGAAGCACCTTTCAGCAGGATTTTTGTTGCTGGCATCTCTGTGTGTAACACAGAACCACACCTCAAGGAGAGGCAGGGAGATTAAGGTCTTAGACCTGAATGACACTTTGGAGATATAGGGCACAAAAACAATTGCGTCTTTGAGAAAGTTAAATGTGTTTTGCTGGTGTCTGTGCAAGTTACTACTAGTGAACATTCTGTTTCTTTTTCAAGTGAAGAAGATTGTGTGTAGTGCAGATAAATGAAGTGTATTCATCTGCCACCATGCTCTACAGAGAAAGCTGGCCAAGTTTACCCTCAAAAGAGAATCAATGATAAAGACCTTCTCCTCTTGCTCATGTTGTTTTCCTTTGTCCTTTATTGCTTTTCCTCTACCGTATTTACTTCAGTAATTCAAAGCATGCAGTCTGAAAAGTTCCATGAAATTGCTGGACTTATTCTCTCTGTTGGTTGAGAAGTCTTGGTGGCAATTCATATTCATTTGCCTTCCCATTTACCCCTCCTTGCCTTAAGATATTCTCAGACAGATGGTTTAATTCAGGTGCTTTCTATTTTATGCTTTGCAATACATTAATCATAACAGTGACTAGGTGACACAGTTATATGAGAATTAGTCATCTCCTATTCATTGGCTCACCAGTAATTTGAGTTGTCTGACTCTCAGACTGATTTAAAAAAGTATCTAATTATCCTAGGAAGGCTTCTTTGAAAACATATGAAAGTATTTTTCAGTCCATTAAAACTCTAATGTGATTCTTTATAGATAATTATTCCAATAGGTAATTGCAATCTATATTTAAATAATGGAAATCTATATAGTTGCTAGAACTTTATCCTTCTCTGTTGGAAATATCTGAGGAGCCCCCACGGATTCTCACAGAAACTAGCTTACAAAATCTCATCTTTTCAAGCTGTCATTGGAGAGGTAGGCTTCTAAGGACCAGACAGAGAGGGAGCCTTCCTTAGCTGGTCTAATCACCCATTATGTTAGATGTTTGATGTGTCTGCACTTCTCTTGATAATAAACTCAGACACTTAAGTAGGCAGACTCCGACTTTCATCCTGCAGAGATGTATAAATAGAATCTCCTGCAATTTACTGGGTCTGGGGGAGAAGGTATTTTGTGTATGAGGTATCCTGAATTGTGTGCAGATGCATAACTGTATCATGTACATGAAAAAATGTAGAGAAAGGTACTAATGTCTAGGGAAAGTTTTGTGCCAATATTTGTTATCCTAGTTGTGCTCCAGTCCATTCCACAACCATCTTCCTACCTGTTCTGCCTGGCAGGTTACTGAGCCATGGAGACCACCTATAGCACTGTTTAAATAATGAGAAAACTGGAGAGAAAATTGTGAAAGTTCAGAGCTTTGCTGTGGATACTGCTCCAAGTCCCATAGAGTCTCACGGTATTAGGAACAGGTACCAGTACAGAGGCAGCAGGTGTGATAGTATGAAAAGGTGATTTCAATAGCAATACACTGGTAAAGTAGTTCACAAATTTGAGATCATGATCCCAAGAGGCTGGTGTCCTGAAAGTATGACATTTTCAGTTCCAAAATGGGAATTGCTGCACAAGAACAGGGTACAAAGCCCAAACAAGCCACTAAGAGAATAGACCCCTCAAAAAAGAGAGAGAGAGAGACAAAGGAAAAAATGAAAACTCTCTCCTATTGATAGGCAACACTGGAAATTGGACTAAGAAAGTGAGGGTGAAGCAAGATTTTAGTCTCAGTCCTCTGTGTTGTGTCCTCTGCTCATGTTCTCAGAGAAGAACAAGGGATTCAGAAAGCAGTGCAAGAAAACATGCAGAACTGCAGTATGGCAATGAAGAAAGACATAGCACGGCTGTTTCCAAATGGGAAAGCTGAATATGTAGTTTTCAAGGAAGGCATGGAGCCTCACCAAAGCCTTCAAGCAGCTAATCAATAAAGGGATAAATGGATATTTCTTTCCAAATGGATAGAGGTGGCTGCTATGCCAGGTTTACTCATGAGGATGAAATGTGGAAAACAGAAGAATAAGCAAGAGGAAAACATCTGCTATACAAAAGGCTTAGTGGGGCTTCCAGCTGCAGACTGGGACTCCGCCTCTCCTAGGACTGAATGGAGGTAAGTTTATGTACTGCCACATCCCTGGAAGTGTTCAAGGCCGGGTTGGGTGGGGCTTTGACCAACCTGATCTAGTGGGAAGTGTCCCTGCCCATGGCAGGGGTGTTGGAATTAGATGATCTTTAAGGTCCCTTCCAACCCAAACCATTCTACGATTCTATTTATAACTGCTTCATCTAGATGTATAGGAGAATACATACCAAATAATAACTTTCCTGGGAAGTTGTATTTCTGTTCTTTCTTTGTGTCAGTATTTGGAGATCCTCCCCTTCCTTTTCAAGTGAATGAAGTGTCCCAGCTCTGATCTGAGTCTGGTTGTATTCAGACAGAGCACCTGGGACTTGGTGGAACAGAGAATGTTGAATCAGTAAAAAAAAAAAAACAGCAAAATCTGTTAGAGAGCCAGTCATGCAGCACAGGTGGTTAACAGGGTATACATGCCTTGCAAAACACCTGTCCTCTGGGTAGTTTTGCAAAAAGATAAGAGATGAAAAAAAAAAAAAAAGTAATGTAATAGTAACACCTCTCTGAGGAGTTCCTGGCAGCTGACCACTTAATGTCAGTGGTCCTAGGTCTGCCCAGCAGCCACATACATGGTGGTTAGCTGCTCGATCTTCCAGAGAACTTTAAAAATAGTAGCTCACACCAATGGGTTCTTATTAAATTGTGTTTAAGAATAAGCAAAGTATATCACAAAACTGACAGAATGAGGGGCTTGATATATTAATTCTTGGGGCTGAGTGAGATTTCTTTTAACTTCCTGTAAACGTCTACATTTTTTGTATTAGGAAGTATTATTTTTCATCCAGATCTCTCTCTCTTTCTCTCTCTTTTTTTTTTTTTTGGCTGTTCAGCTGTGTGGAAATAAATCATGTTATTATTAAAAGTGAAAACAAGGTTTATTTCACTGGGGCGTAATAAATCTTGGTTAAAATACAGTTTGTTATTTTAATGCAATGATTCTATATTTGAAAAATGTTAAGGTTGTGACAAAAATCAACAAAAAAAACAGGAAATTCAAAGTTAATGTTGAATTGCATCCATAAAGCACCTCATTAAGCCTTGTATCCCATATGGAGTCATATAGTTTCCAAAGACATATGTAATTGTTCATAATAAAAGGGCATGTCAAAGACAGAATCAGTGGATGTTCCTGATCCAGCAAAAACTAATCCTAGTGTTCATATGCTCTGTAATCCATGAGAGGTGGTTCCATCAAGACTTAATCAGTGAAGCACTCTGTTCAGGGTAATCTGGCAAAAAATAAAGCCCCAAGGAAACAAACAAAACCTTGAGTCAGGTTTCAATGCAAGGTGTATGGTGGATTGCTCCATGCTATTCATTCACTGTGCCTTGCTACTAGTCACAATTTTCAAAAATGACCTGGTGATTTAGGATCAAAACTTTTGGCTGAAGGAGATTCATATTGAAAAGATTAAAATTTCTCATAAGTTATGTTTTACAACAAGATCTCAATCATCAAGCATTTGCACTGATGCACAGGCAAATGTGGGCTGGAGCCCTCTGAAGTTTCCTGCAGGATCCCTATGGGGCTGATAACTACCCCAGTGCTTCCAGAGTCTGTAGCTTTAAAGCAAACCCACTATATGCGTGCACTGCCAGGCCTTGCACAAAGTTTTGAAAGCTCTTTGAAGTGACCTGGAGAGAGAATTTCCCAAATCCCCAAGATAGGGCTTACATTTATTTGGATTTGTTTCTAGAAAATCAGATACTGGGGGAGGGAGAAAATATGAAAAAATTAAAAATCAATGTTCTGTAATTTCCTACCATGTCCCATATATATACACATATAATTTGGGGTTCCACTTTCTTTTACTTTTGTCTTTACATTTGAAATTGTGGGAAAAGATCCTCTGTTTATGAAACACACAGAAATACTGTGTAGTTCCTCTGCTGTGCCTGGGAGTGTTCTCCAGTAGGCCAGCTTATAAGGGGAGAGGCTGGCTTTTTTATTAGGCAAAAGGGCAGGATAAAATGGTTTTGTTTTTAAAACCTTGCTTACCTTATTGTGTGAAGTATGTGGGTAGTCTAAAGATTTAAAGGCTGCAGTAGTCCTCGGTGACAGTAGTATTGATTGTCGCCTGATGCCAGGCTGGGAGGAGGAACTGTGAGGTCAGGGGCCAAAGTGAGAGCCAAGACATGGAAGCTGAGAGGGTATGTTCTTCCCTACAGGTCTGAGCTGAGCAGGCAGGATGGGAACAAGCATCTGTATGCTGTTCTGGAGCCAGAGTCACTGCTGGGAGTTCATCCCTAAATGGTAGGCTGCTGGAGCACTGTCTTAGCTGCTGGAGGGAAGAGAAATCATTGGAGGCATGTGCTGGCCTGGTGGAAATCCCAGGAGAGGAGACAGCAGCAGGGGAGAGCAGGGTGTGCTACTACCACAAATGAAGTGGGCTGAATAAATTCAGGTGAACGTGGGCAGGAGCACCATGGGAGCTCCTTCTGTCCCATCCATGGGACGGGTGAGGTTTGATTTACATGTACATACTGGAACACTTTAAAGCATTTTTATATAAAACAAAAAACAACCAGGAAGAAGTAGCTCAGTGCTGTCACTGGAGGTAATAACGCTCATACCATGCCTGGAAAGTATGGGTAACCAAACTACACTGAATGCTCCCAGAGGCCAAAGAACTTCAAGCAAAGAGGATTAGAGGCTTTTGAGCTTGCTGTCTGTTTGGGAAAGGAAAAAAGAAAAAAAAATAGAAGGGAAAATATTTTTGTTGCAAGAACTCTGAAAACCTTAGCTACTACTGACCACTTTCTAAAAGCCTGGAAGCACTGCAATATTTCATCTAAAATTCTATCTGTTTGGATCCTGCCTGCCTGAGTCTGGATTTTATAAGTGTTTATTGGACTCTTTATAGGTATCTGAACATAATATGCTGAGCAACTGCACTCTGATTATCAAGATCCATTAAGCTGTCTCAAATCAGGAGCCCCAAAATTGAAATATCCAAAATCATCAGTCATTTTGAAAAATGTAGGCCATCTCTTTTCCTGTCTTTCCTCTTTGCTAGCTAGAGCTCTCTTTGATATATGGCCCTTTTACATTTTTCCCCAGCAAAGAGAGATTAAGCTGTAAGAGAAGAGCCAAATCTGATTTACCTGTCACTCAGAACCAGCAGCTTTTGGGCTACAAAGCTCTTTTGAATTGACTGTCACAAAAAGCAGTTTTACTGTTTGTTGTCTTAATGTTTTCTCAATACCATCAATGTGTAGGCTACATTTTGGATCTAATGTATCTATAGACTAGCCTAATGGGCAGAGAAACATTCTAAGTATTTTAATGTTATTGGTTTAATTTTGATTTGAAGAAATTCATTCAGCCTTGTTTGGGATTTATTTCACTAGAAACGGGATTGGAAACACAGCCTCTAGGTACCTGCAGATAGTACGCCATGGCCAGATTCAAAATCATTCCACTCACCCTTGGAGTGTGCTGGCACAAATTGATTAGTAGTAGCAAGCAGATTAACACATGGTTGGTGCTGAGGTACCGCTTCAATTCAGAGCTCATTTGCCACCATTCATAACATATGTTTAGATATGCTATGCTCCTATATTAAATCTGTTTTGACTACTTAGAGCCCTAAAGCAAGTTGTAGGCTGAGTTTAAGCACCCAATATAGCAATATCGTCCACCCACAGACGTGCTAAAAAGCTCTGGGAGTCTCTAGGGCTTCCCCACTTAGACGTAATGTTTCCTACTTTTTCCTTAGATCTCTCTTTGGACCAATAACATCCACAAAACTAATTTCTCCATTTCCATTCCCCCAAAAAGCAGGATGTTTATGTCCAAACTGTCTCTTGGGCACTGTCCCTGACGTGTGCTACTCCTCTGGCAAGGGCCAAAACTTCATGCCCATAATTAAACTTCCCACTTGATTACAAGCAAGTGCCAAGCCTTGACACTGTGTTATTAAGTGATATATATACAGCTCTAGATGCTACTGCAAGGGGACAGGTAGGTGCTTGAGTGCTTAGTTTCTCCATGTACACTTTTTTATTCAAGCTAATTGTTTAAGGCTTTTTTTTCCTGAAGAATACAGAAAAACAAACAAACAAACAAACAAACAAAAAGACTTTTAAACCTGGCTGACTATATAAGCCACCTAAATTCACGTGTAATCATCTAGTGTCCTGATTTCCTGATATGTTTAACTCCACAGCACTTTCTAAAGAACTTTTTGTTTAAGTACCCATGTTCATTCCAGTCCATTACTGGATTCAAGCTCTCTTATTCATTCCCATTATGGTCAGTATGTTTGAAAATCATATGATTTTTATTTTAGAAACTAAATAGCAAACCAGAACTTCATAGATTTGAATATTTTGATCATAGCTGTCTGTCTTGAAAAGCTTCTGACAATAACATTGTTAGTATTTCATCCTGCTGAATTATCAAACTGACAAATAATCCTCTCTTTTCACTTGTCCATGCCAAAATGTTGATTCTTTAGTAGGAAATACATAAGCAACTGAGCTAATTATAGCCACGTTTAATGTTTATTAGCTGAATCTGAGATTTAAATTTTATTGTACTTTGAAAATCGTAATCTTATTGAATAGAAAGCTTCTAGAAAAGGTTTTGCAAGCAGGAATGATTAGAAGAATTTAAAGTTAAAAAAAAAAAAGTCCTTTTAATATGATCTCTACATTAATCTTGCCATTGCAGTAGTATTGCTATAACTATAAAAGCAAGTCTAGAGAAAGTGAAAATGTTACACATTTACAATACCGAGTAAACTGAAATGCTCTAATTTTTGCAGGTATGTGAATATATTAATTCCTCTTGTATTTCCAGTTTAATATAATGATTTTTTCCTCACTTAAACTGTTATATGGATCTCTGCATCTTGAGACTATACTCAACCTCAAAAGTAGCTGCATTTTGATGGTGAATGAAACAAGTCATTACACAGTTCAGTGTGTTAAAGTGCTCTGAGACCCTCTGGGAGAAGGTATTATATATATATATGTACCAGAGGTATTATTTCAAGGCAGCAACTCTGCCAAATGTTCAACTGAGACTGAAGCCTTACAGCTGAGTTGTTAACCTCTGGAAACAGGAGTTTAAACTGCATGTGCTGACCTACCCTTACCTCCGGGGGAGCAAATGGTAATAATGAAAAATTATGCAGCTTTCACCTCTTCTCCAAAGACAAAACAACATTTTAAGCTTAATTTTATGCTCTTTTTCTCCACTTAATTTAGGCATGCTTGTTGGCAAAATAATAATTCTTGTGCTTAGTAAGCAGTATTTCAACCTTCTGACTCCCATTCAGCAGGAAAATCATGAGGGCAGGTTGCTTTCATCCTTGCTTTGTAAGCAGAAAAGAATTCATCTCTTGGCCTTCTCAGAGCCTCCATCAAAGAATACAACAAACATACAAGGTACTCATGCCAGATACTCAATAGGTCCCAGCATATAAAATCACAGAAACAAGCAAGGTGAGGAAAAATGATCAGAGGTAAAAGATGACAGGAAAATTATTGCAGATGTATCATCTTTGGTTGTTATCTTTAAAGAGGAGGAAAAGAGAGAAAATACTCTACAATTATTTAGTAGGCCATAAGAGAAAGAGCAAAACAAAACTTGTCATCCTTTCTCAGGCAGGGAGAACGGGAGAGCCTGTCCTGCTCCATTTATAACAAATCTTTACAAACTCTTGGAGGTAATTGTCACAAAGCAGCCTCATGGGGGGGACTGCATTTATTCGTTAAAAGTGGTTATCACTGCATGTAACAAATGCTTTATTTCCTTTCCTCTGAATATCTGACTTACAAATTGAATGTGAGAGTCTGCTTGCAACTTCCACTAAGAGGGCCTTAACTACTGATTACTGAAATACAGTAAGATATGGCAAGGAAAATATTACTCAAATAATAGTATTTATCATGCTCCTACGCTCTCCCCTGAGCTTCCTCTTCTGGCAGGAAATGGATAGGTTAGTAAAAAGAAAATATGATAATCTTTATGCTTTGAAATCAGTTAAAATAAAAAAAAGCAAATAAATGCAAGTTAATCATTATTGCACCATTTACATAGTCTGTAACCCTATCAGGTTTACAGAGGTGCTGCACAGAAAAGCAGCTTTCTCTTTCCCATCCTGTCTTCTTCATTAGCTTCAGATCGTGAATCTTTTCACCTGGCCCTTTGCGAGTAAATTAGGACACTTTTCCATTGTGTCTTAGCTAATTGCTAATACAATCCAGCTGGTTTTTACTGCATTTTGTTTGTTTGTTTGTTTTCTTCCACAAAAGACACAAGAAAGCCATGGACATAGGTTAAAAAATAATGGCTGCAGCCATGAATAGACAAAAAGGGTAGAAGGAAAGACGAGCAGTCCCATGCACTCCATTCCTGCCACTTTTGTTTTTTCATTCACCACCAATAACATCCCTTTCTGCAGTCAGCCCCTCAACCTGTCCCACTGCTGGTGGGGAAAACTGGGGCAGGACTTCACCTTTTAGCTCTGGAGAGTGACAAAGTGCAGCTTTATGACTTCAGGGTGAGAAGGAAAACCCAAAGCAGAGATTTAAAGTGCTGTGCCTTTTCACTTTTGGGGAGGGGAGATTTGAGCTTGCCTGGTTACTCATTTACCAGGGTTTGCTTACCAAATATAATGTTCCCTGGTTAAGGAAAGCATTCCCTTTTCTATCTTTACTGTGACACCATCTGGGCAAGAGAAGGGAAGTTCAGGCCCAGAGGCTGGTTGGCAGTTCCTGTCACCAGCCCTCAGGTATGGCTGTTTCTCAGATGCCTGTATCCATGTGTCATAACAAGTCACGGAAGCAAACTATGGTCTGCAAACTTTGTGTCTCAAGAGGCTGAAGTGCATAAGACCAGGCATAGTTGGTCCCTGGAACATCTCTATTGCAGTGCTTTCAATCTGATTTGAAGGTAAGGGTACATACTGAGAGGGTGGTAAATTTTGACAGCTCTCAGTGATCCATTTACCACAAAAATTGGGATCCACTAACCTAAAGTGATCTGTCATTTTCAGGCTGTTCTCTCCTAGAACTTAACAACAAAAACCCAGGCTTCTTGCTGGTGTGTTCACTCTGTCCTGCTCCCAGCAATGTCAGCCAGGCTTCCTGGGTTCTCCTGACATCTATGTCAGCACTCCATCAGAAAGCAAACACAAGTCCTTTGTGAATTATAACACAATGTCACCATGATTTCACAAAGCTCTTAACATCTTCTTCTTTCCATAACTGAGGGCATACTCAAAAGTAAATAGTAAACTAGGGTAATCTTTCCACAGGTTTGGAGCAGTCTTTGTTTGGATTCTTGTTATTAAAATGTTTCATAAACCACATTGATCATCAGGATGAGTGGACTTTCTTGTCCTGTCAGGAAAAGAGGACAAGAGGGAAAAAAAAAAAAAAAAACACGTCTAGTGACTTTTCAAATCCTTGGACAAAAAGTTTGGGTAAAGTTTAGATTTTTGCATATATTTTACTCCTTTATTGTATTTCATCAATAAAACCAGTTTTTCAAATTAGCCATAATTACAATTAAATGGAGGTACTAGTATGATGTTCTGTTAACTTAAGCAAATTGCTCATTTTTGTGTTAGGGACAGGCAAAGATCACAATCAGTATCAATTAGAACACTTTTTATTAATTAAACTGCAACTGTTAATAGAATCAAGCTGTTATTGTTAACAGCAAATAACTGTCTCTGCAGTAAATTCACTTACCCCAGCTGTGCCCAGAGACAGAAGCAGTGGCTTATTCTGACATGCCAGTGGCATCTTCAGAAAGTCCCCAGGAGTCCCCATGTCCTATCAGGCATACATGTAGCCCTGAAGCCTTTTTTTCACAAAGAACGACCACTGCTTCACCACACAAAGTCCAAGTTGAGCAGCCCCTTGCTGGTGCCCATACGTGCTGGTGGCCTCCTACACTTTCGTCTGGCCTTTAGTGTCCTGAGTTTCTCCATTCTTGGGGATCTGGTGGGATTGCTGGTTTCTGGGGCTACTCATTTCTTTGGAGAGCTCCCAGCATGTTACCTTTCCACTCGTTGGCCTACTGTTTTCTGGTAACTGTATCTGTACTCACACACATGGATGACCAAGGCACATTGTCATGGTTTAGTGGATAATATTGGTGGTAGGGGGACGGTTGGAGTAGATGATCTTGGAGGTCTTTTCCAACCTTAATGATTCTATGATTCTCACACAGAAGGGGCTGTTCTAGCACCCTGTGCTCCTAGGCCACGGCAGAGCTTCCTCTGCACAAAACACTGATGCTTATTTATTTGTACTTACATATATGGTACACATGTAGGAAACAGAAAACATGCTTATGTGATAAGAAACATTTTACAGCTTTGAGTCTTGTATTTAGTAATATCTACAGGTGGTGACTAAAAGTTTTACATGATCCCACAAGAATATCCAATGCATTTTATATATTTTACCTCCACAACATTTGCTAACAAGAAAAAGGAAGAGGAAGAGGAAGAGGAAGAGGAAACGGGAAAGGGAAAGGGAAAGGGAAAGGGAAAGGGAAAGGGAAAGGGAAAGGGAAAGGGAAAGGGAAAGGGAAAGGGAAAGGGAAAGAAAAAAAAAAAAGACCCATTTATGTTTTGTGGCCAAGCTGAATCATCTGTTAAAAACAGAACAAAGTTTACCTTTATTTCAATTTTATAGTTTATGTTACTTTTATCTGGGAACGTACATAACACTAGCTTAAATAATAATAACAATAAAAACAAATTATCTGAGGCGATATATTTTCACATTGCTCTCCACCATTTTGCCATGATGGAAAATCAGCTATCCTGTCAATATCTTTACATTACTGCTAAGACAGAAGACGAGAAATAGATTTTCCATATTTAATACATTTATGAAACTGGCGTTATTGGAATAAGATACTTCAAATCCCAGTGGTTAGCAAGATGCAGAACCTTAAAATATTCACTGTTTTGAGGTGGATTATTAGCTATATTGATCTTCACTTCAGTAGGCTTTTGCTTAAAAAATTCTGCATTTCAGGAAAGTAAACCAAAAATCTTCTAAAAGATAGAAGCTGTTTTATTTCTGAAGAATAATTTTATTGTTGTTTTTAATAGTGTTATATTTTTTTGTTTTAATTGGTGCCAAAGGGGGGAAAAATTAATTGATTTCAATATGACAGTTCATTGCAGCTACACAGAAGCTGAAATATCAGAAGTAAGCATGGCAGTAAAATAGTGATTATTAAGCAGATCTAATTTAGTCAAAATCAAAGTCTTCATGATTTTTTCTACAGTTATAGCAGGAAATCACTATGAAGTTATGGTGTCAAGCTATGTCAGATCTACAGTATTTTAAATGTGCCAGAAATTGTCAAATCTTCAAGTGTTGCTCCAGCTTGCTAAAGATCTGTGATCAGGAAGATTTCTCCCCTTCTCTTTGCTGCTCAATTCTTCTGGCAGTTTCCCACAGTAGAAATCTTTAAGAAGACTCAGAAATGCCACAAGCTACATAAAAAAAAAAAAAAAAAAAAAAAGGCAACAAAACAACATCTTCACTAACTCTGTTCCCATCTTTACTAACTCTGTTCCCATCTGAGGGCATTTCTTTGCTTTAAGATATGATCATATTTCTTTTGGCTGTGTTCAAAGAATGGAAATGTGAAAAAAATCTGCTTGCAGAAACATTGTCAGAAAAGGCATATGTTGCATAAATCCCTAAAAACACTTCCAGTTATCCAAAGACAGGCAGTTCCTGCTGGGGACATATGTGTCTCAGGAATTCTCATACCCTAACCATACACAGCTATTGTAGTAACCTTGAACACTTAATAGCTGCTAAGCTCCAGAGCTCAAGACGATGTAGAAACCAAAAAGTTAAATGTGTTCCTAGTACCATAAAGAGGTTGGAGAGAATGAAGATATATTGAAATTGTTTTTTCTCTCTCACTTCATTTGAGCTAAGGTTTTGGTTATATGGACTGATGTGTTCTGCAGTCACACTGCTAGAGTTATCTAACTCCTTAGACAGTCAAGTTCTACTACGGGAGACCTATAGTATGGCATCAAACTGATTGCTGGTAAAATGGGCTGTAAATTGTAAATATCAACCTTTCATGCTGGTTTTACACTTTGATAAGAGCTGAGATAATACATCTGAAATAAAATGTTTCTCCTTTTGCACTTGAGCTTTTTCGGTTTGTAAAAGCCTAGTACTTTTCAGGTCATATATCTTGCTCACTAAAGTGAGATATTTACCAATTTAGAAGGTGTTATCAAAAATAGCAAGAAATAAGAAATGAAGGAGATAGCAAAATAGTGAGACCTTTCCTGACATCATAATCTCTCAGGCTTTGACCCAGCAGAAAATATTCTCTGCTTAATCTTGAGTGTGCTGGCAAAAGTTCCAAATAAGATATCAGGAAAGGCAAACATATGGTCCAAGATTCTACTTTCATGTTCTCTTTGTGTAAGATTTACCTATTGCTTATCTTGGATGCTAATAAATGCATTTAATCATGTCTCAGTAAATGATCGTTGTACTGTGTAAATAGTCAATTAGCTTCTGTAAGGTATTTTGAGATCCCCAGGGAAAAAGCACAATCACAAACAAAATGAAGACAATAGATTTCAATAAAATATTAATCAGTGCCTGTAATGATGACATTTTGTCACAAAAAAAAATGCTCACTTTTCTGTGCTGCTCCCATAGACAGTACTCAAACAAGTAAAGGGTGCAGCTTTTCACAACAGAATTCCTCAATTGTCAAATGTTTGTCTTGATTTCAAACATTTTTCTTATTATAATTGACATGAGCAGTCTTTTCCTTTTTCTGCTTTGTTGTTAGAACGTATCATGGTGCTGTAGTATGAAAAACTAAAAGCTAAACATCATATTTTAAATATATGTGTACCCCATATTTGTTGAAAAATTATGCTGATATAAAAGTACTAATCCAGAAGGCAAATTTGATGCAGATTCTACATAGAGACAATGACAAGGATGAATGCTGATATTAAAAGAAGTGCTGCAGGAAAGAATTTTGATAAGTGACTTGTGGTTGCAGTATCTTGGATGCAAATATCTTTTGGGCATCACCAGCCTGATGGATGAGGGGAGAGCAGTGCATATTGTCTTCCCAAACTTCAGTAAGGCCTTTAATACTGCTCCCTGTAAGAACCCTATGGAGAAGCTGCTGAAGTATGGGCTGGATGAGCAGCCAGTGAGGTGGACTGAAAACTGTCTGAACGGACGGACCCAGAGGATAGCGCTCAGTGGTGCAAAGTCTAGTGGGAGACCAGTAATGAGCAGAGTACCCCAGGCATCAATACTTGTTCCAGTACTGTTTGACATCTTTGTTAATGATCTGGATGATGGGGTAGAGTGCATCCTCAGTACATTAGCAGATAAAACAAAACCGGGGGGAGTGGCTGATTCACCAGAGGGCCAAGCTGCCATCCAGAGTGACCTTGTCAGGCTGGAGAGGTAGGCTGACAGGAAACTCTTGAGGTTCAGCAAGGAGACGTGCAAAGTTCTGCACATAAGGAGGAACAATCCCACACACCAGTACATGCTGGGGGCCACCCAGTTAGAAAGCAGCTCTACAGAAAAGGACCTGGGGCTCCTGGTGGACACCAAGTTGAAAGTGAGGCAGCAATGTGCCCTTGCTACTAGGAAGGCTAACAGTATTCTTGGCTACATGAGGCAAAATATCACCAGCATATCAAGAGAAGTGATGTTTTCTCTACACTGTGCTGATGAGGCCACACCTGGAGTCCTGGGTCCAGTTCTGGGTGCCCCCATACAAGAGAGACATGGACATACTGGATAAAGCCCAATGAAGAGCCATGAAGATGATTAAGGGACTGAAGCAGCTCTCCCATGAGGAGAAGCTGAAAGAGCAGTTCAGCCTGGAGAAGAGGAAGCTTGGGAGGGATGCTATCAATGTCTATAAATACCTAAAGGGAGGTGCAAAGAGGACAGAGCCAGGCTCTTTTCAGTGGTGCCCTGTGCCAGGACAAGAGGCAATGGACACAAACTGTCACACTCTGAACACTAGAAGAACTTACCAGTGATGGAGCACTGTCACAGGCTGTCCAGAGAAGCTGTGGAGTCTCCCTCTTGGAGATCTTCAACAGCTGCCTGGACATGGTCTGGGGCAAGCAGATCTAGCTGTCCCTGCTTGAACAGGGGCATTGGACATGGGGACATCTAGAGGTCCCTTCCGACCTCAACCGTTCTGAGTTTTTGTGCTTAAAATACACTGGGTACACATACCATAGCCATCTGAACAGCACTAAGAATATTAGACCTGTAATTCTTCTGAATAAATCATTGTTTTCCAGATTTTTTTTATTTTTTCTTTTTTTTTTTTTCATAAAAACTGTGTTAATATACATTCTAACTTACTATTTTAGCTAACAGAGGATAAAAGCCTCAGAGCTATACTGAATATATCATGGCAGTACTCATGTGGTGTATTTCTTCCTTTAAAATACATTTGAACAACAATTCTACACAGTTAGAGGGATTGTCTAAAGTTAATACAGAAAAAACGTTATTTGTTTGGCATCTTGCATGAAACTAGAATATGCAAAAATGTTTTTGTCTGAAGTTTTTTACATGAGAACTATGATCAATATATACGGGTCCCATATTTCTGTACAGGATTTTCAAGACATTGATCAGTTCACACAGTTTCACCTTCCAAAGTAATGTCTGTTTTCCATTTTAGCATTTTCTTTCTCAAAAAAAAATAGAATATGCTGAAATTTTGCAAACTGAAGCACTTCCTTTTTGTCTTAATTAGAAACTGTAGGATTAGCTGCCTGAATATAAAACCATTAGGAGATGATAATGTCTTGATTACAAGCACTTAAGCTCCTATATGCATACACGTTCATCAGAGATTTTAGAAAATGCATGAAATCTTGGAACAGCTGCTGGTTCATTGTGATAATATTAAAGATATAAAAATAATAATAATTAAAAAAAATGAGATTTGCAGTATTTGTTATGTGAATTTAAAATCATAGTTGACCTTTATTATTAACATGTGTGATATGCGTATATCTACTTATACCTTGAGGAACTTTCAGGTCTTTTGTCTTAGAGTACACTGCACTTTCTGCTCTTCATTCTCTATAGCTTGTGTCCATCTTCTTGTTAACTTGGTTCACTTATCAACAAAGGAGTTGGATCCATTCTTGTGTCTTCAAAGAGAGAGCTTGGCTTTCCAGTAACTGGACTGTCACTCTTCCTCTCCATTCCCAACACCTTAAGCTTCTGGTGGAGAGCTGTTGCTACATATTTGGTATTTTCTTTGGCTTTGTTCTGCACTGGAAAACAATTCTAATCAGACTATGAAGAACATCCATGACTAAATGTATGACAATAGATCATTAACCACAAAAATCCCAAGGGGATAGTGAAGTTCAGTGCCCCACCTTGGCTCATTTAATCATTATTAGGCTGCAAGAGCCAAGTGTTTGAGCTCTTCTGGATTCCAGATTAGATGTATTTCTGGCCCTTAGCTTTCACCTTGTGGATTTTGGTCCCAGATATCCTCTGCCTGCAGTTTTCTAACAAAATGGGCAACCATTCCCAAACTGTCTTGCCTCAGCAGTTCATCTCTATTTATATAAGGTATACCTAGAGAGAGGATTCATAATGAATTATTATGCAGAGACATTTATCTTTGCAACAGTGACAAGGATAACAAAAGTAGTGTATAGTAGCCATGAAGATAAATAACACAGCATTTAACATGTATAAAATATTCCTGGTACTCTAGGTTCCATTTCATTATTAGATTTTTTAAAAGAACAATTCTCTTGGTTAGCTTCCAGAGCTAGCAGTCACAGAGGCTAATTTCAAATTGCTTGAAGCCTTGGAAACAAAGATGTATTTGTGAAAACACTGGCTTAAATGCCAATAAAAATGTCAGCAGGACCCACCCAGCCATGTAAATAAATGATACACAAGTGACTTTTTCTCCTCACAAACTCACATCGCCCCCAAATTTTCAAAGTTTTCTGTCATGCACCAGCATTTATAGGCTGGTTTTCAAAACAGCAAAAGTATTAGGAAGGAAAAAAAATAGTATCTATATAGATAAACAGATAATTTTCTGTAGCGAGCAGTTTTTTATGTTCAGTGGGTGAGGTCCTTCCTCTTTACCTACTTCCGCCCAGATCTCACTTGGAGTAATTTGTGTTGAACATTTCAAGAAGGATGTGGAGGGGAAAAAAAAAAAGAAAAAAAAAAAGTAAAAAGATCAGCAGGACTTATTAGGTGTTTAGGTGTTAAAAGTTGAATTAATTTGGGTTGTCTCACCTAAAGAAAAAAAGTATGGAAGGAGAACACGGCAGTTAATAGTATACAACATTTCGTATCAAGAGAGAAATTAAATATTCTTCATGTTCACAATAAATAGGGGAACCTTAAAAGACAATGAAGGAGGTTCAGGTTAGATACCAGAAACTGTAGCTTGTACAGCATATGCTAGGTGACCCTGCTTGGCAGGGCAGTTGGACCAGATGATCTCCAGAGGTCCCTTCCAACCTCAAACATTCTGTGATTCTGTGAAAACCTTTGTAATGTAAAGGTTACTGGGATGGTTTACTGGAAATGCTGTGGAATTTGCACAGCCTGATGTGAATGTTTATCTAGAGATAGCACAATTGCAGTTAACTCTGCTTTGGAACAGGGAGATAGACCGTGAAACCTGAAACTCTCAGACCAAGGATTTTTTGATGTGTTAAAAACCACTGCATAATAAATATTTGCCTATATATATAAAGCAGTACAAGCATAAAATTAATCATTATCAGCACTGCTGAATAGCAATGCATCTTATCCTACAGTTTTTATCTTTCTTTCAGATGATGGTACCTGCTGGCAGTAGCATGATAAATTTATTTATCCTAGTTAGAGACAACTGAGTTATTTTAAGGTTAATCCAGTATGTAGACTTTAGATCTTTTACAGTAGAGTTCAAGCCCTTGTTTTGCAGCAGAACCTGTTATTTCAGTTGATCGTTTGCTCTCCCTGAACCCCAGTTTTTCGTTGTAAAATGAGGACAAAAACACTTCCAGACCTTAATTATAATTGAAAGAATATGTGGAATGAAGAAGTGAAACCAGGTGCTTCCAGAGGTAGCCAGACACTTTCCTTGGACAAACCAACTCCCTTGGAAAAGGTAGGAGCAAAACAATGAATGTCATAAGACTGGAGTCCTAAATACCTACCAAATTGTATCTTGTTTTTATTTGCAGTGTGGAGTTGGTAGTTTGTTGTTCCTTTTGAGAGTATTTCTTCAATTTCCTAACATGACATAATTCTGGAATTGTAGCAACAAAATAGGGGCTTATTCCAGATAAGAAAATTTGAAGGATATGTAATCTCTTTGCTTCCAGCAGATGAAATAAATGGTATCTATTAGTGTAGTAGTAAACTGCTTCTGTTAATCAAGAAGCATAAGATGGAGCTGGAATGACTTGTACATATCATCAGAAATAAAAGGCCAGCCTTAGCCTATGTATCATTTCATTACATTTTAACAATTTCCCAAACAAACGAAATGTTACGTTCTCATTTTATGGGTAGCATTATAATGAAGATTAGTTATTAAAATTTTGGGACAGTAAGCATGAGAGATACAAAAAATTATTGAACCCTAAAAATGTTTTGTGGACTAAATGACTCTAATGGCCATTAATTTGCTGTGAATAATTATTTTCAGCCAAATATAAGTGGGTTTATGACTCCATAATTTGTATGCTCTTTTCCAGTGAGGTGGATGAGAATTTAGGAACAGCATGGAATAAAACCAGAGATTTGATGCCTCTAAGGAAAAGCCTTCCTCAAATGGTCAGAACTACACGCCTAAAAGTTTCAGACTGGCTCTTTACTTGCAATTGTTCAGCATGCAAGCTTGCCAAGCTGAAGTGCAAGCTTTCCACCTAGAAAAGAAATTATAATGACCTATTAATTCCTCAAGTTCATTCACCTGAAAGTGCAAGTGTAAGAACTGGATCTGTCTCCCCCAGGGGAGGAGACTGAATCAGGAACTACACTCAGACTGTGTTTGATCTGATCTGAAAGGTGATTGAAGTGCAGCACTCTGTACAGGTGAGTGTTTCCTTTGTAAGTCCTCCCCTTGGTGCTTCTGTGCACAATACTCTCTGACAGAGTTTCTCAGTTTAGTCTGCTGACCTGTGAGCTGAAAGTGGCTCTCTTCTTTCTTTCTGGAAGTGTAAAACGTCAGCTATTTGAGGATTTGTAGCCATAAAGCATTTTTTATACTGTTCATTTTTTCTCACTTATGGTTGAAGGAAGTGGCATATGTATCTTTAACTAGGAGCTATAAAATCTATAAAAAGACACAAGGCTTAACATTTTAGCTGAAATACAGTGAATGAAGAATCTGTCATAAGACCCTTATTAAGAGCTTGATCTATTTTTCTAATACAGGATCATTGATAAGGTAAAATATGTCTGTTTATGAAGATTTGATCCAAAAGCAAAACACAATATTTTTAATAACTTCACTTGTTTCATCAGAGCCCTCCCCCAGACCAGAGGATATTTTCCCCAGGATGTTCTCCAGACTTCATAAAAATAAAAATATGGAACATTTCCATTTGACTGAAAAATTTAGATCTCAGTCTGGTTTTGAAGGACTTACCTTCATGGTTATAATATAGCTTAACACGTTTCAGGATGTCACTAGGATCCTGACCTGTAGAACAGAAATAATAGTTCTTCTTCACTCCTGCCCACTCTTAGAGCATATAAAGTGACTGCAGTCACAGCCGGACCTGAAGTGAGAGAGAGATCATTTTCCATGGGTCACAAACTCACACACATGCCCACATGAGTGGGCAAGAGCCAGCCCTGCAGAGAAGGATGGATGGCCCACCTCTAGCACTTCTTTTTTGACATCTAGATTGCATACAGGTACTTCTTTTTGTGAAAAGATTTCCGAGATTGTCGTCATCATCTTCCACCTCCTTTCTCTTTCTCATTCTCTCATTTTTTTCTAAATATAATTCACATTAGGTAGCTCATAAGGTTTTCTTATTTGGTTATACTCATGTTGGTGTTTGTGTCATTCTCGGGTTATATGAAGACAATGTTAATGAGGAAACTAACTAAAACGTCTGTTGGTAAAGCAGGACAAGCAAGTCTGATTCACTGACTGTGTGCTACAACACCAAAAGATGCAGATGTTCTTCGTTAGAGGTAGCATGACCTGAGAAGTAAATAAATAAATAACACATAAAACCTATCTATGACTCTTTTCATGATGTATAGTCTATTTTGGCAAGTACTACCCAAACAACATGCACCTTTCATGCAGTAGTGCATAAAACCAGCATTTCTGAAAGAATTTACTACTAAATAGTAAATGTGTTCTATCTTGACATAAAAAAGGAAGAAAGATATTCCTACTTTAAAATATGATAGTCAGAAGCTAACAGAAGTTCCAACCCAAAATCTGATGTATTTCCTCAGGTTAAACGGAAAACTTTTCTTTCTGTAAGTCATTGCATTGAAACCTAGGCAATTCAATGGGTAAACAAATGGCTGCATAACATGCATAGTTATCCCAGAATCAGGAACATAACCCATATATCTTCACTTTCTGGTCATTACCTTTCCAAACATATCATGTGTATCCATATAGCTTTTATGTCTTTCCTAAGATTAATCTCATATTCTCTGCATAATATATACACTAATAGAACTAATATACTAATAGAATATTTCTACAGTTAAACATTCTGAAGACCTAATTTTATAACTTCTTGAATGAGCATGAAATTTTAACTGCCTTTCTTTTTGCCTGTTCATTGCCAAGCAATCTTTTGGTAGGTGTCCCAGGACATATTTCAAATACTTCACTACAAGATTAAATATTTTTGTGGTACACGAGTATTAGAGATATAGTACCTTGTAATATTATATTTTCATTTATGTGTTTTTATGTAGTTTTCCTTCTCACAGTACTTCAATACATCTTTATTGGCTTAGCTTTTCCAGTAGGATGTCATCAGCATATGACTTTAAGAAACCTTTTGACAAGGAAAGATATAAACATATTATTGACTTAAATGAATGGAATTGGTAGCAGCAAGCAAAGGTATGGTCTTGAAGGCCACTCTGCAGTGCCTGGCAATGGAAAAATTCCTTTCAGAAACAAGTGAAGCTGTTCATTTGGTGGAGCTACTGGATCACCCAGCAGAAAGGAAGGAGGAAACTCACTGAATAGATATAGTGGCTAGATGCCAACCCTCTATGCAGCTTTGCAGTTCACACTAGTTTGGGCTGTGGAATTGTTAACTATTTTTGCTCCTTTTCCCTTGAACTCCAGGACTGATCTATGTATGTTGCCAGTGCAAGCTGGATTATTGACTGGGGGGTAGGAGTGTCCTAGAGCTTGTTAGGACTCTTAATTTTTTAAAGAGCTGTGCACTGCATTGCACAGGAGAGGTTTGAGATTGGATTCCTGATCACAAGTTGAATGAGTTCTTTGATGGCCATGGAGCCAGTGTAAAAATCTAAGCACTTGAATTCGAATTTCTAGCACAGAGACTTGGCAAAGATGAAGTTTTGAAGTTTATCCAAGCATTTTTCTTGAACCAAGCTTGATGACTTAGGTGAAAAATGACATTAAGCCAGATGGCATAGCTGTAGAAGCCATATAAGTAAAGAGAGTCCTAGAAAAGGAACTAAATTTAAATGCTAAATAATAAAAATAGAAACAAGTACAATAAGAATTACACTACACTACAGAAAGGTTTGAACACTGCCCTAAATTACAGGTAAAATTCAAGCTAGTGACTGAGAGGAACTAAGGCAATGCAAGGACTCAGGGGACACAGGAGGTGGGGAGAAGGGGGCAAGGGATGCTACTACCATGGCTGGGGTAGAATATGGACCTCCCCACCACTGACCATGTATGTGGTCAGTGACCACCATGCACCACTGACCACTTCACCCTGGGAATGTACCTTAGACAATCACTTAGCGGAGAAATTTTAGCTATAGACAGTATTATACTCTGGAAGGTGAATCCCTTGATGGAAGCAACGCTTGTCTTTATGATGACAGAAAATAATAAAAGCAAGTATGTGAGTTGATTGTACTTTTGAAAGGTACTTCTAATTCATTTCCTTGAAACATAACTGTAAGTGTTAGATTTCTTAACACAAAAAAGCAATCACATCACAAAACAAAGATGAATGTGTCTGTATATTTCTAACGTGCAGGTGCTGAAATATTTCTGTCTCAGTGCAAACACACACAGTGCCTGAAGTACAGCTTATTGCAGCAAGTTGGTGGGCACCAAGGAACACAAACCAGTGATTCGTCAGCATTGCGAGGCTGCAATCTCAAGCCAGAGCAGCAGCTGTTAACAGGTGCTTCATATTCTAAACTCTTAATATTTGTGTTCAGCCTTTTCCCATTGCTGTGGAATGGAAAATTTGACATTACCACTCCCTGCAAATTTTTCACAGTTTCAGTCCCTGTCGTCATTCTGTTGCATTCAGCATATGCTGGCTGGCTTAGAAAGTACAACAGAAACACAGGTGCAGTGTGTACTGAAGAACAAAAAAAAAAAAAAAAAAAAGACAAAAAGTTATACAAGCTAGGAGGGAGGTGTGGTTCATCTTCCACAACTTGGACAGGTCAACATTCAAAAGAAAGAATGAAGACACTGCTTTCACATGGCCAGGGGTGACTCGCTGTCTGAAAACACAGACTCTAATGGAGTTTCCTATGAAAGAAAGCAGAGACAAACGTACTGTTGCCACTGGCTCTGCACTTAAAACAGAAGATGAAATGCAGACATTATCATATACTGCTGCAGGTTTCAGCAGTTCCATTCCTCTACAAATGAAATAGCTGCAACACCAGCTTTTTAACCAACTCTAGAATTATTTTTGACTTCCAGATATTTGTTTCTGCTCTGATCTAAATTATAAATAAAAACAACAGGAGAGTTAACAGATAATAGAACTAAGGAGGACTATAAAAAGTAAAAGAGCATTTTATTGCTTGTTATTTTTCTGGTTTTAGAAAGGCTATTAAGCTTTTTTTTTTTTTTTCCAAAATGAAATACATTCTTGTGAAAGTTCTCTCTGTTTATACTGCCCTTAAGACAGGAATGAATTTTATTCCATTAAACACTTCTTCCAGTGATGTGTACAGTTATACAAAAGCAATGAAAAATGGTTACTAAATACTGTTTGATAAATAATGATTACAGAAAAGGTTTTACAAATAGCAGAGCATTCAAGAGGTCAGGAGTGGGAAAAAAAAATATCATTAAGACAAGTAGGAACAAGCTGCGTGAGGAAAGATTATAAAGTGGCCCTCATAAATGTAAAGAAAAATCAAGCATTAGGTTCATATAATCTAGCACAATAATTTGGCTTTAGAAACAGTATATGAATTAATTTGTACAATACTAGAATGAATTTTACCTTTAGAAGCACATACATAAGACTAATTGAGTAAATGTATATCTGACTGCCTTAAATCAACAAGTTTCTCATTCAAGTTAACAATTACTGTTCATGTGAATACAACTATTCACGTCTATATGCCTACACCACAATGGTCATTATTGAACAATCATAATTTTAGCAAGCCTGTCTTTATTTCATTAATCTTTTGTTAATCAGAGCAATAAATTCTCAGACAAAAAAAAAAAAAAAAGGAAAAAAAAAGAAAGAAAGAAAACACTGAATACATTCAATTGAACATATACTGCCTTAAAAATACCAATAAAAATCACTTCTTTGGAATGAATTTATATTCTAATGTTATTTTCTGTTCTGTCTTTACTGGGACATCAATATCTCTTAGGACTCGATACTTTATGTATTATGCAATGGAGATGTTAAATGTTGATAAATAATTTCATGAATTAGTTCATGAACTTTAACATGAACACTAAAACATCTTATCCTGTAATGTTTTTCCTATCAAAAACTAGAATTTTACATTCTCCATTACGGGAGAGAAAGAGAAATTTCTTGTGGATAAAATACTGCAGTGAATCTCATAATATCTGAGTCCAGTTCTCAGATTCTCAGGTGCATATGTCTTTATTGAAAAGCTATCAAAGTTATTCATTTTACCCATTGAAAGTTAGACTTCCTCAAATGAGAGTTACCCAGGCCTTGAAATAATATTTCAGTTGCTGTCCACTCATTTATACCATCTTCATTTCAATTGCACTGAGGCATCTGTGGGAGTATCAATTTTATCAGTGTTCATTTCAAACTAGCTACAGAAAAGGGACTTGATTTAGCACTGAAAGCTGCTGCCATCTGAAGTGTGTTACAAGAGAGCAAACTTGATTATGTCAATTCAGTATTCATGCAATTGGAAAACTGCAGGAGAGAATTAGCAAGCACTGACTAAGTGAAATAGATAATACTTTAGACCTATTTGATCCTGGATATTGGAAAAGTAACTGCTGTCACCCCCTGTAAAATACTACAAACTCAGTAAAGTAGAACACTTTGTCAAGCTTCACACCTATATCTGCCATGTAACAACATTGTCAGATTGACAGCAACCAGAGGTGAAAGTAGAGATACAAGTCCGGAACGTACACATTATTTTAGGTACATAGCAAGTGCTTAATTTATTCATCCACCTAAACAGCTGCAGTTTGCCAAATTTTATCAAAGATGCAGTACACATGTAGTTAATACCCCTCAAACACATTGTTTCTCTTCTTTCCACACAAGTGCAATTGAGACATTTATCTGCAGAGCTGATGATGGTAACACATTAGAGTTACTAATGATTGATACATACTTCGCTGGAGTCCATGCAAGACTTACATTGACTATTGTGGGCAAAGATATGAGGTTTTTGACTCTTCTACCTATGCCAACTAATGAAGTCCATAGTACAAAAGAAATTCCTCTTATTAGGCTCCAAGGGCATCAGTTTGTACTTTGCATTCACTTTCTTTTGGGAATATGCCTAGATTATCTTTAATCTAGGCATATTCCCTCAGAGAGGTCTGTCATTACTGCGTAGTGGACTCACTTATGCTTTCCTGTGTTCTTTTTATTTATACAGCTGAGTAACCTTTTGCTATTTGTTTAATTTCCTCTGTAAAGTCTGGCTCAGACTTCTCTTGGCATGTCTCACATTATCCCCATACTTCTTGATCTCTTGAACATAATTGCTTTGCTGAGCAGGACCTTTTCCTGTTCCTAGTAGGGTGTCTGCTTACTCCGGTGATTTGCTTTGAGGTGATTATTCATCCAGTGAGATGTGGAGCCCTATCCTAAAATCCCCCCCCCCAAGTTCAGAGTATAAATTTCACATTGTTTTGTGTGCTTTTTACACAATAAGATTTCAAGCTGCAAGTTGCTATTCCCTGATCTTTTCAATGCAACTGACTTCAGAAATCTTAACATCCTCATTCACACCCCAGATGCCAGCCACCACGATACTTCCTCAGCAACCAAAAAACAACTTCTGGCCTCACAAGCAATCAAGAGACATAGTATCTTTGAATAAAATGCATGTACCAGCCCACTGGCCAGACAGCCCGTCTGCCACCTTCAGCTTTTTTGCCTTGTCCACTTGCCTGGTCTCAGGCGACTTTCTTAATAACATTTGCCCCATCTAGCCTGGCCTCTTTGACAATTTTGGACAGGTCTCATCCATATCAGCCTGTCACTGTTCAATGAAGGATCCATAGACCCACGGATCTGTTGTATACTCAGTTATGAATCTTCTCTAAATAATTCACATACAGTATCTTCTCTTGTGTTTGACAAAACCACTCTTTTTCCATACATTTGATCTTCAAAATATCAAATTTGTGTTATTTATTATTTCAATGTCCTGTCAAAAAAAAATAATAATAATGGTGAACTTCTGTCATCAGAGAGAGTTCTTTCTGTCCATACATCCTATCTATTGCCAATGAGGACAATGCATCATACCCGCAGACAGCTGACCCATTTTCCTGATATTACCTCGGAAATAATAGGTCATGTTAGCTTTGGCCACGTTAAAGAAAGAGGTCATACTGGCTGTCCTTAGAGACCCATTGTACCACAACTACTTTGCATGCACACCTCTACCATGTATCAGTGTTATGCTGCTGGTGGCTCATTCCTTTTCAGGCAGCAGCTGTTTCCTGGACTTCCCAACAGAAAACGTTGGGCTCTGCTCCCTTTCACTGCCACCGTTTTCCCTGAGCACTGTCGCCTGCTCTTGGTTTGATGAATGTCTTCTCCACCTCTTCCTGTCCTCTTCTCAGGCTTGCACATGGAAGTTTTTATATGTTGTACGTGGAGGGT
Source organism: Cygnus atratus (assembly GCF_013377495.2). NCBI lineage: Eukaryota > Metazoa > Chordata > Aves > Anseriformes > Anatidae > Cygnus > Cygnus atratus. The sequence goes on from NC_066363.1 coordinate 134,117,002, forward strand.
CCAGTACTTGCCAGCTGATCCCCTGGCTCATTTCCATGCCCTGTGGCACTGCTTCAAGACCAGTTAATATTAATTTTGGCAGCACACCCTGACATGCATGATGGTAAATCCTTCCCACTCCCAGGAAACAGACAGTCCAGAAATGATTTTGGTCACAGCCAAAACAATACACAGAGCAGCCAAGAGTGAATTGACCTTGGTTGTTTCAAACAGTGTGCAACGTGCTCAAGTTGACACTTCAAAAATGGATTGTACATTGGGTCATATGGTGAGGGGTAAATGCCATTTCCCAGACACGACTGTAATAACTCACTGAGGAGGAATGAGCACCAGGCACTTTGAAGTCTGAGGGAACCACAGAAAAGGTGTCTGTTTAGATGGGCTGAGGGTGTTCCAGTCTATAAATGATGCAGAGGGATATAACTACCACGATGAAGAATGAGGCTGAAAGGAGGAGTGGCAGTGGTCGATAATGCAAATTTCACCCCTACAATCATTCTATGGCTGCAAGGATATCTTGATATCTCCAAGTAAGTGAGACTAAGCTACAAACCAATGGACTTGCTTCACTGCAACAGTGGAAAGAACAGCTGGAGAGGTGCCTGTGGCATCAAAAGCAAAAATTTTACAAGTTATTTTTAAGAATTCTTCTATCTGCACATACTGTTTGGAAAAAGTACTGAACAAATCTTGCAGCCAATCTTTGTTAAAATGTTACCATCTTTAATGTAAATAGGTTTACTTAGTAGACGACCTCACAAGAAGTGCAAAAGTGGATTATTGACTCAGAAAATAAACCTATTAAGCTTTAATAGCAGCACAGACATTAAAAAAAAAAAAAAAGAAAAAAAAGAAAAAAAGAAAGAAATAAAGAAAGAAAAAACACTAAAAATTTCATTAAAAGCAGTACCTTCTCAAAATGTAAAAACTTTTGGACAGTAAGTACTGCAAAGCTTTCATTATCAGTGCCATTCTTATTGTTTATGGTGTATAATTATGTTTAAGACTAGAAAAGTAAATGAAAACTACTCAGTGAAGCCATTAAAACAGCAACATTATCTGAAAAGCAAATTCTAATAATGCATAAATTTAAATCTCATAATAATCTCATAATAGGAGAAGAACTCCTATTATTTTAGCATACACAATACTGGTAGGGTGTAATTTAGCTTGAATCCCACGACACTGTCAGACCAACCAGTGCCCTGAGTGTCTTCATAAAGTATGAGGAGAACAGATGCATAATAAGATAACAGACAGCTTGCTAAAGTTTCATCTGCCAGTGGGACCCACTTGGTACAGCCAGAGTCAGTTGCCAAGTCTACTTTCTCACGCTGTATGGATGGCGTTGCTCCAGTAGCAGCTCTCATCTTCTATCCAGCTGCTACTCTGTACACACTATCTCAGAAAGAGCGCATTTATTATGCATTAATTACAAAGAACTACAAAGAACAACAGGACCCACTAACTGCTCCTTAGCAGGTCATTCAGCATTTTTAAAAGCTGATTTTCAGAAGTGTTAGAGATAACAAAACTGTGATCTGCCCACTTGGCCACAGATGTGGTTTAGAGCAAAGTGAACCTTGAGCTCAAAAGAATGTGAGGGCTCAACATCACAAATAAGTTTTAGGATTTTTTTCATCTTGAAATTTTAATGGAAATCTTGGGCACTGTAGAAATACTGATTTTCTCATGGGTAGAATTCTTTAAATCTTTGGATTTCTCTACACTGGCTATGATATTGTAATTTTCTGTAGAGGGAGGTTTTTCTACGTGTGTGTCTTCATTGCAAAGGCTTAGTTATTCGTGTGAATGACTCCTCTAAAGCTTGCCTACCTTGAATGAGTCATGCTGTCAGGAGGCATCTGAGCTTCAAGCATATTGGATCTCCTGTACTTGGTCATAAATGTCTCTGTGATTGCTTGGAGCTCATTGCATGGTTCCGTATGTTGCAGCAAGCCAAGTTTTTCTATAAATACTTTGCTAAAGTATACTAGGAGGCCTTTTCTGAAGTTTCTAGAGGATGTTTCTTTGTGAGAAAATGAAAAGTATTAGCAATACCAAAATACCAACTTCAACTAAAAAGCAGAATAACATTGTTAGAAATGCTTAAATTAAGATTTTAAATCTTCTCTTTTTTTCCATGTCAGCTGTTGCACAACTACTCACAGACAGTGCTGCTTGGAAAACAAATTATTGTGGTCTTTACATAGGGTAATATTTCACACAAACCTCTCAAAAAGGATGGTCAGTTCCCGACCAAAGGTTGACGTGTCTCTGTTGCAGGGGCCTTTGCAGTCAGATGGATTGGGTGAGACTCCCCCAAACCACCGTACTGATGAATTCTTATCACCCAGAGTTTTGCTGTGTGCAGTGCAGAAGGAGACCTCTTGGGGTCTGCACCATGATGATGTGATTCTGTATGTTCCTTCCTGAATCACAGTTATGAGTACTCCATTTTGGCATATCACCCCCAAATTGTTGTTCAGACTTCACAGTCCCATGCCTCAAAACATTGTGGATTCTTTTGATAAGTATGCAATATATTGCTATTTTTATATTTCCCCATTAATATTTGAATTATTTCTGACATCTGGAGAAAATAAAATCAGCATTACACTGGTTTGCAGGTGTTTTTTTTTGTTTTAATTGAAAAAATAATAATGTCTCAAAGCAAAGAAATAATGGTGTAAACATTTATAAATCATGATTACTTAGACACATTCCTAATTTACAACTTTAAAACTCCCAGAAAGTAATAGAAACTCTTTTTGTATTTTATTAGTAAACAATTCTTTCTCTCTAACTACCAAATATATTTAAATAGTTTAATTGGAAAATGAACATTTTAAATGCAACACATTAACCTCTATTAACAAACAGCTTTTAGCTTAAGTAATAAAATTATATCCAAATACTCCACATTTCTTACTGAAAAAAAAAAAATGGCATTGTCCAGACACTATAACTGAAGATTAGACAGGCACATGAACTTCTGCTCAGGCATCCTAAAAAAGTATACATGAATTTCAATTTAGGTGCACCCTACTACATTGATCTGTCTGATTCCATATTTTAGGCTTTGGTTTTTGTGAGTTGAGATGTGATAAACAGGACAAAAACTTTTTCCCTTTTACAGATCATGAGTAGGTCAGTTTTCTTTGTAATATGATTTCACTCCTTAAGGTGAAAGGCGATGCCTGCAAGTTTAGTCTGGTGAATTTAGTGAAAATTCTGTAGTGAGTTTGGAGTCAAGATTTCTGGATTGTGGTCTTGGAAGCTACTAAATATTACATAACTTTATATGGGTTTTTCATCAGCATCAGGCTGGATTATGGTGAAAATAAAGGGTTGTTGTACCAGATCTTTCAAATGAAACATTGTTCACTTAGTCAAAACTGAGATTATTTTCAAATGGTGTTGTTTCCTCTGACCATCTATCAACAGACTCCAGAGAAACAAACATTTTAGAGTCTGTATATCAATGGACAAAAAGTTCAGAAACAGTTTGGAGAAAAAAAAAAAATTTAGCTTGGGAATTTTTCAGCACAAAACCAGACATGTCAATGATATTTTTATGTCCTTTTTATAGTAAGTTGCAGAGTGAAGCCAGCCAATCTGCAAAAATTGCACATGTACCACAAGTGAGCAAATATTCCAATTCCCTCTGCTGTTTCATCTCACAGTCTAGAAGAGAAGCAGAACTATATTTAATGACTCCCACAGCCAGAATTTCAATTTAAAAAACCATCCCTGAGCTCTATTGTTCTTTGAAATATGAAACCCCCATCTCGTTTTCCTGCTCAGAGAGCTTGAAATGGATGATGGCAGGATCCTTCCATTAAATTGCTGACAGGTAGCTGGCTGCCAGGATTCCAGCCAGGAGCCAAATTCAGAGGGGTCAGGGCTGGAGGTAAATGTTGTGCATCCACAGACTCTTATAATGGGTAAATGCAGAAAAGAAGGCTTTCTAGAAGCAGCCTTCATGAGGATGTCAGAAGTGGAGATTAGAGGATGAGGAAAATGTACTTGTACTTCTACTTCCATGTTAGCTTTAGATGATGAGGTCTGTAATTGAAAATGGTCTAAGGACACTGTTAAGTGACAGAAGTAGTGATGGTATTTTGTCAACATCTCAGTTACCAGGTGCACAAAATTACTCATTTGCTCTGTCACTGTCAGCAAATGGGTTTTTAGAACCAGATTTACTATTTCATTTCTTGGGCTGAATAACAGATTCTTAATTCCCACAGAAAAAAATTCTGTTTAAAAAAGAAGCTGGGGTTCATCTCTGTAATGCAAGCAGCATAAAAATTTCATCTTTTGGAATTCCACCTTTACGTGTTCAGAGAAAAGGGATCTTCATACATATTCCCATGTTGTGGCCATGAAGGGTAAGAGGGGTAGAAGCCAAAGCCCCTTCATCTGCTCTTACCCCAGTAAAATCACACACAGGTTAGTGCAGGACAGATAATGGGAGACCTCACAGAGCTGCTCAAGAAAAGAAGATTACAGAGTCTGGAATAAGAGCTTTTACAAAACAGAAAAGGTAAAATTAATAGAATTAGTAGGAACTGAATAGGTAAATAGGCAGGCAATCCAGATATCTACTCAAACAAAGCAGGAGAAGAGAGTAAAAGCTTTCACCAAAATTCTGCACATTACAGTGATAATGTTGTGCTAGGGTGGTGCACAGAGATGCTGATAATAAAGAGTTTGCCTACATTTCCCATTTAGTATTCCTCCCTATTTTCCCCTGTTTCATGTTTCTGTTCCTCAAAAGATAGGTGACACCAGTTTATACTAGCTTGAAATTATTCCTGCTATTTCCACTCTACAAGTCACTTATTTAACTTAAAATGCAGAACCATCTCAGGTTCCAGAACCTAAATGACCATGTAGTTAGTGTAAGAAGTGAGGCATTTGCAGTTCAGAGGATGGGCTTTGATTTCAAAACTGTTTAGTGATAGGGAAGAGTTCGTAAATATTCCTGTCCTAGCCAGTTATTTTAACTGAACTTAGTATGGCAATCTCTGTTCTATAAAGATAAACTTTATTTCCTGAAACCCCCTGATGAAGGATTGTGTTTTCGTGAGGTAGCTCGATTACATTTTGCAAAGAGGGATTTCTGTCTCTGCCACACTGTAACATAAATCACATATCATGTATGAATGCATCATTTAAACTCACATAGTTTTATGGCACACTGCGACAGGTCTTTCTCTGTAGAGTCTGCTGATAGTTTGATAATGGTCTTAGTCCTTGACATTAGTGCCTTTAGGCAATCGACCTACACAGGACATGTACCAGCAAACTATGTTGACTATAAATAAGGGAAAAAATATACATGACGAAAATAAATCTTCCTTTGTTACTAACAGAAGAAGGTGGTGAAAGTGTACTCAATTACTGATATACAGAGAACTTGAAGAAATAAAGGGCTGTTTACAGTGAAGTGGTAAAGTGCTGATGGAAAATTGTTTTGGCAGCATGTAAGGAAATGGGGAAGTGAACAAAAGACAAAAGAAACAGTCCGTGTGAAACTTCCTGTATAAAAATCCCACATTGGCCTTATTGTCTTTAGGGAAACGGCAAATTAGATGTTTTATCCCTAAGATTTGTCATTTTAAAGTGTCTAAAATTTATAAGATATTTCCAGAATTGAGTAGTCATTTATGCTAACTAATCCATGGCATGACAGTAGTGTTAGATGGGAACTGCAGAAGTGCCATTGCAAGTTGGCTTTGGTAAGGTCTCATTTAGAATACCATGTACAAGACCAGTTATCTATACTTAAGAAAGATAAAACAGAACTGGAAGAGGAGCAGAGACAATCTTAAAATGATATATTGCAAAGCTTGAGTCATTTAGCCAAGCAAGATGCAAGATGGAAGATTGTTTGAGGACCCTAGAAATACCTCTTTGGATTAATATCAAGGACGAAAGAATCCCTCAAGCTAAAAACAAGTACTGACATAAAGTCAAATTACTGAGCAAAATTCCGAGAGTATCAACACAGACTTTGGGAGAAAGTGAGCCCAAATTTGTTTTAAGATGAACTTCAGTCCATATGTGGAAGGAGCTGTACAACACAGGAAGAAAATATTTGGGGCTTGAAAGTTGATGGCTCAATCTCAGTCCCCTAGACAGGGATAATTAGTCCCATTAGAGTTGTCCTTGGATACTGCCCCTGGTTTCTAGCTGCCATTTGAGGAATGTCTTGAAAAGTTTCTCCTACAAGATCTGAATAGCATTTGTTAGACCTGTGCAGATGTTCCAGTTAAGTTACAGCATCTCAAAAGGCATTCTATGACCATAGTTAAATAGTTAGTTCCATAGTTAGTAACCATAGTTAGTTACTGAATCAGGCCAAGTGCATAGGCCTTCAGGTATGTCATGTGTTGCATAGGCAGAGATATATCCTAGGAACTCTATCTTTATAAGCTTTTACTGTATTTATAATATTTTCTCAACTTTTACTTGTCACATTTGGAGGCAAGAGAGGATTTCCATCGGGTGAATACTCTAGTTTCCAGGGGAGGCAGGTTTTGCTTTCAGCTTTGAAGCAGAAAATGTTCTCCACAGCTGCAGGGAGGAAGTTTACAAGATACATTTGAAGGTCACAGTGCATCACACTGCTTTAGGCTGGTGCTAAGGATTAAAGCAGATGTTGGTCAAGAGAGGACTTTTTTCCCAAGTTTGATTTAAAAGATCATTGGGTTATTTTTCTTTTTATACTTTCTTTCTCTCTCTCACTTTCTCTTTCTTTTTCTTTCTTTCTTTCTTTCTTTCTTTCTTTCTGTCTCTCTCTGTCTCTCTGTCTCTCTTTTTCTTTCTTACTTTTTCTTACTTTCTTACTTTTCCTTTCTTTATCTCTTTCTCTTTCTTTCTTTCTTTCTTTCTTTGTTCCTCCCTTCCTCTCTCTTTCTCTCTTTCTCTCTCTTTCTCTCTTTCTTTTCTGTATAAAGAAGAAAGTAGTCTGTTTCTGAGGCAGTGGTATTTAACAAACTCTGTGCTAGTACACAGATTGGAGATGTTCTCAGTGTCTCCTTCACAATTTTCATGGCATAGTTGTGACACTTAACCTAATAATTTTAGTACAGGGTGCTGGATGTGCTTTGCAGCCTAGGAAATATGGTATATGTGAAGTTTCTGCAGCTTTTTGAACTAGAGATACCCTTGGCTGCCCACAGTTCCAGGGATTCTGACCTAGATGAACCAGACTGCCTTGAACCATCATGAGCTATACTGTCCCTTCCAGCCATATGCTCCTATTTTTCTGTCCATATTAGTACCATAATCCATACGTAGCTCATTGCTGAATGTTGGGAGAGCTTCCATCATACCACCCTGAATTTTCTGAGAATTCTACCATATATGTGTTTTTACATTGATTAGCTATCTCTTAGCCATCTTTTTCCATGTGTCAGAATAAGTAATTGTTATTTTATTTTAGATGTTCTGAACCTTTACTGTGGACTGGTTGTTTTCAAGAAATGTATGTCTCAATTTGAAGGATTTTTATTTTTAAGTCAAATACATGTTGGAAAGATTTGAAAATTTCTCAGGAAGGTGTTGCCACAGCTGCATATTTGAAAGTATCAGCCAACCGTCAATATAAAATGACTGTGTACAGAGAATGTAACATATACTACACTAAATCATGAGCATTTTACGTGCCATCTAAGTAGCCAATTGTTTTACCAGAGGCTCCTGTATGATTATGAGGAGATAAGTATAAATGGGCAGGGAGAAATAAAAAGCAAGAAATAAAACATTTAGAGGTGCAATACTTCTGGGGAAAAAATAAAAACCTACTTAGTATCTGAGAGATTAGTGGGAAAATTCATACCTGACTACATTTCCCAGGAAATTAAAAGTGGGGTCTCAAGATCTTGTTCCTCAGGCTCAAGTACCCTCTGGAGAGGAGATTTTGAGGAAAGAAAGCTAAAGCTACTTCCTGAGACGGCCAGCTGTTTCAGGAGAAGACTGAACGTGGATTTGTGCTGTCATAGTGCTGAGTCAGAGCATCCTTATGGGAAATGGCCCTGTTTTAGATAGCTCAAACCAGGGAAAGTGAGCCAGCATGTAAATCATGACACTGACCCACCACCCACCCTTCTCACCTGGATGTGAGGAAGCAGCTCAGGATCCTGGTGCAGAAAGCTGTAGCTGTGCTTTCCTGTGTCTCAGCTCCACCACAGATCCCACCTGAGACCTGGTAGCTGACTCCACATGAACCAAGCCAAAATCAACAGGCTAGCTGCAACCACAGAACAGTAGGAATATATTAAAGGAAGCAGAATTACACTTCTCATATTTTATTTTATTGTCCTGTCACTGGGCATAGAGACTGCTGGAGCCGAAACAAGTCTACACGGGTACGAATGTTTCTCTCTGCTCTGCTGTATTTTAAGCCATCTTCATGGGTAGTTGAAAGCTCTCTTTGACCTTGCCCTGAAATGAGCTAAAAATGCTCACTGAGGTCCAGCAGTCCTCACCTGCTTAGTTTCTATTGCTGAGCTGAGATGGAGACCTTGACGGTATCCATATGTCTGGGCTTTGTGGTCATTGACATGCCAAACCTGGAATCAAGTTTAGCATGTCAGCAGGTATGTTGATGACTGAGCCCAGGACTAAAGTTCAGTCATAAAACTATCACAACTTTCCCAGAGAAGTGGGCAGAGAAAGTCTGAAGAAGACAGCTGTGTTTGGCTAACAACTGGAGTGCTGAACTGTGTGTAGGCAGATTACAGCAGAGTATGGATTATTTTATTGCTGTTTTCTTATGTCATGGAGTGTTACTGTAAGCAGTATCCTGAAAAGGCTGTTGAGTCACTGTCTGTTCCTGCTCACAGCTCCCAGGAGCAGAACAATAGGTACAGGACATAACTCAGGCTTGCTGAGGCAATCACAGTTTAGCACACAGGCATCTGACATTCAAGCACTCTTTTTAAAGTATAAGAGCCACTTGATACTATCTGAGGTAAATGACCTCCTCTAAAGTCCCGTTCAAATTGGACAGTGGTATGGGTGGAATGGCAATATGCTTTCCTTTATTTCAGACGTCTTTTTAGCTTTGTCTTCAAAAATTACTGGTAACATTTCAGTTAAGAAAGCTAACATCTCATTTTTTACAGATTTATTGCATATTTATAAGCTCTGGTGCCTCTTCAAGGAAACCGGTGACACCTCCTGCTATTTTCTTCATAGTTACATCAGTTTTAAAAGACTTGATTAAAGAGCTTGTCTTTAGCATTATTTCCAGCTCTAACTTAAGCTTTCCATGTTGTATATCCTCTCCAGAAAAACACAACTTTATATTACCTGAGAATTTGAGAGGTCCAGAAACTAATTCTAATTCCAGAAGTAATGTGAATGGCCTTTTTGTACATTCAGTCCACCAGAGCAGATAAGATACTGCTTTATGCTGAGTTTTGGTGAAAAAACTGTCCAATGGCAGCCTTCCTATAATTTCAGGAATACAGAAACAAACAGGATCTCATTCAACAGTGGTTAGAGGTAGAAATAAACTTGAATTTCTGGAGATATTAATCTTTTCTGATATCTGGGAAAGTGGGAGTCAGAACACGGTAGGATCTTTGTCCCTGACATGCTCTCTCAGTTCATTTTGTTTTTCTCACAACTTAATTTTTTTTCTGCCTTTTCATTCCCCAAGGCGGTTCAGACTGTGAACCCCAAAGTAGTGCTTACCTGATCATCACTATCCTACTAGTGGGACCACGTACCGGGTTTATGTGCCAAGGTTTTGGTAGCAGGGGGGCTGCAGGGATGGCCTCCGTGAGCAGAGCCCAGCAGCTGCCCCATGTCAGATCAGAGCCAAAAGGCTCCAAAAGGGACCTGCTGCTGGCCAGAGCTGAGCCAGGGAGTGACACTGGCTGGGCCTCTGTGAAAGCAGATTGAAGAGAGGGAAAAAAAGAAAAACAAAACAAAACAAAACTGCTACAGCAGCTGGGAGAGAGGAGTGAGAAGCAGCCCTGCAGACCCCAAGGTCAGTGCAGGAGGGCAGGAGGTGCCCCAGGCATGCAGCAGCAGTTCCCCTGCAGCCTGTGGAGAGGCCCCTGGTGGAGCAGGCTGTCCCCCTGCAGCCCATGGGTCCCACACGGAGCAGATCTCCACGCTGCAGCCCGTGGAGGAGCCCCCGGTGGAGCAGGTGGATGTGGCCCGGAGGAGGCTGTGGCCCATGGAGAGCCCCCACAGGAGCAGGCCGCGGGCCAGAGCTGCAGCCCGTGGAGAGGAGCCCACGCAGGAGCAGGGGGTCTGGGGGGAGCTGTGGCCCGTAGGGGACCCGTACTGGAGCAGTTTGCTCCTGGGGGATGGACCCCGTGGTACGGAGCCATGTGGGAGCAGTTCTTGAAGAGCTGCTGCCTGTGGGCAGCCCCCGCAGGCTCAGTTCGGGAAGGATGGCATCCTGTGGGAGGGACCCCACGGGGAGCAGGGGCAGGGAGTGACCGTGAAGGAGCGGCAGAGACGAAGCTTTAGGGACTGACCGTAGCCCCCATTCCCCAGTTCCCCTGCGCCACTCGGGGGGAGGAGGTGGAAAAGGGTGGATGGGGGGAAGGTGTTTTTAGTTTGCTTTTCGTTTCTCACTGTTCTAGTCTGCTAGTGAGAGGCAATAAATTATATTAATCTCTGTATGCTGAGTCTGTGCTGCCTGTGATGATAATTGGTGATCTCCCTGTCCTTATCTCAACCCTTGAGCCCTTTCCATCATATTTTCTCCCCCTTTTCCTTTGAGGAGGGGGAGTGAGAGAGTGGTTGTGGTGAAGCTCAGCTGCCCAGATGGGTAAAATCACCATAGACCACTCAGAAGGATAACTACCAACAACATAGCTAACAGAATGGCCACGGTATGGCTCATATTGTTCTTCCTGTACCAACAAAAGTCAATAGAAAGATTTGATTTCCCTATATTTTGGTTAAGATATGGTTTTATAGCTTGAACTTGGAAGTTAGGGCAAGGAAAACAAACTGTAATTCATAATCAGACAGCACAGTGTAAAACAAAAGATGGATCAAATGTAAAGCTGAAGAAAATCTTTGAAACATATAGAATTTGTGTCCTTGAATTAACAGTTTGAATTAATCATCTGCTTTATAAACACATTAGCCACCATACATGAGATTTCTTTTGTCTATTGATTAAAAAAAAAATCAAAACCAAACATTGTTTAAAAAAAAAAAAAATTGGAAATTTCTGATCCCATTTGTCAGAGCACCAAGAAGCCTGCTTAGATGGGTATCATCAGCTTGCAGGTCTTATTTTCTAAAGTGCCACAGGGGTCCCCTACTTTCATTCAATTCATTTCAATTCATTCATTCATTTCAAAGGTTACCACTTTCTTCAGACCTATGTCCCTAGCCTTGCTGCTTTGCCAGTTGATGGTTCCATGAATCAGCCCAAGGGAATGAATGCCTGGTTTCTGGTAGGCAGACTTACAGAAGACAACGGATGATGAATCACTGAAGTTAGTAGGTGTTAGTCATTAGCATTGTTTTTTAATGAATGAATCTCACAATTGCAAAAGCAATACTCACCAGAAAATGAGGAAAGTGGCAGGATGTACTTGTGTAATGCATGGAAATGACATGACAGCAAACACCGTCATCTAGGCTGCAGCAGCATCTGCCTCTGCTCATTCTAATAGAATTATAGAGGGTTTACATTTGTTGCAATAAAAACAGGCACAGAGAAAAATAAGAGATGATAAGGAATGTTTGCTTCCACATGCCACAAATAAAGACCAGATGCACAAATACAAAGAGAAAGGTAGGTTGTAATGAAAGCTGCCTTCTCACAGGCCTTGATGCGTGCACAGATGTTCAGATCTCTTTTGCAAGTATCTTTAGGAGCTAAGAAAAATAACTGAATTTAAGTCATTTAAGCTACATCTACCTAAGAGAGCAGTGTGTTTCAAAAAGAGAAAATGTGTAAGTAGAAGAGTTGGTGACAAGGATGTGATGTACATATCCAGCTTAAAGGTTTTAATGAAAACTAGATATAGTCTGATCCTGCCTGTTCACCACCCATTAGCAGTTGGAGTGTATTAGGTACCTTCCTGCAGTATTTTTTCTAGTTTATTTGAATAAAAAAGAAAACCAGCCTGCATGTTCTGAGACTATCCCACAGTCTGAGAACAGTAGGGAAATTCACAGACATGCTCCTGATCTAAACTAAAACAATAGGGTACATATGTACATTTATAGTGTCCACCCAGCTGTATCTTTGGGGCAATCACATCTGGGAGGCTGCATTCACAACCTTCTCCAATTGCAAAGTAAGACACCATTATTAAGCTATTATAACCCACTAGCTACTATATTTCTTTGGCTGCAATTTTATTGAAGCCCATAAAACAGAATCATATCTTCCTTTCTGCTAAGGGCCTTATTCAGCACCTGCTGAACTCTGTGAAAATCTTTTTGGTGACTTCAAGCAATCGTAGAATAGCCTCCAGGAAAACTGTTCACTCATTTGCTTCAAGCTGGATTTTTAGGTGACTTTCATTGTAATTCATGAGTGCTGTTTTGTCTTAGAACCACTGTAGGACCTATTTTATATTGGCAGGAGCAAATGTTCCTTCTGCTGAGAAGACAGGAGATGGTGCAGAGCCAACTACGGTTTCTGTAGTTCCAGTGCTTTTCCAACGCCTTCCAACACCAACACTTTGACTGCTGCTGCTGCTGCATCTGACCTTATGCACAGTATCTGTTATTACACCTACTGCTCTCTGCAGTAACATCTTTTTTCACTTTTCCCATGACTAGGTGTGTTTTGTATTGTACTTTTTCCTCTAGCCTAATTCTAGCAACAGTCTAATTTCATAGCCAATAGAAATATGACTTAAGTTTAAGAATCAAATATTCACTTGTGTGAATCCCACAGTTACTCTGTATTTCATGTTGTTCTGCCTAATGCTTTTCTTCCCTCAGTGTCCATAGTTTTGCACCGCTATGTCGTGAGGCACGTAACACAATAAAGTACTGCCAGCAAAAAGCCACATTGCTGTCCATGGAATATATCCCTGTTCACTCAGCATTTTCTCTGCTGCAATGGGTATGGTTCATATCTTCTAACTGAAAAACAGATCCCTGGAGGAAAGTGCCTGCAGATCACAAAAATACAGTCAAACAAAAATGATGCATTCATCATTTTTAATGTTTAATAGAATTCCATGACGACTCCCTACCCACATACCAGGAACTTCTAACTTAGATGATACTGGGCAATAGAGAGAATTAGTTAAACAAATGTTCCTTTTTGTTTAGCAAAGCAATCCCTATATGTTCTAACACTGAGCTTTTTTTGTTGTTATTGTTGTTGTTGCAGATTAAGTTTGAAGAAAAACTGGCAGACAATTTTGTGATGAAATAATTGTCAGAAACTGTTGATGTGTCAAAGTAGAAAAGTACCACTCATTACTTTTAAAGAACAAGGTTTTCTGGTCAAACTCAGATGGAAGACAGATGTTCACTGACCTTAAAAGATTTTCAGGCAGCCATATGGGAGTAAGAATCCAACCATGATGTTCTTGCTTTACTCAGTTCATCCCATGGATCTGAACCTCATGCTCTTACATACCCTGCAGGTTTTCTGCTCTCTGGACTATTAAGTCACCATCCCTTACATTGTTTCCAAGTGGATACATACTTATCTATGTGAAGTGGAGTATCCCCAATAGGAATGACTGGGAGAAACAGAGATTTACTCAACAGCATGGTTTAGGCATTTGCCTAAAACCTACCACTCTAGTGATAGATAAGACTAGATAAGTCTAGTCGAATGGCTGTTTCAGAAAGGTAAATACATAAAGTTAAATGCAGACAGAAAAAAAAAAAAAAAAAAAAAGAGAGAAGCTCAAATTCTTTGGCATATTCAGATAGACCAGAGCCTTCAGAAGATATTTTGATCTCTAGTGTGCCTGTTCCTGAGATATTACTTATTATGGGATAGATAGGTCTGTCTTGTTTTACTAAAAACTTTGAAATGCCGTAATGCAATTTCAAAGTATTATATGCATGCACCCCCCAAAAAAAAAATATCAAAAATCAAAAAATCAAAACTGCACAAAAATTCGCAGTGGGAAATGAAAAAGATTTTTTCACTGAGATCTTGCTTAACTTAAGTCTTTTGTAACACAGGAGTGGGAGAATCAGCAGTGTCTTGCACTTATATGGTCCTTTGAGATCTCATGTTCCTTTAAAATAGTTAATAAATTCATCTTTGTCACATTCCTTTGAGGTAGGGAGGTAATATTATCCTCATTTTAAAGATGAGAAAAATGCAGTATGGAGGTAATAAGTTCTCAATATCAAATAAAAAGTCATTGGCAGAACTGCAAAGAGAACCTAAATATATAGCTTTCAGTCTTAACTATGATATTACCCTTTTCCATAAAGTGTTCTTCTTCCTAAAAGTATCACAGTCTGCATTGAAAGAGAAAGATACTCTTTCACCTGATACTGCTGAGGCTTCTCCTTTTCTCCTGTTCCATGAGATCAGTTCAAGTACTGGTTATAAAACAAGGAAGAATCACCCATATCACTCAGTCCTCAGTGTTTCAAACATATACTTTAATCACAGGAGTTTGAATTGTTTTGGCCTTGGATCTCTTTTCCTAATGTTGAAGAGAAACTCTACTGTATACTGGAGGAATTAGGGTTTTATATACAGAAAAAAAAAATCATTAGAGCCATCATGCTTCAAAAGATTATTTCAATGAATCAGTTTATTTTTTCAGTTGAAAACACATTTTGCTGAGAAATTTCTAACCATTTGACTTTCAGGATAAGTTAAAAACCTATACTTTAATCCTGAATTCCTTCCTGAGGCATATTTCATCCTCTTGGGGATTTGATCTGCCAAATTAAAAAATTGGGAGTAGTATTAGAAATAACAATGGTTTATCATGGAAATGGTTTATCTTAGGAAAGCAATTTTATTCACAGTGAAAAATCCCCCAGGAACTTCGTTTTGACTGCAGTGACATCTACTGGTACTTAGAAATTTTTCTGAAAATGAAGTAAAAGCAAATGTGAAAATTGTGCTATATATGAGGCCTGGCAGCCTGAAGGTTTGTTGTTTTGTTGTTGTTATTGTTTGTTGTTTTTTTTTTTCCTAAGTATGGGAGCAGAAAAAAAAAAGCAGATATTCTGGAGTTCAAACATGTATCATCCCAAAGACTGCAGCCTCTCTCATGTGTTTTGATGTAAGAATAAATGGTTCAAGAGAAGAGAGTAAAACAAGAAGAAAACAGATCACCTGAGACACAGAGAGTGGATTCTTGCTTGCTTTCTATTCCAGAGTGAATATAAAGAAGGGAAAAGACTACACTGGAGGGATGTATTCAAGAATGCAGGAGGGTCTTCTGGAATTAGGGAAGCAGCAGTGCTGGCAGAGGGAGCAGTAGGCTGATGCCTGAAGCTGTCAGACATTCCCCCCTCTGCAGCATTGAGACGAAACACCAACACAGTGAGGCTAACAGGGTAGTAACCTAAGAAACTGAAACCGTGCACGGTTCACCATGCAGTATCCAAAACCCCATCTCCTGTTCACTGTGCATGGTGCACAATCAATTATTGACCCCTTTCAGAAAACTGGGTCCTCAACAGCACTGGGGATGTCTATGTCCTCCTGCTCTTTGCTAACAGTCCTTGTCCTTTACCTTTTGAGTAGTGAGTGGGTGCTTGAGCAGTTGTAAAGAGAGTCCAATGCTGCTACCTGGCTTTAGATGAAAGATATGAACGTTGGAGATGAAAAATTGTTGAAAGAAACAGCAGAAAAAATGACACTGTTAAACATTTGTTTATATTTTCTAGCTGGTTGGTTTACTGCCTCTGTACTCTGAGATCTGTAAGAGAATAAATGAATTGCCCTGACATCCCTGCCCAGCCAGATCCTGGACGAAGAATGAAAGGCTTCCTTGTACCACGCTGTTGTGTTCAGGACATTGGATCAGACTGTCTTGTGAAATGAGGTAGCGCAACAACCACAAGTTTGGACATTAGGAAAACCTTCCTGGTATCTGTACTTCATCAGTCTACCAAAGAGGATGGTGAGAGCAACCCTCTTGCAGCAGAAGCACAAGAAAACAGAGTTAAACAAAAGGCACCAATAAAAAAATCACCAGCACAATTTAACCATTCAGTGAGAAGACCATTGGAAGTAATTGAGAAGTTCTAATAATTGACAATTAATTGACAAGTTCTTCCACTATTACTATCTACAAGACGGTAATAGTGCTATTTGCATCTTCTGTGTAGCATTTAGAGATTTAGATAAGAAAACACTATATAGGAGCTAAGGATTTTTATAAAATACACAGATAGTCTTTTCCACTGTAAATTCTCTCCATTTGTGATCCATTCAAATTAGATTTCTCTCTAAATTCTAAGCATGTAAGATATGTTACACATATGAAACACCACAAAATATAGCTTTGGAGCAATGCACTGTATAGTAATACGTGTTATTTATACACTAGGATCCCCCCATTTTCTTTCTGTAGAAAACAGAAAATCTTGTATACTTGATTGTATGCACTCAATTTGCTAATGTGCACAAAGGAAATGTGCTAATGTGCACAAAGGAAAAAGTATGTTAAAGTGTTGCCTTTTATTAACAATGCAGAATAATGGCATATGAGTATTCTGAAAATCATTACTGAACATATTCAGATACCAAATCCTTGCCAGGTCTTTCTGAAAAACATGAGAAGTGTTTCAAGAAATACTGTCCAGTGACAATAATTTACTGTTAGTCTAAGTCAGAAAGCTGCATCGTATAATGCATTAAATTATTCTGTTCCTCTCTGCCTTTCAGTTAAAATCAAGAAGATGTAGTCTAATAAGAACAGTGGGCCATTTCTCTGGACTTTGCAACCTTCCACATTATGCATGAATCTATCCTGCAGCCATTTGGAGAAGCACTGGGAGCAAATGAATTATGACTCATGGGAAGAATAAAAGACATGTCACAAATATTGAAATTAAATGCAAAAGAAAATGACAAATACTGGAAATGTGAGCTGCCTAACAAGCGACAAGATAGTAAAACACGGCAAATGCTGGAAATGGCAAGTAATACAAGAAGACAAGTACTGGGAAGAAAACACGGTAAAATAAAAGAATGAAAACATGTACAGAGCTAATGGTATCATTGATCCTAAGGAATTTTGAAAAGGTAAGATAAAAATACTGAAACAAACAGTGCTCTGGGGAGGATGCTAAATTAAGGCACAGTACAAAATAAGAGACCAAAAGATTTACTTAGAAGCTTGATCGGAAGCACCAGAATTGTCACTGATGGACTCTCTGATGCTGTCCATTGTTTTTTATGTAACTTCAGGATACTCTTTTCTACTCTAATCTATTTCTTTCCTGGCATTTATATCTACATGTGCATACCAGTTTGAGTTTGTGGAAGCTTTTTATGATCTTTGGCCATTATTTTAAAGGTGGTCATCCGGACTTTGATTTACACCTTGAGTAGTCTTAGTGACTTGCAGAAACTACACTTGCTAAGCAAGGAAGAAATTTCTCCAAGTTCATTTATTGATTCTAAAGTAAAAAGAAAGAAGAGAGCATGAAAGTAAAGATGAGAGATCACAGTCTCAGCTGACATATATAAGTGTAGTTAGATAGACCTCTGATTTATATTAATTAGGAAACTTGATGTTCTGTCACTGTGATACTACTTCTGAGAATGACAACTCCTAACAGGACAAGGTCTAGGGAGAAAACATTTATAATTAAGATTATTTTTTCAACTAACCTAAGGCAACTTCATGAGGCATCTGCTCTGAGTCACACTTTACTGGAGACTCTGCATGCACTGACTTAACAGGGAACCAAGAAAGATACAGCAATACTTAAAAGGCAGAGAAGCAGCTATACCAACACTTTTATGAAAAAGTTCACTAGAATGAAACTGTTAGATGAACATAAGAATACTGGAAATCTTCAGAAAAAGGTAGAAATGAATTTTCCTGACTCTTATGGTCATACCTGATTTCAGTACAAGCAATAATGGGATTAAAGTGAAACTTCCATACTTAGATAAAAGTTGGCAGCATTGTAGATCCCAGTTGATTTTAGAGGCTATAAATGAAACATTCTAATAACAGGGACTTTCCATCTTAATGCTGCATACATGCATCTGAGTAGTTTTATAAAGGTATAAAAATTAAAAAAAAAAAAAAGTATACGTCTGATGGAACAAGACCTGGGACTGGAAATCCAGACCTTTCCTCAATTGTATTAAAGATCTTCTTACGTTGTTGTTTCATATTTGCAAGGGATCTTCACTTGAAGACCATCAAGTGAAGTAATCATCCAAAATGATATAGATAAGAATTAACCCGTAAGCATAGCTTATCAAGAACTATACCTCTTTGCCCCTTTTTACTTTGTTTTACGTCAGGTTTTAGTGCCTGCTTGATATGATTTGTCAGTTGAAATATGGTATTTCAGGATAATTACCTTGCCATCTTTTCTGGAACTTCTTTTTTTAAAAATATCTGATTGGAGAGCAGAGGGATTAATATAAGATATAAAATGTTTCAACATAACAACAACTTTTAAATTTAAAAAAAAAAAATGTTTTTCAAACATGGAGTCACACTCTTTCCATGGAGAAATATCATGACTGATTCCATATAACTGGCCAAGAGTTCAATGAAATTTATGAGCCTTTTTAAAACAGAAGAGTGAATAATATACTCTACTAAATATACTTTATGCAAAATATACTTTAATATTTTTAACAAGACACTACAGCAAGAGTAAGAACAGGAAGAAATGAAGAAATTAATGTACAAAAGGTATAACTAATTTAACAGATACAAGATTGCTTTCAGAGCATAAACAACAGGGCAAAAATAGTACATAAATTAGTGGCTATTTCTGACAAAAAAAATAGGTTCTGTTTAAAAGTGTCATTGGTTGAAAATGTGTTTCTCCATACATTAGAGAGGACAGAAGGCATTAAGTCAAACATCAACAAAGTAACAAATAAATTGAAAGATTTGCTCTTTGCTCTGTATCACCAGGTATTATTATTATGCACCCACTTAGAACACTTACAGGTCCAAACACTTGACATAAACACAGTCCTTGGCACCAGTTTACATTTTATCCGTAGGCTACAAGGAACAGCAGTTAGACACCTGTATCTCTGCTAAGTAGAGATTAACTGAAGTATTATTTGACACAACTCTCAAGACAAGAGAAAGACGAAAATTATGAAAATTAAAAAAGAAAGGCAACTACAAAGAAGAAGATTACAATGATAGCTGATTTTCCTAATATTTATAGATTTTTTTTTGAATACAATGAATTTCAGTAATATAATTGCTTCCTGAATGAACAAGACACCAAGAAAAATTTACTTGTATGTCATACCATCACAGTCAGGGACTATAATGTCATGATCCATCAGATATAATAGCTCTTAAAAAATTTTTTTTAATTTTGTCTCTGTGAAACTAGTGCATTCAGAGACATTATCTTTACCAATATAGAAATACAGCTATATAGAAAATAATTATCTAAAATTACTTAAGAGATGCATGTAACTCCTAATTGAAGTTGTTTAAACCCTGTTTGAGCTGTTTTAAGCAGCCAGGTATTGTGAGATACAATTCGTCAATACTTAAAAACTAAAATCACAAGGGTTTTTGTCCCCAGAAATAATAATGAAACATGGGCTTAACTGAACAGAATGATTTCCAAGGTTGAGCATTTCAAAGTTTGCATAGGGATGAGTCATAGAATATTAACACTCACACCAAGCTTTTTGTTATATGCAGAATTTTCACAGCCAGATTGATGCACATGGGACTACCTATTTACACTCAGAGTTGTATGATTTGTTTATAAAAACAGAAACAAACAAGGCTTCAGTCATGGCTGTGTACTGTCTGCAACTTCCCTGCAGCACGGGCTTTTGAAAACATATGCAGAAAAGGAAAATGAGAATATTTAAAATGAGCTCGAATATATACATCTGAGAAGTTGCTGCAGCATAGTATGAACTTCCTTCTGAATAGCAACACTGATTATCTATTTCAATGACAAGGTAAGAAAAGAGAATATGAAAAAAAAAAAAGGAGTAAATACATATTATATTTTAAACTCAAAGAGAAGGTTTCTGTGCTATTTCATGCCACCAATACTTTACGTATCACTACAAATGGTAATAAAACCAAAGATGATACTATTGTCTTCCACACAAATCGTAATAAAACCAAAACATCACAGGCCCCTAGTATCTCCCTGTGGACAAATCCACATACACAGTGCTAACCAAGCCAAGGATGGCGTGTCAAGGCAAAAGCATTTTTACTTCAGTGTTCTACTCCGTAGTGCTGGAAACCAAAAATTTCTAAGTTCATAGTACTATGCCTTTTATCCAAGGATTTTGATGTGCTTTACAAACTTTAATTAAGCTTCACAGCATGCCTACCAGTCAGGTAGAACTTATTTTCAGAGAAAGCATGGCATGGCCTTCATTCCTTACACCTCTGCTCTGATCGCACACAGCATTTTCTCCACTGTGATATATTGTGGAAACACACATAATAGCAGAGCAAAAGGCCCCAGTGTGCCCATCTTCTATTACCATAACTTTTTTGATCTCTTACTTTTTTGATAATACCTTATATAAACTGTGGTTTGTTTTTTTGTTGTTGTTGTTTTTGTTTTGTTTTCTCTGCAGCTGAATTCATACTTGTATACCTAATCTGAGCTTATGAGTAAGACACACATTTTTATTATTATTATTATTATTTAATTAGAAAGAGTTATAGTTTAGGTTGCACTTTCTCCTAGAATCAACTATGGAAAATATATGCAGGAAAAACAAAACCGAGGCAATATGGATTTGTAAATGAATTGCTGCAGGAGTTGTGCTATTCAAAGTAATTACTCACTACAGGAGAGTGGTGTTTTCATAAACTGAAAGGCTGTAAATTGTACACAGATTGCCTGTTGAGCCGGGCGCTACACAAAGACATGGTGTTGGGTGTCCAGCCAGGGTGCAAAAGCACAACAAGGGTCACAGCTCCTCACAGCCTCCATCTTCCATCTCAAACACTACATCTGTCTTGACAGGTGGAAACTGTGAGATGCTCAGCCCTGTTTGTTAGCTTGAGAAGCCTGGAAAGACCTATTAAGATAAAGGATGCTGTGTTTGCAAACGTGCTGTCTAGTCGTGTTAATGCCAGGTTAGGCAGCAGCATGCCCTGTTGTCTCTTCAGCAATCATTTCAGCTCACAGCAGGTCAACCTGAGCTAGCACAGCCAAAAATCAACCTCTGCTTGCCCTTCCTCTTGTTCACTTGGACTGAAAACTTTTCAGGGCATAAATCCTCTTTTCTTCAAGTTAGTGTGCATATAGAACAACACAACTGCATTTTCTTTTGTGACATCTAAACACCTCAATAAGAAACAGAGCACTGTATTAATAAGTTCATTAATAACCTCCTTCGGAGTATGTCTTAGGGTTTATGCTTCATTTAAATATAGTCTATAGGACATACTGAGGAAGTGAGAGGGATATATTTATTAGCTTTTGCTTATTGTAGTTGCAGTTTTAGTGATCTTGTGATACATCTGACCAAAACACACTTTCAGCTGGAAAAGGGGGAGCTGGATACAAGCCTTTTGAACTGAAGTTTGATATTGTATCTACAAATGAGAAAAATACATTTACAAAATAATTAAAAACAAACTTGGATTTAAACCAAAGCAAGAACTTTGAAATGTACATTAAATCATGAAAGTGTATGTGACCAGATCTCCTAAGGCATCTGTGATTCAGAGCAACAAGTATAAAAGGTGGCTGAAATGTAGCATATGCAGTACAGTCAACTAAACATAAAAGAATTTACTGTACAGTATTAAAACTCTGTAATAAATTTTAGTATCTGAAATATTAAGGAGGAGATTGTCATGACTGTTATTAGAACACTGTGATGGGAATTATCATGCAAAACTTAAACTATAAAGCCCAAGAAAAAGATATTTGTAGTAAAGAGGTCAAAGTATTTCACAAAAAGATTGAGACGCTATAAACATGCACATGAGGCAGCAATGTGATGCTAAGAAGGCTAATAATATTCTTGGCTGCATGAGGCAAAGTATTACCAGCAGGCCGAGAGAGGTGATCCTTCCCCTCTGCTCAGCATTGGTAAGGATGCACCTGGAGTAGTAGGTCCAGTTCTGGGCCCCCCAGTGCAAGAGAGACCTGGACATACTGGAGAGAGTCCAATGAAGGGCCACCAAGGTGAAGAAGGCAATGGAGCATCTCTCCTATCAAGAGAGGCTGAGAGAGCTGGGACTGTTTAGCCTGGAAAAGAGGAAGCTTTTGGGGGATCTTATCAATGTATATAAATACCTGAAGGGAGGGTGCAAAGAGGCAAGAGCCAGGCTCTTTGCAATGCTGCCCAGTGGCAGTAGGCAATGGGCACAAACTGGAACACAAGAAGTTCTGTCCAAACATCAGGAAATGCTTCTTTACTGTGCAGGTGACAGCCCTGGCACAGGCTGCCCAGAGGCTGTGGGGTCTCCTCTCCCAGGACCTTCAGAAGCCGCGTGGACGTGGTCCTGAGCAAGCAGCTCTGGGTGTCCCTGCTTGAGCAGGGGTGGCACCAGGTGGCCTCCAAAGGTCCCTGACAGCCTCAGCCACCCTGGGATTCTTTGATTCTGTGAAATGTTGACAGAAGTTAGCCATAAGGATTTTTAGCTTACGTGTAGGCATTGCTTTATCTTTGAAGAAAGCATATGAATGCAAGTTTGTGTCCCTGTGTTTGTATGTCTGCATTATTTTTCCCTTTCTGATTATACAATAAAATGTCATAAAACAGCCATGTAAAAATGCTGATTATAATGTAACCCAAAAATTTTATGATCAGTAACTTTAAGCTATAATTACTAAGGTTCACTTTTTCATCTGTAAAGCTAGAAATACCTGTCCACCACACATATTTTTTCTAGTAGGATATATTTGGCCTAATTAAAATGTAGCAATCTCTGTGAAATATACATTGCTAGCAAAGGAAGGAATCTATCCATGAACCTGTATTGATAAATCTTGGTACTTACAAAATTTACTTTATAACGGAGTTCATGGCCATCACAAAACCTCCCCACAGCCTTCCTCCCTCGTGGGTACACTCGCATGGTAATTCAGGATGGTGCTCCATCAGAAGTGTCACTTTGGGTCATGCAGTTTTGCTCACTGGCAGGAACTGGCTCCAGCGTGAGATGGCCGCAGTGAGACACTGCTTAATTGGGAGCGTCGCTGCAGCAGGGGCCATTGATGGGCTGGGTCTTGCCCGGTGCAAGGTAAGCATCTCCCAGCCCTGCCACTTTGCCACAGCAGCCAAACCCTGCCAGGCTAGAAGCATGCCCTGTCTTCCCCTCCTGACAGGTTCATCACAGGGATATTGACTGCTTGCTCAGCTGCTTTGTTAATGCATAAGCATGAGCTCACAGGCTTGCAGCACAGCTGTGCCAGAAAAGTGGAGTGTGGTGCAGGGATCTGAGCTCCCTGCTGCACTAAAATTGGCCCAGCACGGCACCTGCATCAGCACAGGGCCCCAGTGCTTCGGCCTTTTTCCTCTGGTGATGCAAGGAGCAGGGAGACTGACGCTGGAAGTGAGAGATGTGGCATTATCTCCTTTATCCATAAGGGAGGAAAATAAAGGAAAGAAGGAAGGGAGGGACACTGGGGAAAAGAAAAAAAAAAGAGGAAAGAAGGAAGGGAGGAACACTGGGGAAAAAAAGGAAAGATGGAAGGGATGGATGCAGGGAGGAAAGGGAGGGGGAGGGAGAGAGAGAAGGAAGGAAGGAAGGAAGGAAGGAAGGAAGGAAGGAAGGAAGGAAGGAAGGAAGGAAGGAAGGAAGGGAGGGAGGGAGGGAGGAAGGGAGGGAGGGAGGAAGAAAAAGAAAGAAAGAAAGAAAGAAAGAGAAAGAAAGAAAGAAAAAGAAAAAGAAAGAAAGAAAGAAAGAATGTAGACAGACTTTTTCCAATCTTCCAGTTCTTAAATTTCATGTAACGAATATTTTCTGTTTATAGGTATTGTGTGTTATATAACATGGTTTGCCAAAATATTACTTTCTATACACATATCCACGTTATTTTAAAATCCTTCTGCCTGCAAACAGAAAAATTAAGCTGAGGGCTTACAGGCCACAGGATCTGAACTGAAAATCCATGTCTTGCAGTTTCTAGGTATACACTATTTACCAGCTTAGCCTCTGCACAAATTCAATTGACCCTCCTGAGACAGTTTGGCTGCTGGAGAGATAATAAGAAATCATTAATATTTTTTATAATCTGCAAAATTTTATAATATTTAAGAACATGCTGTCATGGCAATAACTGCTCATGTGAGAGCAGCTCCTAAAAATACTCCTGAATTCATTATAGGATTAGCATATACGTGATCCCTTAAAGAACCATTTCATAAAGTAGCACTTTTGAGGGCCTGGTGCCAATTCATTAAAGTTTTTGGTGCTATAAAATCGCTGGAAGAAAGTCTGTGGTATGACTAGAGGCATTTCCTTTGCGCTAAAGAGGGATCTAACTCATTGACATGTTCAAACTCTCTTTGCACCCCTGGAAAATGTGATACTTCATAAAATGATGTAGTATGGGCAGTGCCCACACACTGTATTTTTTTGTCAACAACAGGAAACTTTCACTTATTTCTATTAACAGCATCCTGAAAATCAGGTCAGACTTGTGGTTTCCAAAATGGCAGATTCATCATTTAACTCAAAATACCACTTATTCACAATATTCAGGGAGTTCTGCTGTTTTATTGCAGGGCAAAGAAAAAAATTAGAGATTTCATTTAAAAATTGGACTCCAAAGGGGTATTCTGATGTTCACCTGGAGCAGCATTATATAATCCAAATGTGATTTTTTACATGCATATATAGTTTCAAAGCAAGAAATATAACCCCATAATAAATCATCGTGAGTGCTTCAGTTGTAAAAAGTTGCTTGCCTGAGCATTGTGTCAGTAGCTTAGTTATGTTCTTCTGGCTGACAGATGTGGAATAGTGTGCAAAGCTAAGACACTGTCACTGTAAGCTTACTCAGCACTTTCCTGGTTGCATTAAAAGTAGAGCTGTCAAAAAGTATCTTGAGACAAATGCTTATTAATAAGAATTATCAGATCTTGCTGGTTCATGGTGAGTCTCGTTTTCATTTTGTAGAAGGGCAGTGATTAATGAAAATTCTGCATGTGGGATATGATTAGGGAAGAGAAGCCCAGCTTTTCCAATAAAAGCAAGATCTGTCCATACAAGCGACATCAAGGCTGAGCTGTGACTCACCAGCCAGAGAGGGAAGAGTGAGGGATGAAAAAGAAGTGGCTCATCTGTTGGAAACGAATTGCCGGAAATCAGTGCTCCAGGACTGGATCTGTCATCTACATGATGTATGAGCCTTCAGAGGCAGAGGCAGATGTCTGCCGAAGATATCCACAAATAGCTATTCTAAATTAGTTTGATGGTAGAAAAGCACAACAATTCAGCATTTCAGGACTGCCTAATCACAGCCCACCCATGTGATGATCCTTGGGCAATATCTTCATCGTGTGTCTGTTTTGTTCATCCTGGGTAAAATGGTTTGGAGCAGAAAAGGTCCTGCCAATTCCATACCTACTTATGGGAAGACTGCTGTAAGACAACTACAGTGGTTATACAGTCTTATATGTCTATAGGACTCTCATTACATGGGTGAAGTACACAGCCACACACACTTGTTCTCTGCTGCAAGGCTCAGATCCACCTGAGTTTCAAGGGGTCCTCATCTGACTTCTAATTTTAAAGCACTCCTCTTTTCCAGGCATCTGGAGAGGCAGAAGAACATTGATTTTTACCATGTTTCTCATCAGGAAGACTTGTCCTTCAAGAGACGTTTCATGAAACCACCACAGTACTTAACACCTTTCCCTCAGCGGCTGTTCTTCTTCTGCTGTTCTGCCAGTAAGAAGATGGAAAATGCAGAAAAAAAAAAAAAAGTTCTCACTCTTCAGGGTATGTCTTCTTTAGCAAAGGCATCTCAAGCTTTCTCGTACAAGCTTTGGCACTAAGGGGAGGAGAAGGACAGAGCTAAATAAGGTTCCCAGGAGCCTGAGCTATGCTGAGAGAACAAATTGTACTGACAGGTGACTGCTCCTCAAGACTTCATGCATTTTCTGAAGAGGCCATAAAAATCATAGAATCATAAAATTTCAGAATCATAGAATATGTTAAGTTGGAAGGTACCCACAAGGACCACTGAGTCAAACTTCTGGCTCCACACAGGACCACCCAAAAATCAGACCATGTCTGAGAGCATTGTCCAAACACTTCTTGAGCTCCGGCAGCTTGGTGCCATGACCACTGCCCTGGGGAGCCTGTCCCAGTGCCCGACCACCCTCTAGGTGCTGAACCTTTCCCTATCACCCAGCCTGACCCTCCCCTGTCCCAGCTCCATGCCGTTCCCTCCGGTCCTGTTGCTGTCCCCAGAGAGCAGAGCTCAGCGCCTGCCCCTCCGCTCCCCTCGTGAGGGAGCTGCAGGCCGCCATGAGGCCTCCCCTCAGCCTGCTCTGCTCTGGGCTGAACAAACCAAGTGAGACACCTGACTGAGAAAAATGTATTTTTCTCTCAAATGTCTTCACCCTTTGTAGCCCATGATTCTCTGCATCATGCCTAAATGTCTCTGTCTCTCAAGCACTTGCTCCCTAGGTTTGCAGGGTTCCACCTGCATAAGTACACTGAAGGACACCTCTTCAATCCCTTTCTTGCCACTTGAGCTCTCTGTACTGGTCTGAAGTTAAGGAATATAGAATATGACCCAAATAATTTAAAAGGTGTATCTTCTACCTGTGTACATTGGTTTTCCTTTCATGAACAAATACAAAGTAGATACTATACCAGGATTTAAAAAAAAAAAGGGGCAAAAAAAAAAACCAAGCATTTATTTTTAAATTTCTTTTCACATTTTAAAGTACAAATACAGTTATTAATAAATATCTTTGGGAAATAATGTTCTAAGATAATAATTTTGTCCATCTGCTCCTCAAAAACTCATGCGTTCTTCTCTATCACTGTAAAATGTCCATGAAAACTTAAATCTGCAACAGCTCTGTGAAAAGTAAAATATTGTAGGAGCTCTTAAAATGTGTTTGTGTGTAAGAGGGGTAATCACTAAATATATAATGGTAAGTAAAAACATCTAATGATAAACTTGTAATACATATGGCACTTTAAATTAGATTTCCTACATTTTAAAGGGATTCTATGAAAAATAGGAAATGCAGATCACAACATACGATTATGTTTGTCCTGTGAGTACTTGAGGAACATGCAGAAGAAAATATGCCCAAGAATGTTTTAATAAAGCTTATTATTTATACAGCTGTTTGAAAAGATGTGTAATGCTGGTCATCTGCAATGTCACATTCACGTTCTCAGTAATATTAAACCACAGCTAACCAAGTTTTTTCAAATATAAATCTGAATGGCAATAGTGACATCGAGTGGTGATCATTGTTAACTGCCACAGTGTATTGCCATGAAACCCCTGCTGATGCCTTCTGTGCTATGACAATCATA
Organism: Cygnus atratus; assembly: GCF_013377495.2. Taxonomy (NCBI): domain Eukaryota; kingdom Metazoa; phylum Chordata; class Aves; order Anseriformes; family Anatidae; genus Cygnus; species Cygnus atratus. Next base: position 134,144,637 of record NC_066363.1, read on the forward strand.
GTCCGGTGAAGTTCCCACTAACTGGAAAAGAAGACACATAATGACAGTACCAGTTGTATAGACTTCAAATAGAATCATAGAATCATAGGAAGGTTTGAGTTGGAAGGTACCTTTAAGACCATCTAATTCCAACCCCACTCCCACCAGACCAGGTTGCCCAAAGCCCCATCCAGCCTGGCCTTGAGCACCTCCAGGGAAGGGTTTGTGCTGCAAACCCTTGTGGAAGGGTTTGTGCTGCACCTGGGTCGGGGCAATCCCAGACATGAGTACAGACTGGGAGAAGAACTCAATGAGAGCAGCCCTGCAAAGAAGGACTTGGCAGTTCTGGTGGATGAAAAGCCCAACACGATCCGGCAGTGAGCGCTTGCAGCCCAGAAGGCCAACTGCATCCTGGGCTACATCAACAGAGGAGTGGCCAGCAGGTTGAGGGAGGTGATTGTCCCCCTTGTGAGGCTCCACTTGGAGTGCTGCATCCAGGTCTGGGGCCCCCAGCACAAGAAAGACATGGACCTGTTAGAGTGAGTCCAGAGGAGGGCTACAAAGATGATCAAGGGGCTGGAACACCTCTTCTACGAAGACAGGTTGAGAGAGCTGGGGCTGTTCAACCTAAAGAAGAGAAGGCTCTAGGGTGACCTTATCACAGCTTTTCAGTACTTAAAGGGGGCTTATAAAAAAGACGGAGAGCAACTTTTTGCTCAGATAATGACAGGACAAGGGGGAACGGTTTTAAACTAAAAGAGGGGAGATTTAGATTAGAGGTTAGGAGGAAATTCTTCACTCGGAGCGTGGTGAGGCACTGGAACAGGTTGCCCAGAGAAGCTGTGAATGCCCCAAACCTGGAAGTGTTCAAGGCCAGGGTGGACAAGGCCCTGGGCAACCTGATCTAGTGGGTGGTGTCCCTGCCTGTGGCAGGGGGGTTGGAACTAGATGATCATTACGGTCCCTTCCAACCCAAGCCATTCTATGATTCTGTGATTAATCATGCACATAAGCACTCACCTGACTAGAGCCATAAGCCTGGCTTTTTACAAGGCTGAGAAGACGTCACTAGACAGCAGGAGGGTAAAGACCAGTAGTCAGGGATACAATAAACCCCGGTGGTTATTTATGGTTCTTATTGAATCCACATCATTTTCATAATCTGTTCTTTGTTTCGTTCTTCACTCCCCTCCCAATGCCCATAACCACAACATGACAGAACTTCTACTAAAATTCCCCAGCTTCTTCAGTTCTCTATTACTATTTTTATTTCTGCACTTAAAAGTGCCATTTCCTCCTTACTGGCCTTGCTGCTTACATGTTAGTGCTGTAGCCTTAGCTGTGAGAGCAGATACCTTCTCTAAGTGCTCTGGCCATTTCCATCAATAAAGCAATAAATCATCTGACTTATTTATGCTTTGCAAGACACTGAAACAGAGCTGCTGCAAATGTATCCAAAAGCTTAGAAGCAGGCCTCTACTCAGTGACAATAAAAATACAGTCTCAACCAGTGCTCCAAAAATGTTGAATGACCACTTTTTTCAAAAGACTATAGGTTGCTCAGGTACTGAGGAGGCTGACAGTGGTCAAGCAGACACAGCTCATAAAACAGCAAATTATAGAAGAGCAAGAGTAAGGCTCTGGAAGGAAGAGGTCTATAAATACCTGAAGGGAGGACACAAAGAAGATGGAGCCATGCCCTTTTCAGTGGAGCTCAGTGCCAGGACAAGAGGCAAAGGACAAAAATAGGAACATGAGAGGTTCCATCTAAACATCTGGAAGCACTTCTTCTGTTCCGTGGGTGGTGGGAGTACTGGCAAAGATTGCCCAGAGAGGCCGTGGAGCCTCCCTACTTGGAGATCTTCAAAAGCTGCCTGGACATGGTCCTGGGCAAGCAGATCCAGTTGGCCCTGCTTAAGCAGGGGATTGGACCAGATGATCTCCAGAGGTCCCTTCCGACCTCAACCATTCTGTGAATCTGTGAACGAGCTTCTTCAGACTAGTTCCCAGAATGTCAATACTACTGTGTAAATCTCAGTTGTTTTCTTGGCCAGCATCTACAATATTTTATTGATGCTTTTATGCTGAGGATGAAAAGGATTCTTATCCTACATACTTCCTCTGGCATTCTGTCTTTGTTTTGTTTATATGTACGCCACAATTTCCACAACATAAATTCTGTCATTTTGAAGGTCGTGTTATAAACTAATTTTGAGTTGATGCTCTTAAAACTCATTCTTTAGAACACTTTCATAAATTTATTTTCTCAGAAATTTGCTGAGATATGGCCCTACAGTAGAGGTTTTTATTTATTGAAAATATTTACATAGGAACATACCTGCAGTTTACTGAACCTGACAAAATTTCTTTCCCATTAAAGACCACAAGGTGGCACGTGAAGCACGCAATAAGCACATTAGAAAGGCTGCAGTGGAAAACTTGTATGCAGTTCTATTGAGATGATGAGCATTACCTGAAAATTCAAACAGTTTAAAAAGCAGTCTAAATTGGGGGGGGGAGGACTGTGTTTTCTTGTCCAAATTCCTTACATTGGAAAAGGAATGAAGTACATGGGTCTTTTATCAAAAAGAGGGTCTGTTATTGAAGGAATTTCCATGATCAGTTCAGAAGTTTGTAAATATACCTAAGATAATTCAAACAAAGAGCATCCAGAATGACTGCTGGAAGAAGCTCTGGAGCAAACCTAGATCTTTGAAAAGTTTCTTTCTAATATAAAAGTATATTTGGGCATTCTGACATAGACATTGGGTCTTGTTACCCACAAGGAAAATTCAGAACAATCTGTAAACTTCAGAAAATTTCTTTTCAATTATAGTGTGGTAAATCTTCATTTTAATGAAAACTCTACTAAAAGTTGTTTGGTTTTTTTTTTTTTTTTTTTTTTTTTAACCATAAACTATATTTAAAAAGCAGCAAAATGACTTCTGGTTTTATTGTGCTACACCATGGAAGGTCTGAGCTTATTCACACTGATGTCTCATTGAGTACAGTGAAAAACCTTTCACTTATGCATGTCTGAATTCAGCCAATTCAGCAGAAATCTTCTGGATGACTTAAAGCTGTGAGGGTGTTAACTCTTAGGAGCCATTGTTGGGGTGCCTTCTTTTCATATATTTCATCCGAGATGACAACACCACATTTGGCCACTGGCAATTAAGAGTGTATTATGTTGACATGTCTAGTTTTCTCAATTGTACTCCAGAGAAAGACCTTTATTTACAAATCATTTCAAATGCATGCCCAAACTGAAAAAAAAATGTCTTTCTGCCCCATCCAAACTACCATCCCAGCCTGTCTGCCATATGTCCCTGTATGATGGTCAGCTCTGGTAACTCCAGGTCTGTTAGATCCCTGTGGGCATTCCACATGCTGGCCAAGTGTCAGCTGGTGGAAGACCCCTACACAAGATCCCCACGTGCCCTGGCCAGGGGACTTGGCAAAGGGTCATGCACATACCTAAACTTTCAGGCAATTTGAACTTGTAGAACATGAGTTTGGTACTCTGTGTATGGGGATTGATAAATGGGGTCCCAAGTTAATATCTGCTTTATATATGTGCTTTTCATGAATATATTCCCTCTTCATTTTTGTTGTTAAGATCTTTTCCTTGAATTTAACCTCTCCCATACTATTATATTTATGATGAAAATATGCCTTACATATTCCCAGATGATACATGCTAATTAAGTATACAAACAGGAAAAGAGGGCCATGTGTTTATGCCTGAAAACCAAGGAAATGATTAATACAGTTGATTCACTTTGCCTTACTATAAATTCCTCAGCATAATGGTACATAGGTATCATTTCTAAAAGCCATAGACCTGCAGTAGAATAGTCATCAGGAATCACCTGCTCTTAAATGAACGAGAACGAACTGCACCTACTAACAAGATGACTAAGGCTTGGATTATCAGGGAATGCTGAGGAATGTTGTAGTCAACAAACATCAGAGACTTTATGTCTCAAGGCAAGGCAAGGCAAGGTGGAGAAGAGAAAATGAGAAAAGAAAAAAATGAGAGGAGGAGAGGAGAGGAGAGGAGAGGAGAGGAGAGGAGAGGAGAGGAGAGGAGAGGAGAGGAGAGGAGAGGAGAGGAGAGGAGAGGAGAGGAGAGGAGAGGAGAGGAGAGGAGGTGTTAGCATTACCATTAGTTTTATATAAGTAAAATAACAATTCATTAAGTGAAAAAGGACATATTGGAAATGATTCAGAATTGTAGAACTTGGACAAGATTTGAACGTGCTCAAAGCCTGAAGAGTTTCAAACCTGGAGCTGGGAATGGGGGTGGATGCTTCTATTAAGAATTCAGTCTTGTACAGCACTAAACATGCTCAATTCTAATTTCAGGTACCGATAAGCTGCATCTTAATTTGATTTCAAGGTGCATAGGTTCATTGTCAAATAAACATGACAATTTTTTACCCTTATTGAAGGGCCAACACAGAATGCAAAGAAAGTAAATGCAAATGTTTAATATTTTCAGCCCCTACTTCACCACCTTGTTCTACGCACCCACTTGATTTTTTGGACTTCTCCAGTCTTGCAGTAAAGTAATGAATGTTATCCTTGATGATTCTGTCATGACTGACAGCTTGACAGCTATTTGGAGAGAACTGTAGCTTCCCAAGTGGCAGGACAGAGCTCCAACAGATTATGTACTTCTGGAAACTGTAATTACCGACCTGGGAGATTTTTGGCACTCGAGACAGTGTTTTGCATCAAGTTTCCAGCACTTGTGTAATAGTTTGGATTTTAAAAGAGAGAAAAGGAGGAAAAAAGACACAAATTTTGTTCCAAGGAACTGCTGAAAGTAAATTTTCCAGTTCACTATTGGCTTATATCATTATTCATTTTTTAGCCACCTTTTGTGTGAAACATCAAGAACACTGGCATTTGAGACTGAAAATCATAATAAAGGTTAAAACCCAGAGGCAGAGGGGCAGAAGTTGAAGCACCTGAGGATATACACCACCTAAGTAACGATCATAGAATGATCCTGAATGTCGGAGACCAGATTAGCATGGATTACTTGTGTTAGTAAATTCAGAGGTGTCAAGGAATGCTCCCAGGCACTCAGACTGCTGCCAGAAGATTGATCTGTTACAATAATCCCTTGTGGCTCACAAGAAATACCATTCTCCTAAGCAATCCCCATGCTTCAGGTGTTAAGAGCCAGGAACTGTTCTTAACAGACCTTTTTGGTGCAGGTTCTCTGTTGTGGATGGGTAAAAGTCATCCCACATGAGCTGGCCTTGGTGTTAAGGAACGGCCCAGGGCATGTTGCATTTATTACCATGGGTGCAGTTATGAGGAGACCTGGGCTCCATTTGGCCTTGGAGAATCCAACACAGCACATGCTGAAAAGGCTACATAGAAGGAATTACCACAGTGTTACTGTGTCAAAGCAGAATACATCAAATCTTCCCCTCTTTCCCTTCCTGCTTCTCTACCAAGCTTTTGTCTCTGCATCATTTCCACACAGAAGGCTTCAGTGGGTTCATGCAGAGCAGGTGGCTAGGAAGACTAGGAAGAGGGCTGGCATCATAAAACTGGACAGATCCCACAAGCAACAGGAGAAAAAGGAAATCTAGGTGATAATAGCAAAATAAACAAACAAATCAGCAAAATGATTCAAGAGTGGGGTGGCTTTTTCAAACTAATAGTGCTGAAAAGAAATATCATTTATCTTCAAGACAGCTCCTGAGTTTATCCTGACGTTATACCTGGGACTTGTCATCACCATATGGGCACCATCGCTGCTGAAGCACAGCATGGAAGTAATGGATGACTCAGAAGTATTGTTCTCCCAAGGGCTCCCTCCCTCCAAACTGCTAGAAAAGCTCAGAACAGCTCTGCCCCTTTGCTCAGTCAGCTAGGTAGTATCGACATGTTGCAATAGCTGGGTACATGTACTTTCATGCAGATCTCTTCATGTAAAATTGTGTAAACAATCACTTAAAACAATATGCAATAACTTCCAAAAGAATTCAGATGTTCTGCCATTCAGGCACAGCCCAGCTTATGTCTGGCACGTGCTAGCAAGGACGAGTGAAGGCTGGTCTGAAACCACACAGGTGATTGCAAAAGGTATGGGTTTCCACGGTGCTCCCCCGTTGCAGTGCTCATTAACCAGGGATCTGTGCATGTGTACCACTATATTGCCAGGGTGACAGCAGGCAAAGCGATCCCAGCCAGAAGCTGAACACACAACATTTTGTTTTGGAAGATATCAGGACTGGAAACAATTTCTCACTGATAAGAACAAGTACAGTTGAAGAAGTCAATATCAAACTCCTTTATTCTTCGTATGTGGATAATACAAAATATTCATAAATACTTTGAAGAGAAAATACTCCTTAAACGAACCTATTATAAAACAAATACACATTCTCTTTTCATTTAAAAGCTTGTTAAATAAGCATTCTATTTTCATTTAAAAGCTTGTAAACACCACAAAAAGCAAGGACAAAGATGCTGCTATTACTGAATGAAAACATTTTCTAAAACATAATCCTTTATTCAACTCTAAATATACATATAAAATTCAGGATCTGTGAGTAGTTAAGAGAAAAATAGCATCTGTTCCTCAAATGTTTCAGAATATTTAATAGGTAATGAGGTCTGTCATGCTTAAATCCAATGGTCAAAATATAGTAAAGTTCTATGAGAGATATAACAGCGAAATACAGAAGTCCATGTTCTAACTACTGTCACACTTCTCTGTTACTTCATATACTCATCTAAATAGTTTTATCTAAGTGATACAGATTAGTGTACTTAAGATTAGCATTTTCCTGTCCTCAGGTGAGTCATATGCAATAAATCATGATAATGGATATTAAATGTTACATGTTCACAGAAAATTGCATTAGTGACCCGAGTAAGTGTTCAATTATCTTCATATGACATAGCCATTTCTGCTATATGATTTTAATCATTTACCATTTACTTTTTTTTTACAACCTTGCTAAAAATACAGCAGCTTGCTATACAATCCTCCCCAGACTTTGTGGGCCAGATAACAACTCCGTTTTCCTGGGCCTGCCATTTTAAATCCTGCCATAAAATCCTACTTGCAAAAACCCTGCCACTTAAATCCTGCCATTATCCTATTTGCAAAGTACCTGTAAATACCACCAAAAAAAAGGTAGTCATTAAAAAACAAAAACAACAACAACAACAAAAAGGAAGGTCAATACTTCTTAAATTCACGACAGAGAATTACGTTTATTACAACACTGATCACGGTATAAGGAAAATTACAATAAAAATACCCTTTTTGTTCTGGACCTGCACTTATCTCACTATCTATGTGGAAATTCCCATGTGAAGAAGCGAGGCAGACCAAAGACTTCTTCAGAATGCAAATGATCAATGGGAATTCTCACAAATAATCAGCCAGTTAAAAACTCAAAGAAGAAACCAAGAGGCAGCTGCTTCTTTGCTCCATGGCCTAAATATTCTATCATTTAGAAACAGTATTTAACAAAAGCTTCAGTTTTATCAAACACCTGATCTACCCTGCGAAGCCCACGTGAAGAGGTACCCTATCTATAGTCACAGTGAAGGATTTTGAAACTTCTCTTTTAGTACCACGGAGTACCTTTTTATTATTATGTCCATTAGATAACAAGCAATGGGAAAGGCACAGCTTGCTGCACCAGGTCATTTATCACCTGACACAATGAGACAGATGGTGAATTACGAATTACATCACCTCATTCAAATGTGGCAGCAGCACTGTCAGAAACAGTGTAGACTTAATTAGGCTACAAAAAAAAAAAAGGTTACTGCATAAATAACATATTAAAAGGTTATTATCACATATACTAGCAGTTGTTTTTATTAGCAGTTTTTTTATTATTTATGCATCTTCCTATTGCCAACTGCACGTTTTCAAATCACAGTTTAATGGGCTTGTGTTTGCTAAGGGCCTCTGCAATAACAAGCAAAGCTGTTTTGACAGCCAGCCCCAGGAACAGGAGTAAAGCACCAACCTACTTTTCCTCCCCGGTCCCATGCTCAGGACCTAAATCCTGACCTCCTTTATCCTGGGGTTGTTCAGATAGAAACAATCAAAATTTACCCAGAATGTTTACTTGCTTGCTGCTCTAGAACTTCCTACAGATTTAAATACTTCACATGGTTCCAGTGTACTGGGGTAGAAAATACCAGTGCTTAGAGAGAGATGTGGTCAAGCTTCTTCTAGTGAGCACTGCATCCCACTAACATTCGATGGGGATACGCAAATTGGACTGGCACAAGCAGCTTCAACACACATTACCTCCAGAAGTCCAGTCCCATCACGCTTTTCTTCTCTAAGACCACGTGCTGGGTAAGTCCATCGCACACTCATCACTGATGGGAGTTGTATGTCCTGCACAAGCAAAGTCTGAAGTGCTGCTATGGTTGCATAAGCAGATATGTGGAAGTTTACACGACAATGCTTATTTTCTCAATCTTCAGCATATTCAAAGAGGAGAAGCTAATTGGAGTCCAGCAGGCAGTTACTGATTATCCTTAAATCTGCTGAAGATTTTTCCTGGCGGTCACTTGGCATTTATTGCAAAAAGGGACCCTGATTACATTTAGAGATACCAAAGGGATTTAAACTAAAAATCAGTAGCACAGGAAACAAACAAACAAAAAAGTTAAAAATTTTTTACATGTGATAAACTGCTGAAACAAGTTAGGTCTTGTATTGATTGAGAAAAACAACTATAAAGGTATTTCTCAACAGTGGTTAAAACTGAGTGATTAAAAGGAAAATCAACTGCATGTATTGTGACTGAGCATAATGAAAGTCTTTCAGGCACAAGGCCATGAACCGATTTATGGTTGGAAACAGAAAGTCAACAGGTATTGTTACACAGCTTTCCTGTAAGCCATTACAACATAGATTTAAAGACAATTGCACTGTTAATCTAAAAATCAGGACATCACAGACAAAACTTCAATTGATACACAATGTATTTGAGTTTTACAATCATTAACAGTTTCGGCAGAATTTCAAAGGAATGATTTAAGATTTTTTTGGAATTACTTTGTATTTTAGCTGCAATTTATGTCACTTCACTTGATGAAAATTTAAGCCGATTATGATGTCATTTAAGTTATCTGACAAAATGAATCTAAATTTACTAAAGGAAAAAGAAGGGGGTTTCCAGAAGCAGCGATATTTTACTCTGATTTTTCCCTTGGTAGCCAGCCTCTTGTTTTGGGAACTCCAAGTCACCAGTTTATCTTCTTCAAACTTCTGTTTTAGAGTGTCAACAAAACAGGCAGCTCACCACAGTGCTACAGTCACAGAACGTGAATCACAGGATTCCTCTTCCCCTTCCACCCTTACTGGCAAGTTTGTCTTCAAGCTCTGACAAAATTCCCGAGGACCTGTAGAAAGCAGCAACTAGCTACTTACTCCCGTTACTCATCCTGTTTTCATACGGTATCTTAAAAAGTTTTAGTATAGTGATAATCATAATCTCTTAATGGGAAATACCACACGTATGGAGTTACAGAGGGGTTTTGTAGCACATGCTCATTGTGTATGTCCATTGCATGTTATTTTCTTAAGGAAACAAAATCTCCTATATAACAAAGCCAAAACAGGATGACAAATAGAACTACTGACATGGTAAATACAGAAAAGCATATATTTATATTAATGTCTAAAATCTCTGTATTGCAAACATTGCATCGAAATTATACTTCTGCGTAATCATCTAGTGTGCCTGAAGGATACAGACCAAATGAAAGCTGAAAACAGGACACTTCAGGACTTGCTTTATTTGCTTTTTGGCACAGGTTGCCCAGAGAAGCTGTGGATCCCCATCCCTGGATGTGTTCAAGGCCAAGTTGGATGGGGCTTTGGGCAACCTGGCCTGGAGGGAGGTGTCCCTGCCCATGGCAGGGGGTTGGAAATGGGCGATCTTTAAGGTCCCTTCCAACCCAAGCTGTTCTGTGATTCTACAACTCTATGGGCTCTAGGCCTAAACAGAGAACTGAAAAATAATTGTCATGCCTCCAGCCGCACGCTGTGACGTATCACCCAATATCACAGCCTGAAAACTTGGCTTCTTTCCCTCATTCTCTGCTCCCTACCCACTACGTGGCGAGAAGAGGGAAGGTGAAAGCCACAAACAGCCCAAGGTCCATACACGTTAAGGCGAGGCATCGTCTCTGTTCACCTCCGCTCACCCTGTTTGGAAGGGTGGCTGTGAAACTGCCTCTCCTTTGTGGAAAGCCACAGACTTCTAACTCCGAAATAAATCACTTTTAACGAAAAACGTGACTCGGTGCCGGGCCGTGCAGCACCTTCCCACTAACCCTCACGTCAGGTTACCTCAAACCCATCGGCTGAGCAGGCAGCTCGGGCCGCGCGGGCAGGGCCGGCGATCGCCTTCTGGAAATTTCGGCAATGCCTCTCCTTGTATCGCCGCTGTCGCGATAAATCCCCGCGGGACAGCCGCGGAGGGGCCTGACCGCTGTCCTTGGGGAAGCCGCTCCTCGGCGGGTGCGGGGGCTGGCGGGGAGGCGGGCTGGGGTGTGGGGAGAGGCGGGGAAGGACGGCGAGACGAGTCGGGGCGGCCGGGCTGGGGCGCTGTGGGCTCCGCAAGCGCCCGGCCCAGACACGGCGTGGCCGCCCCCGGCACCGCGGGGACCTACGAGCAGCACGGAGCCGGCCCCGGCCCTGGAACCGGCCGAGGATGAGCGGCGGGGAGGGCGGCGGCCGGGCGGGCGCCATCAGCTGCTCCCTGCCCGCCGTCCCCTCCAGCAAGCTGCCCGACCTGCGCTTCCTCAGCCGCGGCGCCTACGGCACCGTGTCGGCCGCCCGGCACGCCGACTGGAGGGTCCCGGTGGCCCTCAAGTGCCTGCAGGGGCCGCTGCTGGACAGGTAGCGGGGCGGGCAGGGGGGTGCCGGGGGCTGGGGAGGTCTGGGGAGGGTCCGGGGGGACACGGGGTGGCAGGCGGGGCCGCCTCAGCGCGGGCGGTGGGGGGACGTGGGGCGGCCCCGGTGCTTCTTCCTTTTGGGGTGCCGAAGGGGGTGGTGGTGGTTTTGCCCCAAGTCTCGCCGTAATCTTAAATACCAGGTGTACAGACCCCCGCATAGTGCTGGTTTTCACTAGTTCGTCAGCTGGTAGCGATCGCGTTCCCTTTTCCTGGGGGTCAAGTGGCAGCACGTTTATTGCCGAGCTGTCACCCCAGCAGGAGGGAGCAGCTTTACAGCCATCTATGCCTCCTTCGCTCTCTATAATGCCAATTTTTTACCATATCGATGCTAGTTTGCCTCTCCTTAGGGTGTTGCCTCCTGTTTCTTCTGTAGGTGTCTTTCATCTTTACTGCTTCAGGTTTCTTTGATCCGGTGTGAGGCAGATAGGCAGCTGAGACACGCGGGTGTACGTGTGTGCTTGTGGGCTTGCACGCTTAAACCAGCAGGACACGGGTGTAAAAATGTGTCAGCTGTTCCTCCGTTCACAAGTTTTTTGGGTTTGGTTTTTGGAAGGGTTACAAGCTAGCCCAGAAGACTTCTAATCCTGTGACCCAATATGCTAGAATATAAAATAAGAGGTTGGATGGCTTAGAACAATTTATTCCCCAGGTGTGTGTAATACACAGGCTTTATCTCTGAAATCTTGCCAGAATGAAGCGAAGTCTCAGTTATGTTTTTAAGCAGAAGCATTGTGCTGTTGTTAAGTTTACTGGTTTCATTTTCATTAATGTAAATGTCTTCTTAAATCCCCACAAATCAGAAATGCAGTGTTTTGTTCTCTGAACTCACTTGGGAGAAAACAGTAAATATTATTTTTAGCCTTGCTAGGATTTAGATTACTGTGACATCTAACCTGTGAAAACTTGACAAAAAGGGCAGCCAGGGTAATCAAAACAACCCAGTTAACAACCTTATACTATGCAAAGCTCAGAAATATTATCAGAATAACCAAAAGCTGCAGTAAACCTGCTCTAAGTCTCTGCAGCAAGTAACTTGTGGGTTGTACTGTAGGCAATATAACATACCATCCTCAAAAAGCTGCCGTGAAAACGGAAGACCGGAGAGTTGACAGTGCAGTTAATCCTTCCAACCAGGAAGCCTGTGCTGTGTATCGCAGAATTTGGTGTGTGACCTGCCCAACAGCAAGGCAGCCTGGGAGCCGCTGTGGGCTCCTGCTGGTTTAGGCATTGCTCAATGCCCCTCTGGTGTGGAGCAGACAAAGGTGAAGTGACTTACAGGCGCAGGAATAAACCTCCGCGTGTTGCAACTCCTTTCCCGGTTACAGCAGAATCCCATGCAGATGTGCCTCGTGGTCTGGGAAAACCCCTAATTTTTCTCAAACCTATTTTTTACTAGAGGGAGGGAAGGAGCCATGCGTTTTGTCCCATGCTTTTCCTGAAGACTGCCTTTTTACTTTGATCACTACCTAGAGTTTTCCAAAACAGAAGTTTTTTTCCGTCTCAGAAACAAGGACCAACAACTAGCCTTAATTTAACATACCACTAAATTCTAACTTTTGCTGTCATAAAAGCAGCAGGCTTTAGTTCTCTAGGCTTCCATTTTTCCCCATATACTCTGGAGGCCTTTTCTTTGCGAGGACTACATCTACACTGAGCAGTCCACATTCCTCTAGACCCATAGGTCTGTGCTCTGAGCTGGATGGACACAAAGCAGCTCTCACCTGGGAGCTGTATCGCCAGGTCGATACGGCGCTGTGCTGAGTCCTGATGGGCATGGACTTGGCTTGGATGCCGCCTTGCCCCAAGCTCAGCTGTACAGCTGCTGAATCAGGCTGGCTCACATCCAAAGGCTCAGTCTTAGATGTGCTGTAAAAGTCCCATGTTTGGTTATCTTGCAGATGTACTTGTACCTGTACCAGTCCCCATTGGTGTAAAGTCTAAATCTTATTTTTTTTGCTTAGACTCCTTCATGGTCTGAGTATCCTCACTGTGGGATATTTGAGATATATGCTTTCTGAGTTATAATATACAATTTGAGATATAATATGATTTGAAATACAAAGCACGCAAAAAAAATCTTTTCAATTTTCGGGGATAAAGGCATACTTATTTTTTAATATGACTTGACCTTCACATACTGTATGCTGCAAGGTCTGAAGTTGTAATGATGCATCAAATTCACGCTTATGAGGAGATTTGACAATAACAAAGGGCATTCATACCACCAAATTCAGGTGTTGGTCTCTCTCTGCTCCCCGTGCAATCAAAGTGTTTTGTTTTGTTGGTTTTTTTTGCAGAGGGCAATTCAAAGCAGGAGCTGAATTGAAAGGAACAATTTACATGAAAACATAACATAGCTGGTCCTTCCTTTTCCTTCAGAAAGTGAAGGCGTATCCCTTTAACCAGTACTATTTTAGTGCACACCAGTGTCCTCTAAGTTAAAATACTGGAAAATCACGAGACAAGTATTAAAATCTCCGCTCTGTAGGAGATAAATAGTGGGCCATAGTGGACACATAGTGTTTGAAGATGGACAGTAAAACAGGACAGGTGCAGTTGGTTGTTGCTGTTCTGGTTGCTCAGGATGGTGCCAGTTGGAGTTCTGATGGTATTCTTATTTACTGGAAACATGGTTGAAATGTGTTGTGCAAATAGAGATACTTGTGTAGAACAGCAAAACTAGGGAAGTTGTTTGGTATTTGCAGATTCTGAGTTGTCTTATAGCAAGCATCTTGTTACCAAAGTGCAATGTGGTAGGAAAAAGTACTGAAAGGTGGTGGTGCTGCATATAGATACATAGCTTTTTAAACAGAATGTAGGGAGCCTTACATTTGCTTAGTTTCCTAGTAATGGTATGTTAACCTTCTTTATTTTCTTTTATTTTCTTTTTATTTAAGTGATAGAAATCACCTTCTAAAAGAAGCAGAGATATTGCACAAAGCCAGGTTTAGCTACATTCTGCCGATTTTGGGAATTTGCAATGAGCCTGAATTTCTTGGGATAGTAACGGAGTACATGACTAATGGATCACTAAACGAGCTTTTACATGGGGTAAGTGCACTCAAAGTCGTTAAATCGTCCCTGATTGTTTTAAATAGACTGTGATTTCCATACTTAAGGGGAGTAGTATAGTAAAGTTTATTATTAATAATACTTCAAATTAAAGGACAGTCACTGGTAGTTTATGTTGCTCATATAGACTTTCTGTACCCCCAAAGGGCAACAAATCTCAGTAGACTTTATTTGTATCGCACTTTTTCCTGTAATGTTGTAATCTATAACAGGCTAAATGATGAATTATTGTGTACGATCACTTTTAACATCTCTGTTGTTCTGTAATTAGAAGCTGAAATACTTGTGCTTACTTTAATCTGGCTTTCAGAGCTGTTGGCAGTGTAAATATCACAAAAAGACGACTGTTTACTGAATTTGAAACTTTTTTTTCTTTTTAAAATAACATTTATAGAAGTCAAATATTGCTAATCTAAACAAATATTTCTACCAGGTCTTACTCTCAGGAGTAAGTTCTCCTGTGCTGAACTCTCAGCTGCTGCAATTAGGTTCACAGAATCACAGAATCGTCTAGGTTGGAAGAGACCTCCAAGATCACCTAGTCTAACCTCTGACCTAACACTAACAAGTCCTCCACTAAACCATATCACTAAGCTCTAAATCTAAACGTCTTTTAAAGACCTCCAGGGATGGCGACTCAACCACTTCCCTGGGCAGCCCATTCCAATGCCTAACAACCCTTTCAGTAAAGAAGTACTTCCTAACATCCAACCTAAACCTCCCCTGGCGCAACTTTAGCCCATTCCCCCTCGTCCTGTCACCAGGCACGTGGGAGAATAGACCAACCCCCACCTCTCTACAGCCTCCTTTAAGGTACCTATAGAGAGCAGTAAGGTTGCCCCTGAGCCTTCTCTTCTCCAGGCTGAACAATCCCAGCTCCCTCAGCCGCTCCTCGTAAGACTTGTTACGAGGTTGGTCCAAGCTAATGTAAAGCTACTGTAGCTGTGTATCAATAGCACTGCAGTCTCTTCTGTACCCTTAATCAATACCTGCCTATGCCTTAAAGAGCTCATCTCTGTATTTGACACAAATACAATAGTGTTAAGGTAACTTTTAAGATTTGAGTTTCCCTGATTTTTTGTTGTTGTACTTATATTTCTAAAAGTAGTGTTTTGTGGTTAGTTTCACCGCTTTTTTATTTCCCCAGTGTCAGTAGCAGGTATGATTCATGTCTTTCTTTGTGCAGTACTCATAGACCATGGTTTACAGATTTCATATAGTTCATCTGTAACTCATATTTCCATATGAGTAATTATGAGTAATACGGTAAATGTCCTATACAAATTATGTATAGCAGTCATGAACTGTATGAATGTTAGGGGATTGGAAGTATAACATCATAACATGCGTGATTAATATTTATGTATTTGTTTTAACAGCTAGCCAGTATCAATGTGCAGTTAATGTAATATATGTTTTAAAAGATTACTGCTTGTCCAACTCACTTTCTTATTATTATGAAAGCCTTTGTGTTATCTTGTCAGATCAGAACAGAGGATTATATTCTGGTTTTGTGGTTTTATTTTGGCAGAAAGATATGTATCCCGACGTTCCCTGGTGCCTGAGATACCGCATTCTTTATGAAATTGCTTTGGGAGTAAACTATTTGCACAACATGAATCCTCCATTGCTGCACCATGACTTGAAAACCCAGAATATTTTGCTGGATGATGAGTTTCATGTCAAGGTAGAGTTATTTAATTCTTATGTTTCTCAGCATCCAGAATGAGCCAAAGTGTTTAATTACTGTAGCTGGAGAAGACTGGGGTTGTCACCACAGAGAAGGGACATAGCTGTATGCCAGATGTTTGATTTTTATCTTTTCAGACAGAACTTAGAAATTCTTTGGAAAGCTCTGTTTTGTTCAAGTGTGGATTTTTGATCCATCTAAACAAAGACCAGAACTCCAGAATATGGGCTGCTTCCGCTATAGCAGTGTTACTCAATAGCGGCGACACTTTCTGATGACAGCCTCCCACAAGTAGCTCTGTCTGGCCCTTTCTGAGTAGAAAATAGAAAGTTTTCCTGTCTGAGATGCTCAGGCAAGTTAGTTCTAGAGGTCAGAAAAAACAAACTCTAATGTTAACACCATTTGATGCTTATCATTCAATATGCATGTTTATTTTATTAGTGTAGTATAAGAACATGTAAAACAACTTCAAAATTTGGACATGCTGAGATGGCTCTTTCAAAGCTGCTAGAACAAGCAAACATACGTGAAGAAGTAATGGGTTTAAAACTTGAATTCTGTCTTTTAAAATATCATTGCCATGATGTGAAAAAGAGATTAAAAGTACTTCTGACAAAATGGTTAGGTGATTCTTTAATTGCAAGAGGTCTTCTGTTAATGAAATAAAAATGTAAGCTTTGTTTTCCCTTCAGATCCTCTGTTTTTTACATTGGTAGAATGTACTACTCATGTACACGAGAAATAAGAGGTATCTTACACCTAATTTAATCTTGAATGGCTACTGCTTCAGTTAACGTGAGATTAATCTTTCTGTTGGTCATTTGAGCAAAGATCAAGGATGCAGTGCTGATTTCTTCTTTCTCCGTTGCAAAGACATTTTCCTTGGCAGCAAGGCAGCTTACGCAGCATTCCCTTCACTCACGCCCTCAGCAGCTCATACCTCCTCCCACTCAGCTCTGCTAGTGTCACCATCTCTAGAGCTTCCTGATAAACCTGACTGGGAACTGGCCCAAGTAATCCACGCTTTTGTTTTTTTATACTCTAGCAGCACTGGTGCGGTCTGGTTCACTGCCTGACCGCATATAAACAGTTGCTTTGCTAGAGTAATAGGAAGGAAGGTTTTTTGGGCTGTAGCACAGTTCTCTGATTTAGGACAGCTGGCAGGAATTGCAAGGAAGGAAATCGCATGTGCTAAACAGAAAAAGTATTGTACGTGTATAAAAGCAACACCATTCATAGAGTGCTTCTGACTGTATCAGATCTACTGAATGAACAAGATAACCTGACCTGTAACAGCAAGGAAAGATTCAGTGCATGAGGTGTAAAGAAAACAAGGGTATTGTTTATACTCTCCAGAAAGCTTATTTCTATTACATCAATTGCTCACACAGGCATCTCTGAAAATTACTTTGCTCTGATACAAATGCTGAGCAAGTCCAGAGGTCATTGCTGCCTACATACATATATTTCTCCCTTGCATGTTGGACACTGCAGCTCCACCAGAAGGCCTGTTCTTCTGACTGTGCATCTCCCTGCCTGTAATCTCGTCTGACGTCCTGCTCCTGCCTGGTGGATGTCTGGGAATGTTAACTAAGTCAGTTAATTCTTGATGTAGTTGTACTGTAAACTCTGTAGGAAGGGACAAGGAGACTATTTTGGGATGGCCCCAGAGGTCACGGTAAACAAAATATTTGGTGATTTCTTGCAGCACAGAATTTCAGAATACCAAATTAGTTAATCTGAGATTAATGCTTCATAGTTTTGGGGATGAGGTGGGCTGTCCTAAAATTGTTTTGTAAGAGCAATTGTCCCAGGATATGTGCAGGCTAAGTTGCATAGAGCTATTATGATCCTTATTAACTTTGTGCATTCTAGACAGCCAGTGAGCTGGAAGTACTCAGTGTCTTTTGGTTTGCTTATTTTCTGTGAAAGAAAGTGATTTTCATATAGGACAGGCTTCCACCATAGATACCCCAGCCACAGAGTATGTGAATCCATCCTTAAAAGAACAACAGGACAGGGCAGTGCTGTAGGAATAGTGTGAGTCATGAACTGGGAATGTTTTCTGCACTGGAGCGGGTGTTTCCTGTTGTTAAGACAAACACATACTTTTTATGTGTCAGGTTAAGGATTTTAAACAAGCTGTTCCTTCAGGTGTATTTGAGGAATTTGTAACAAGGGTTAACAGATAAATCCAGTTCTTAGAACAACTGCTCTGTCCTTTCCAGATTGCAGATTTTGGCATGTCAAAATGGCGTGTCATATCCATGTCGCAATCACGCAGCGAAACTTCCTTGCCAGAAGGAGGGACCATCATCTACATGCCACCTGAAGATTACAATCCCAGTCAGAAAACCCGGGCAAGTGTGAAACACGATATCTACAGGTAACCCGTGCTGTCCTCAAGGGGACTTTCCAATCTGAATCAAATCTGAGTTGCTGAAATTAGGTTTTAACATGTTTTCAGCAATTTTATTATTTTCAATGATGTTGAAAGAGTCTAAGCAAAATGAATCAGGAAAAAAGAATCAATTGGTAGCTGGAGTTGTTGATTACCCATTTCTCTAGGAAACACTGTGAGAAGTATAATACTCCAGAGCTTAAACTAGAACTGTGAAAAGAGACAGAGGAGACTGGTTCCTTTGAATGAGAGTGTATACATACAGGGAATGTGGGGAGGAAAAAACTGTTCACTGTTACCTTGCTTCACACGCCTTTGTAATTTGTGTGCATCAATTAACATAATTGCAGAATGTACTGGGGGGAAAGAAGAAAAAAAAATTTTTTTTTTTGGAAGGGGTTAGGAAAAACAGGGTAATGGGGTTGGAGGAAGTTTAGAGATCTCCTGTCTCTCACTATCTCCAAATAGAGATCTACTTAAGGAGTAGCTTACTTTATCAATGTTCAGGTAGATTTGCTTCAGTCAGTTCTGAGTTATAGCTGAAAGTAGCAGAGTGGTGGCTACCTGTATAAGAACAGAAATGGCTGTTAGGATATTAGAGTTATGATCAGCTAATTTGAAGAGGTTCACAGAGCTCAAAGGTTATTTGAGCAATTGTGGAGGGAATTATCATACACAGATGGAGATTTAGGAGGTATGAAGAGGCGTATCACTGTGACAAAGTCCATCTGTGTTGCGCTCTACCATCTTCAATTTCAGCTGTCTGTGACAGGGTTGTGTTTTGGTGGAAGATAAATCAGCCTCAGAGGGACTCACTGACATCCAGAGAGACCATTATTTCTTTTAATTATCCTTTTACTTTTGAAGAGCACACGAAGTTCTTTGACATTCTGCTTTCCTCACCCTTTGAGGAGAAAGTGTGGACTAGGTAGACATTGAAAAGGAATACCAATGTATTATGGAGAAAGAAGTAGCAGTGTGAAGTTATGGCTTCTGCTTTTAGAGGATTTGAAAGTATGGATTTTGTATTAATGAGTGAGTGGAGATGAGGAAGATAAATGTTAGGAAAAAAAGTTGCGTGTAGAAGAACAACGAATGGGAGAAAATAAGAGAGAAAAGGTAAGTAGATCTTAGAAAACTGTTAAATCAAGAAGGAAATGGAGATTATTGAGGAGAGAGAAAAGAAACTAAGGAAGTACAGCGAAAACAGATGGAAGTTCAAGGCAGGAAAATGTAGGGGTAGAGAGACAGTGGAGGAAATGACCACCAGAAATATCACACACAAAGACCAGTGACCAGGGTCGGAAGGAGGTGCTGTGAAGCAGAAATAAGAAAGGAGAACATGAATACAGTAAAGGGAGTATCAGCAAGAAGTGGTATGCTGTGGTGTTACAGAACAGAGAGAATAATCTTTAATTATAGAGAGATTCCAAATTGAATGAAAGGTTGGGTGTCTGATTAACAGACTACAGAGGATAAAACAATGTTGGTGAGATATTAAAGCTAATTTATGATCTTTCTAAAGAAACGAATTGTTTAAAGAAAAAGCATCCAAGCCGTATTAATTTTTACAAGTAATAATTTGCCATGCCAAATAAATCAGCCTGCATGAATTTCTCAGGAATGCATCAAAAGCAGCCTTTCTAACAAGGACTGTTCTTATTAAAAGTTATTGAAATTATTATTAACATTGAAAACAAAATACTGTGAATGGAATAAGTAGTTAGGAAAGCTTAGTTTAAATGATTGATTTTAAGCTTCAGTTATTTCATTCTGACTTAATTTTTTTCATTTTTGCCTAGTTGGCAGTTGTTAATTTGTTTAATGTTTCTGGGAAGTTAAATGTAGCCCGCATGCAAAATTTGGTACTTCTTGGTGATCTAGGAAGATGCTATCTTTGTGTAAAGTTACTTCAGTAGTTAAAAAGAATGTTTACTTAAGAAAAACATAATTCTTTGCATTGTATCATTTTTTCTTATGATTTTTGTAAAATGGCTTCAATGGAAATTGGATTAAATTTTTTAAATATTAAACTTTACAATTTCAGATCTACATTTTTTTAAATAAATGTTTACAATCAATTTTTAAACACAATGAGAAACTTTGGTTGAGAAGGTAGCTTTATAATGTTTGACATTGGAAATGACACTCTTGAGCAAAAATACTCACTGCTTACTCACTTCAGGCTTAGAACTGCTAGATTTATTCGTCATGCCAAGTTCCTATTCTTATACAGAAAGCCAGATCTGTTTTCTTTACATTATTTTTAGTTTTTTGTTTGCTTTATCTGCACTGATTTTTTTATATAACTTAAGTCAGTGTTGCACTTAAGTAATCTAATTTAAGTTAAAAACTTCTTTAGAATTACCTTTATATTAATATGTCCTGATGACTGAAGAGAGTGACTAGTCTGCTAAAGATGGAGCAGATTTGTATGCACTGGGCCACCTCCATTCCTGTTAATGTGAATGGAAAAGAATGTCACTGGTTTGAGTGAGCAGATGTATGTTCAGTCTGTTGCCTGTCTGTCATTCAGAATGGTCTTCACAAAGTGGCTGAGGCTGGCAGGGACCTCTGGAGACATCAGGTCCCACCCGTGTCCAAGTAGGGACACCCAGAGCAGGGTGCCCAGCACCACATTCAGGCAGCTTTTGAAAGTCTCCAAGGAGGAGACTCCACTGCCTCTCTGGGCAAGGTCTTCCCAAAAGTCTCTTTCATAAAGTGAATGTCCTAAGTGGCATCTCTTCTTGCAGAGATGATTACATAAGTTGAAAGTATACATGTCTGTGGGAGAAGCTGGGGTATGTCTCCTGGTGCAAGTCCATATCTTACCTGACTCTTGAGTTTCTGTTGGGACAGGCATGGTGAGAGCCATCCTGTCTGCTGCACCCTGCTCCCTGTGGGGACATCAGAGTGGCCATCAGGACTGGGAAGGCACCATACTGCTGAAGTTAGGTTTACATGCTGAGATTTAAACTGCACATACGTAATTCACAACATAGAGCAGAGCTAATACAGATTTGGAAGAGGAGCTTAGATGCCCTGTAGCTTTTCTGTACTTCAAAATTATTGACTAGTTCCAGCTGAAGTCATTGATTAGAATTCCTGCTAGTTTGCGTAAGTTTGGGGCATCACTGTATTTTTCAGCAAGCAGACCAGTTTGTGCCATGCAGGATCGTATTAGTGAAACATTTCTAATAAAATGCTAGGCTGAGTACATTGTTTTATCAATGTCAGCAATCTAAAATAATATCTTCCATACTTTTTACACTTTAAACAGTTACGCAATTATTATGTGGGAAGTGATGTCAAGGAAACAGCCATTTGAAGGTAAGGCCATCTTTTCCTGTAATTTATTTTTCTGGCCTTGTGTAAAGGCTAAACCTGATACCTGGGAGCTTAAGCATTTTAGGGGTTACTTTGTAATAATCCAGTTTGTGATCATGTTGAAGAATTGAGTTACAGATTAGGCTCTCCTTGTGTTGTTTTTCAAATTACACTGTTGATTGATAAATTCAAAATACTTTTGTTTTTAAAACAAAAAACGCATAGCCTTATTTTGGTGAACTGTAAATACTATGGCTGCAATCTAAACTATCCCTCCTATAGTAAGCTATTTATGTTGCATATATTTCTAATGAATGCACGATGTCTATTTTGACAGAAGTTATAAACCCCTTGCAGATAATGTATAGTGTGTCACAAGGACAGCGACTAGACTTAAGTGAAGAAAGTTTATCAATGGACATTCCTCATCGAGCTTTCGTCATAAGATTGATAGTAAGTGGATGGGCACAAAACCCGGATGAAAGACCATCATTCTTAAGTAAGTTTATCTTGAGTAATGAGGAAATATTTTTAAAGTGGCAGATTTCTGTCTCACATGGCACTAACAGAGCAAGGTTATAGTCTCGAGAGGGAAATGGTAAAGATGACAAAAGATGCATCTGCACAGTCACGTTGCATGGGATAAAATACTTGTCTGCTTTCATTATGCCTATAAACAAATCTTTGGGAATGGAGCTGTGTGTGCAATAAAATTAAGTTGTTAGTTGGAGTCTCCTGCATTTGCTGTCTCTAATTTCCCTGTAGAAAAAGTAGCATAGATTACTACTTGTGCTTTTTTTTCAGTTTATTTTGAAGGGAAGACTTCCTTTTAATTTTTTTATTCACAGGAAGGGGGGGGGGAAAGGTAAAATAGTAGTGTGAATACTGTGGGATTTGTAAGCCAGCCTACAAACATACCAGCAAATCATTGCTCATCAGATGAGCTGTAGTGACTTCACCTTGTGTTTGCATGTATAAATCTTTTTCACTGGGACTTTATCTTTGATTGTTCCACCTCCCAGATTCAGAAGGAGCGGGTTGATGCCACACATGTAGCGTTCTCTTTTCATATTTCCTTTGTTTAGCTTTTTGTACATGAGATTAAATATAGATACTTGTAGCCTTTTTACAGCAAATTACAGAAGAATTACAGAGCCTAAGATCGAAGAGCAAGCTTGCAGAGATTAGTGTGGCATGGCATATGAACTGAATTAGTTTTGTTTTGATATAGCAGCCCTGGGTTTGTCATGCGTAACTGGCATACTTGTTGTATGTTGGGTCCAGATTTACTCCCCATACCAATTTCTCCCTTACATGAAAAGCTGCCTATTTTTTTTGGTGACTTTTGCCTCTTGTTTGGCCGTTACATAAAGGTAATCCATGAGAGTTAGCTGAAAGTCATGAGCGGGTTGGTGTAGTCACATATATCAGCATAGTGAAGCTAGCAGTGGTTCACACAGCTGCCCAGCTGTGCTTGTTTAATTTGAGTGTGCTTTAAAAAGTCCCTCCCTACTCCTTTTGAAAATGCAATCCTAATTATGTAGGGAATGCTATATCACATTGGAGAGACAAAAGAAGTACAATATGAGAGTTACTAAAAGTATTCAAGTGTAAAACAGCACAGAGAGCTCTGGATTAAGCAATCCTTTATTTTGAGTTTCTCACTGCTTAGCTTGAAAATGCAATGACTCCTACCTGAAATACCAATTTATTTATTTTTTCTAATTTTTTATTTTATTTTACAAGCAGGACAGCAATCTTAATGTTTCACTTGAAGATTCGATGAACAGAAGTTTGTTATTTTTAAAACCTTTATAGACATAATTCCTTTGAATTGGAAAGTATTGGAAAATTACTGTTCAGACAGCTCAAAAAGAAATGTCCATAACTTCACTTTTATGGATCAGTTTGGCTGAAAAAAAAATGGACACACAGACAAACAGATTGAGCATCTTTATTTTCAAAGTTTACGTTCCAAAATGAATTACATGTCCTTTTTAGAACCATTTTTGTCTTTGCATTAAGAACATTATGAAAGCTTAGTTTATTTTGGTGTGAGTCTGGCTTGTATGATTTTAAATTGTGGATGTTTTTTTCCAACTAAATAAACCAATTTATAATATTTTCTAAAATCAAAAAAAATAGATAGATCATAGCATTTACGTAGATATTCTTGCTTTCCTCTGTCACATACCCAAAAATAAAATAGTAGCCAATGTCTGTGGTCACACAGAAGGGATAATTACCTAGGATATGACTACAGCGTGAGCTGTCTTCTGCTCTGTTATTAGTGCAGCGCCTGTAATAAGATGGTCTTTGAAGGAAACATGCATTGCTTTTCCTCTACTTTACTATCATAAAAAGAAAGAGGAAGTTACAAAACCGTTGCAAGATTAAGGGAAGTAAAGCTCACTGATTGGGAAATTTTGCAATTACCATAAAACAGGAAAAAAAAAAAAAACACCCAAACCCTACTTTTTAAAATAAACTTTAAATAGAAAAGCTTGGTTAACCTAACTGTTCCCCACATTAAAAAGGGACAAGGATTTATCGTCCTGTTTCTATGCAGATCTGTAATTTTGTTGATTCTGCAGTCTTGAAACCTGCAGTTTAATTAAAATCAATAAAGATTAACAATCCTAGTACCTCAGTGTGGAAAATGGCATGCCAAACCTCTAGACTCTGTGTTAGCTGATGCAAGCGAACAAGAATCCCACTACTGAATTAGTGTCTTGAAGCTGGCGGTGAAAAAAAGTTAATGTGGAAGGAGTGTGGTAAAACTATAATAAATTAAAAATACATTAATAAGAATGCAGTGTAATGGATTTCTAGTACAGTAAATGTGTTTTGCTGAATCAGTGGAATTTATAGAAATGCAGTAGTTACGTGCTGTCATCCTTCACTGACATTTTGTTATACTTGCCCAGTCTCAAAGAGATGTTTGTATAATAGTCATCCTCAAATTTGAAACACTTAGTTTCACAAATCTTTCAGCATTGAAAGACAAGGGAGCATTGCACATGTTGTCACTTGCTTACTGAATTGTCATGTGGCTCCCTATGCAGACAGATGATGTTAGCATCTGTGATTTACTGCCTTTGGTGAGCATACAAATGCTATTACTTGGATTCACTGGATGTGGTAGGTCAGTGCTTTGACTATCACCATTTCCTCTGGTCCTCCATTGCAGCTTCTCTTCTGGATATTGCTGTGGGGTTTTGTTGTTTGAATTTTTTATTTTCCTCATAATTCTTTGCACCATTATTGGAATGGGAGTAGAGCAACACATTCTGAGGTCTTGCACCTTTTGGTCCCATTTAGCAGATCAAGCTTGTTGGGTCTGTCTTGAAATACAGCAAATCCATCAATCTGTCCATTCCAGGAATGCAAGACTTGGAGTCTGGCACAGTCCTGGATCCAAGCTGCTGAGGTGGCCAGATCAGGGTTGGTTTTAGTGATGCAAAACTGTTGTAACAGGTGAAAGCAAGAAAATTCTATTTAATAACATGAGTAGTATGTATTAATAAACAAATTAGTTTTGCAAATATAAGAAAGTAGTTTTAGCAATATGAAAACAACTTCCACATCAAATCATTGTTTCTCTGTTTAGAGTGTTTAATAGACCTTGAACCAGTCCTGAGAACGTTTGATGAAATAGCAATGCTGGAAGCAGTAATTCTCTTAAAGAGATCAAAGGTAAGTAGCTTTTGTTACAGTCGTGAGCTGGTAAAATAAATTGGCAACTTCTGCTTTTCTTTGCTGAACGAAATATAATGTTCTTTATTATTCAATTAGTCCATTATCAAGCTTAAACAGATCAAAAATTTAATATAAGTAAAAACGTCTCTTTCAGTCACAGTATGAATCGCAATGTATTCACAAGACTGGAAAGAAAACAGATGTGGAGAAAACATCTCTAAATATACCTCTGAATCCCCAAGAGGTAAATATTTTGCACGTTGAATTTGGACCTTCCCTGGTATGTCAACATCATTAAAAATCCTGAGAGCTTCAAAGGCGGATATCTTAGTAAGGGGGGATGGTTTTGCAGTTTACTTTCTTGTGCAGTCAGAAAATGTATTGGCTGAGCTGGGATGCATCACGTGCACAGCCATATAAGTGAAGATAGGAAAGGCTCAATAAGCAGAAATAAGAAGGGTACATTTGGTGTATCCTGAAAGTGTGGAAAAAGCAGCTATCTGCTCCAGGAGGAATCCAGCACACAGCGTCTGCAAGTGATTGTCTTCTGCTTCCTTACACCTCTGTGCAGCTTGCTTACATAGGGTCATATGGATTTGTTTGTAAATTTTGGTTCTTAGTGCTACTTCTTTTGATTCTTACTAATAGTTAAACTCATGCACAAAATTGCTTTCTGCCTTGGAAAAACACAAGCATTAAGGTTACGTATATTTCTTTTGTCTCAGTATATTCTAATTGTGCTGTCTATTGAGTATTTAGAAAATAGGGAAAAGACAGTGATGGGGAAGTACTTGGTAAATCATTGCATCTTTTTATTTATTTAATGTGCATTTATTTATTAAATGTATTAATGTTCATTATATAACTGGAATCGTTTCAGGAAACGTGTTCTGCCTCCATACACTGTGATGCACTTCCCCTTCGAAGCATCTCTCCAGATATATCAAGACTCAAGTCTATTCCCAAGTGTAATATCCTCTCATCAGGTAGGTACTCATGACTTCATATAAACTTAATTTGCCATCACAGCTTTATGCTCCCTTTCTGACATTGCATTTGCATAGTAGGTTATTGGATATCTGTTTATATCAGAAAAGAGATGTGTTTTATTGCTGTCAACTTAGTATTCTGGCTGAAAAACTAATGTATTTTAGCTCTGATTTTATGTTCCTGTCACTTGACAAATCCTCACAGCGTTAGTTTTCCTATTCAGGGCCATGAGCGCAGCAATAGCATTTGCTTGTCAGTTTGTCATCTGTCATCTTGGCAGTTTAGTTAATCATTTGTGAAGTATTTCTAAATATAAAAAGGCTAAATATTGTGAGGTGTTCTTAAAGCTGAGTAAACTGAAAGTTTCTAATACAGCCCAACCTCTAGATCATTTCTCATTCAATCAGTAAAAAGGCTTTATTAAAGAGATTGGCTTGCAAAAGTGTCTGCACATATCTTTTGTATTTATCACCTCTGACAAATAAAAGTTGGCAAAATTCCTAGGCAAAACTCAGTTTTGAGGTTTTGCTGACATCAGAAGCCAGAAAAAAGCTCTGGGACTCAGATGGAATAGCAATACATTATGAAATTAAAACTGCATTTAAGTTTTGAAAGAATGTAAACTTATATTCCAAAAGAATGGGGCATCCTTTGGCTTTGCAGGGACCATTGGTATTAAAGCAGACAAGACAATTAACTGTATTGTTATAGAGCATCAAAAGGTGTGCTGGGACACTGCAAAACTGGAGATATTCTACCAAGACCCATGTCCCTTAGTGCCATGTCGATAAGTCTCTTAAATACCTTCAGGAATGGGGACTCCACTGCTTTCCTGGGCAGCCCATTTCAATGCTTGACCATAATGGTAAATGTCAGCCCTTGTTGCTGCTGTTTTTTATTAAAAGTTGCCAAATCTTCCTGTGGAGATCATTGACTGTGATGGTACAATTAAACTGACTGATCAGTTGGTGGTCCTTTATAGAGTTACTGCTTAGATGTTGCTGTATGTGTGTGGAGAAACTGTAATGCCTGTGTCTACAAAACCCCTATTTTCTAACAGCAATTAGAATAAATGGAATTGTGACAATGGCTGTTCAAACCCAATGTATTTTGATAGAGGTGACAAGATCTTGTTGACGCACGTGCTGACTAGAAGAAATATATGAATTTCTTTACATAATTTTCATTCTTTCATTCAATTCTTTGTGAGAAGTCACAGAAGATATTATTACATCATTTGTTAAATTATTTTGCTAGGACCCAGGTCTGCTGTCCTTCTTATTCTGGACACTGTAAGCAGACAGATAGCTATGGTCTGTCCTGAAAAATTTGTTTTCTAAGAAAACAACAAATTCATGCTTGCGACATCAAATCCAATAAAAATATAACTTGGAATTTGTAAAATTTGATCACCAGGAAAAAAAAAAGCCAGGACCTGTTGTCTACTCTGTGCATTTAACTGTTGCTTGATTTGTTTCAAGTACTGTTGCCGAAGTGGTACCATTATATCCCTGTTGTTATCAGCAGATAGCTCGCTGTCACAGTCTTGTTTGCAGCCCATTAGTAACATTCCAACTATTTTGTAGCTTTGCCTTTTTCTGAATTTTATAGCATACAAATGCTTTCAGATTTGTAATTTACATAAGTCTGAGTTTTTGCAAGGCCCAGCACAACAATGAAACATTTTTTAGACATTTTATGAAGCAATGCTTTGAATCATTAGAGTCATTAAGGTTGGAAAAGACCTCCAAGATCATCTGGTCCAACCATCCCCCTACCACCAGTGTCACCCACTAAACCATGTCCCTAAGCACCACGTCCAACCTTTCCTTAAACACCCCCAGGGACGGTGACTCCACCACCTCCTTAGGCAACTCATTCCAATGCCCGACTGCTCTTTCTGAGAAGAAATGTCTCCTCATTTCCAACCTGAACCTCCCCTGAGGCCATTCCCTCTAGTCCTATCACTAGTTATCTGTGAGAAGCGGCTGACCCCCAGCTCCCCACACCTTCCTTTCATGTAGTTGTAGAGAGCAATGAGGTCTCCCCTGAGCCTCCTCTTCTGCAGACCAAACACCCCCAGTTCCCTCAGCTGCTCCTCATAGGACTTGTCTTCCAGGCCCTTCACCAGCTTCGCAGCTCTTCTCTGGACACGCTCCAGGGCCTCAATGTCCTTCTTGAAGTGAGGGACCCAAAACTGAACACAGCACTCGAGGTGCGGCCTCACCAGAGCAGAGTACAGGGGCACGATCACCTCCCTGGTCCTGCTGGCCACACTGTTCCTGATACAAGTCAGGATGCCATTGGCCTTCTTGGCCACCTGGGCACACTGCCAGCTCATGTTCAGGCAAGCATGTTAACTCCAAATCTAAGCACGTCTTGCTTTTATTTCATTCAAGGAATTCATCTGTTGTTCTAGGATTCTACTGAGTATGTTTGGGAACATGGTATTTCTTCCTTTCAGAAATGAGGTTTTATATTGCATTTAATGAATGTGCTCACATATATTAAAAGGATGTTAAGGTACTTGAACATCCAGAGAAGGGCAACAAAGCTGGTAGAAGGGCAGGAAGGCAAGTCCTTTGAGGAGAGGTTAAGGACACTTGGGTTGTTTAGTCATGAGAAAAGGAGGCCAAGATGTGATCTCATTGCTCTCTGCAACTTCCTGAGGAAGGGAAGTGGAGAGGGAAGGGGGCTGCTGGTCTCTTCTGTCTGTGAGCCGATGACAGGATGAGTGGGAAAGGCACAAAGCTGAACCAGGGGAAGGTTGAGAGTGGTTCTAATTAAAAAAAAAAAAAATCTTTACCTTGAGGGTGGTCAAAAACTGGAAGAGGCTTCCTAGAGAGGTGCTTGATACCCCATACCTGTCAGCGTTCAAGAGATTTTTGGACAATGCCTTCATTCATGTGCTTTAACTTATGGTTAGCCTTGGTTAGTCTGGCAGTTGGACTTGATGATCTTTGAAGGTCCCTTCCAAGTGGGGCCTTTTCTATATTCTAGAATTATATTATGCCTTCAAACCATACATCCATATAAATGGATGCTGATGGGAGCAACATCTCATTTTATGACTTGCTTCTGCACTGGTATGTTCTGAAAAGGAAATTATTTTTCCACCTACAACTTCTTAGTCACTCTTTAGAATCTGAAGATCTATCTGTACATCAGTTAAGTTTAGTACTGTGTCTAGAAAGTACCTCCTGGGCCATCAAGTTCATTCTTTTATAATTGCAGGCATTCGTTTCATAGAACAACGTTTATAAACCAATCAAGTTGCCAGTAAAAGTGTATGTTATTACTTTGCTCAATAGCCTTTTTTCTAGTCAGCTTATACACATTTGTTCTTGAGTATTGCTTTAGGTTTAAATAGTTCTTTCCCTCTTTTCCCATTTTATTTCCAATGTAGAGTAATCTCTTACTACACTTTGTTTTACTAGATAAACAGGATAAACACTTTTGAAGTCCTTTTGTAAAATAAGATACTTCATTGTCATTGTATCCTGCTAGTCCTTGCTGTGCATCTTCTAACTTAAATTACTGAACTAAGGCAGCTACCAGACCTCTGTATTTAATATTATAAAAGAGGTGTAACAACTGTTTTCTGTCTGAAATAAAACCTTTGCTTAATATATCTTAGAATTTCTTTTCTCACATTATCCTTTGTTACAGAATAATTTACCTTTTTTTTTTTCCCCTCATGTCAATTGCAAATCACCAGGCACTGCTTGAAGCTAGATTTCATATTTTGTGCTACTGAATTTCCACTTCTTTTACTTCTTTGTCAACTAGGTTCTTTCTGAATAACCTGGGTTAGCCTGTTCTTTCTGAATGACATTGGCAAACTTCATTAGCATGTTTCTTTTTTTTTATGCTATGGTCGCTGGTCAGGGTCATTCTCTCATACTGGTGTACAGTTCCAGTAGTTTTGTCTCTACTGTTACTAGAGATCTGTGTGTGCCTAGAGATCTAGAACAATCTAGCCCTGCAGAACTTTTTAAAATCCTTTTCTAAAGTTTCTTTTCTCACACCAGTTCTCTCCTTATCATTTCTCATTCATGCAGCAGATAATACCGCATCACAGTACATAGTTCTGCCCTGCTTACTTTCTTTGCCTTCCACGAAATAAAATAGTAGCTACTATGAATTCTAGTCCATTTAGAATCATGAGTTTTAGTTCTGTTTAAATAATTCGTGTATATTTTTTTCACGTTTTCGTATTCCTGCTCTTCACAGCGGCAAGTCAACATTGCCATCTAAGCATACACCTTCAGAATCCCACATTTGTCATGTACCCATAAATCCCAAATAGTGCATGGAGCGACATCTTATTGTCATGAGATGCTCTCCTGATTCTTATATCAGTATCTGTGTTTCTTAGTTAACATAGCCAAAGCTTTTTGTCAAATGAGACTGTGAAAGTCTGTAATGAAAACTATGTACAGAATTGGGTATATGCCCTGTAATTTGTTTCTGATCAGCTGTTTGTCATCTCTTCTCTCCAACTACTGCTTTTGTATCAATCATCATCTTTTTTCTGCTATTAAAATCCTAAAAGTAGAAACTACTATGTTCCCCACCTGATAAAAATCCTTCTTTCCCTTTTTTCATAAAGTTTACACAAAGCTTTCTTGATATCATATGCTGTTTCATCAGACTACCAAAACCTTCCATTCACATCCCACTGAATGTATTCATTGGTCTTCATGTTCTTTCCCTCCACCTGAATCATTTTTAATCTTTCCACCTTTGTTACACTACCAAACTTCATAAAAATAAATTAGTCAGCTTTCATGCTGACTCGCACCTCTTTGCAAACACTTCAGGAATTGTTTTGTTCTTCTAGTCCCCACATCAAATTTCTGTCCATCAGAGCTTTGACAGTTCACATCTACTGGATTTATTCTCTGTGTTCTTTTAAAATAAAACAAGACCCCCAAAAACACGATCAAGCCCTGGTAAAAGACAAGGGAGAGAAATGTGCTGAGAAGCTGAGTTGAAGGAATAATGTTGCTGTATTTGAAATGATGTTAGGTTGTTTACAATTTGTGTTATAGAATTGCTCTAAATATTGTATTTTACAAGCATAATGAATGCAGAACTATTACAGCTTTTTTTCTTCTTTCCTAAGATGGAGATTCTGGTAGTCTACACTCTCTCAGCTGTCAGAGCGTGGATGAAAATCTCTCCGTAACTCAAAGTGCCAAACTTTTTGTGCATCCATATAGTTATCTTCCCTCATCTGACAAGAGTATTTCAGTTCCCTCAAATTCCTCATCATCTATGCTGCGGACATCACCAATTCCTTCAGGTATAGCAAACACTGGTTTAATTCCAAGTCCCATAGTAAGTGTCCTAATATTGAATATATGCGCATATGAATTGGAAACCGGAACTGTTGTTCATCTGTAAAATGCAAACAAAGCATGCTGCAAATTAAGAATGCAAGTGATTCTGCCCTTGTAGCCTTCTATGACAGAGTAAGTAAAAATAATGTAAATTGTGGCGTAGTAGATGTACCTGTAGTTCCTAACTTTTTTCCTTTCATTTTAAGCAAACTTAATTCCTGCTGCCTTGGGAGCATTCTCTTTACTAATGTTATTTTTCCTTTCTCCTACTGCTGTAGCAGTGCTGCAATCCAGCAGAATACAAAAAAAAAAATGTTAGCTAGAGTTTAATTCACAGACAGGTGTGGGGCAGGCATTTACCAACGTAGGGGTTCTCATCCATATAGCACTAAGAGTAGTTATGATTACTGTGGGCACTTGAGACTGGAAAACACATTGACTGAGACTGTGAGTGGGTTATCTGGAAGCATTCACTTAAAAATTACTTTCTGAGAGTAAACCAGAAACAATTGAAAAATGTCAAGGGAAGGGAGAAAGCTTTCTACAGCCTTCTACGCAGAATCTTGGATCCACTGTGGTGGGGGACTCCTAGGAATATGAGGATCTGTACCTTTTCACTGTATAAATCCTCAACTTGAGGAATATATGCTGGAAGCTACACAGGCTTTTTCAGTACACTTCCTAGGGGGATTTTTACTGAAGCTAAGTTAGCACCTCTCTCTTTTTATTACCAAGTTGGGTCAAACACTAGAACAGTTTGCCTAAGTCTATAGAAGTTTCATTTTTGGAGATGCTCAAAATTCACCCAGAGGAGGCCCTGAGACACCTGACTTATCTTTGGGTAGCTTTGAGTAGAACATTAGACAAGGTGAGGGTTCCTTCCAACTTAAATTATTCTGTGATTTGGAATAAAAATTATATTCTAACCAGGAAATTTGGCAACTATCACATTTTAAACGTGGAATGTAAGATAATAATCAAGTGAATATCTGACCAAAAAAAAAAACAAACACTTTTTACCAGCTCTTTCTCAGCTCATTCTTTGTTTTATGGCACTATTTATTAACACGAAGTGTTAAAATATTAATCTTTTTTTCTTTTTTTTTAATCCTCCATGATCTCAGATTTTGTTTTGGAAACAATGCAACAGAATGTAGCTCATCAATGGATCCAAAGTAAAAGAGAAGAAATTATTGATCAGATGACCGAAGCATGTTTGAATCAGTCACTGGATGCTCTTCTATCAAGATTTTTACTCATGAAAGAAGACTATGAACTTATAAGCACCAAACCTACAAGGACATCAAAAGTCCGACAACTACTCGATACCTCAGATAGCCACGGAGAGGAATTTGCCAGAATTATAATACAAAAGTTGAAAGACAACAAACAGCTAGGACTTCAACCTTATCCAGACATTGTATCTAATTCTCTAAGACTGCATCTTTAAATCTGTTTGTTTTTTTTGAAGCCCTGTGAATATTTCTTAATACACAACCATTGTTTCTATTTAGAAGTTTTATATCTGTACTGCTTTGTCTTTACTACACCTTTGTAGAGTCTCAGAAAAGACACTAGACTTTTCATCTAGGCTGCATTTGGTGATTTACCAATTGAATCAGTTGGAGTGCAGCCAGAAAGCCAAACACTTGACACTTGTTGACTGAATTCATACAAGTGTTTTGTTTATACGTGACAAAGTAAAATCATTAAATGATCCCTGTTTTACATATTTTGTGCTTATACGTATCATATTTTGTGTTTATACATAGCTTTTCCTACCATTGCACAGGACTGAGACAACTTATCTCAACTTGGTATTAGTTGTCTTCCCTTCACCTGATTTTTCCTGTAGACGGGGAAAAAAAACTAGGTGCTCTATTTTCAGGCTTGCATGCTGTGTTTGTAAATAAATTTCCTTCTTCCAGCTATACTGAGTATTCCTCCCAAGATACCTGTGAGGAGTGGTAGGTGGGTGGAAGTTTACACTGTATTTTCACAGGATTTCTATTATTGTTTTGTTTTCCCTATTTTGTTGCCAGGGTAAGCACTTCAGACCACTGCATAAGAAGAGTGTGAATCCAAAGAGGAGCCCCAGGGTGAAGACGACCTCATGCTGATCATCATTGTCCTAAGAATTGATACACTAGAAAGGGTGGAGCTCTAACCTTATATTATTTGGTTACACCCGCTTAAATTCCCCTTGAAATTAGAGTATGATAAGATCCACATCCAGCTTGTACAAGGGAACCCTCAGTTATAGCCTCGCTTATAGTCACAGTTTTGTGTACATACTTCTTGTTCATGCTGCTGGATCAAACTTCTAATTCAATTTTATTTTTCATATTTACATGACAAGCAGTAGTTTGGTTATATACAAAGATCAAACATGCACTGCACTGGCAGGCTGGAAGTAATGTGCGTGAGCCTCTCCAGTGTGGCAGCAGAAGCAAAGTGCTTAGATGTTGAGGGGAAAATGCGGTACCCTGAGCTACCTTAACGTTCTCTGGACAACATCTCTGCTAACCTTTTATGTCTCAAGGATGGTGCTAACATGTTGAGACACAAGTGGGGCAACCTGAGAGCAAAAGGTATGTGTTGGTTTTATTATTTATTTATTTAAAACTCATTACTTTGGTGGCTTTAAATCCTGTAAAATAAAATGATTTTAATTTGCCAGAACACAGCACAGGCAAATGATTTTTACAGGTACTAATAAATAATTTCAAATACTGTCACTACTATAAAATCTGGGAAAATCCAAGCTTCTGGTGCAAGAAAGCTGAAATCTACCCATGCTGCCTCAAAAAGGAGCAGATAAATGAGAGGTCCTAAATGATGGCTGTTTGTAAATCGATGGAGGTATGAGATCTGCTCCATTTCAGTATGATTCAAGCCTCAGTGTTTTCAGCGTTATTGGTTGCCATTAGCTTACAGTTTTTTTCAATATTTATCTTAACTTTGTGAAATTAATCACAAGAGTATGATATATAAACTATTGGATGGAAATGAAGTTTTGCAGTTTTTTAAGTAAGTTTTTGGCATAAGCTGTGAGTTTACATTTTATCATGCTTCCTTCTGAAGACTGTAAAATTCTAGCTAGATAGCTGAGAACAGGTTAATAGTGCAGTGAATGGGTGTGCTTTTTTGTAGAGCTGACCTGATGATGTCTAGCAAGAACAGGCTCTGAGGAATGCTACCAGCCTTGCCAGTTGGAGTTCGGTGCCAGACCTGCTCGTTTCGTTGCACATCACACTCTCAGCCATATTTTCTCATTATTACTAGTGCCCAAAGAAAGATTTGTATCGTGGAAGGTAGCAAAATCCTGCTGGTTAGAAAAATCTAAAGTCTGGTGTGTATTAAGAGCTTTCCTGAATTGCAGCTTTAGTAACTAGAAAAACAGAAGCTTTTTTGTCAGTACCTTTTTACGAGTTGGTACATTGTGCTTGTAGTAGGGTCTGCATGAGTTGCAAAGTTTGTTATTTTAAATTATGTGTAAGAAGATAAAAGCAGTCCTGTTATGCCAAAAATAATCCAGAGTGCTCATTGTCCTGCCATGTATCACCTAATGTCTCACATCTACACAGCTGGAGGGGTCAGCGTCTGTACCTCCTTCCCATTTCTCCCCCCTCCAAAAAAACAGTGTGAATGCCTCCTGCAAATGATTGCAACCTCTGGCTTGGATCAATGGCACAATGCTTTGCCCCTGCAAAACTTGAGCATATGAGAGATGCTGTGCTTCATAGCTCTCCATGCTGTGCACAATACATGATAATGTCAGCAGGACTTAAAAATAAATAATAATTAAAAAAAAAAACGCAACTGTCTGTGTGCAAGCTGGCAGGCTCTGTTCCAGATTTGTGATTTGTGCTCTTGCTTCTTCTTGGTACTACTGCTGTACCTATGTACTTACTTGCCTCTGACATGCTCTGCAGCTTTCCTGTATGCCTGATGCAGCTTTTCTGTCAGCACTTGGTGAGCTGCTGATTCCCAGGTATTCTGTGTATGGATGGAGCCCTGGAGAATGGATGGGACAGATCCTAAAGCCATTCCAGGTACTGCCAACCGACTGTGTTAGTTGCCCTCCCTCCAATCTCTTCATAATGCAAAGGAAATGTTAGACATGGAAGATGCGGACCCACTGGTAGGACACACAGCTGAGTGAAAAGAGTGTCCTGCTGCTTTCTGAGGTCTCTTCCTGCTTCTGCCCATTGCCTGTCAGTAGGGAATAGGGTTGGAGTCAGTTAATAATAATAACGATAGGTCTGGCTTACAGCATCAGATTCAGGAACAGGGCTGCCATGCTCCTGTAATCGCTGTGGGCTGACCCCTTAATGTGCAATCACCTGGAGGTGGCAAAGCTGCAGAAAAAGTATTTTTCTACCCCAAATCCTAAATATATGTGCATCTATAAATTCGTGAGTGTTGTTCTGGCCAAAGCTCAGCACTCCAAAGAAGTCCTGAGGCCACTTATTGAGCTGTTTTCTATCTCCCTCCTCTTTCCTTGGACCATGAGCCCTCCTCCCTGAGGAAGCAGGATCCATCAACCTGCCTTCTCCAACACATTAGGCATGTGCAGATTTCATCAAGAGTGAGGTAGAGGAGGGGGCAGCCACACTGTGGACTAGAGGGATACAGAAGGAGGGTAAGGAGAAAGCTTTGGGGTAGGCATGGGGAAAGGGAGGTGAAGTCTGTGCCTGAGCCGTGGAGGGTGTTTGAAGGGTGTATGGAAGTGACGATTAGACATGAAAGTTAATGAGTCAGTGTTTGCCTCTGACGATTCTGTTGTTTCATTCCCGTGAAAGAGGAACAGTTTCTGTGCAGCTGGAACACGGCGCTGATTTTGACTGCGGCAGCATGTACAGGGCTGGCCCAAGAGCCAGGCACAGTCATGCAGTTCGTGCACAGCTTCACCAGGAAGTCCAAGTCTGGTGTGTTTGGTACAGTCGTGCTCAGTGGGACCCTGGTCTGTGCGTAAAATGGTTGCAAGCACTCAGGAAGACTACTGCTTGAAAAGCTAGCTGATTTCTTTATTTACACGCACACACTCTGCCATTACAAGACAGTATTCTGTGCACTCCTTACCTCTTCACTAGTAATTCCTAAGAGATTTTTCAGCTTTCTCACTCCCAAGGAGGAATGCTGCTGATGTTTCAGAACACTACTCTTGCTGACAATCAGAGCTTTCCTCTGAGTTGTAATAGCTCTTGGACAGCCTTTTTATATGTACATTGGAAAAGAAGGAAACAAAAGACAAATTATTTTTGTACTCCTTACCATTATATTTCATATACCATATGAGCACCTAACCCTTTAGTATTGTAACTGCTTCAACTATCTGCAATCATCTTCAATTTTCACTTTAATGAATACCTTGTGTTATTAGAATCACAGAATATCCTGAGATGGAAGGGACCAACAAGCATCAAGTCCAACTCCTGGCTCCACACAGGACCACCCAAAAATCAGACTTTGTGTCTGAGAGCATTGTCCAAGTGCTTCTTGAACTTGAACAAGCTCCAGGCCATGACCACTTCCCTGGGGAGCCTATTCCAGTGCCCAACCACCTTCTCAATGAAGAATCTTTTCCTAACATCCTCTCTGGTTATTTTTCACCATCTTTACTATACTTGTCTTCATTCACAGCACCCAGAATCCATCTGGTATTCATGATGTGCTTAAAAAAAAAACAAAAAAAAAAAAACTTCATAAATAGTCTGTGCTTCTGCCAATATAAACTGTTGCATCCATATAATGAGGAGCAAGCCCAACCAGAGGTCAGTCCTGCAGCTGTTGCTGCATCATTAACACACCGTAAGGCCTTTGATACGGTCCCATACAACATTCTAATCTCTAAATTGGAAAGATTTGGATTTGAAGTGTGGGCTAGCAGGTGGATAAGGAATTGGCTCAGTGACTGCACCCAGAGAGTGGCAGTCAATGGCTCTATGTCCAGGTGGAGACCAGTGATGAGCGGTGTCCCTCAAGGGTCTGGCTTGGGACCAGTGCTTTTCAATATCTTCATCAATGACATAGACAATGGGATTGAGTGTACCCTCAGCAAGTTTGCAGATGGCACCAAGCTGAGTGGTGCAGTTGATGCCAAAGAAGTACGAGATGCCATTCAGAAGGACCTGAACAGGCTGGAGAAGTGGGCCCATGTGAACCTAATGAGGTTCAACAAGGACAAGTGCAAGGTGCTGCAGTTGCGTCGGGGCAGTCCTGGACATGAGTACAGACTGGGAGAAGAACTCATTGAGAGCAGCCCTGCAGAGAAGGACTTGGGGGTTCTGGTGGACAAAAGGCTCGACATAAGCCAGCAGTGTGCACTTGCAGCCCAGAAGGCCAGCTGTGTCCTGGACTGCATCAACAGAGCAGGTGGAGGGAGGTGATTGTCCACCTCTGCTCTGCCCTCGTGAGGCCCCACTTGGAGTGCTGCATCCAGGTCTGGGGCCCCCAGCACAAGAAGGGTCTGTTAGAATGGCTCTAGAGGAGGGCCACAAAGATGATCAAGGAGCACCTCTTGTACAAAGAAAGGGTGAGAGAGCTGGGGATGTTCAGCCTGGAGAAGAGAGGGCTCTGGGGAGGCCTCATTGTGACCTTTCCATACTTTAAGGGGTCTTATAAAAAAGATGGGAGGACTCAGGTAGATAATTATAGGACAAGGGGGAATGGTCTTAAACTAAAGTGGAGTTTTAGACTAGACAATAGAAGGAAATTCTTTACTGTGAGGTTGGTGAGGCACTGGCACAGGTTGCCCAGAAAAGTTGTGGATGCCCCATCCCTGGAGGTGTTCAAGGCCAGGCCAGATGTGGCCTTGGCCGACCTGATCTAGTGGATGGCATCCCTGCCTATGGCAGGGGGGTGGGAGTTGGATGATCTTTAAGGTCCCTTCCAACCCGAGCCATGCAATGATTCTGTGATGTGATTCTGACCAGCCACAGAGTTTGCTGATCCTCGTGTTCCTTGCTGATCCTCATGTTCTGCTCCCACACCTTGAGTTAATGCAGTTGGCAGAGCTCTGTATGCTATGCTCTGTCCTGTATGAACTTTATATAAAGATCTGTTTACCAAGTCAACACAAATATTGTCCCGATGTTGCTTTGTTAATGGCAGCTAATGGCAGAGGACATCATCTTTTCAATTTGGGTTAACTGTAAGTGCATCTGTTGTAGACAAGGACTGTGGGGATCTATGCTGCCTGAAACACCAAGATGCTTGGTGGGAATAGGAGGAAGGGGACAGAGGTAGGAAATAGGAGGAAGAAGAGGAGTTGGCAGTGGCTTGGCTATGCTGTTAGCTGCATCAGGGCAGTGGTATGAATGAAGAGGGCTCTAGAAATAGCTGGAGTGCTCTTGCTTGCAGTGCAGAGTATAAAAAGCCTTCCTGAGCAGAAATAGAAGTGTAAGCAAGAAACCAGAGGATGTCACAGCCTTTTCAGGCAAGTATACTTCCCTTTGCTGCTCCACAAGCAACTGTGTATATGCGTAGCTACAACACAGAGAAGAATTGCTATGTGCAGTAAATTGGAATGAGGGGAATCCTCATTGCTGAAGGACTAGTTATATTCTGCTTGGCTTTTAAAATGAATAAGAAAAATGTTATGAAGAACTGAATGAGACTTCCTTTATGTTACCTATACTTACTTAAAATGCAAGGTAAGGGTAATCGTCCATAGCAAAGGACCTAGAATTTGTGTTCACAGTGGAAATGTCTGAGAAAGAAATGTTTTTCATGCAGGCTGCGTGCTTAGTGATTGCTCAATGTTGATCTGTGTGCTGTTGCTCTAAATTTGTGGGAAATGTCAAATACAACGTAACCATTAGGGTCAGGCCAATAATAATACAGGAAGCATTAATGAAGACAACATTTTGTTTCATGTTCCAACATGCAGCCTCTACCGAACTAAAGCAGTGGACTGAAGCTGGCTCAAGGGGTGGGTATATGAACAGTGTAAAGGTGCTCGCCAGCTCTAAGAGGGGGCAAATGCCTGATGACAAAGGTCCTCAGCGTAGCACACAAAAGCCAGTCCAGTGCCCAAACTGAGAAACGTGACAAATTCAAGTTCAAATTTCAGAGTGAAAGTAAGTATGCATTCTTGAAAATAGGATTGCAGACGTGCTTTTTAGGCTATAGTCTGTTAACGCTGCCCAGATGAGAGCAAAAAAAATTTAAGATGACTGAGTCTCTGGTTAAAGAATGTGGCACTCAGCCTCTTGGCTCTCCCAGCAGAGAATAACATGCCTGCAAAACAGTTCTGTTGCCAAAGTGTGTTTTGATGTATTATAATGTACAGAACCACAGGCTTGCAGGCAGCTGAAGTTGTGCAATCTTTCCATGCAGACTGAGAGAGCTTTCAGGGATAAATAACTTCTTCACAGATAAAAAATAAAATAACTTGGAGGCTGTTTATTCAAAATACTTATCGTGTACCTGCGTTTAATAGTGTTTAAAAAAAGAAAACAGCCATTTCCATGTAAACATTAACTGCAGACCTCTCTCAGTCTATCTCAGAAAGCATGTTTTTACAAGATGTTACTTTAAAAGGAAGAAATAGGAGGAGCACTGACCTAGGATAGAAAGGTTTGGGTTGTTAGTATTTTTCCTTTGTGTCACTGTGGGTTACAGAAGGAAACGTGCAGCACGATGCAGCTCTCCTGCTCGTTTTCCAGTCGGATTACCGAGGCTGACTGGAGGGATATCTGTGTTTGAATTCAATTAGTTCACTTTCCTCTCTGGATTAGTAGCCCATTCTGATTAAGTCCTGTTATCTGGTGCTTCAACTCAGTCCAGCGACTGAAGACTCTTGATCTGCCGGATCAGCTCCTTCCAAATGCCCTTTGACACACGAATACAAATCCATGCCTTACTATTGGTCTTGTTGTTCATGGAAAACAAAAATTCCAGGTTAGTGTTCTTGCATTCATTAACTATATGATCTGCCCAGAAGACTTTATTTTCTGAGGTTTTACCTATTTCGGTAGATACTGTGCTGCATATCGTACTGGCTCCTTTTTTTTCCAAAAGGGAGGGCAATATATTGTTTCAGAAGACAAAGGTGAATACATTGGGTAAGTTGTTTCAGTCTTTACTTATTTTTTATCCTTTTTTAATGTTTATTTAATTTAAATAAGAACTTTACATCAGATTAGCATGTTTTGTGTATCATGCATCTTGTCAGAAATTATTTCAGAAATATTACAGAAAGTCCACAGTTACATAATTTTATGGTTAAGAAAAGTAACGGAGTTGTTAAATAATTTAATAATGAATAGAATTAAAGAAAACATAACAAAAAGTGCACAGGTAAACATTAAGTTGTTTGAAATGAAATAATACCTAGGTTTTTCAATTAGCTACCATTAACATTACTCCTCTGAATATCCTTCTATTTTGCCAACTCATCCAACAAGAATAAATGTATTCTTTGTGCATGGTGTTTGAAACAAGTCTCATCGTGCCTTTCTAAATTAACAGGAGGGAATTAGACTGCATTCACTTACTGTTAATGTCTGGGAAACTGTTGTTCTTGTCTTCAGTGGCACGTGGATGAAGGGGTTTTGTTTTTATTTGGGTTGGTTGGTTGGTCTTTCACCTTCCTTGTTGTCTTATTTCTGTCACGACTTTCTAAGGAATAGAGAGCAGCTGATCTGCAAGCTGTCTTCTGCCTGCTAATGACCTCAGTTGAGGTTGTTTGGAGAAACCACGTTCCAGGAGAGTCTGGGATCTTCTTTCTTGAAAGCTCTCATTGATTTTAGTGTTCACGTAATACCATAATAAAAATAGCAGCTCAAGGCTAAACTGAGAGTGCGAGAAGAGGCTATTCATACTAGGAATAACTACACTGCCCTGGTGAAACAGATGTGTGCTTATGTAGAGCAGCGGTAGGCAGTCCCTATTCAATTACAGTAGCCTCTCTGCTGAAGGAAACAAACGTAAGCTGCCGCTTTCTCTTTTCATCTCTTTCTTAGATTTGGACTAGAGTAGCTTCTCTCTCAAATATCCTCCATGCCTTGCTTTGGGGTGGGAATGGAGTACTGGGGGTGGAGCAGGTTCCTCATCTGG
Source organism: Cygnus atratus (assembly GCF_013377495.2). NCBI lineage: Eukaryota > Metazoa > Chordata > Aves > Anseriformes > Anatidae > Cygnus > Cygnus atratus. The sequence goes on from NC_066363.1 coordinate 134,186,176, forward strand.
GAAAATCAGCCTCTGAGCACGCTAATGTGGCTGGAGCATTTGAAGCATTAATTCATCAAATATTTTTATAAACATAACATTTAAAAACCAAAAGGAAAGCTGATCACTTCCTACTAAGTGGGATGTTTTCTTCAGAGGAGGTCAAAGTGGATTTTTTTTCTATTGCTTTTGTATTTCATGCTGTTCCTTCGTAATGCATAATGTTGGGTTTTTTTTGCTTCATCTTCTCTCACACTGGAAAATGTTCGACAGTGTTACTTATCATGAATATTCCCTTTAAGATTTGCTGAAGTTCATGCCTAGAAACAGTGTTTTAAAGTTCGATCCACACATTTTTGGTCATGTTGAAAACTTCAGGCTCATCTGATTTCATTCCATGGTAGCTATTAATACAAAGGTATATGTTGGTTGTTTTTTTTTTTTCATTTGGTTGGTTGCTTTTTTAATATATTTTGTATTTTTTATGTTATTTTGTTGTGTTTTCTTCATTTTTGATCATTCTACTACACACAAGAAAAAAATAGAGTGTACTTGAAGAAGATACTGTGACCTCACGATTTTTTTTTAATGTCTTTCTACACATATATTGGCTTATAATGTAGACATATTTAAAATATTCTAGATTTTGTTTTTAGATCTCTTTAACATCATTCATTATCTAACTGAAACTAGGAAAGCTTTTTTTTTTCCAGTTTTATTGCCTGGCTTGAGTTTGCTATGTTTATTGATAGTATAGCAGACTTTCATTATTGAAAAATTACATGGCAGTAGATAATCAAGTAATTAATAGATCATGAAGTTATTTGAAATAACATTAAGTAGTAAATTTGATGCCTGGCATGTTTCCAGTGTCATTGATAGGATATGACCTTCTAAATGCCCTCCTTTTGTAAAGGAATCTGTTAAGGGGAACTATGTTGGCCTTCGAAAGAGATCCTCTAAGCTATCTCCTAGTATTTCTTCAACTAAAAGCCGGGAATTTCAAAGCAGCCTAATGAATAGAAGCAGCTCAGTCCCTCGGGAAGTCTCTGTGAGCGGTCCTTTAGACGTCACACTTCCATAACCCCTGACCAAGCCTTGCTCAATCTTTTGGCAAAGGTTAATTACCTTCTCAAGAAAGAGGCAGTCACTCATTAGGCGGTAGATCCCTGAAGGATGGGGAAGTGTTTGAGAAAATGCTACCCTGCCAAACCAGTCCTGAGATAATTTATGGAAGAACTGGCTTTAGTTCAGCTTTGGTTCTCAACTATTAGTAAGCTGTCCCTTCTTTCTTCACTTTTACATGACTTCTGGTGGTGACTGGAGGGAAAAAAAAACAAACAAACAAAAAAAAAACTGTTAAGAATTATCCCTTTATGGTATCATTTTTCTTAACTTTCCAGCTGACAGTCTACAATTTCCTTTCTGCTGCTTTTTGTACAGATAGTTGTTGTGCTCTTTTTTTTTTTTCAGAGAGGTTGTGGAGTCTCCCTCCTTGGAGATATTCAAAAGGCTCCTGGACATGGTCCTGAGCAAGCAGCTCTGGGTGGCCTTGCTTGAGCAGGAGGGTTGGACCAGGTGGCCTCCAGAGGCCCCTGCCAACCTTAACCCTTCTGTGATTCTGTAAAATACAGCTGGGAGGTAAACATGAGACTGCAAACAATTCAAGGCCATGATGCCTATGTATGCTCAAGGCTTTCTGCTTTTTCTCCAAGAGGAAAATTTTCTTCAGTTTGTCAAGGGAGCTCCTAAGAAAGAACAGGACGTGCATGCAGACAGGATTTTGGAGTTCTGTGGTAGAGATCACTTGCCAGCGCAAGGCACAGGCAAGTGTTTGCAGCTGTTTCACTTGCCTGCTGAAGCCTCTGAGGCACATCAGCATGTTCATACCTGTCTGAGCCTCTGATTTCCACAGTCCATGGGGGCCCATAGAGCAGGGACTTCCCTTCATGCCATGAAGCTTTTATGTCCTGCATTTCAGACTTCAAACACAAGAGTGACTGAAATACCTGTACATATATTTTCGATGTCATAAAGTTTTCTTATTGCAATAAAGTTAGTTTTTGCACTTTCAGACATGTTAAAGAGAAATGTCAGAATGGAAAGAACCTCCCTTTTTTAATTACTGCATAAATTAAATCTCAGAATGGCACTCTTAGGAAGCCATTCTGATTTCCTGTCTGCTAAAGGATTTACTGTAAGGACTTGTTGCCTGTTATAATGAAGGTTTTTGCAACTGAATATGGCCACCCCATGTAAGAAGTCAACTTGTTACAGCTGTGATGGGTGTCTCCATTGTGAAAGCCCTCCCAGGCATTAGCTAGTACTGGCTTTATCTTGGATTATGTGCCTTGAAATATCACCTACAGGGATGCCTAAGTGACAGTGAACAGAATCATGTTTGACCCGTGAGTCTTAATGTAAGCTTTTCTGCTCAGCAGCTCAAGGCAGAAGCAGTAATGATGGTCCCAAGAGGGGGAGACAACAGGATGAAGAGTACATGACACATGAAGGTGAAGTGACATTAATGATAGTATGGCAGGGCAGAAGACAAGACTGTGGGTCAGGGTTGGTAGGAATAAAATAACAGAAGCTATAAATATGGGAGAGGATTAGACCATGGCAATAGACCATGGCACCCCTTCAAATGTTTTTGCCATTCTCTGGATTGTAACAGCAGTTACAATCTTTGCACTTGTGACAGAAGCGTCATAATTCTTCTGCTATAATACAGGAAGATTTGTACAGGAAACCAGTTCCTAATTTTCTTAATATCTTGAAGACTTTGCTGGGAACTAGTATGAATCCTAAGTAAAACCTTGTTTATTTAAGGAAGACATAGTCCTAAAGAAGGAAAATAAGAAGGAAAAACTTCAATATCATGACCTCACTGAATGAGACCAGTGCACTGTAAAAGCTAGTGGGAATACTGCAACTTGGAGTAGGGAGGGAGCAAGGCTCCCCAAAAGGCTTTGTCCTTAAGGAGCTACTTTCTTGCAGATTTTCAGCTGACATAAATTGGGGAACTCAAGCACAGTAAAGTCACACCTCTTTGTTATGGAAACTGAATCTCTTATCCTTTGATTCTCAGGCTGTTCCTATTTGTGAACTTAGTGTCTGGTTAAAAGTTTTGCTAATGTGGCATTTCTCAAAGTACAGAAGTTTGAACTGTTTCTTGTTCTAATTTTTTTCTTTCAAAATGTTTTTATCCAAGGTCACTTATTTATGAAAGAAATATTTCCCTGCGCAGCTCTGGTTACACATTTTTAGAGATCTGAAATAATCTTTTGCTAGCACAAGAGAAGAAAAATATGCAGAACATTGTTACTGAAAAAAATAATTTAATCTTTAACTAAGCATCAAAGTTCAGGTTTGATATCATGCACGCAAGTTACCTGTACTACTGACAACCTATCAATTGCATTATGTGTCTTACTTTACAGGCAAACAACTTTATCTCAATTATCAATGAGACTTCATTTCAGGAAAACAGATAGCCGCTGGTTTGATCACTCTACTTGCATAGCTCCACGCTCAGATCATCTCAGGAACAGCTGCATTTCAAATTCTGATTCCCTTTGAGCTGTGGCCACACTTGTGCATTTTGGCTTAGACTCAGAGCTGTGAATGACCCAGGAAAAAAATGTATATATAAAGCCCAGATCAGGCAGAAAAAGCACAAGGTGATTTTATACCAAGTCTGCTGCCAAATAGTGGATTTTGAGAGTTAAACCAAACTCTGCCTGAAGTTCCAGTGTGTTGCTGTCCTGATGGGCTGTCCAGACAGCTGCAGTCACAGGACAGGGCTCCTGCCAACATCTTGTGTAGCCATGGAGAACAGAAACAGAGACAGGAGCTTCTGGAAATAGTACTTCTCCTCTCCCTCTCCTCTCCTCCTTTTTCCCTCTTTTTTTTCCCACCATCAGAAAACTTGTGTCAGTGGTAAGAAACTGGGTATGCTCATTAGGAATTTTAAGGGGAACATGACTAGTGTATTTGATGCCTGAAATTTCTCCCCCAGACCAAGGTGATGTTTTTTATTCTTCAAGGGACAAAGTGAAAAGTAAAAGGAGTCACCTGTGTGTGAAGAAAAGGTCAGCACAGGGTGGAAGACTCAGCTGTCACGTTTGAACACCTATGGCAAAAATTAATATTTAATTTTACTTCATTGTTCCCCCAGTGCTTCTGCGGTTAGAGAAATACATTTGGGATGAGGAAAGCATTTAATCTTTAAAGAGAGTTTGACATCTTTTAATCTTTAATCCTCATCAGGCCTCATTAGTTATTTGATCAACTAGGAGACTGAGTTCATAGAATAACAGAATGAATATATCTTTGAGGTCCCTTCCAACCCAAGCCAAATATATATTGGATATATATTCAAATATATATTCAGATATATTTTCAAATGCGGTGACAGCCAAGGGCAGGGATGTCACCCACTAGATCAGGTTGTTCAGGGCCTCATCCTACCTGGTCTTGAACACCTCCAGGGATGGGGCAAAGGAGTTGCACCCAAACAAAAGCTATAAAGGAATGCATCATTATAAATTATTCAGGGCAGCTAAAACAGACATACATTACAAAGGAAAGCAAAATTTTCAGGAAGTTTAGGATTTTTTTTTAATGGCTATTGATCCACATTTTAACAACATATTTGTAATCAAATATTTCCAGCCAGTGTCCTGTGGAAGAGTTTTGTTCTGCACTACACACACAGCTTTGCTTTATCTCATAAGATTTTGAGGAAGTTTTCTTTGGAAGTGCTTTGGAGTGAGGGAGGGGAAAGGAAGGAGAAATTAATTTCTCTTGAGACAGGCACCAAAAAAAGTCATTGTTCTAAGCAAGCATTGGTATCAGTAAACCTGACCCAAGAATGGGTGTAGTCAGGGGACAATCACTGCCATCCAGGCTGTTACCCTTCCCTTCCCCATCCCATCCCTCACCACTGCAGCCCCCGAGGGGTGTGATGTGTGCACAAGGCTGATTTCTCTCTGCAGCTACACAGTTGGGTAGTTTTCCCCAGCTCCTGCTGTATTTGGATCTTGCCCTGTGAGCAGTGGTGCTGGAAGCTCTCACAAACATGTTATATTGGGCTCCCTTGTATGAAAGTGTTCCAGGAACAGGGTGTTCAAAATTCAATCCCTGTGCATGCGAGTGGCTTTCGCCCAGAAGTCAAGTGAGGTTAATAACTAAACAAGATGCATTATTCACTGCAGCTGTAATCTCATCTCTTGGAACAAACAGCTCAAGCTCTTTTCCTCATCCTCATACATTAACATTAACCACCTGAAGTTGGAGCTTTTGAGTATCTTTTTTTTTTTTCTTTTTCCTGTGTTCTTCAGTAGATTATTTTCAGATGTATATGATTTGATTTATATATATATATATATATATATATATATATATATTTGAATAACGAAACAAAGTTCTTCCTGGGCTATCAGCATAATTTAGGGAGAGGTATACCTGTGTGGGACACTTCAGTTCTATTAGAGCATGTTTCCAGAGGAAGAGTGTCTCTTTCTTCCCTAAGATTACTTCAGTAGCATCATGTAGACTTACAAGTCAATACAAATGACAAAGGTGAACTCAGAGTTCAATTTCAGGAATGTGAAATGAAGAAAGGAAAGTTACAGGGTCTGTGACCAAGGACAGTGACCTCTCACTCATCCATTAAAAAGGTACGCAAGGGTGAAAGGTAAGAAGATCCACTAGTATGTGATTCCTGGACTACAAGACGAAAGCAGGCAAAACAATTGTTCTTTGTACCATTTGTGCCTTGTACAGTAATTATCTTACTCGAGTCTCTGATGCCACATGCTTTACAAAAGATGTCCTCTCCTCTTGTTTTCAGGTAATGGTAGTTGAAGATGCCGGCGCCCTGGCGAATATGCTGCAATAAAAAATCCAAGTCCAAGACTGGAAAAGCTGAAATGGACGATATGGCAGACACAAGTGATAAAATGCAGATGAAAAAAGAAATTACATTACTAAATGGAGTTTCTTTAATTGTCGGGAACATGATTGGCTCTGGGATATTTGTATCTCCCAGAGGGGTTTTAATGTACAGTGCTTCCTACGGACTCTCTCTAATCATCTGGGCTCTTGGCGGAATGTTTTCACTGTTTGGAGCTTTGTGTTACGCTGAATTGGGAACATCCATTGTTAAATCTGGAGCCAGCTATGCCTACATCCTGGAAGCATTTGGTGCCTTTGTGGCCTTCATCAGACTGTGGTCTTCTTTGCTAATTATTGAACCAACAACTCAGGCAGTGATAGCAATCACATTTGCTAACTATATTGTTCAACCAATTTTTCCTCATTGTGAGCCACCATATGATGCAGTCAGGTTGATTGCAGCTGCTTGTATTTGTAAGTAAAGTTATGATTGCTAGAAAATAAGGATTATAATTGTAGGTGCACAGAGATATTTTTCACAATTTCTATGCCTTTATCTTTCATGAAAACAATTATTGCCTCCGTAGAACATATTCTGAGGAACTCATATGCTTTTTGTTTTGTATTTTATTTGAGGCTGAGATTATTAGAGGGAAGAGGAGAATTCCAACAAGTTGAGGAAAATTGTAGCTACTGATTAAACATATCTCTGTGAATCATGGGTCTAATTTGCAGCCCACACATAGTCTATGTCCTCTCTCCCCTATTTCTTGCAAATCATTTAAGATGAGTAAAAAATTTAAAACCCATATGAAATTAAAAAAAATATTCTGCCTAATATGAGTTTTGTCTCAGGAAATATTGAGTAGCAATCACATACTCCTCAGAGTTGATTTCGTTAAACACAGGGGTAAGCATTACAAGTCTATCCTCCAGTAGATGGACTGTACTCAAATTCTTTGCCATAAGATTTGTATTTGTCAAGATAGGTCATCCTTCCCCTCCCCTCCCCTCCCCTCCCTTTCCCTTCCCTTCCCCTCCCCAATGTGCTATAGCGTGATCTTTTTTAAAATGGCTTAAATTGTATAACAACAAAAACTTCTAAAGGGATGGGTAATTTTAACTTAAGTTAGTATAATGTATACTGACAGTTCTGCAAAGGTGTTCTCTCTGTAGCCCCGACTCTCACCAGCATGGTACAGAAGAAGTTAGCTTCTGAAGAAGGCTCCATGATATAACTTGAGACCATCGTGGCCACTCCACACTCTAAAAGGCAACTAACGCTTTTCCAAAAAAAAACTTTAATCAGCTGAAAGTCTCCACTTGCACAGGAAAGCAGTTATTTATTAGACCAAAAATAATTTCCCCAGTATTCTGCATGCCTCTCTTGAAGTCACTTAAGAAAACCAGTCTTCAAATACTGATGTTTCTTTAAGCTTTTTTTTTTTTTTTTTTTTTTGGTTATTCTTGCTGTAGTCTTCATGTGAATCATCTGTGGTGTACTCTAGTACCTCTGATTTCCATGAGCTCATGTACCAGGTGTGGCTGGCAGCTGCTGCTTTCTCATACAGAAAATTAGCTGCCTCACTACTGACCAGGCCTACAACCAGCATTTTGGGTAGCAGCCCAGAATGCTCGGAAAATTACAGTTTATTATATTGACTGCAATATGCAGTATCAGCAAGCTTATTACTAGCTTGAACAATTTTGATAAGGCTCAGGAGCAGTAGATTTAGTTGGCACCTCACCAACACAGTGCAGAGAACATTTACATCTATACATTGTATGATTTACTGGGAATCTTATGGCAAGATCCTGCTGCCTTGAATTTAAAGACACTGAAGCGCATAATACATGTTGTGTTACATACATATGCAGTAAATGTACCCCTTGCAGTGTTTCAAATAGCACTTTATAACATCACAAATAATGCATAAATGTTCAGTTTTAAAAACTTCAGTCAACACATATTCTATCCTTTTTAAGAAATATTTGCTCCAGTTCTAGCAGTTACCGGTATATATTACTTTATTTTTAAATGAGACGTATGTTATTAAGTTATTGAAAACAGATTTTTTTTTTAATTACAGAGCATAAAACATATTTCAATGTCTATGCCACATTTACTAGAGCAAGATTTACAGCAGTCCTTTATTTACAGACAAGTTTAACTTATATTCAAACCTGACACTGAGCAGGAACAATTATTATGTAACCTCTTGGGGTTTTTAACACCAGAATAAAAATAAAATTTGTCCCTATTGCACAACGTTGATATGTTAATAGGAAATAGTGAGGGCACATCAGGTCCCGATGCCATAAATAGTTAGGTGCATCATTACTTTGACAGCTGGCTGGACACCCAGTCAAATATGCAGAGTTGCTCGTGACAATGAAGACAAAAGTCCTATGAGCATCTGCAGTTGAATGCTAATTTCCTTACTATAAAGAAAGGCTTCTAAGTGGTTTTCATTTTAAGCATTTACATTTTTTTCAAAACTGAAGTGCAGATGATAGGCAGGTCAAAGAAACAGAAGTAAAGACCAAGAAGCGTGCTGGAGAAGAAATAGCCCATTCTGATCTGTGCTTGAAAGGAACCTGAACTGTCCGTGCTACAATTTTTTTTTTTTCTCCAGCAGCTGGGCTTCATACCTGATACCAAATGCACACCTGTCTCTGTTCTGAGTTACAGAGTGGACAGGGATATGAGCTGCCTGTGATGCTGAGTGGGTGCTAGAAGATCAGGTGGGCACACCAGCAGGTGGGCAGCACTACGGTACACAGTGCTCCTCACAGTGTTTTATCTGCTCCTTGGGTCTAACTTGTGCAGCAAAGCTGGATGCAAAGAATACGGCAGGAGGAGGAAAGGAGAACAAGTTGACAACACCCAATCTCTGCAACCAAACTTCTCAATTATTTCCATTAGATACTGTCAAAATTAATGCTTGAGAGAACTCTCTAAGTAGTTCTGTAACCTTCAGGCCTGGGCTCAAAGCATGAGTGGCTCAGCTCCTAATCCATGGGCACAGTGAGAGCACACTGACACAGCTCAGCTCAGTGTCCTGCAAACAGCAGCCAAACTCCTTGGTGCAGAAGTTGTCCTTACTCTGTATGCAACTAGAGCTTGAATCAGCAAGGAGAACTTCAGTGCAAAAAATGGATATAAAGAAATCACATCTACATGTGAGCAACTCTGTTGACTTTAAGAAAATTTAAAGGTTTAAAGATTATTTAAAAGGAACAGGAGTTATCCTAAAATTCAAAATCAGGTGTTTTCTTCCTACCTATTGTAATGGAGTAAGCATCACAGGTATGTCATTCATCTTCATAAATCTAGGTGGTCCTGAAATATTGACATTGATTCTGTTGTATTTCTTGAAAGAAGGGTGCTCTCTGGAAGGAAGTATTTGAAATAGTGATGCCAAACACATTGCGCTCTTCTCATGCATATTACGTTTCCCTACAGGTTCCTTAACATTTATTAATTGTGTGAATGTGAAGTGGGGAACCCGCGTACAAGATGTTTTCACATATGCGAAAGTTATGGCTCTTATCTTGGTGATAGCTGTTGGTCTTTACAAAATTGGTAAAGGTAAGAATATTTTTCATTTACTTGAATTCTTAAAAATGAACCATAGATGAATTTCAAAATCCATTCAGGAAGATCAGACTCTATAAGACTTGCATACAAAGTATTATTTATTCTAAAAAAGTTGTCTGTCATAGTAAGATTAGAGGAATTTTATGGCTCACTAGGCACTGGAGTTTAATTATTCTTCTGTCCTTACTGTGGCAAACCAGCGCACATCAAGTCCTGCATTGCAAGGCTGAATAGCAGATAGCAGCTGAATTAACATCAGTTTGGTGTTAACCAGATTAAAGTTAGCCTCGATGTCTCAGTCTCATGCTACTTAAAATTAGTAGACTAGTGTTACTCCTTCTTCTGGGGCACTGCAGCATGGCAGATATCAGAGGAAGAAGGAACTTGGTCTTTTCTCCAGCTACAGTAACGAGCCCCTGCTCAGTGGTGAGAGGGTGTGTTCGTTCCTAGAAACAGGGGACAAAACTGTAATACTGCGCTCCTGTGAATCACTGTGGTATCATAAGGCATCACAGGATGGATGAGCCATCTTTTATGAGCAGTAACTGGGCTGAACTGTATTTACATAACAGCAAAATGATCGTTTATTCCAGTGCTACTTCTGATCTTTGCATATGACAACAGATTTGATTTTATTAGTTTGGGATCTGGTGCAGTGAAGTCTCTTCCAACTCCAGCTCTGTTGCTTAGTTACTAAGGTTTCTTTTTCATTTTCCTTTCCCATGAAATCCCTAAATAGCCATTGTGTCTTTATTCAGTTAAAATAGAGATGGTTTTCTCTCTTTGGTTTAGGAACTGTCTTTTTCTTCTGCAGAAACTAGCTTGTAAAACCTAACAAGAGTGATTGTTTTCCTGTATTTTCTGGCCTTCTTCTTTCCTTGGCTCCAATTACTATACTGTAAAGCTACACCAGACTTTAAGGGAAGGGTTTTGGTTGGTTGATTGGTTTTGTTTGTTTGTTTCTTTAGCCATAGTGGTGCATGTCAGTTGCCTAATGAAAAGTCTAATGAAAACTGAATAAATGAACGCAGTCCTGAGGTTGGTTCCTTTACGCTGATACCTGGGGTCAGGAGGGAAAAAGGCAAAGAGGAAGTCATCTTTCAAGGACTGCAAAATGCTCAGGGCTTGTAATAGTGGTAAAGGTCTCATCTCTACTCTGTCTGAACAGAACCAAGCACTTAAATACAGCAAGGACTGGGAGGAGAAATGATCTAGACTTCTGGAGGAAGTTGTGATCAGGTCAATGCCCTCTTTTAAACTCAACAGCTGCTTCAGTCTGTGATTCTGTGATTCAACTGAAAGAACAATTGTCACATTTTAGCTTTGCCATACTCCTTCTGACGTGCTCAGATACACCTCTTTAAAAGAAAAAAAAAAAAACCACTGTGAACATATCTGATTTTGAGAAGGTTAGACAGTTAGAAAGCTTTTCTTGATCCTATTGGATTTTTCCTTTATTTGTTCCTTCCTACCATTTTCTTCAGCCATGTTGCTGAAGCATGTTTGGATCATGTAGGTTCACCTTCCTCTATTCTTGCAGTCTCCAGAGAAAAAGACTTTATTATGAATGTGAAAGACTGGTATTTACTGTTCTTCAACGACTGCATTGCTTTTGTGGTATCAGTATATTCCTTAATTTAACCACATGGTGAAGTTTCTTCATTTTATAGCAAAGACCTTACTTTCTTCCCTAATAGAGGTTTCAGTGTATTTCTGCCTTCCTTAATACCTAAACCCACTTCCATTTACGTTAGATAGTTCGTTTTCCTCTGCAAATTCAGACAGGCCTTTCTTCCTCTTTTCAGGACTGCCGTGAAGATTCATGCAGTTTCATGAACATTTCTTCTATTTTGCAACTTTATGCAGGTTGTTGTCTCATCTGATTGAACTAAACTAGAGGAGAATTTTGAAAGGAAAGATTTTCCCGTGTCTTCTCTTAATTTTAGGGAGCAGCTTTGTGGGAGAGAGCATCCTACTGAGAATGGTGTCCCAAGAAGTTCTCGCTCCATTGGCCACCAATTCATCTGGTGATAATAAAGGCATGGTTAGGAGAGCAGGAAATGTGAGACAGATTCAGGAATTGAAATTGGGTTTCCCAACCATTTCTCCCTGGCTGAGAGGGCATAATGCCACTTCAGCACATCACCCTCCTTTGGTAGGCTAGGGGTCGGTGCCAGGCAGGGGAAGCTGTGAGTTCTGGTAGAATTTCACAAGTGACAAATAACAAACATGGGAAAACATGTTCTGCTGTCTCCCCATTAGAGTTGCTGTCTGAATGTCTGTATTACTCTCCTATCTGTCAAGTAAAAATGCAACTTTTAGGTATAGTAATGAAACCAGGAATGAATGGGTTTTATTTGGGGGGCAGGTGAGACGTTTAGTGTAGTGTCCTTCTAGGTCATAACCTTTGATGTGTAATAGGTAATTGGTATCTGCTCTTTGTACAGGAGAAACAGAAAACCTGAGAGCTCCCTTCGAGGGCTCAGCAACAAACCCGGGAATGATTGCACTGGCTCTGTACTCTGCCCTCTTTTCCTACTCGGGGTGGGACACCCTGAATTATGTCACCGAGGAAATGCAGAATCCTGAGAGGTAAATGCATGTTCTGCTTTCAGAGCTCTGGAAAGTGTTCTGCTAAGGCAGGTGATTGCAGGACAAGCAGCTTTCTATTTGTTTCTAATGAAAGTTATTCCAACCATTTTCTCTACAAAAACTCTAATTTCCAAAAGTACTAGTAAGCGCGAGAACTCTTGTGAATTGTTGTCATCTCTCACCGATTGTATCACACTAATAAATCATTTTCCTACACTTACGTATTTTACACCTTACGCTTTGGGCCAGAATTTTTAAAGCAGGAGGAGAACAAATCTCTGCTAAAAGCAGAGAAAAATGTGGGTCTACCCAGCCTTCTAAAACCTCCCACTTCTTCTCAGTCAGACAAAACAATTACTTCATTTTCCAAGACTGCTTTTGCCACCAATAGAGTAAAACTCTGTTAAGTTTATGACTGTTTTATCATGTGAAATTCAGCTTAACTGTTTATGGGGAAATGTTTAATTTTGCTAAAGACGAAAAGTTAACTGAGAAATGAAAAAAGTCCACAGTAGAACTGGAAATGCCATCTGCTCCTGTCTGTAGGGATGTCCACCCCACTGATATAGTCCACCTTGTTTTGGGACGTGCAAAGGTTATGAGTCAGGAAAAAATCCTATGATCAATAAAACACCTAAGCGTGCATATTAATCTCATTGTTTAAGTGCTCTCTTACACTGCTTTATATAAAAGGCAGTTTATAGTTTACAGATACAAATGCACAATTTTTCTCCAAAGCTTATGACAGACCCACAAGCAGCCAACTAAGCTGCTTATGGAATTGTTCTACACATGGCTGCACTTTATTTTGTAACCTCATGATTAGAAAAGGTTAGATTGCACAAAAGTGATGGAGGTATACATTTACAAACGTTTGAATTTGGGAACAATCTTCTATTTAAATTTAAAGAACATGGAATAATTTTGCCATTTTCCTTTTGCAGGAATTTACCACTTTCTATTGCAATTTCCATGCCTATTGTGACTATTATTTACTTGATGACGAATATAGCATACTATGTAGTGCTGGACATGTCAGCTCTCCTCACAAGTGATGCAGTGGCTGTCGTAAGTTAAATAAAGTGATGAAAACAAAAGTTACTGTATGTAAGTAAGCTCCATACTCTTCCCCTGTGGAAGAATCTCAGGTAGCATACTTATTAGGAAAACAATTAAAATATTTCTATGCTGATGATTTTTGCTTTGTTTTAATTTGTATGTGTGTATGTATAGGAGTCCTGGTATACTAGAAGTTGCACATAAAGTTCATATCCAATAAATCTGCTCTTTTAAAATCCTATTTTATACTTTGTAAATCCTGCATCTTACAGTACTTCACTATAAAAGATGCTTTCACTAAAGCCAAGCAGAGGAAGAGCTATGGCAAATCTGGGTAATTTAAGAACCAGGATTTGGGCGTGGAGTTTTGTTTGTTTGTTTGTTTGTTTCATCATTCTAATGTACACTGGGTGATTTTGAGTGCTGTAGGACTGCAGCAGTATTTTCAACACAAAAATATGCAGTGAAATGCTTTTTTTTAAAAAAAACCTTTTCAATATTTTATACAAAAGTACAATTATAAGTCATGGATTAATGAAAACAGGATTTGTCAGATTACACTGTAATCAATACATCTTCATCTCATTAACTTGATCTCAGCTAAACTTTTTTTTAAAATCCCTTTTTTAATTTATCTGTCATTTTTATTTTTATATTGATCATTTTTTCCAATTTCTAGTTTTCCTAGTCATTGCCAGTGTTAGAGAAAAGCAATGGCTGTGACACTATATTTGGGCTGGTGTGTTCTCATAAGAGCTTTCCAGGATTGTCCATATGTTTAATGTAATGGGCCTCACTATTGTTTTCTTTTTCCATTGCAGACGTTTGGCAGTGAAACCCTTAGTTATGCTAAGTGGATAATTCCTATAGCTGTGGCCATGTCCTGCTACAGTGGGTTAAACTCTTCAATAATTGCAGCATCTAGGTACGAAATGTAAGATGTATTTAAAATAATTGAAAATTAATCATTTGTTATTAATCTGAATTCTTTACATTGTAAAAGTGACAATTTTTGCCATGGTGAACTGTTCGTTTATGCTGGAGGGATTGTTATGATCTGGCATGTTATCTCGTGCCAGCACTCGATGATCAGCACCAGCTGATAAACTAAAGGCACCAGAGAAAAAAGCAGCATTTACAATAGAGTAATACAATAATTAACGTTGTCTTTGTCAAAAAGCAATAAGATATTCCTCAGCTAACTGTCTCGGTTTTGTGTGTGTGTGTGTTTTTGTTGTTTGTGGTGGTTTTGGTTTTGGTCTTTTTTAGGCTTTTTTATGTTGGAGCCAGAGAAGGACACCTTCCGGACAGTCTGAGCTTAATTCATATAAAGTGTTTCACACCAGTCCCTGCTCTTCTCTTTAATGTAAGTGAAAGCCTGGCCCAGTGCCTGGCGTGGTTTGCTGGGGATGCAGCCCTGGGGATGCAGCCCTGGGAACTGCTCCACCTCCTCCCTGCCCTACACTGCTCCCTGCCTTCTCCTGAGGTGGATGGGGAGATCTTCCTCGAATGGTCACGATTTTTAAAACTCATTTATGGTAGAGGTGGGGAGGTGTTACTTTGTCTGGTGAATTTTCTTCAGTGGAAAGAGAATTGCCTGATTCACATTTATGTGCACTCTGTTTGTACACGTAGTCAGAATTAACAACAGAAGCGCTACTTAGAGATTGGCTCTTTGTAACACGTAGACAGGAGTTAAGTCTTTATGTGCATCTTCAGAGTGTCCGTGGGAGAAGAAAATGACAGGAAAATCTCACAGACCCTCTAGTAGGCTGATTTTCTAGGGCTGTAGTTATAACACTTGGCTAAAGCATTTAAATTTAAATACATATGGTTGGATGCCCATATCCGTATTTACATTTTCCTGCTCTCACAATACAAATAAATCTTGCAACACAAAAGCGAGGGAGTGTGGCCCACAGAATTAGTGCAAATGATTTTAATAAATAATCCATAAACCTAGTAGATTAAAACGGGGGGAGGATATGCACAGGCAGAGAAAGTGGAATCATTCAAGAGTGTTTCATTGTTTTTTATTTGAACATCTATTTTATTTGGTATCTCCCCTTGCCCTGTGTTATATAAAGTATCATACTGGTCCTGTTTGACACCAGATAATTTATTAATAGTTATTGTCTTGTTATGGATACTCTTCTTGGATAAATTCTATTTGCACTAGTATGATGAGCCGTGTACTCCCTTAGTACACCACCATTCCCCTTTTTCCCAGTGGATTTTTTTTCTTCTGTGCATCAAAAGAAGACTGTATACTTCTGTTCCTCGTGTTTGTAAAAGCAGGCATTAAATTTCTGCTATTTTAGGTTTCATTTTACCCTTTCCATGCAGAGTATATAGCATACCTGCATACCACAGAATTTACTCTAACAGTTTCAATCTGAGTGCATTGTGAGTGCCTCCAAAAGACAAACTAAATTAAAAGCTAGTTTTCAAACTGAAGACAACCAGAAGAGCAAAGTAAGCTGTTGCCTGCAGAAGGCTTCTTAGCAATCCTCTCCAGCACCACACAGCTTGGTGTCATTGGCAAACTTGCTGCGGGTGCACTCAATCCCATTGTCCATGTGGCCGACAAAGACGCTAAACAGCTAAATGTGTTTGAAACGGGTCCTTTTACAACTTTACTACCTCTTTATTTTAGATGACATGTATTTATTTTCCCATTAAAAAGTCTTTCTTTTATTATCTCTAGGGCTTAATGACTTTGCTTTATCTCCTCGTGGAAGATGTTTTCCTCCTCATTAACTACTACTGTTTCAACTACTGGCTCTTCGTGGGTCTGTCTATTGCAGGGCTAATATATCTGCGATATACGCAGCCACATAGGCCACGGCCTATTAAAGTAAGTAAATGAGAGGAAATAAGCTGCGACAGTCAGCTAATGCACATGTTTATGTTACCCATGCTACCAGAACTGTAATATTACTTGTTATGTTATAGATTATTTATTTCAGCCATAGAAATCCTGTTAGCATACAAGATAAGAAATAAAGGAGCAAAACTTATCTGAGTTTGCACAAGAACATTTGTTCTGATACTCTGTGAGGTTGAAATGATATTTTCAGTTTCTTTTTTTTTTTTTCATTAAAATGTAATCTGACTTTTCAGTATAAATAGACTAAATAAATATTTGGGGTTCTTGGCCCGTTCTTGGTCCTTAAGGTTTTGTTCACAGGAAACCTCAGTATGTGATGGGGGCTCCAGGGAAGTTCACACTCTGCTCAAACTTACAAATTCAGCAAGAATCCCTCCAAAGCCCATAAACATCCCAAATTCTGCTCATGCAGAAGTTCAAAAGCTTGAATAATAGGCATTCAGTCCTCCTGCTGTATAGGTCATAGGCAGTGAAATGCTAGCTTAATAACTGCCTGCAGAACAGCATCTGGCTAACAGTTAGGAGAGGGAGCCAGCACAAAAATAAAATACACATACAGTTTGTTTCTAGTTTAATCCAGGAACCCAGGGAAGCAGGGATGGGCGCCTAAAGCTTTCCCCAGGCACACAAAGCTACATGCTGGCTCCTGCTTCACTGCGCTCTCCTGGCTTCATGACCTGCATCTCAGCCCTGCAGCGATGCAGCAAAATTATGAAAAATCCAAATGAACATCAAATCTTTTCAAGCCTTTCTAAATATTTCTTCCTTGTTACTCTGTCTTCCTAACCTCTCATGCTGTCTTTACCAGCACTTTTTTCTGTTTAAGTGCAATATCCTGATTATAAAAAACATCGTTCAAACAAAGGAGTTAAGTATGCTAAACACCTACTGCATTTTTAACTTTTATAAGGAAAAAGAAATATTTCTACCAGTATACGGTCCAGATTTCAGCTAGTATTCAAATGCCATCTTCTGGACTCTTGAGGAGGCTTATTACTGCAACCAGTGAAAAATATTCTAGTGAAAACAAATTTCATAAAGAAGTTATTGCAATTTCCTTTATTTGTGATATAATTGCTAAGTACCCCAGCAAAATGGTTATAAATCAGCCATTAGGTTTTGTGGAATCAAAATGGTGACTGAAAGCCCAGCTGAGTTTGTTCTATTTCAAATTTACAATAAAAAAAATTGCAATTGAAGTTAGAGGGAAAATTACCCATTACTTTATTATTAAAGTACTGCTTTCAAAGATTAGTCTCTCACTAATGTGCAAGGGAACTGTGCTTGTACAGGTCTGAAAACCCGCAAATGGTCAGATACACAGGCATGTACCAAACAAGAGGCTCTCAGCAGCATACACTATCATAATACTGACTACTGACTGTAACCATTCAAAAGATATAGACAGCACATAGTAGTCATGTAGTCACTAATTATATTTTTATTAATGACTTGTCTAATTTTAATCTGCAAAACTTGACATTTTTTCCAATAGAATATTTACTGTTTCTTTTATTAAATGTTGATTTTTTAATACTTTTTTTTCTTTTTTGTCTCCACAGCTGAACCTCTTCTTCCCTATCATATACTGTTTATGTTCCCTTTTCCTAGTCATAGTTCCTCTCTACAGCGACACAATCAATTCCCTTATTGGCATTGGTATTGCCCTCTCAGGCATTCCTGCATATTATTTGGGAGTCTACCTGCCATTTGAAAAAAGACCTAGATGTCTGCAGTGGCTTTCCGGTAAGCAATACCATCTTGTCTTAGTCACTGTGCCAGAATTCTGAATGCTTGGTCAGAAGAAAGAATAATTTTTCCTAAATTCTTTTTTCCCTATGAAGTTTTGCTATGCTGTGCACAGCTTGTCTGAAATCATTTGCTTCTTCACACGACCCTGAAAACAACGCTATGCATAAATGTACAAAACAGTCCAGTATGTGGATGTAATATGGCCATTGGTGGTGTTAAGCCATTTCAAAATGTTGGCTCAATAACAGCCCTGTAGGATTGCGAAGAATAAATGCATGCAGTTTGATACCTTGGAAGGCAGAAATACCAGGACACCGTTTCCTGCTCAAGGAGTGGAATATCTGAGTCAGAAGAGTGTGTGTTTTCTTAAATTATGAAATAATGATTACTGGCCTGAAGGCTAGCTTCTACCTCTCAAGTTCAGGCGATCTTGAAAAGCAATATTTTAATATCTTTATTCACTTTGAACTCAGATGTCAATCTGACAGTTTGATGGAAATATCGGTCCAAATAAGAAAGACTTACTGTATAATTATTGATTTTTTTGCATTAATCTATTCATTACATATGTTTAATACATTTCATTAATGTTCTTTTAAGATTTTCCTAAGATCTGCGTAGTTCTTTCCAATACTTCAAAATTGACATATATGTCTAAGATATTATAACTTTGTCTCAGCTACACATTTTTGTTCTGTGTTACAGTTAAAACAACAAAATGTGTTCAACTGCTCTTCTTCTGTGCGCTGTCAGACCTGGACATAGACATGGAACCTACAGGAGCCAAGAGCAAATAGAGCTGCACCTTGACATTGAGAGTTGCACCTTGACACGTCCTATCTGGAGCATTTTTTATAACCTGAAGTCCTTCCTGTATCCTCAGTTAAACTAAAGCACTAGCAATTGTCCTATGCATCAGTTTGATGTTGACTAATTTGTGCTTGTTTTATAAACCACTTGCCATCCTCTGTTTTACAATTTAAAACTAAAAAAAATATGTCTGTTAACAGTTATCGAGTAACATTTTGAAACTACAAAGCACCTTATGAACAACTATTTATCAGTAGATAAGTGTTAAGTATTAGGTTAATTGCAAAAGTGTAATGAAAAGTATTAAGTCCCATCAGAATCCTAACAAATAAATTGACAAATATAACAAAAATCAAACCAAATATTGCAAGATTCAAAACCTGAGTTGGGAAGTAGAAACCGTAATGTACTTCTAATAATATCATTAAATTCTTAGCCAAAGTAAAAAACATATAGTTAATACTGATAGACATGCTTTGAATCATTGTAGCATTAGCATTAGACTATTCTAATGCATAATTCCCACCATATATATGGTACCAAATGGAGAAAATGAAAGTTTTCAGTCATTTAAGTTTTGTGAGAAATTTTCGTTTGGTGGTATCCCACATTCATTACCCTTTTGCAGAAGCAGTATTTTCAATAAACAAATGACAGTGTTGTAATTGAAGTATTTTTGCTTTCTAGCAGAAAAACCTGCTGTGGAGCAGAGTGTTGTAAGGGACTTAGCCATGTTTCGACTAGAGTATATCTGGGGAAAACACATTCCCATAGTGTCCACTGCTTGCCTAGAAGTATCAAGATCAAGTGTGGCCCCATAAATCACATTTTTTTTTGCATAGTAGAACTTATTTAAAGAAATCATAAGGCGAAATTAAAATCTATTGATCTTTAGAAAATCCCTTAAGTCACTGCCCAACCCTGCAGGCTGATCTATCGCAGTCACAGAATTGTTGATGTTGGCCTCTGGAAGTCTCCTGGTCCATCCCTCTGCTCAAGCAGGGCCACCAAATGCAGGTTGCCCAGGACTGGCCTCACCAGTTCCTGCTGGCACAGCAACCTGCAGCTCTGCTCTTCAGCACAGAGAGCCTCCTGCACCAGCTGCCAGCTCTTCACATCGTTCAGATGCCCATCGCACAGTTGGACGAGTGCGTTCACCAGCAAATGTCATGAAATAAAAGGACAATGAAGAACTACATTCAATCTCTTGAACGTTTTTCAGTTTGGCACACAGAATGTGAAACCAGTCCTAATTAGCTGCCTCCAATGGAAGAGAAAATAACTGTCGCAGGAAAGAAAAAAAGACAATCAACTTTGCCACCTAGGCCACAAAAATGGATGGTCCATTTCTAATCTGATATTCGCTGATATTTAACACCATTTGTTATTCTTGTTGGCAAGTCATACTTCTTTCTGTAATTATATTTGAATGTAACATATATTGTTTCTGATTTTAATGTTATCATTCCTATTTAATTAATCCCAAGTAAGGTACTTTTTTAGTCTTATACAAATCCCTGTAACTTCTAGCATTGTCTTTTATTTATGTCTGCCCTGAGAAAGAGGAATGGAATAGGGAAGAAGGCGATTGTTGCCTCTGAAACCTCTCTTCATTCCTTCCATGCAATGTAAGGTCGTTTGCCTTATGATAATTCCATGCATCTCCAGCTCTGTGCGTGCTGACAGGTCTCCTGTGAAACCTTCTATTTGCGTTTCTATGCCATCCATTATGGCAGTTGTGGTGGGACTTCTTTTGATTCAGAGTACAAATGATAAAAATGCACTAAACTAAGGTAAACATGAAGCTATTAGAGCTGCATGTTTTGCTTTTTGGAAGCTATGACTTTTATGCACTAAAAATCACTTTAGTATCACAGTCACAAAACATGAAGAGGAAAAGGGTGTGATTTAGCTTGCCCAGCTCAGAACACTCCCACATACGTGTACACAAGTGCCTCTGTTACAGTATAGCACTATGTTGATCCTGCTGTACAGTTTTACAGAAATACTGCATTTTCACCTCATTTTTAAAGGCGTCGGTTAATAATAGAGTCGAGATCTCAGACTTTATCAGAGCACACAGAGAGTACAAACCCTACAAGTCAGTACCAAACAAAACCTGACAGTCTTTGTCTCCACAGAGTTCAAAGCTGTGCTTAGTGCTGAGCTATGTGTCATACCAGGACAGCACTGCACCATCCTCTGAAGTTATTCTTAACAGGACCAAAGCTACCAAGTGATTTGAGACAAATGAGGTGATGTATCAGGTGGTAACAGATAGCAGATACCAAAGGTAGTGTAATAAAGTCTATGAACTAAGACCATTTCCATAGAGAATTCTGAGCTGATAAGCTTCTTCCTGTGTTTTTTTTGCCAAAAATCTGTTTTTGCATGAATCTGTTAACTTTCTGAGCATAACATGCAAGTCTCCATTTTCTTTCTTTCAGGACAGGAGACATGTTGAAGAATATCAGTAGTCAGATGCAAAGCTATAAATGTGAATAATGTTATTGAAATTATGTATGGACATTGGAATCTCAAAAATGTTCATGTTTGTTGATTTTTCACTCCTTTCAAATAATATATGTAAGTTATTTTCAAATATCTAAAGCCAAGTCTTAGATGCTGAAGTATTTAAATAAATCAACATTTGATCCTTGGCAAATGCAATAGTTGTCTGGTTTTAAAGCATAAAAAATAGTATTGCAAGTGAAACTTGCTCTACCGTACCTCTTGTAAGTTGGTTTATCAGGAGAGCAATGAAATTCCAGTTCTTTCTTTCCCCTAGCTTCCCTGTCTGTACCAGGGTTGCCCCATGCTGTATTCTGCACCTGGGACGGGGCAACCTTGGCTGTACGTACAGACTGTGGTACAAGAGGCTGGGGAGCAGCCCTGTGGAAAGGGATCTGGGGGTTCTGGTTGACAGCAAGTTGAATTTGAATTACGTGTACCCTGGCAGCCAGGAGGGCCGACCCTGCCCTGGGGTGCCTCAGGCCCAGCACCGCCAGCCGGGTGAGGGAAGGCATTGTCCTGCTCTGCTCTGCGCTGAGCAGCCTCACCTTGGGCACTGCGTGCAGTTTTGGGTGCAACAATAAGAAGGATATAAAACTGTTAGAGAATGTCCAAAGGAGGGCTGCAAAGATGGTGAAGGGTCTAGAGGGGAAGACGCATGAGTAGCGGCTGAGGTCCCTTGGTTTGTTCAGGCCAGAGAAGAGGAGACTGAGGGCAGACCTCATGGTGGCCTGCAGCTCAAAAGCTCTACAAATGAAAAAGAAAGTTGACTGAGGGAATAAACAAAATAAAGTGCAATACTGAACAAGATGCCATGTAATTTCTCTGTCTTGTATATCAGGGAGCCTGAATTATAACCACAAGAAATTTAGAAGTGCTTATTCAGGAACACACACTTAACGTAATGTATGTCTCTGAAAGGCACAATACTTGAGTGGACTACTAAATTATTTGGTTATTAACTACCTACAAAGGTCAGTATTATAGCCAAAGGAAACATGTGGAATTTGTTTTATGTGACCATGATTTTGAAACAGGAGAGGTCAACATTAAAGCAAATGATCATGAATCAATCCTCTCCTAACAGAAAAAATACATAGAAATTATCTGTTTCATGCTACAGTAAAAACACAGTAGAAATGACTCGGTGTTTGGGGGGTGGAGGGGCGGGGATGAAAAAGGTTGTTTAAGAACACTCACTACCTACATGCAGAAACCAGAATAAAGAAAGGAATATGCACCGGTTCAAAGTTGTACTAAATCCTTCATCTTTACAGTGGAAGTGCAAAGAGCTGTTTATAAACAGAAGAAAGGCAAATTTTCTGGTAATAACCATAAGTTCAAAGATAAGCTGCAGAACAAAATGCCTGACCTGTTTAGATATGCTTTTACTGTAGTGCAAAAGAAAAAGTTCAGAACCTGCTTGTAATGATGCAGTATAAGTTTGAATCAAAACATCCTTGTTAGGATGATGATACTTTTTTTTGCTCTTGCCCATACCACACCATCATAAAAAGGAAAGCTACAAATAAATTCACCTCTCTTGCTGTCTTAGGAGCTAGGTTCGTTCTGGCTCAACGTGTGTGTGGCCTCTGAAGCAGAATTTAAAATTTCCAGTGGTGTTACATTTTCCTCCACAAGAGGGAGATGTCCTTTGCTTGATGCTCTCATGAAAAGGAGAGAACATGATTTTGAGACGTGTTCAGGGCAGCAGAATCAGAGCGGTGCGTATATATCCGTGCCCACAGCAACAGTCCTAAGAAGGACAGGCTTAGCTCCAGTGAAGAACGTCAGCTACACGTTCTGAGTGATGCTGTATAACAGCCTGCTGCAAATTCAGATCAAGACGAGGTTAAAGTCCAAACATTCCCATCTCCTTATAGGATTGTCTTTGTGCTTGAATTAGAAGAAAGATTTTTTCTAATACTATTTCCAGTATATAATACCATATATAAATACCTAATTCAAAAGAATGATGAACATCCTTTTTGGAACTTCCACATTAAATATAAATAATAAAGTTAATAATAGCTAATAAATTAACTCTTTCGTGGAAATGAAAAAAAAAAAGTTCTGTTTGAATATTGGGGACATTCTCTGACCTCAGACTTCCCCTTTTTCATTTTTTTTTTTCAAATAAAACCTGTGAAATCTTCTAGTCTGTCTGCTGTTTGGTAGTGAAGACCTATTTATAAAGCCACTCTTCAGAAAATACAGCACTTAGTTCAAATCAGTTGTCTGCAGACCTTCTGCCAAAGTGATATCACTACATGGTCAGCTCTAGCTTTTGTTTTATATATATGAATGTATACATATACTGTTTTTCCATATCATAGTTGGATTAAATTCTGCTTTAACTACCTTCTAGAGTAATTCCCTAGCTCTGCCCACTTAGTGGAATATCAAGCTATCCTTACCTTTCATCTCAGCTGCTGACAAGTTTATGACACCCACCTGCTGCCAGTAGTTCTGTCGATACATTAAGGTGCTCTGAATTAGCTCCTGCCAGTAATGGTTACAAGGGTATACATAGAAGGGGCAAGATCCCTACAAACAGTTGCTAGCAAAAGGTAGCAAGTACAGAAAGGTGTGGGTGATTCATATTCCTTTCTTCACTGTGCTTATTTTCCTCTCAGACAGAGCAGCTGTATTAGTTGTAGTTTTGTTACAGATCTGGATGGTAGAGACACATGCTGGCCTATTGACCTCACTCCATATGTCTCAGCTATTCTTCCCCAGAAATGAGTAAGTAGTAGCAGACTTGACAGTCTTCCCACCTTCCATTCATGCCCTTGTTTGCCAGCTGTGTGGTTTCTGAACCCTGTTAGGTTGCTCGCTAGACTTGGCTAACAGCACTTGTGCTAGTTATGACAGAGTCATCTTACACCTTTTCACTGCACAAGCTTTGTCTCTTCCTTCTTCTGTGGGACCCACGTTCAGGCATGGACTTACACGGATCTGAGGAGGAAGTTACTGATGCTGCAGCAATTCCAGTTGACCCAAAATATACATGGAAAATATCCTATAATTTACCTCATGGCTGAAGGTGTGAATGAACAGAGCAAGAAATCGAGGGTTCATTCTTGTTCCAGGTAAGAATCTGGACAACAAACTTTCAGAGCCCAGGGTCTGACCAGCCTTAGATATTGCTGTAAACCTCCTCTTTCTGGCAGCTCAGGAGCAGCAGAGAATAAGAAGTGGAAAGATGAACTCTCTCTGGAGTTATAAGAATTAAGATATTGATTCTGTTCAACAAGCAGCTATTATTTTCTTCCACAATAAGATTCTATGCCAAGAAAGTCAGCTGAGTACCTTGAACAAATAAGGCATAGGTTTATTCCCCTAAAAGACAGAATGCTAGAAAACAGTTAAGACCAAACTGCCCCAAGACGGGGAATCATAAGGACAAACGTGACTGAGATTTATCCCCTCTCCTCTGTTAGATAGACTTGTGCTCCTACAATTTATCAAGGCAACATAAGTAAACGTTTTGACTTTGAATGCAGAAAACATTTACAAATGGCTTCACAAGTAATCTAGCTGCTGCCTGTGGGACTAGTCATGGAATAAATGGCTGCCAAAACAGGTTTAAGCTGTGGGAATGTGGAACAAAGAAGAGGATCTAGAAAACAATTTATTTTGGCTTTATTTAAGGCATTTCAGAAGCTGACTACATGAAGTATCTGGTTTAGTGAGTCATTGTAAGAAATATGCTGCCATACTGTTGGATGCAACCTGCAAAGAAACACAACACAGATATTGTTAAAACTCATACCAGCTTTACTGGAACTATTCCAGCCTTGTTCAGACAAACATACTCTCACAGTAACACTATTTCAGCTTAGGGGTGAGCAGTGTTAACTGATTCTTATATATCAATATAGCAAGAATTGGTCTGACCAATTCACAGTGGTTAAAAACTATTACAGTCAATGGAGATTTGTAATTAACTTTTTTGTTTGTTTTTTTAATAACCAAAATAGGCATTTTTCCTAAGCCTTTCTCTTTTTATTATCTTTCCTTCCAATGGTCAGTAATGAAAGGAGAGTAAAAGCAGAAAATACTACAGAATCAGAAGAGTCAAGTTAGGATGTAACTAAAAACGTGGAACGGTTTAAAGCTAGAAATAAACAGATTTTAATAATCATATTAATTATGAAAGTCAGAGAGAGGAAAGTCAGACTGCAGCTGTGATCGCCCTGCTGTTCCCAGCTCTGGCTAATGGCCACTTCTGGCCCTATCTTCTCATCACTGCCCTTCACCTCCTTCGTTCAAGTCCTTCCAAATGCTGCAATGGAAATGCACAGAGAGCCAACAGTAAAGGAGCTGATGTGGAACCAGGGAAGAAATCAGCACTCTGTGTGCAGGAACAATACCAGCCTTTCTGCAGCAGCTATACTAGCAGAAAACATACAAAGATTTAAGGAAACAGGTTTTTCCCCTTTTTCCCTTCATATACCAACAGTTTATTTCTTCTTTTCAATTTCTTTTCTTTGTTATTTTTTCCTAATCTTTCTCTCTCTCTCTCTTTTTGTCCTGGTTTCAGTTAAGACAGAGTTAATTTTCCTCCTAGTAGCTGGTAGGGTGCTGTGTTTTGGATTGGGACGAGAAGAGTGCTGATAACATGCTGATGTTTTGGTTGTTGTAGAGCAGTGCTTACACCAAGCCAAGGACTTTTCGGCTTCTTGCTCTGTCCTGCTAGCGAGCAGGCTAGGGATGCAGCAGGAGCTGGGAGGGGACAGACCCAGGACAGCTGACCCAAACTGGCCAAAGGGGTATTCCATACCATCTGACGTCATGCTGAACAATATATAGGGGTGGAGGGGGGGCCGGCTGCTCGGGGATAGGCCGGGCATCGGTCAGCGGGTAGTGAGCAATTGCATTGTGCATCACTTATTTCGTACACATTATTATTATTAATACTATTATTATTATTATTGTTATTATTTTTTCCTGTCTTAATAAACTGTCTTTATCTCAACTCACAGGCTTCACTTTCCCGTTTCTCTCCCACATCCCAGAGAGGGAGGGGGGAGGGTGAGCGAATGGCTGTGTGGTGTTTGGCTGCCAGCCGGCCTAAACCACAACACTTTTTTTTTTTTTTTTTTTTTTTACCTTTTCACTGCCACAGTTAGATTCATTTGAGAGTTAATATACACTATACAACTTTAAGGACAGCAATTTATTTTCATTGCCTTCTTCTCCTCCTCCTCCCCCTCACAATTGTTGTAATGACTTGCACTAATTAAGTTTGAACAAATTCTTCATTATGTTCCTAGATTTTCTGTGGTGTGATCACTTAACCTGCAAATTATAATTGCAGCTTTGGTGCCCATGCAGATTGTTCATTATAACGGGTACCTACTAACTCCCTTTTAGTTGTCATTATAGCTTTACAATCAAGGAAGCTCAGACAGTTCCATTTTAAGAATAAAGAGGATACACTCTTAAAAGAAGAAGCACATTTCTTCTTCAAACCCATATTGCTTTCATAGAATGTCTTTACCTTTTACAAAAAGAATCTACTCAGCGATAGCTGGGTGAGTGTGGTAAGAATTAGAACACAGTCTGAAATCAAACCAGTACCTTTGAGCATATAAGAAATGGGCCAAAAATCAAACCAATGTTTTTAGAGCTGAAAATTTGACCCAAGCATATTTTCAGGAGGCAGCTCCGCCTCAGCACTTGCAGCAGTAACTGTAGTCCTCTGCACTGAAGAGATGTCTGGTGGATGTTATAGGCCTCCTCGCAGTGATTTAACTTCCTTGCAGCTTTCCAAATAATGAAGAGAGTGGTCTGAGACCTGAGCTAGTGATTCAGGAGGAAAGCGCCACAATGCAAGGAAAACTCAAAACCAACTGATTTGAGCTTCCCCAAGAAAGGAGGGATGAGGTGGGAGGTGAAAGAAGGCTCTAGAAAAGGCTCTGGATGGTTCTAAAAAAGGCTAAATAGGCCCCAAAAGTTTGTGGGTTATGTTTAGCAAGGTGCATAAATCCTGGACATGTATGCAAGCTTCTTGCCCCTGCAAAGCACGTTTACATGTGCCATTAGAAGCTGCCACTCCTTCTGCAGAAATACCCTGCCACTGCAGAAAGTTTCAAACATGAAAAATAAATCTAGTAATTTTCACAGAATTTACTTAAAGTTTTTAATGGTGAGCAGCAAAGATTTTTTTTATTATTATTTTCTGTCATTCACTCTGAACTCAGGTAAAAGGGTGGAAACAAAGTTACTGAGTTAGAAAATTATTTGGATCTCCGATATTTTTGAATTACCAGAACACCACCGATGCTGGGTAAAAATAGAACCACGTTCTCTTCTGCTATAAATGGCAGAAGTTCATACAAATTGACACTGCTGTATTGCCACTTAATAACCTAACTTAGAGATGAAGAAGTAATTTGCTTCTTTTACTTTTTCATCTTTTGTTGCTTGTAGCATCTCTTGTGCATTTAGCTTTTCATTTCCAATAGCACCTAGAAACCTTCTGAAAGGTTTTAAAAAATTATTGACTTAGTGTCTGTACCTGTAGTCCTTTATTGGCTATGTTAATTAAGCTTTAGTTAGTAGTCATTTTGCTCTGATTTAAATCTAATCTTTTTTTCTTTATCATCAGACAATTTTGCTCTGTATTCTCAGACCCGAGAGCTGTTGCAAGAAAGAGAGACAGCAACCTGTGGGATCATAACCTTTGTGATTTCCTACACAGTTTAGATGAAGGCAGAGTGAGAATTTAAGCTAGAACCATTATTCACAGGCAAACCCTCTTAATAAACATGTTTCAAAACAGATTTCAGCTGTGCCATCCTTTAAAATACAGGATGGAAGTTGCCCAGGATCTACAGAAGTAGATATATTTAGAGACTAGAGTAAAATAACTATTTAAGCAAAATCTGCTTGCAGATCTGCATAAACAACTGTCATGAGTGTATCATTAGCCAAATGGAACTGCATTTATGTGTAACTTCTTCAGGCTTCAAGAATTGAAGCATCACTGATATTTTTTTATAATAGAGACCATGCCATGGAGTCATTGAAAATGGGTAAAAAGGACTTCAACCAGACCCAAGGAGTTCATCTCCATGGCAGGATCAAATCTGCTCCTGACAGAGAACCTCATCTCCAAATCATCATGGAAGAGACAGTCTGTGGTACTGGAATAAGTAAGACAGTGGTACTGAAATAAGTCTCTAGAGTGGATCCACTTCTCTATGTGCTTTTCTGTCTGCACTATATTTACTTCTTACAGGAACTTGTACAAAGTGCAGATTTGCCAGAGAGTGGCGAAGGCCTCTGATAGCCCTCACCAACACATCATTTCCACCAGCAGGCCTTTCTTAGCCCCGTGCAGACTCCATTTGTCTGGGGGCTATTCCTGCATAGTTACTGAGGAAGGCAGCGAATACCAATGATGAAACAAATCTTGCTACCAGCACTAGCTCTGTCCTGCGACCATTTTATACAGTGCATTCCCAGGCTAGCAGAGCTTTTTCAGTGCAGTCATCACAGGAACATTCTGCAGCTCATCCAGCAGAGTCCATCAAAGTGGTGCTGTCTTCTCCTTTCTAAATTGCCTTTTCTCTCTGGCTGTTCTCCTCCCTTACTAGGCAGTTTGCAATGAAACTTCTTTACCTGTTTATCCTTTGTTTCTTCTTCATTCCTCCTTGCTGCTGTCCTGATCATGGCCAGCTGTCACACAATTCTCCATCCCGCCATACTTCAGCCTTCCTCCTCCCTATCTTCCATGTTACTATCTCCTATGTTAATAAACTCTCTAGGATCTGGAAATCTGTTCAATGTTTCACATTGTATTGCACTTGTGGTTACTACTGACTGGTGCAAAACTATTGTGTGTAACACTCACAGTCATCCTAAACTAGACACAAGTCCAAAAGTTCACCGTTTCATTGTATATTGACAAACATTCAGCTAGAAAGTGTCCCTGACTTGCTGTAACCCTGACTTCACACCATGGCACTAACAAATTGCCCCAACTGAGCAATCTGTTTCCACCAGTGAGTATGCTGCTTCAAAAGCATAGAGAAGCCCTGTTGCATCACAGAATATGTCTAGATACATTCAAAGCTGCGATTGCACAACTACTGCCAAGACTTTCACAACAGAAAATATGAAGAAAAAAAAAAATCAGGTACTGGGGTGAGGGGTTTGCTGGAAAGTTTATTTCAGTTGTTGCCAGATCTGGGGAACAGAAAACTTTCAGCAGTTTTGTGGAGGAGCACTGGCACCAGCACTGGCAGAGTGCTGCGTGTTCCCCTTGCAGCAGAGGGGGGTTAACTGCAGTTCAAGCCAGCAGACTGGAGAGAGGTGGGCAGGGAAAGCCCAGCTACCATGTGAGAAGATGACACTGGGCTAGCAAGGTCCCAGGAGTGAGCCACGTGGCCCTTGATGGAAATCACTGGCCGCCCTCATCCAGGTGAGCACATTCAGAATGGATCTACACCCCAAATAGAACAATGCTACTTAAATGAATTAAAAAAAAAAAGAAAGAAAGAAAAAAAGTTAATGAAGCAAGACTTGTGCCAATAAATGGTAAAAAATAGCTAAAAGGCCTGATTCACACTCGTCTAGAATACAGCTTCCTTCAGGAAGAAGTAGGCTGCTAGGTCATGGAGTTCGGTTTACTGGTTGTATTGACACTGGCTTACTCAACTAATTAAAATCCTCATTAGTGATCTTAACTGAAAATCTGCTATTTTCAGGTCAGGTTTCTGCCTGCGTTCATTTGTACGATCCTGGGGTTAAAGCACAGAGGCTCAGCAGCAGAAAATAGCTCTTCCCAGCTATCTCACTGTCTCCTGGTGCGTCCTTGACAAATGACTTACCTCTCTGACTTTCTTTGCCATGCTGTAATGTGCAGACAAGAACTTCCTACTTGTCAGACACACAGAATCTAATTTCCTGGTATCCAAAAAATAAGGTGACGGAGAAAACAGGATTAGTTTTATATATTCAGACATTGACATTAGTCTGAGCAGTCTGTGAGCATAAATAGGGCAACTGGTTAAGTACCCAGAAGAGTTTATGATGCAACAGATTTGAAGCTGTATGTGCACAAGCCATAAAAGCTCTCTGAAAGCCTGTGACTGGCATACCTAGCAGTAACACTGGTGGGTGCAATACAGACTTGCTTGATTAAGAAAGAAGAGTAGAGGACTTTCACATGGAGGTGTATGGATCTGTACATGAATACTGCTGGAAGTCAGGCTCTGAGTCACCACTTTCCCCTAAAGCACACTGAACAAGTTTTCCTTGGCTTACTATGTCTTTAAAGGTTTTACACTGGTGTTCTTTAGGTAATCAGTTCATAATACTGTGTTTATGCAGCACACTGTAGGGTTTCTACTTTTAGAGAGATTTTTCCAAGCAACGGATGCTAAATAGGACTGTTAAGATTTACGGTGATTGAAATTGGTGAATCTCCATTAAATAAGCTGAATATGCTTACTTAAAACAAATAAAATGGTATGTACATTAGCATTTAATATGTCTGTCTCCTCCCCATTATATTATGAACAAAGTTCAAATTGGGTCTAAGAATGTCTGAAAATTTTGTTTCTGTAATGAAAACCTTACCTTGGTATCTTGTCACCAAGGATGTTTTGCAGTTTCTTTGCTCCAAATTCAACTCATACTTGAATATGTGTATTCTACATCTGGAGACATGAAAAACAATATAATGAAGAAACCTCCACTTTTTTTTTTTTACGGTAATTGCTATATGGCTATTTGTATGTCATCTCTTTAAACACTACTGATTAATATTCCATTTTCTAATTAATCGTTATTACTAATTTCCCCTTTTAATAAAGGAAATACTAGTGTAACTCCCACTAAAATAAATAGCTTTTAGCTTTTGCTTTACTAGAGAAGAATTGGACAGTACTCAGTTACTCAGATAACAACAAATCTATATATTCCATTATTTTTAAACATGGAACAAAAGTTCTTTTATAAATTAAAAATCCAAATACTTTATAGCACTATATGGGTCAACTGGAGTTAAACTTTTTTTTTTTTTAATATATATGAGGTAGGAAATAATCACTCAGACATACTCAGAAATGACTTCCAGAGCCCAAAGAAAAATATAAATCAGGAAGAGGGGAAAAAAAAAATCTTGTACAAGGTACAAGAAATTGTACCTTGTCACTAAGCTAAATGATGCATTAAAAAAAACTATTGGCAAAAGAACAAGATTAAGTGTTTGCCCTACTATTTTCTACCTGTAAATCTCAGACAATAACCATCAATGCAGCTGCACCAATCAGGGTTGCTGAAGAGTTTGAACCCCTGACTGATGTACCTGCACCAGCCATTTCACTACATCAGTGCAAGAAAAAGCCTCACCAGTGCAGCAGTGCTCTGGGGCCCATGGCAATTGCATGTGACAACTTGCTAGAGAAGATATTCCTGCACGGGCAGCCAAACTCTCAGCAGAAACAGCCCTGTGTTGTCCTGGGAAGGGCCATCACAGCGCTTTTGGGCACAATGCTGGCAGAGGGCCGGTGCAGGGCAGATGGACAAACCACAGCGGTCCTTCCCAGCAGCTCCACGGGGCAGCTGCATGTCCCACGTACTGAGCCCCATGTCCTCCGGAGAGTGCTGGATGGGTGGGTTCAGGAGCTGTGTCCTGCACGGGACCTGGCTATGCCATATGGGAAATCCCACATGGTCTGGGATATTTGGCAAGGCTGGCATCTGGCAATGCCTAAGCAATGCCTGCAGCGGGAGCCCAAGCCCTGAGCTCTGTGCTTTCAGAGGATAAAGAGGACCCTCAAAAGTCTCACACTGTTGGGCACTTGGGATGGACTCTACATCTATAAGCTCAGGGGCTGCTGATTTCTAGAGACTGTTTAGTCTTCCAAAAAGCGTTATGAATTACTGTCATGTTATATGCTGTGTTAAATATACAGCATTATCTTTACAGATGGTTTTCAAAAAATGTATGTCTCCACTTGGAAGGAATGAAAGAACTCTGGACAGAGCCAGATGGAAAATATAGAAAATGCTATGTGAAGCTTTGTGATGACACAAGAAGCAATTTGGGAAACAAACAAACAAACAAAAACCACCAAAAAATCTGCTCCGTATTTTGAAATCAGACTATAAAGCACATGTCATAAGAGCTTTTATTCTTATATTAGTGTTCCCTAACTGCTGAGAATACTTGCACACTACAATACCATTGCTAAATTCCTCAGGCTTTTCTATATTTCTTACATTAGTGTAGGATGAAAAAAAAAATAAATAAATAAAGGAAAGATTTTGGAGAACATACTGCCCCTGTACAAGATATGAAAATTCCAGGGCATGAGTTGATTTGGATGTGGCTAACTTCTGGTGAGAAGCAGAGTGATCCAGTTTCAAGGTCAGGAAGTACTACAGATTAAGAACTGCTACGATTTCCCATGCTTCTTTACTGTTATTATTCTTATATTATTTCCCTGTGAATAAGTTATTTCTTCATCTTCCCAAATCCATGGTCTGTCCTGTGACTTAGATCCTCTTTACCACTCTAAATTTTTAACCAATATATCCTCTGGAAAAAGTGCTGCCCAAACTCAGCCCCAAGCTGGAAGTTCCTGGGATCAGAAACCAGAGGTTCCCAAGGTCCTTCCCTGAGATGTCACACAATGGGTCCGAGTTTCACTGTCATTTGTGACATAACTGCTAGATCTTTTCTCTATGTTCCATTATGGGATACTAGAGCTTTGTAGAAGTTCTCTTATAAAACACTGTCATCCCCAAACATTGAAGAATTACGCCTCCATTCAAGCCTCCAAAACCTGGACTTAAGTAGTGGCTTCAAAGGCTAAGATTTACAGTATTTTCTATTAGTTTTATTTTCCTGAGCCAATAACTCGTGTTTGGAAGTTGTTTTCTTTTTTTTTTTTTTTTCTTCAAGCATTTTAATTTATCTGAGATTCATAATAATATGTCTCTTAAAAATAAAAATAAAAACACATGACAATAAAATTTGAAGAAATGCAACGGTGCTTGCAGTATTTATAATTTTAAGGTTAACCATATCATAGCAACAGAAATGTTAAACAATACAACAGTGGTGATCTCATTTTAAAGATAGACAAAATGAGAAAATAAAATTAATGGCTTTCAAAGTTGCACCAGAAGTTACCACCCAGCGCAGAACTAGAGTAACTGTCATTTTCCAGCCAGACCATTAAGGTGCAAGGGGAAGCATGAGCTGGGCAAGGGATGCTACACAATAAACACAGTGCATGAAACTGGTGTGAAACATCCTGTACAAAAATGGAGTATAATAAGGAGTTCAATATTCAGAGCAAGGAAAATGTAAGAACTACAAAGGTGGGCTAGATGATCTCCAGAGATCCCTGCTGACATCAGTGATTCTGTGACTATGTGCACACACAGTTCTGTGCATCTTCTATTCACTGTTGGCATGTGGATTGTTCACAAAAACTACAAAAAAGGTGTAAGGTATTTTCTGCCATGCACTGACTTTTGTCAAGTCAAATAAATAATGTTCTCCGTAATGTAGTAAGCAACATCAAAGGAGAGCAGGAAGAAGTTTTGAGATCACACAAACCAAAGAAAAAGTAACTATAGCATCACTTCAATAAATCCTCCATGGTTTAGTACTAGTATTTTTACAATTACTCAGTTTAATACTGATGTTAAAAGCATCACAAAGGTAAGCCACCCACCTTTACTATGTGTAAAATGAAACTATAAAGACTCCCCTCTTGCGGATAATTTGATCCCATAAGGGCAGGATACATATCTGGAGGTTTGAAAAATGAGAATTTAGGGAATATTTTTGGCTGCAACAGCAAGCGACATCATGGGACAGCTTAAGATAAACCAAAGATAACTGAGTTATAAATCATTATCCAAATCAACAATGACTTTCTTGGAAAAGGCCAAAGCACTATGTACAATTCTCTGGTTATTTAGACACAGATTGGATTCCTTACGGTGAATAGGATAGTGTGGGCTGTTAACTTAAACAGTTCAGACATTGTATTTCAACATTGACAGTAGTCACCAAGAATGTCCATAAGTAACAAGTAAAAAAAGTCAAGATGTAGATGAGGTTAACCAATGTTAACAACAATCATACACTAAACATCATGTCAGGATCATAACTAAACAGAAAGATTAAGGGAGTAGGTTAAATGCAACAGTATTAGCAAATCCTCCCCCACAGAGTGATTCAATCCAGTTGCATAAATGTTTTAACTATAGTGCAATCAACATACTCAATGCATGATGACGCAGGCCTTACAAAAGCTAATGTTAGCATCATTTATTCTCTTTTCTTGCTGTTAGGGCCTGTTTTTTAAAAGGCAAGGACAGGTCCTTTTTGTTAGTATGTATTAATATATACAAGAAGTAAAACAAGATAAACTGTTGGGTACACACAATGTTGAAATAATGTAGTGGGAGCAGAATATCATCAAACTCTTACACATCCTTCTCACTTGCAATTCCACATACTGGAAATTACATGCAGGCAATCATTGAAAGATTTATTAGAAGGCAATCCGATTTTGAAATTCTGCTCTCCAGAACAACCCTTCTAATTACATAGGCCCCAACCTCACTTTCACATTATGAAAGGCAAGCTGCCTGTGGCCAAAACAAACTAAACATATTTAGGCCCTTCCTGAGTACAAAATGTAACCAACATCTCTCCACTACCATATTAAAAACCACTTAACAAAGAACAACCACCAGCCCTCGATCCTATACCTGTACTTCTGGGGATTTTCACGTTTCATCAACTGCATCAAACGCTCTCAGCTACACAGGTGAAACGAAGCAACTACTGTGCACCAGAAACAGCTAGCATTTACAAGCTGTAAAGTACAGAAGCAACCAGTTATCAAGGACGGAGTACTTCTAAGAAAATAGTCACTGCATTTTATTTTGGGTGTCTTGGTCCTGCTCCTCAAGGAATCCTACAACATTTCTTTCTAAAGAAAAAAATGGGTGCTTTCACAAATCTGCTTGATAACAAACACTATGGACTCAGAGACAGGGATTTTGTTAGATTAAAATCTCCCTTCCCCTCCTGATGTCTCCTCAGTCTCCTCTTCCTCTCTGTTTCTTCCTCCCTCTTTCTCTCAAAAACGTCAGCTACTTTGTCTTTGAAATGGTCTGAGACACAGCTAATATACTAGAAGACAACGATCTCAACTTGTACTTAGCTTTGCTGAAAAACTTGTTGAATTTTCCCTGTGATACAAGCTGATCTAATAAAAGATAATTCTTCCTCCACCAGCAAACTTTGTCTTGATTGTGGTTGTAGGCTGTCATAACAACAGCACCACCATCGTTATTCTCCATGTGACACAGTCAATCAGTACATATTTTTTGTCTTTCTATAAGCGGTGCATAAATCTAAAATAAACCAAGAACTGTGGGCTTTTTTATTTTAGATAAATGGCTCAGAGAGAGCAGAAGAGAGCACTCCAAATCGTACTCCAGCCAGCCGAGCTGTAACTCAGACAGAAAGTGGAGGAGGCAGTGAGTGGGGCAGGGGTGGGTGAATTTGTGGTTTCAGAAGACATATACAACCAACTGAATTAAAAAATTAAATTCAGAAATTGAAAAATTAAATTCAGAGTAAGGCAAGAACAGAGAGATATATTCAACCAATGGCACCAAAATGGCAAATAAACTCTTGAATTAAACTGGAATTACTTGTGGAAAAATGTTCAATTAATTTGAATACCAAACTTAACCAAACAGAGAGGATATACAGTTGAACACATTGGCGTCCAGGTTTCTTTTTACTTCTGCTTTCAAGGGTTGGCATCTGCCAGGAGTATCTTTTTGATGAGAAAACAGAAGAGAAAGAAAACTTGTCTGTAACAAGAGGAGATCATTTGACAAACAAAGACAGGGGAGAACACAAGCATAGAGTGAAAAAGGACATGAGCAAAATAAGGCTGCCAAGAGAGGCTGCCTCTTGGGAGTGCTTGAATAAGTACACTGTGGGGGAAGGGAAAAGGAAGGAAATAAAAGGCATGCAAATATTTTGGCTAGAGGTACGTGAAGAAAAAAATGAGTGGGTCTTAGAAACCCGATGCAGATCAAAGGGATCTGGTGAAGGAGATGGAAGGAAATGCCTCATGGCTTGGTCAGTGAGAGAGATTTCTGGGGCAGCATTAGAACCTCCATCCAAGATCGTACAGAAAATAATAATAATAATAGTCTTACTAATTATGGATCAGGAACAGAAATTTTTAAAAGTTTATTTTTAACCACTGTTTTCACATAATTTCTGTTATAAAATGTATAAATTTAATTTCACGTTTCAGCATATGTTATAAACTTCAGTTGCTTCTGGACCTGATGACTTTTTCACACATGCAGATTAGTTTATTTTGTTAAATGCTTGACCTGCTAAAGGTACAGCTGACACTACCATGTCAAATTTATTTCATTGATGTTTGCTAAAATACCTTTAATGAGTAATGGAGAACTGTTCCTCAAGTGTCTATTTCCTTGACTAAACTGCCTATTTAGAGAGGCATGTGGGGCCTATTTAAAGAGGTATGTGGGGGATGATCTTCACACATATTTTCAAACATCCATTTGAATCCATCAGGGTTTTATCCACACATTCATTCTTCACCCTTCTTTAAAGGACAGTCATAACAAGTAGACAACTGAATTCCAGCATAAATGCGCAGCTGCTAAGTGTCACCTTCTGCACAGGTGTAGTTGTACTCAGCAGTGGAGGGAGAAGCAATTCATGGGTTTGTCAGAGGTATAAGGAGAGGATTTGTCTAAAGGATCAAAAACACTTGTTTCAGTGATACACTACAAAAAGGCAGGGAGCTTAAAAGAAAAGCTTTTGAGATGTGCATTGCCTACTGTATTTGAAAGACTATTTCATTCTTTTTTTCAGGGTATTTAAGACATGAGTCCTGAGCTCCCAAACACAGTCTGAGCAGTCCTGAAAAGACAGAGAACTGATCAGTGAGAAAGCTCACAATGTTTTGTGCATTAGTTTTCCTCCACAGAATAGCTGCCTTTAGTTTCCCTCTAGGGGTTTCTTTTCTCTTCTTCAGGTACAGTAACCTCTGTTGTTGATCATGTTCCTCTTTACATAATACTCTGAACTGTAAGGAGCTCATTTTCATTTCCCATTTTTGTTTCAAAGTTGTTTATAGGCTCCACCACACCCATGCTTGCTAAATCTCTAGCGTCTCATTTATTTTTTCAGACTTTACGGTTCTCCTGAAAAAAGAACTACATTAAAAACATCTGATCCCATGTTCTCTCCCAAGTGGTTGCAAAGACCTGTACACTGTTTCAGGAAAAAAAAAAAAAAAAAAAAAAAGTGAAGGAAAACAATAATTTTAATGTTAACAAGTTAACAGTTATACATCCCTGGGAGGGACAGACTCCTTAACTAGTTTGTTACCTGCCAGAAGTCTAAGAGGGAACCAAATGGTGGATAGTGGGACAATGTGGGGAGATGAGTTTTAGTGGAGCCATTAGGAGAGGTATATCAAGTATTATCTTAGCTCAGAAATTGGGAGTTGAAAATGATTACAGTTTGCTGGCTTTCAGTTGAAAGGAATGTTCTTTTAGTTATGATAGACTTCTTAGATAGATGCCTCAAATCTTAAATATCTATAATTTAACCACCACGCTTTTCTTTCCGCTCTCCAATGTTCACACCATCTACAAACAACTGGAATGTCTACCTCACCCAAAAAACGTATAGTGAGAGTTCCCCAGAATCTAACTTAGTGGATTTGAAACATTTAAGTATGGTTGTTTGTATAAAACTATGAAATTTAACCACAGTCTTGCCTCATGTAGCCTCAGCAGCCTCTATGGCTACTGAACCTGTGCTCTGTTCCCCCTTGGATAACCATCAGCAGAGGGCCTGTTGACCTCTCTGCACGTACAGCCATTCTTTCTGCACCTATTAGTAGCTCTCACATATTCTCACAGAGTACTGAGCTAACTGCACCAGCGGGTTCATATAAACTACTCGGCATTTCTCAAGAGGATCAAGAAC
The DNA here is from genome assembly GCF_013377495.2 of Cygnus atratus. NCBI lineage: Eukaryota > Metazoa > Chordata > Aves > Anseriformes > Anatidae > Cygnus > Cygnus atratus. The sequence goes on from NC_066363.1 coordinate 134,224,318, forward strand.
TGCTAAAGTCACGAGCATGTTACAAGAAAAGCCTTCTGATTTCTTAAAATAACACTGCTATTTCTTGCTTTTTTGCCTATTTCTCTACTGATGCATATTTTGTGAATTACAGATTTTGGTCATTTATAAGTTACCTAAATAAGACTGTTTTTGAATGGTGTACTATGTGAATACACATATCCAGAGGTCATTTACACGTCACTCTTAAAGCTGCACAATGGCATAAGAAAGCATGTACAAAACCACAGTCACCATGGAGTGTCCTCAGAGGTGCCTAAGCAAATAACTGGCTCAGAGTAAAAAAAAAGAAGTCATTTATGTGCTCCTGAAAACTCCATCCTAAATGTCTTCCTATTAACAGAGAACAACCGGAGTGCTGTACATTTCTGAATCTTCCAAAGAAACTCAAGAAATGTCATCTTGAAACATTTTATGGTTCCTTAAACTTTAGAAAGCTAAAGCTTAAAAAATATCTATATTGGTATGAAAATGTATCAAAATATTTTTTAAAAGCAGACTCCTGCTTTAAATGTCTATGGACTTGATTTCAGTTTAGAAGGTGCCCTTTGGTAGCCCTTACTGGCATCCCTTGGTAGCATGTCATGGACAAAGCTACCACAGGCTTCAGCAGGGCCTCTTCTGGACCAAGGAATCCAGCATCAAATCAGACAGATAGAAGACATGACCTTATTTCACCATATTTAAGAAAGCAGAAAGGTCAGATCCGTTAAAAAAATAATAAAAATATTTTTAGCCAATTCATTGACCAGTCTGTGGGCAGCAGATGTGACCTCTGGAAAATTCAAACTCTTTTTTTTTTTTTTTTTTCTGAAGAATTCCTGTTGGATTTTCTGCTTATGTTTTTCATTCTCTGTTCATGTAATCATCTTAACAAATTATTTTGGTAACAGCTTTCCTTCACAAGAATGAAGTGTCAACTGAGTTCATTTGTAATCTGAAATATGCCCACTTAGCAACCAGACCTATAAAATAATGCATTAAAATTCCAAAATCTTGTATTCAAAATGACATCCAGAATGAAGGAATCAAATCAACTCATTACAGTAATGGAAAGTCTGCAGATGTAAAATTTCAATTCAAAACTATTTTGGTAAATTTTGTGTTAAAATTTATATAATTCTCAACAAAGATTTGATTATAGATGCTCTTAAAAAAATAAACTAACAAAATATCAATATTTTTGCTTTTTAGTATCTCAAAATTACATTCTTAATACTGAACATCCACAAGGTGAACAGTCGTTTAATAGTTATAGAAATAAAATTAATTCATAATTTTATAATGTAATAAACTTTTACTGTGTATCATTAAGTTTTATGACCATTTATATATTTAAACCATGATAAATAATCTAATTCAGGCCAGGCAACATGACAAAATTTCTCTCTCCTTTATTAGCTAAAATCTGTTTATATACAAGCTCTCTTAAATGACATGCATTAAAACAATTAATGTACAAGGTAATTTCTCCTTGCCCATTGCAATGCACTTATAATAACACAACTGTGCTGCTCTCTCTTATGTAACCAAGCCACAATAATGAATTCCCTCTGGCTTTTGACAAAAACAAGATTAACGTTTTTGCTTTTTTTCAAGCAGAGGCTGTTCAGACTGTTGTGTCATAACGTGGCACCTGATGACAGGAATGTTAAACCCGGTCTGAGACCTTGGTGGAAACCTACTGCTGATACAATAAAAAGAGGGCCTGCAGTGGAATGTGGCCCCAGTCTCAAAATTCATCATTTTTCTGTTTTATAATGAATTAGCAGTAATAATTGCAGAACAACCTTCTGTGTTACACCTTCTGCTACCTTAATTTTAATGAGTCTGTTGGTATCAACACAAATTCTACTGAAATAAGCCCAGTGGACTAAAATCTGAAAACATTTGTACCTTAACAGCTTTAGCTATTGGTATTTGTGCAGTTGCCATCTCATTCCTGCTTCTGGCCATGAGCAGATTGTGCAACGGTGCATCCATCAGTTAAATTATATTGCTTGTTTCAAATACAACTTATGGTCAGGCTCTGTTGATGAATGCAGACAATTCGTTGGTATCAGGTTCCTACCTGGCTGTGGGAAACTTTTTCATTACAGCAGTGTGGTGCTCCTGCAAGTAAGGTCTTCTGGAGGGCGTTGCACAGACAAGGCACTTCACTTACATGGTTACCCTGCTTTCAGACCAGACCAGACATAAAGTCTGGCCACCACAGACTATGAGGAGAGCAAAAATACACCAATTTCCAGTTGTCTGTCTGGATATATCATTTTATTTTTCTGTAATGACAGAAGATGTCTTAGCCACACGCATGCTTTCTTTCCAGGTATTTGGCAAAGCATTAAAATTGAGAATCAGTAAAGTAATATTGTAGCAAATTCAACAACAGCATGTTTTGCAAGCCTGATAGAGAGTAAGACTCAGAGGCTGCTCATACTGAGAATCCTTACAAAAATGAAGCTGCTTAGACCAACAAATCTGATCTGGACATAATTTTTATAACACCCCTCAGTTCTACATATATAAATGAAGTTTTGGCAGTATTTCTCACATGATCTTTCTAGCAAAGGTGACTTTTATCACCTTAAGCACATATTTTGTATTATTATACTTGTCAGCTGATTTAATTAAACAGATTAAGTTGTATCCTAGTGGTAGTTGGTAGTTCTGTTATGAAACTGTAATTTACCACTCGGTGTCTCAGCTGTATTTGCACATCAGATTTTCCACTGCCCTCTGTCCCCAGCTTGATACCTATTCTCAGTGGATGATGTTTCAAGGAATCAATCAGACACCAACTGTTTTTACCAAACGAAGGTCTGGATTCACGTTTTTAAAAAAGTGTTTGCTTAACACCAGTTACTACCAACCACAGATTTGGTGATTTAAGCTGGACTCAGCTGACTTGCATGAAACAACAAATTGACTGACTGGTAAGAAAGGCTTCTCACAGCGGCCTGCTCCCCAGCTGGCCAGCTTAGCAGCTCAGCTGGGGTCAAGGGTTGGCTTTGTTTCTTCAGAGGAAGGAGAGGGAAGGAAAAGGAGGAGTGTTAGCAGTTCAGCACAAGCCTCTGAAGGGAAAACAGGGATTTGACATACAGAGTGACTGGAGCAAGACATGCTACTGTCATTTGTATGTTGTTACAGAGAATACATATGAACCTAATTTTAATAACAATGACTACATGTTGAAAACAAAGGTATGTTGACTGACACCAGGGAGCTGAAGGACTTTCTCATGTAACAAAACATACACAAAATACAGACAATAATGTATGTTCTGGAGCAGGACCTCCATTGCGAGCAAGGTGCTTCAGTATGACCTGAGAAACTTGGAAATGAAATAGAAATCTCTGCTGCTTTAAAATAATCTATTCAGTTTTGCAATTAGTATATTTTTTGGCTGAAGAAGCTAAGGGAGTGTTTTAATTAGCAAGTATGGTAATTTGGTTTAAACAGCAAGTATAAGCAAGCACTGTCAATTTGACCAGTACGTCTTATTTTACTTTTTTCTTTCTGTGCAAAACACCATTGTACTTATGAGGTGGGTGAGCAGCACTTGTAGACCAGTCAGTTGAAAAGCCCTGTGATCATGAGACTATGAGATTTTCCAGTTATTTGAGTCATATTAATCACAGATCAGCTAATTAACAATTTTAAAACCCACTAACAATTTAAAAGAGTATCTGTATACAGAGAGAGATTGTTCTGTTTGGCTCCAATCTCGATAGTAATAAATAAAAGCATCTATTGTGTGAAAGCAGGGAAATGTCTCATCTGTAGATAGGGATTCGTTTTAGAATGACACAGTCGCAGCTTCTATTTTCCTCAGTGTTCTGTGGGGTATGTTTGGTTTTCTGCTTATTGAGAGTGAAATCAAAGGTCAGAGGCTAAATGATGTCAAAATGCCTTCTGATGATCTGATGTGACAAGGCAGCTGAGCTGTTTGGGGCTGAGTCCCAAACACCAGGAATGGGTGGTATATAAGGGAATATTTTTGGTGCACTTGCTGTTGCAGTCTGCAGCTCAATTTTCAAAAATAAAATGACCAGTGAGGACATCTGTAAAAATATTGCTGTGTCCCTCTAAATGGGGAAGTGCTGTTATTATAGCACAAACGGATTGCCATAGAAAAAGTGATTCAGAAGGTGTTGGCTTGATGCCTCATTGCCCCAAGCACTGTGATGGCTTTCATTGATGCTATGAAACATTTCAGTTTGCCTTGGATTAGGACACTGGCAGTACAGGACATGTGATCCCAGCCTCAGCAAAGCATTCTTTCTCTTTTCCTCATAGATTTGATGAATTTAGCCTGGGCATCTGCAGTACTTTTTTTTTTTTTTCCTCCTCTCACATGATAGAAAGCTTTTAATCAGAATATTGCAGTGCTTGCAATGCAAGCTAGTAACAGGAGCCCTACTGGTTTTCTCAAATCAAAAATAGAGAAAGAGACCCCCTGAAAACTCTGAAGATCCTAAACGTAGACAACAGAGCATTTGTATAGCTCAAAGAAAAAAGAGCCACATACTCCAGAAAGAGATATTCAGAAATGATTCTACAGGCAATCATACCAACTACTTGCTGGCGTAACGCTATCCCAGTATCACAACTGAATACTTGTTAAAATAACTTCGGAACTGCTAGTCTGCAAATACCAGAAGTGCTATGAGCACAGCTCTCTGGCTTCCAGGGAGTGGGTATCAGGCACTGTGGATATAATAGAAAGCCAAGCCCTCAGCTCTTCAGTCTGTAAGCAATCCCAAGAAATTATGAAGTCAATAGATTATATACATGGATGCCAGATATATAGATTATATCTCAGCAACTTCTGAGATGAAAGTTATGGAAATATATTGCTTTTCCTGTATGAAAACCTATGTTTTTTTTCCTCAAAAAGCTCTGTCATCATCTGCCACTATTTGTGACAAGACCGTTCTGTCCTTGTGAGGATGATAATCCATTGCTGACATTGGTAATGCCATAGGAGAAGAGGCAACATTTTGGCTGGTGGATCTGCAAGGATTGTTTTTTAAACCTTGCAGGAAGAGTTTCATCAGAAATGAAGAGTCCTGTAGGTTTTCCTTGTACCTGAAATGACATGCACAATTCCATTCTGCTAAGAGAAAAGAAATAATTTCCTAACTTGTCGAAGTTTTCTTGTTCTCAACTGAAGTATTTCTAAATTGTATGTTAGATAAATCAGGATGAATAACAGCAAATAAAGGAAAGGTATTAGTAAAAAGAAGTTCTGCAGGAAATAATTTAATAGAAAAAAAAAAAAAAGAATTTAATAGAAGTGACCTGAACACAACTTTTCACATGCTCACAGTCTAAGGGAAGAAGGGTCAGAGAAGGGGACTGGAGAGATTTTTTTAAAAAAAAAAGAAGTTTAAAAGCAGAAGAGAGGGGGAGACTATACTTGACTTCTAAAATTAAAACAGTATCATGTATAATTTTCTTCAAGTATTTAAACCAAAGTCATGAACAGCTGAGAGTGAGTGGAAACTTCTTTTTTTTTTTTAAATAAAGAACATAGCTTAAGAGCAACAACAAATTAGATCAGATTAGATAAAGCAATTTTTGGGAGATAAATACACAAATACATATAATCAATCAACTAAACACAACAGGAAATCTGCTTTTCATATTAAGAAATAACAAAATAAGTGATTTTAATTGTAACTAAGGATTCAAGCTCAGAAAAAAAAATCACGAAAATGAAACTAAAGAAAAAAAAAGCATTGTTGTTTTTTTTTGTTTGGTTGGTTTTTTTTCCTTCTCCAGGCCATGATTTATTTTACGTCTTATTTTAAACGTAGAATTTACAAGCATGAGCTGTTCAGGAATCCACAACGACTACAGGTACAAATAAACAGCCTCTGTGTTCTTCATATTACAATGTGCTACAAGTCCTTTGCTCACTTACCAATGCATGTGCTCCACAGAAGAGCTGCATAAGGCAACACTCATTTTTATTTTTTTTTAATTAAACCAGCTGATATACCTGCAGTAAGCAAACCAGCCATGGATCCAGCTCCATGGATGCACATTCAGCCTAATTGGGTTCTGCAAGCAACAGCTGGAAGTCATCCCTGAGTCCTGTCTCAGGTGGGCAACACCAGCTGCAGAACCTTGGACCTTCCTTACCCTGCCAGGCCAGTTCAAAACAAGCAAGACTAAATCCTGCCTAAGAGTACCTGGAGTTTCAGAAAATTTCAAACCATTTCATCAGTTTCACCTGAATGCATGAAAGCAAAATAGAAATTTCTATAATGTCTAATTTTCCAAGGTGAGGTTACCAAAATTGACTAAAAGAATGTGCATTTCTGCCATTCCACAAACAGTGTGGAAGCACCAGGACTATATATTCATATCCTGCATCCCTGAGTAATTCTGGTTTATATGTCCTGAAATGCTAAATACTTGCAATTGTTTTCTGTAATAAGCAAAGGCCAGTTGGCCAGCGTGTAGAACAGTTAATCCTTTATTGTTACTAGTCTTAACATTTTCAGCAAGGTTGAATAAAGCTATTATCAGCCTTTTGCCTGTTGTTTCAGTAATGTAACATGGGGCTTTTCAAGCAAATGCAGAGCCCTATACGTATTACTGAGCACTGATCCCCAAACAAAGTTGTAGCAGAGAAACTAAGCCACTTAAGAACATGCCAAATTACAAGCCATGTCTGCTTCTGTGCCGATTATTCACGTTAACTTGTCCCGATAGATTTTCACACAATCCCAATGAGGAGCTGGATGATTTTATTTTCATCATGCATTCATCCAAAAATATTATTTGAAGATGAAAATCAGTATGTCTGGTCACTAGCAAACTGTATTTGACTACTGAGATAAATACAGTCTGGGGGGTGTGACAGCATCTGCTTTTATCTGGTACTGAATGCTGCTTATTCATTTAGAAAAGTATTATAAATACGTCTTCATATTGTAGTATTCCCCAGGATTACAATCCAAACTAAGGTGTAGTGGTACTAGATGCCCTACAAAGAAAGAAGAAAACACGACCCCCTCCTTCAAAGCCAGCATAATTCAGTAGTCAAGTGACAAGACAAAGAACAGAGTGATGAAGATACTGGGACAATACATAACATCTTATGTATTAACAATACATAAGCCTTTTAGAAGCTTTATTATTAAATATCTATTACACTTGAATTCCCCATTTTTTTCCAACAAAATAATTGTTAGTTTGCCTTCAGACATAGCTGTTGAGGTGAAGCAAGCCTTACTGTTCGGTGGATTCATTTTGCCAGTTTTGATTTTTACATCTAATTTTACCCTCACTGTATTACTCATGCAGATTTAATGCAAAAATCATATCGTCCATTCAGGGCAGGGTTTCTTATTTCTCTTCCACTTTTTTTCAAAATTGTTTGCACTTCCACAGCTGAAGACTCTAAAGACAGAAAAACTACATAAATGAAAGCACAGATTTCAGTCATGAGTAGGAGGTGGCCAAATGTTTAATTTTGCTCTACAATCTGCCAACAAAAATCAAGATTTTCAGTGGTGAAACAGCTAATTTTGACAGACTGGTGTCCTTATGTATTACTGACCTGAAAGTTTCTAAGGACCCGCTTTTTCTAAGCTTTCTGTCTGTGACTGATCACAGCTATTGCAGATGGCCTGGTGCCCTGGTCTGACTTCTGTTTCAAAAACATGTGAGCTGAGTGAATACTGTCTACTGAGTTTCCTTTGTCTTACTGATAATGTGGTTTAGGTGCATTCACCACTTCTCATGTCTGATACTGAATATGATAACAATATTGGGACAGGCAATTTGTTTGGTTTTAACAGGCCATGTCATGCTGCTTTGAGATTTGAAGGATTTAGTGCAAATAAAAAACAAAAATATTAAAAATACATCAGACATACTCATGACTTTAAAAAAAAAAAGTATGTAGGACTCTTCTGTGAGAAATTCTGATGGAACTTTTTACTGTGTGGATCTAAAGAGGGAACCAGACAATATATGGACCCAAATTTTACCTTGTTATAGCTCCTTCTTTCATGTGACAGCAGGAAGGACGTTGTGGCCCTGAGCAGTTCCCACCAAAAGATCTGTGTTTACTCTCAAAATCTGTGCTTGAAGCTATAACACATTATGTCTTTTGTCTAATGTGAGGTAAAGAGAAACAATTGCATTTGAATCCGGGAAATACAACACGTCTTATACAAACTCCCATTCTATTTACAGTAATGAGAGAAGAATAATCACACACTCAGAGAAATAATCCTTTACCCCACATGCAAGGAAGTCAAACAGAGTGAGAGAAAGAGAGCTTAGGGGAAAAAAAAAAAAAAAGAAAGAAAAAAAAAGAGAAAGGTAAACTGTACCTCAGTGGATTGTGGAATAATCCATTTATTCTCAGATAGGAAAACATATAGTCAGTACTTACTTATTTATGTGCTTTTAGCTACATGTTTTCTCAAATTGGTCCTTAAAAATGCCCATCTAGCACACTACATACTTTCTTTAGGAAAACAAACTAGCTACAAGTACAGTTATTACTGGCATCTGCTTCAAAAAATGTTGCCAAGTCACCTCGCAGATCAGATCCCATTCTGTCTTCAAACACATGTAAAACTAAGTGCAAACTGCACACCATTTCTGTGGTCCAAGACAGGACACAAAGCAAAAGCCGGTGTGACAAACAGAATGAAAAAAGTAATGTCTAGGAGTCTTATGAAAAGCCTGACAATAAATTTGGGATGCAACAGAAACCCCTCTTGTCTTTCCTAAAGTTTCTGCAATAGTTTTTCACTGGTTTGATTTTTTTGACCGGATTTTGTCATTTTTTAAACTCATACTTGCATAAATTATATGAATTCCCTTCTGGCTCTGCTATTCATATATTCCACTGTGGCCTGGCCCCACCTTTTGTTTCACTACACAAACTCCACAATTCTTGCAGTATTTTGTCTGTTACAGATATGAAGCAGTTAAAAGCTGTGACAATTAAAACAGTGTGACTTAATAAGGCACATTCATATACCACCGTAAAGTGTGGTCAAAGTGTTGTTGCTAAGGGGGTGTAGCTATAATTGAATTGTCAGTGGGTACTGTGCTATTCTTAAATTTTAGAAATCTAACATTTAAAGGGATAAAACCTTTTGTATGGTTCTTTTGATGGGTTTTCTTTGATGCCAGAACGAAGGAAAGGCAGAAGGTTTGAAATAAATATATGACGGGTTTTGGGTAGGATGAAAAATGACTTCCACTAATTTTCAGCAATTGCATTTCCCATTTGGTGACATAGCTGTAAGTCACTGAACAGAGTGAAAGAAAAATGCATTTGTCACTTTTAATTATTATCGGTTAGCTTCGGAAATGAGAGTGTCAGATTAAAAATAGAGACTGACATTATGACCATCTTGCAACGGAATCAAAAACGCACTGCCAGTCTCAGCTACACTAAAAGTGAGATTTACTGCCATGTAAGTGGTTACGAGGATTAGTGAAATGCCGTATCAGCAGCAATTGTACTTCTCACCAAAATATTTTGATCATACAGTCTTCTTTTTCTTTTTCACATTCTCACTGAATTTGGTTTACAGAACAAGTCGAAAGGCCTAATCAGAACCAAGGCTCCAGGATGGTAGGAGCTGCCCAAACACGCTGGCACGCATTGTTCTTGTAAGAATGCAGTCAGAAATAAAATGCTACAAATAGCTGTGGCAGATAACAGGAAAAACAGAAAAGAAAACCAACCATGACTCTGAGACCCTGTAAGTAATTACATTGCCCCATTCAGTGACTGAAGTCTTATGCTTTCCTTTTCAACTAACTACCTTTAAGAGCTATTTCTGAATGCAAGATCTTTCAGTACTTGACACCATTGTTTTGATGTTTCTCTCCCACTCTCCTTCACTTCCCATTTGGGCAACACAAGAAAAGTGTGATTCAAAGAAATGTGTGAAACAGCAAATGCATTAGGATGCTGATGACAGCTGCATTTGGAATAGATTAAAGGAGGGAGGAATACAGAAGTCACAGCAAAAAAAAATAAAAAGTTGGAGGACATTATGCTGTAGCCTATCATAACTGAAGAATTTCAGCTGGGTTTCTGTCCTCATTTGAAAACCATTGGTAACTCCCTTTATAATCTCCAGATCCCTCACAGTTTGATACATGCTAGCCTTGACCAGTTTGCTTCTCTCACAATCTTCCCCTTGCCCTTGTAGAGCATCATGCCACCCCAGGGATTTGCCACTGTTCCTGAGAGGTGCAACCTGACTTCCATAACAGGCAGGCTCAGGAGCGACTGGGCACACTCTGTTTCATAAAAGAAGAATGGAAAAACATTAGGTTCATGATGAATTCAACCGCAATTGTGACATCTTTACAAGCATGTTATTCTTTTTCCAGCTTGCCCCATGACAAGCCTCAGCCCTCTATGCAGTGTGCAGAGCTGACTCTGAGAAGGTGGCATGAAGCCTGCACTGGACACTGTCAGGAGCAAGCAGTACGTTGTTGCCTTTATTGAAAATGCTCTTTGCATCCTGGTGTTATGTCTAAGAGAAATTACAGCAACACAATAGAGCTAGCCTAAGTATTTAAGAAATTATGAGGAACACCACATATGCAGCTGAAAATCATTTTTATGTAAGGAGTTACATTTGACAGAGTTTTTGTGCATCAGATATGTGATTGAATCATATTTTTCAGATTTTTTTCAGGAAAGAGGACAGAAAATAATTTGCCTTCAGGAGGTGGACTTTGATAAAATAACAAACACAGAGAAAGACCTAGCAGAACTGGCAGTAGGGAAGTTCTACTCCTTAAAAAAAATAAATATTGATTTACAAATGAAAACCCATGTCCTAACATATTTTTTTATAAGAAAAGGTCTCAGGTAACAGGAAGCCTTTCCTAATAAACAATTACAGAATTGCTTCCCTCAAAACAAATATGCATCTGGATACATGATAGACAGGGATATATGATAGAAAGTAGCACTATTAGTTGTTAACATTAAGATTATCATTAAGCTTTGATGGGATTACAGAATAAGACTTTTGAAAAAAAAAATAAAAAAAGAGAGAGATGAGAACTATTAAACTATTAGTTGTGTGAGGAATGTATCTTTACTGGAATGTTGTCACAGAGTGGAAGCATGCTTGCACTTCATGCAGGCCAGGTGCTGAGCAACATCCATCGTGGAGCCTACAGAGATGGGCAGGGCCCCACAGCAGGCATGGACATTACACCAGAATTCCACCAGCAGGCTCTGTGAGGGCATTTTCCAGTGCTGAGGGTCAAGTCTGTTAAATGTTCTGTTCTTTTCATGGAGAATCTAGTTTTTACAGAATGGACATTCAGTATCACATTGCTCTTATAGCAAAGTAAAACATACTGTGCGCTACCACAAAGGTGAAGGGTAAATATCAAATGAGGAGCAAATATACATTCTCCATAATGCCTATCTGAAGAACACGATTGCAAATGTATCAGGGGGATAATACCACAAGAGAACTGCTTCACCTTGCTTCTGTGACCTAGAAGTGTCACAATTTTGGCATAGTTGCAAGCATATTTTAGAGACTGTTTGATAGCAAAATGATTAAAAGAAAGTCACTGGTCCAAGTTTTAAGTAACAGGAGTCTACAGTCACTTTCACTCTATTGTTTCTGAACCTGCTCCTGCACTGCAGCATTTTGTATTTCAGATCAGCCACAGAATATGTTTGAATAATTCATGTTTCTGTGCAGAATGTTTTGTCATTGCTCTTTTTCCTTAACACAATACAAAAAATAACCTAAAATTGGAAGGGCAAATGTTCATCTGTGTACATCAACACTGAAATGACTCTTTTTTTTAACTTACAAACAGAAAGCATACAGCAAGCGTCTTGTGCTTGTTACCAAAGATGATTAAAGTTACAGTTACATCTAGAAAAGACTCATAGCTCTCTGACTGCTTGGACAGAAACAGTGTGCTTGTATTAGTAGAATAATCCATATATTGAATATTTTCTATGAATTCTTTAGCCAGCTAGGCTTAGTTTTATGTTAGAACTAATAAAAACATAGATTAAATATATCTAGGCACAATAATGCACATAATAAACACAGAGGACAAACGAAGGTGATAGTTACAAGAACAAAGGTAGACTTGCATGAACTGGTAATTTATTCTAATTTAGTCTTAGAACATACAGTTGGTCTGGTCTTGGTCAAATAAAACAGAGATGCCACAGTATGCAACTGACAATGTCTTTCGTAGAGCAATCTAAAATAACTTCCACATACTTCCCAAGTGTATTTTTCTATATATACTATTTTTCTATATTTTTTATTTTTCTATATTTTTTATTTTTATTTATATACTATTTTTATACTAACTATATACTACTATTTTTCTATATATACTAATATATAATTATATTATACTAATATATTTTTCTATATATACTAACAGCAGAGCAGCTCACAAACCCAAAGTGCAATACAACCTGTCCAAAAGATTCACTTGTTCTGCTACTGAAACAGTTGCCTTAGGGCCTTAGGGATTAAATTGGTCAAGTTTATGGACCAGGTCTAGAACACGCCATAACATCTGTCTTGACACAGATATGCCCCCCCACCCCGAAAAATTATTCTTGCAAACAAATCTATGGCAGTTTTGAATATATGTCTTTTGCCTTACTCAGGGTTATGTCACAAAATTTGATACACACCTTGCAAGATGCTTAATTCCACACATTTGTTTGAACCATCAACTATTACAGTTTCCACAGTCTGTAAATTCTGGCCTGACCACTTCTCACTAATCTTTCAAGCACTGGATGATACCTGCTCCTTTCCGTAATTCTTTTCTGACATCTAGCCCCTTCCCAGTCCCACTCACTGGTAATTAAATCCCTGCTAGCTATTCTCCCTCCCAACAATATTATCTTTCAAACATATGTGAGATGTACTTCCCATTGTGGCAAAACAATTAACAAAGCCCTCCAAATATCGAAAGACGATAAGGAATACCCATCCTTCTGCGACAATTGGTGCAGAGTCTGACCGTAGGTGATTTGGCAGTCTGGAGCAGACTGGCTCCTCTCCACCCTGCTGGGTACAACTGCAGCCAGCTGTCCCCATGCATTTTAGCCGTGGTCATGAGAACAACGCAATAGCTGCCACTTGGTTCTGCACAGGAGACTGACAAAGCTGTAACATCTATAATTGAAACATCTGGAGTTATATTCACAATTAAGTGCAAGTGCTTTCTCTGCATTTTTATTCATCCTTCTCTCTGGGTACTTGTAATTTGATTATTTTTCTTCTAATTTAACAGGTTTTTACAAGTATCTATACTAGCAGGTTTTCATGCCAGCGTTCCTGTCTTAGGAAACTGGTGTCCCCAAACTCCCTAACAGTCAACCAACTTGGGAGAAGGTTCTGCAACAATTCTTCCAGTTTATCTAAAGTCAAGTAGCAAAAACCCTAATTACCTTGCTACCATCTAATGCCTACCTAAGTAGCAAATTGTCTTGCAAAATATTATCTTGATTGACTTTTTTCCAGTAATACACAGCATAAAACATTACATGCTTGCATGGAGGGTTAGATCTATGAGCTCTCATCCTAAATGCCTGGAAGACTGACATCACCAGCAGACTCCGGGTGGTTAATCTCTTCCAAGTGTGGCATTTTCCAGAGATCATTTATGCCTCTATCTGTCTGTCATGTCATATCTTCCAGGCTTTCTCCATCTGTCAAAGCAGTCTGCATTCAGTAATATTTTCTTCTGTGTGCTAATGATGTTATCACAGCTATGTAGTCTATCACTGGCTGAGAGTTTTGACCTTGCACCATTCTTCTCATTTCCTGACAGCCCAGAACACTATGTTGACCCCTTTTGAGATATTCAGGCAAATTTCTCTCTGAAAAGAAAAAAGGCAGTAAGACCCTCCCGTCAATTCCTCTGTACTATTAAAAGAAATCTTTGGCACAGACCTTGCTGCATCTTTATTCTCCAAGCAAGTATTACTTTATCAGCACTTTGAAACTTCTGAAGAAAACCATTTAAAAGACTTATTCAACAGGAGACTAAAAGACCCCAGAAACCTGTCACACCCCCTCCTTTAAGCTTGTTCCAGTGCCTTTTCTTTGTCCCTCTTGGCAAGAATCTCAACTTTTTGGCAGGATCTGTTGCATCCGAACAGAAGTTCTTGATTGAGATTCCTCTGTCTTTATTTTTTCTCCTCGGAAAGGCAGAGACTTGTTTTACAGTTAGATTTCCTAGTTGCCATCTTGCTTAACAAGCAAATAAATTTGCTTAACAGCAAATAACCTCAGGCCTTCCTAATCTCTCTTTGTCTTTCTTCAGTACTTTAGGCACAGTGCCACAGGCTTCCAGCAAACTTTGCTCATCTTGTAGTTTCACTACACTGTAGCTTACCGGGCCTTGCAGTTCATACATTTTTCAGTCATTTAATGTTACAAGGAACAAGTTTGTTATCAATGAGACAACTGGACTGGGTGAGCTCCAGCACTGAGATACTGCATTATTTATCAGGACAGAGAGTTGATCATACTCCTGTAGTGACATCTGAAGCTTTCCAGCTCTATTTGCTACCCAGGTTGAACTTTAATCTCATATTGCAGTGGGTGGAAGCACAGGAATCTTACCAACATGTTGCAGGCATTTTCCTTGTTTCTCATGCCACATTACAATGTGCAGGTTGCACGTTGCCTTCTGTGCATTTGTTGCCTTCTTCAGTTACTCACTGATCATTCTGCATCTGCTGAAGAGGACACAGACCTTTTGTTCCATGTCATGTATCATGGCTTGGGACACCAGTCCCCTGCTCTGATGCTTCCATCCTATACGCCCACAGGATTTTCAGGAATTCTGCAGTGTCAAGCTGGTACTAAACATACTAAATTATCACTCGAGTTGATCACGAGGAAAATGATGGTAAAAATGTTGTTAAAAATAACTTTGTGATTAACAAAAAAGTGGTGTTCCACATATTTTCCAGTATCACTTAATACTTGGGAAAAGATATTTTAAATTCAATTGACTTTAAAAATTATGCACAAATGTGTAATTTTATTACCAATTGTAGAATAATGGGTTTTAGTGAAATACAGGAACTTTAAACTGGCTAATTGGTTAGTATGATTTAAAATGTAAAGAACTGGAATATACCTAGCACCCAATAACTGCCTGAATCTGTAATAGAAGTGAACAGAACAGGAAATGTAAATAAATCCCTTTAAAATATGCTTACTGATTCTATATGGGAGGAAATGTTTGCTATGGATTGGTACGTTTTATTCCCCTCTCTCTAGTTGTTTCCTTAGCGTTAAATCCCTTTTTACTGACAAAGTTACATCTGAAGAAAACATAATTTATCCTGATACAATCATGGACTCAAAATAAGTCCCCATAAAACAAACAAACATAAGCAAACAATCTAACTAAGACATTTGAGAAAACCAGACTAACATGTAGAATTTCAAGGGAACATAACATTTTATTTCCGGGAGAAGTATCTAATCAATTATAACTCCAGCAGTCTATGCAGAATACTATTTCCAGAGAAACTCCATGACTGTTTGTTGGATTCTTAAAATACGATTTTTCCAATCTACCTCATTTGTATTAAAAACTGAAGTTCCAGCATAATATTTTCAATTTTAAATGTAAAAGGATGCTGGGGAAAGACCTCTCCTGTGCGTAGGTGTGGACACAGGTGTGGTTGTTCTTCTCTTTTGCTCAAGGTTATGTCCACAAAGAGAAAAGCACAAACTAGTAATAGTACTAATACTACCAATAGCACTAATAATGGGTGAGGTTCTGTGTTATATTCTAGGGGACCAGATCTGCTGATGGGCAGAAATCAAAGAGACTGTAACCAAAGGCTGTGCGGTACCTAAAGCTGAACACGTCCTTAATGTGGTGATTTTGAAGTCAATGTTATCTGACTCTGCTAGCAACACCTGAAAAACTTTCTCTTGGCCATAGCTAGTTTCCTGGATGCATGAGGTTTCTTTTCCATATTTTCTGTAACTTGTTGCAAAAGAGGACACAATTTTCATAAAACCTTATGAATATTCAAGTGGAGAGAGTTATCTAGTTAAAACACACACACACACACGTAATTTCCTGAACTGAAGGCAATATTTTTTATGGAAGTCCCGATTTAAAATCTTTTGAGACAAAAAGAAAAAAAAAAGGAAGAAGAAAAAAAAAAGAGAAGTTAAGAGCAGCTTGCAGCTTCAGGTTCATATTTCTGGTCTAAAGATGCATGACAGCCACCCTTGGGTAAACGTGAAGAACAATGTGTTTAACTGGATGTGTTTCGTGCTTTGTAAATAGAGATTTTATGTCAAGATTCTCTATTTCCTCAGTAGGACAACCCAGATACTGTGTTCTTTTGCCTCAGGTTTTTATAGTGCATATATCTACCAAATCTAAAGCCATCCTTTCTAGTGGAAACTGGACTGATGCCATTAAACAGTAATTATTTGCTCACTACAGGTATGGCACTCTGTTGAACAAACAATCTAGAGATGAACTGGCCTGTCAGCTACCAACAGCCACTTCAGGCATGCTAACTCTACAGCCTTTTAAGGTCTTGATATTATGGATTTATGAGACAGATTCACATAAAATAACATTTCAAATTGTCAAGTTTAACCCTGCAAAAGGTTGTGATTGTTCTGTAAATAAACAGAGATGTTATGAGCATTCTTTCTCACTGCTTCTTAATATTTTAAGAAAAACAATGGAAGGCACGGGAGTCTCAAACAGCAGGCTGACTGCAATGAGCAGAGGCTGAGAGACCTGGGCCTGCGTAAGATACCGTTCAGGAGATCTTACCAACCTGTATAAATACTAGATGGGAGGAAATGAAGACAGAGCCAGGCCCTTCTCAAGTGGTGCGCAAGGATGGAACAAGTGGCAATGGGCTCAAATCAAAACACAGGAAATTCAACTTGCACGTAAGGAAGCACTTTCTCACGGTGACAGTGCTCAACACCCCAGCAGGTTGCCCAGAAAGGCTGTGGAGCCTCTGTCCTTGGAGATATACTCAAAACCCACCTGGACGTGGTGCAGGGGTTTGAGCAGGGCTTGGACTGGGTGACCTCCAGAGGTCCCACCGACCGCAGCAACTCTGTGACTAGGCAAAGACTACGCAAGCGTACCCAGCTGCAAAATATTTATAATGATAAAATAAATTTTGAAGTAGATAATATAAAGTGTATGAATACTTGTACATAGGTGGGTATTAGTCAATTGGTGGCTGGAAAAGTTTGTAATCTGGTTGGCTTTCTGCTGTTAATTCCCCCATGTGCATTTTACACGTGAAACCCGATTGTGCCACAAAAAGAAAGGCAAGACAGGATGAGAGGCTGGGTGACCACTGTTGGCATTGCAGCGTTGGGTAACGCACTAACAGCACAGCCCTTCCTCACTACTTGCTCCACCTGCCACCGATTCAAAATCTGTGCGAAGAGCACAATTTATTTTTTTTTTCAAGTTTCCGAGCAGAACCACGGCAGCAGCTCCCCCTACACACTTGGCTGCCAGCAGGCACAGGCCCGCGGGCCCAACCGCCGGGACACCGGGCGCTCCTTTCCACCCCTCACGCGTCTCTCAGCCCGGAGCCCCGCGGCCGCCATTTCACAGCACGGCCCGCGGGCGGGCGCCCGGGGCGCCCCGGGCCGAGGCCGCCCGCAGGTATGCCCCTGCCGCCGGGCCGTGCCCGAGCCACCCGCGGCGGCCTGCGGGGAGGGCGGGCAAGGCGTCGGTGTAGGAGGGGCGTCGGGCGGCGATATGGGCTGGGGCAGGCAGCGGCCCTCGTCTTGCTCTGGTACCGAGGGAACCGCTACGGGCTCGGGCGGCCCTCCCTGCGCTCTCTGCCCGCCGCTGAGGCGCTGAGCGCCGCCTCCTCCTCCTCCGGGGAGGCGCGGCGGGGCTGGCAGGAGGAAGCTGCGCCCTCCCTCGCTCCATCCCTTTCCCTTCGTCCCTCCCGGTGCTGGCGGCGGCTCCTCCCTCGGCGTGCGAGCCGCAGCCGCCTGCGAGTGGGGCGGAGGGGCGGCGCGGCGCCGAGCGGGGCCCGCTGCGGTGGTGGAGGTGGTGGCGGCAGGAGGAGGAGGAGGAGGAAGAGGAGGAGGAGCGGGAGCCGCGGACCGGCGCCTCCCCGCAGCCCCGCCGCTGGGCCCCACCGGCGCCCCCCATGCCCGTGTGGTGCTGCCGCTGCTCCTTGGCCGGTCCCGTCAGGTGAGGGGCACCGGGGGGCGGGCGGCGGCCTCCGAGGGGGGTTCGTGGGGCGAGGGGCTGGGGGCTGCCCGCTCCCCGGGCGGCTTCTGGGGCTCGGCGGGGGCCGGGGCTCGGCTCCTGCATGGCTCCGGTGCTGCCGCCTCGGGGCTCCTGCTGCCGGTGGGCAGCGCTCTCTTCAGTCGTTTGATTAAAAAACTAAAATAATAGCCCCGGCGGTGTTAAATTCGCCCCGCGGAGCGTGAGCTTGGGACCGAACGGTGGTTAATTTTTTTTTTTTTTCGTAACGGGTGTTCTGTGAGCAGCCCGCCGCAGGATGCTCGGTTTGTGCGTTTATTGCTGCAAGTACGCAGGGGGCTGGGGTCCGGCACGAGTGCCCCCTGAAAAGGGCTCCTCTGGCGCTGTACCTTGCAGTAAAGTGTGGCAGCTGAAAGGCTTATTCGTTTTTCTTTCAAAGGAAGAAGAGTGTTTACATGTATACTATGTATTTTCTCCTGATGTGTTTTTTTTCCCCTTATCAATTAAAAGTAGTTAACCGAAAAGCACTAAAGAGCAGAAATGACGACGAGGTGCAGAATCCCAGTAACGCAGTTATGCAGTTACGTGGTGAGGCTACCAGAAGGTGAAGCGAGCTCCGGCGTTGGCACTGACTCACCCCCGTGCCCTCTTGCATCTCTGCAGGACCAGAGGCAGTGATATCTTCACCAAATCCCCGCCACTGCAAAGCTGTCTACCAGGAATTTTTATAAATACGAAAACTTCTGGTACTTGCTGGCTTGCACTGTTCAAGGCTTAGGGACCACTAACTCGCATCTTCCTAACTCAGGATCTGACCGGGTTTGGGTATGATGACCTTACAAAGGAAGGACATGCGCCTGACAGCGGTGCTTCATCTGCTGCTTCATAGGCACAATAGCTGAGGAACTGCGTGTTGTATGCAGGCATTTCTGAGCAAGGTTAGCCCCACTAAACCTGTCGGGTAGTTTGCGGCCAGCTTTCAAAGCTGCAGTGTTTTTATTGTTAAAGGTTCTTTGGTAGCCTATAAAGCTGCACATGCATCCTGTAAGAGGGGTTTTGAAGTGTTTGTGTTTCTAGCTTCCATCTAGTAGGGAAGGTATATTAAAATGGCACTAAAACATGCCTACTCTCTGTAAGCCTCTCTTTTGCAAAGCACAGAATACTGTTACCTCAGATAACTTTGAGCAAAGGCTGAAAGATAATACAGTCTGCCTGTACCTATGTGTAAAAAAAGATGAAAAAAAGCAGTATGATAATTAAATGTCTTCTCTTTGCTTTCTTCTCACTTTAATCTAACTTGGAGTTTGTGTTTTATGCATTTCTATTTTCGTGACAAGCTAATGCGTGATGGTAATTCAGTCAAATTACTAATTTGCAAACTTTTTTTCCTGTAGTGCAGGAAATACAGATATAGAGTACTTGCCTTCAGAAATAAATACAACTTCAGAATAGCTTCCCCACTTTATAACAAATGTAACCATCACAGAGCTGTATTAACAGTGTGCCAGTGCTGCTATTGCTGTACAGGTCTCTGTAGCTTTAGTTCCATTTTCCACTGAGGAAGGTCTTTTTGAAATACAGAAGAGAACTTTCAGTGCTGCGGGAGTTGGGGCAGTACGTCATTTATGTGGCTGTGGGAGTTGGATTGATGTCTTCTGCTTTTTGGTCCCATGTAGAAAATAATTCCTGAAATCCTAGAATGGCTTTAATATATGTAGATTCTTAGGAAATAAGTAAGAGTACTCTTACTCAAGTTAATTTCTTTACATTTGTTATTAAAACTGTTTAGGCTGGTAGATTGCAGTATTTTTAATCAAGGAGTTAAGTCTGTGTTTTGAAGATTTAATAAAATAACTGCCAATAACAGATTATTTTTAATTTGTCGTTGCTTTTATAGTTTAGCAGATGAAGTGTGTGCTTCTTCAGTGACCTGGAAAGAATTGAGAAAGAGCTACTAAATAAGCAGCAGATGATCTAAAACAAGTCTTCATAGTATAGAAGCATGTTTAGAGTGAAGAACTATGAGAGGAACCCAAGTCCATGTTGCATAGAGCTGACAAATCTTAAGGAAATGACGAGTGGTGAAAACAGTCTCTCCTACAATAGCTGACCTGAATGGTGCATAGTAATTCCTTTTGTTAACTTCATGGTTAGATAATTCCTTTTGTTAAAGGATTTTCTTAGAGTGCTTAAAACACCATAGGCTGCATCTAGGGTTCGTAGGAATTTCAATTCTCTCCATTTTTGAATCACTACTGACTCTAAGTAGCTTCACTTCTACCTTTCCACAGATTTGTTGATGTGAAGTCTTCTATGTTGCTCAGCAGGTAGGAAGGTGTGTGAATGGCTGCTGTTGTATCTCAGCTGCTCCTTCAGTCTTTGGCTGGCCTTACTGTTGTTAATTGGCTAGGCAGCGTATGCCTCCCCTTTTGGTAAGGATAATGAGAAATGAGGTTTTCTGCGTGGTGGATCAAAATAATGCTTGTTGGTTATACTTTGGCTTTGTGTAAACCGAATTGGAAATCTGTGTCTCAGTGGAGCCATCTGTCCCTTTTGTTATCCTGCCGTAGACTTTCTGGGAGAAAGTAAGCTTTTATTTTAAATCTGCTGTTAGAAAAGCTGTGCTGAAGAGTAAAATTTTTTAGATTGGATGAAACATATCTGTTTTAGTCTTGTTTTCATTAATTCTATAGCTCTTCAAATAAAGTGTCAAAAGCAACTTTATTTTTGTAGAAATTGTTCTGAGTACAACTGTTTCATTTTTAGTTTTCTTCCATCTGTCCTTGTTAATTAGAAATTACAGTGGCCCTGAAACTGAAGGACAGCTTTTGAATTCCTTCGTCCAGTATTTTGGTGACAGCCTTGGGAGGAAGATTAAAAGAATGCCTTTAATAGAAGAAACTGTTCTGCCTGGGGACTCTCTCCTTACTCTGCCTGTAGTAATAATAGGTGAGTTTTTTTTTTTTTAACTCCTGAAATTGTGTCGCTGCCATTGCCTTTATAAACCTGCTGCACGAAGTCATTTATCATTAAATAAATAATGCTTAACGTACTTACAGTGAAGAAGTTCATTAGAGAAATAAAGTTGTTATGATTAATGGTGACATCAAATTATATTAAAAGTCTTGCTACCAGAGTGTATTTTAATTCAGATGGTGACTTGGCAAAATGAGCTGCGTTATTTGGCAGCGGATACATGAGTCTTAACAGAAGAACTGTTTTGATTCTAGCATTGATAATGTAGGGCTTGATTAACATGATACCATGTCTTCTACATCGGGTTGCATGGAGACTGTCGATGTTGCGATGATAGAAACTTGTGGAGTCACACAAACAGTCAAAAGCATGATGTGAAATGTGTGCTGTGTATTGGTTAAATGCTAACCTAGCTCGTTAGTTGCATTTTGCTGTTGCAGCCATCACTAACATCTGAATATTGTCCCATCTTTTCCAAATGGAATCTGTGTCAATTCAACCAGCGGAGAGCAATGCACATTGTCTAGATTAAATAGCTAAAGGCTTGTACTTGTAAAATCTTGCTGAATGACAGCAGAGCAGAGCGGAGCAGGCTCCCTAGGTACGCAGCATAATTGAGACTGCCAGGGTGACTTGTATTGGGCCAAGGTTTTTCAGCAACAGCTGTTCACCAGCTCCTTACTGCCATGACTCAATGAAAGGATAAAGAAAAGATCTGAAGTAAAAGAGGTTTTCAATGATCTAGTTCAAAGCTGTTGGGACTGAAGCAAACCAACAGCTTGAATTGTACCTGCAAACAAGCAGAGATTCCAGAGAATAATGTTTCGACATAATGTGTTCCCAGTAAATCTCTTCAACTTCGAAAGGCTGGTGTTTGTACAGTGCCTGTTCTCAAAGCTCTCTATGACAGCTTAAAATAGTGCTCATGTAACGCATTTACGTGGATGTGACAGACGTGAATCGCTTGCTGAGTTCTGCATCATAGTTGAAGAGCAACAGTTTCCTGGCATTTCATCAACCTTAGTATAGGTTTGCCATATGGCTAATGACTCAGTTTTCACTGTTTAGTTTTGCAACTACGCGTTATGCAAATACCTGTGCTCAATACTTATTTTGTCTAGAACGCTTTCCTATGTGCTGGTACCAAACACAGCTGCCTTGACTATTTCTACTTGGGGTGTGAGTGCGTGTGTGTAAAAAAACACAAATACATTACCCAAATGCTTTTTCACAGATGCATTTGAGAAATTTCTCAGGTTGATCTTCTCCATGGCAGCCTACTATCTCAAGTTAGCTGGCTGTCTGAAGAAGCCTTAGAAGGGATCTAAATGGGTTTTAATATTGTAGTAGAACAACAGAGTTGTGTATGTGTCCCCCATACACACAAACACAGTCTCTACTGGTTTAATCTTCTCTGTGCTATTCCTGTGGAGCTGGAGTTAAATGGTCCTTATTTGAGCTTCTTAGTGCTATCTCCGTGTTGTGCTATTTCAGTCATTAGAAGGAAAAAAGATGGCATGTGTAATAAATTAACCTCATCGTGGAACAAGACTTCTATTGCCCTCTTTAACTTTATCATCCCATTTCTCCCCTGTGTGATGACCAGTTTAAGATACGATTCTTAAACTTGTGCTGTGTAGTGTATTGTAGTACTGTAAAGAGTACTAAGCTACTCTGATAATTTTAAATAGCTTCTGGCTTGTACCTCTTTTGCTCTAGAAATTGGGAAGAAACTGGTAAATTGTATATGAATGATTGAAATTCTAGAATTTGATGCTAGAGCGCTAAATCTAGAGGATATTCTGTGCTAAACTTTGCCATCTTCTGCACTGGTTTTGATCATTGTTGTGTAAACATGATATAGTCTTAATTTTTCATCTGAATAGCAATTAGTCTGGCTGTGCAATTAGTTTGAAGTTGATTGTTTGCTTTTAATTTAAGTGTATAACAATAAACTGCAGCTTGAAGATCCCTGTGATGGAAAACCACAGCTTTCCTTCTTTGCCTTATGGCTCTTACAGTGCACAGGCATTTTTGCATCCATATACTGGTGCATAAAATAGATTGGTGTAAGAGCCTTTAAGGCACCCTGCAGCCTCCCATAGTTGTGCAGGTTCTAGGCCCATGGAAAAAACGTCTTCACTGAAGGCTGATTACAAGAATCAGCCTTTGACTTCACCTGTTAGTAAGCCTTCTTCTCATGGACGATAGCTGTGACAGTACTTACACAGCGTTGCAATCAAGTATGGGATGTCATGCTACTTGGGACCAGGGTGATGAGTGTAGCTTGGTGAAGAAGGGAAAAAGATCTGATGTACGAGGACTGGGAATGAACAGGTAAAAAAACATGGTCTGTGCAAACCGTTGGGGAATTTGAGGTCTGAAAAATCAGAAAAGTGAGGAGACAGGCATTGGAGAAGTGGGACTGGGAACAGAAGATGGAAACAACGTGCCCAGAGATGATGGGGAACAGGAGGCAAAGGGTGAACGCTAGAGATCAAGAGTTGGAATGACAGGAAATAAAAACTAGCATCCTAACAATGAGTGCTATATAAAAGCACGAATAAATTACTAACTTTAGCCTAGAATTTGAATAGTGTGTAGTAAATACCATGCATGCCACTCTAGATGGAAAACAAATGCAAAATACTGAATAGCGCCTCATTAGGAGAACACTGTGCTTTTCATTCAGTTAATGAGGAAGAGGAGCGATAGAAATAGCAGTACAGAGTCACTTGTGCTATTCTGCAGAACTTAAACATCCTTTTCTGATGTTAGCTTTCCCTGGATTTGGATGTTTGACCTTGCAACATGAACATTACTTCTCTATTTGCACGTTAAAATATGATCCCCTGCTTTGTCTAATACTAGTCAAACAAATAGAAATACTTACCTTATGGTAACATTTTGGCTCCATGCATTTCACATCTTTAATAACCATTTGAAAGTATGTTAGTCTATTAAAATTACAATAATTCACATAAATGAATTGTAAAAAGCTATAAAACAAAGTGGATGTAGAAAGTTTGAATTTATATTGTTGCTGTTAAACATATGGCTGAATGTGGTTTTAAACATTTCTTGTACTTTACCACATCTACTATGTTTTTACCTTATTATGTTGTGTATATATAGTTTCTCATGCTGACTTGAACTATTTTCAGCTTTCTGTTTTTTTTCTTCCTTTTATTTTATGGGTAGACCTAAAGAGCACATACTCCAGGTTGTCTTTGTTTTGTGTCTTACAGTATGTAGTGTAAGTGGGAACACAAAGTTGTAAGGTGGTAGCAATACTCGGATATTACTGTGATTGACATGTAGAGCAGATCTCTTCCATCTTCCAGATCATTTTCACACAGGAACAGCGAATCTGACATACTGAATTATTAAATCACTTTATGTGCATTTTTTTCATAGTGTAAAACAGTCATACATACATTTCTTACCTGAAAAAGATTGTGCTTGGCTTATTTGGAGGAAATTCCTGTGGCAGGCTTTATTTTCCTGTGAAGATTGTAAGCTGCTTTCAATCAAATCGTATTGCATTATACTACTTCACTGAAATGTTGTTGCTGCTTATTGGATGACTTAGTAAAACTGTCAGTAACCTAAAGTTTCTAAAACAGTTACTTCTTTCTTTAATAGGAAATGGACCTTCAGGAATTTGTCTTTCGTACCTGCTGTCTGGATACAGGCCATATTTGTCTCCTGAAGCTGTACATCCAAACCCCATTCTACATACAAAACTAGAAGAAGCTCGACATCTTTCCATTGTTGATCAGGTAAGCTTTTGTTGCCATCTCGTCCAGATCTTTTCTTTCTACAAGCTAGATTATGAATCAGTAGTCTTTCTTTAATGATCCTATTTAAAATGCTTTTGCAGCTTACACAAGTAGTGCTGTGGATGAAAAAGACCTAAACACTCGCACCCCACAAAGAATTAGACAACAATAAAGCTCAGTAACTGTGTGGCCTCAAAAAACTAGCTTCACTCCTTAGCCTCTGCTTTTCTTACCTGTAAAATAAAGAGCAGTATATACCTTCTTCAGTGGCTCATAACAAATTATGTGTAGGACACTTTAGATGAAAAACAGTACATTTTAAGAAGTGGGTATCCCCCCCAGAAAAATGCAGATTGCAGAAAAAAATATGCATAACCAGCCCAGTTAGCTTATCATGTTTCTAATGCGTTAATGAGTTACTTTGTTCTTCTGTTGATTTAAATGAAATCAATTCGTAATCACTTTATCCAAGGCTGGTGTGTGTTTGTGGTGTTTTTGTGATTCTTTAGAGACTTTTCCTTGTTTGTGGTGGTTTTTGGTTTTACAGTGTGCCCTTTGTTGTGTTTTTATTAGTTGCCAGAAGTGTCTAAAGCATCGCTTGGTCAGTGAATAGCTGACTCAGGAATTCTAGCTTTCATGTCCTAGAACATTTGGGCACTATTGTTAAAGATTGAAGAATACATGCTGCTAACATACTTCAATTTAAAATATTCCCAAATAATACAGTTCTCATTAAGACTTCTTTTTTTTGTAGCATTAGGGACATGTAGACCAAACCCATTTTTCTTTTCTGAACAGTATGCATCCTTAAGTGTTTGTGTTCACAACTTCACAACTGCTGCTGTTTGGTATCTGTTATACTTGTATACTTCTGGTTTTCCTATTCCATTTGAACAGTTAAATCTTCTCCTTTATTTTTCTCCCCATTTGTCCGTTTGTTTGCTGTATTATCATTTTCTACTCATCTCACTGTACTGCTGATTGATTACTCCCTATGCAATCAGTGAGTGTATTGCCCATTTGACTATAATTTTTTTGAAATACAACCATGCACGTCTGTCGCGGAGAAGTAGGTATTGTTTAACTTTGGTTTGGAGCTTTTTGGTTGTAGTACTCTGCCATTTGCGTGTAATGTTGACCTTAAGTTTCAAGGTTTGTTTTTTGGCTGGAAAGTAGGTTGACTTAGCTTTTGGCTATAGGTGTTTCATATACTTCATCCTCCCTCTCTCCCCTGCATTTTCTCCCAGTTTAGGCAGCTAAACTTGTCTTTGTCAGCAAAAAGTTGGCTTTATGGCCATTTTTCTCTCCAGATTTTTATTCTCTTTTTCAAACATTTGCCCTTGCATTGCAGTGTTTCTAGATAGGAGAATGTTGCTGGCTAATAGATGCTGAAATATGAAAACATTTTTAGAATGTTCTAGAAATAGTTCTCAAGATGAACTGCTTTGTAAAGTGTAATTCTAATTAATTTTTAAAATCAGTGCTTCCAATACTGCGATTATTTCAAAATGAAATAAACTTGCTGGTAGAACTACACACGAGCAGTCAGACGACCCTTTTCTGCTTGATCTTTAAAATGATGTCTTTAGGTTTCCATTTTGCTTTATCAAAATGAGACTCCTAGAAATACTAGCAATTCTCTGTTAAAAGCAGTCTGTTATCTATAAATATAAACACTATTAAGTTACTCTGTTCTCTAAATGTGTGTCCCAATCTTTCGAATAATGCCCTGCCTTGGTATTACTGCACTAGCACATAATTCTCAAATGGCAAAAATCTATTATATAAAAAGTTAGAGAAGAACTGAATCGTGGCAGTTATTTCTAAAAACTATCTTGATTTAATTTCTACGCTCCGTATGTCTACTTAAATGCAACTTGAACTAATTGTGTTTTCTGTATATCAAATTCAATTTCTGTACGTCAGAAGAGCATGATAAACAGTGAAAATTGTAACTCTCGTACTTCAGGATCTAGAGTACCTGTCTGAAGGCCTCGAAGGACGCTCTTCAAACCCAGTTGCTGTGCTTTTTGATACACTGCTTCATCCTGATGCTGACTTTGGGTATGACTACCCACCAGTTTTGCACTGGAAGCTAGAGCAACATAATTATATTCCCCATATAGTGCTTGGTAAAGGACCACCTGGTGGCGCTTGGCATGTGAGTAAATATTTTATATTACCGTATGGTAACTTGATAATTTTGTGGTCTAGGAATTTTCTTGCTAAGGTGGTTTTAGATGGTAATGGCAATTTCATTTACCAAAGGTCAAGTATGTTAGAGATGAAACATTACCCTTAATTTTGGGAATCGTCACCATGACTGCTGTCTTATGTTTTTTATCAGTTTAATTATACTAAAGAGTATTCTCTGACTTTTTTCATACTGTTTCCAGCTGCTGTTATACAAAATCTTAAATCTTAATGCGTTCATATCCTGTTGCTTTTATGCTTTTCTCTTGTTTTGTGTTTTTATAAATAACTTGCTTTTATTTTCCCTTTCACTTGTTCTACTTTTACATAAAAGTATCCATTTGAAATTTATCTGGTCATGTCTCTTGTTTTTCTTTCATAGTCCATGGAAGGCTCTATGCTAACAATCAGTTTTGGAGACTGGATGGAACTACCCGGACTCACCTTTAAGGAGTGGGCAGCTAGCAAGCGCAGGTAGAAATGCTGCATAATGTATTTGGGAGACATACAGTTGCTGTAAGATAGATAACACTATTTTAAGAACTGGAAAACATTCAAGCTTCATTGTTTACAGGAATGCTTCTTTTTTAGTTTATTAAATTGCCTGATGGCACTAGAAACAATACTGCTGTGCGTACTCTGAAAGAAAATTGACAGTGGTTGGACAGAATAATGGCTTTGAGTGCATGAGAAGCATACATACTAGCAGTAGTGTGTTTTAACAACATTTCTCAAATAAGTGCTGTTACTGTAAGTAGTTTTAGTCATTTAAAATCTACGGAAGTATCACAAGTTCCTCTTTCACTGTGGATGTCCCTTAAGTTGCTGTGCACGGTAGCTTTCTTGTAATTCAGGAAGTCACTATTTTTCAGCTTTCGCTTTACAGACAAAGCTGCAGCATCTAAAATGTTGCAGTCTATCACTTGTACTGTTGAGAATAATTCATTACTTCCCAATGTTATTTTCTTGTACATTTCTTGGAAAACATTTTAAACAAAAACTGTCTCCTACGATTTCATGGCCTTTGCTTCAAGGATACAACTAGTTCACAAATGCCTGTGTCAACAGATGAACTTTACATAGGCTTTTTCTAAAATTTCAATTTTCCTGACTTTATTCTAATTAAAGGAAGCTGTTGTTTTGAATTGGGCATGTGTCTTTGAGCAGCCTGTTACTCATTTCAGGACAGCATAGTGGAGAAACCGTACCTTTGTTCGTTAGTCGCTTTTTTAGCGAGATAGTCTTGCCTCCATATGAACTGAAATCCCATAAACTGCTTATTATCTGAAGCTAATTTGTTGATATTATAATTTTCAACAATACTAAAAAAAAGAAATGCTGACCAGTTTTACTACAATTAAACAAGCATATTAAAAAATACTGATAATTAAAACTTGTAGTCATGTGAAATGGTTTCCTTAAAACAGGTGTCATACTTGCATCCAACCTCTCTAATAAATATCAAGTTTTCAGAGCAGCGTATGTACTTTTAAATGTTCAGGTTACTGTTTTGTTAATCTGTTAGGGTAAGTAACCCAATCTCTTGTAAACATGCTTCAAAGTGTAATTCTGTGGCTATCCAATATTCACTACTGTTTCTTTTGGCTTCGTAGAGCTTACTTCTAAAGAAGCAGCAAAATTCATGCAACTGTTCAAAACAATTATACTTTCAGCTTAAATTCTTTGTAAATACAGCAATAAACATGAAAAGCATAGATGTAATACCAGGATTCCAGTGCAAGAATGTTTTTATTGGGCACTTGACTATTGTAATCCTATTCACGTGTATTAACGTTCTGTGTGATGCTTGCTTTTTTCATTCCTGTGGGACTTAACTCTGTGATATGGAACTACTTATTTTGATCCTTAACTGAACTTGCCTGTACTAAAAGGAGAGGTCTTTCGAGTCGAGTATTCTTCAATATACTTCAAAGCTGGCACTTACTTCAAGTAACTAAATAGTTTGTATGTTGGCATTGAGTACTGTTTAGCCAGTATTATATTGTTGGTGGTCATGATGTTAAACTGGCTTTGTAAAACGCTTCCACATAGACCTACTGTGATACTGCAGGGTATTTATGCTTAATTTGCTCATCACCTTAGCATTTTACAATGTAAAGAGTTGATTATTTAAAAAAAAAAAAAAAGCTTGTCTTGTGTATCAAGAATCAAGACAGCAAATAAAACTAAGTTCAAATATATTGAACTCTGTAGTTAAACTGAACAGATTCAATCCTCTTACATCTGAGTGTCATGGGGTATATCATATATGATGTTGAAACTACTGTTAAGATGTTAATATTAACCGGAGCCATTCAATTCTGTTTCAGAAATATAAAGAATGACCGAGTAATACCAGAAGAAATTGCTTGCTATTATAAACACTATGTTAAAGTCATGGGCCTCCAGAAGAATTTCAGAGACAATGTTTATATAACATCAGTATCCAGACTTTATCGAGGAGAGGATGATGAAGATAGAAGTCAACTAAGTGAAGATATTTCAACGCAGCATTTGGAAATGGAAGATGGACAGAAATCACTGATCAAGCGAAACTGGGAAGTCAGAGGTTATCAGCGAGCGACGGATGGTTCTCATGTGCCCTTCTGCCTCTTTGCTGAGAATGTGGCTCTTGCCACTGGAAGCTTTGATTCTCCTGGCCGACTACAAGTTGAAGGAGAAGACTTTCCTTTTGTGCTTCATTCCATGTCTGACTTCGGGGCTGCTATCAGCAAAGGAAAGCTACGTGGGAAAGCAGACCCTGTATTAATTGTGGGTGCCGGACTTACAGCGGCTGATGCAGTACTGTGTGCCTACAACAACAACATCCCAGTAATTCACGTGTTTCGTAGAAGAGTTACTGATACAAGCCTGATTTTCAAACAGTTACCTAAAAAGCTTTACCCTGAGTACCATAAGGTCTATCATATGATGTGTACTCAGTCACACACTGTGGACTCTAATCTGCATTCTGCTTACACTAGTTTCCCTGAACACAATGTACTTTCCTTCAAGCCTGAAATGAAGTGTGTTCTTCAGAGTGCCTCTGGACTGAAGAAAATTCTGAAGTTCTCTGTAGCCTTAGTTCTGATAGGTTCTCACCCAAACCTTTTCTTTCTAAAGGACCAAGGACATAGCATAGGTCACCACTCAAATCAGCCCATCACATGCAAGGGGAATCCTATAGAGATCGATCCATATACTTATGAATGCACTAAAGAAGCAAACCTCTTTGCTTTAGGTCCTCTGGTTGGAGACAACTTTGTACGGTTTTTAAAAGGAGGTGCATTGGGCATTGCACGATGCTTGGCGATAAGACAAAAGAAGAAACATGAATTGATTGAAAGTGGGGATGGAGGAGGTGATGGGGTACCTTAAATAAGGCATTAGAAACTTTCACATACGAAATTAGACGTAGTCTAACAAAATACTGACAGCAAAAGTTGTTAGCAGTCATATTTCTGTATACAAGTAACCTGTACTTGTATTGTTCAGTAAAGGATGCTAATACCACTATACTTCCTTTTCAAAATACAAAAATTTGATCTGCTGTTACAACTGATCTCTACTCCACTGGAATTACTTCCAGAGAAACAGAAAATGAGACTAACTGCTATTGACCTGCCTGTCATCTCTTGCTCAGCTTGAAAGAGCAGACTTCCTCTGGGAAAAGCAATGCATGCCAGAGGGGGTTTATCTTGTAGTGTCAAACCTGACAAAATATTCTTATCCTGAAATTAAGATCATTTTTAAAAGCAGAAGACTCCTAGTACAAAGTGATTCTTGGTCCCAAAGCAAATTTGGAGCCTTCTGCTTGAAGTGAGGATTTTATTTATTTGCCATAGTAACACAGGAAGAATGAGCACTTAATAAAATGGTCTTTACTATGCGAAGGATTTCTGTAAGCTGAGAAGTATTGGTCAACAGTTCCAAATTATTCAACTTGGAAATTGGAATAAAAGAACAGGCATTCCCGTTTAATCTTCAGTGCATGATTTGACAATTCATTCATATTTTTTCACACTATGCCTAGATTTTGGTGAGTGCAGAAAGACTATGACATGAAATGTTCCCCTTCAGTGATGTGTATGTTCTGAGAATACTCATCAACATAAACAATAAAGTACTGATGTAAGTGCTCTTATTACAGTGTCAATATAATGAATAGTGTACTACTGAAAAAGAAATCTAAGTACATGAGAAAGCTTTTCAGTTTTTTGCCTTTTAGCTCAGGAAGGTTGAATGGGATCACTTGAGTGATGAAGGTGGGTGGTAGTTATTAGTGTCTCCCATTTGCCCAAGTACTGGTTGTTTTTTCCTCCTAGATCAGCACGTAACGCAAACTATTTTGGTCTGCATTTATTTTGAAATGTCATGGAAAAGGATTATACTCACAGCCAGCTTAAAGAAAACAAACATAGTTCATATAAAATATTAGTTTGCTATAAAATACAAAGATTTAACAGGTACCTACCTCTGAAGTTTTGCGTTTCTGCTCCATAATGTAAGGCCTGGATTTTTGTTTATCTAAACACGCTCTAGGGTTATCGGCTGTAGCAAGGTAAGCAACAGCCAGTTAGAAAATTATCATCCAGAACTCTCAGTAGATTAAGTGCTTGGTTTTGATTCATTACCACACACTTTAATTCAGGTCCAATGTGATAGAATAGATGGTACTACATTTAGTTTTTCATTTGGTTTTCATTTTCATTCTGTGTTGAAGAATATCACGTTAGTTTAAGATACTGTATTTGCATGATTAAAATCTCCATGTTAGAACTTGAGCAGATTTTAAAAGGAAATAAGTCTTAGGCTTAGACTTTGTGAAACTACTAGTGCTTGCTGGTATCCCAGCTTATTTTCCCAAGTTGTAGATATCTATATGCAACAAATGCCTGCGTTCTGTGCCAACCGAGTTATTGGGTTCTGTGACTACTGCTGGCTTTTGTGTGTCTGAGTAAGGTAATCAGACTTGCACAGACTTTAGTTGACAAGGCTAAGTACACAAAGATTAAAATGACTTTTTTTTTTAATGGAAGGCAAAAGTCATTTATGAAATGATGCTGCTACTGATAAATTTTAGTTTAGAGCCAACTGAATAGCATAAATGCAAACTAAGGAAGGCAGACTTTATTTTCTGCATTGCTTACAAGGTTGAATTTAACCATACATTTTCAGTAGTTAAGATTTTTTTATACTGATTTGAGCTGGCTTTAATTATGCTAAATCCTAGGCTTATTTATAAATGAACTGAAATTCTATAATTAGCCTTCTTTAGCAGAAACTGTATGTATATATCAATCTATCCTAAACCTGTGATACCTAATCATTTTAACTGAGAATTGGTGTTTCAAGTGATAAATACTTGATTATAGAACTTTATTGCAGTTAATATATTGGGAATACATCTGCACTGTGATGAAATTCCTTCAGTTTTTGTATAAATATACATTTCTAAATACGGCATATTGCAGCATGTTAGAGCGTGTCCCTTTGTCACCTGAATCAAAATGCCAACAAAACAAGGGAAGCAAGGAAGGAAGAGGTCCAAACAGCCAAATCTCTAGCCTCAGCTGCTACAGCTGTTCATGGGCTGTGCTCATGGCAGAGACAAACATGGTGAGCGATTTTTGTCCTGCCCATTGTACAGGTAACTTTCACAGCAGCATTACAACCCCTTGAGCTTTAACTGCTTTCCTCTTGTCAGTCTTCTCAGTATCTCTGAGATAAGACATGTTAGCTGGGCAGAGCAGTCTTCTCAGTGGTCGTGTTTATTAGACTGCCAGTATAAAAACATTTTTGACTGTAGCCGTACTAAAAAGTCATCCTGTTTCTTCTAAGAATTGCTAGTTTTAAAGTTGCGGCTGGGCTTTCTGACATCTGGGTTTCTGACTATCTGGGAGATGTTTCCATTTCTCTCCACTTAGGTATGGCTGTAAGAATAAGACATGTAAAAAATAACTTGGTTAGGATAGCTTTACCTTAAGATAGTTTTACCGAAAGCATTATGATAATTACTGTATTTATTATGGATTAGGTGTTGGCACGGGATAGCTCTTTTGGGGAAACATGTTGTTCCTCAGATTTCAAAAAATATATATATTTGAATTTCCTTTATGCTATAATAGTTCTCAAAAGGGAAACTGTGTGCTTCCTTCAGCTCTTCTTTCAGTGAGAAAGATAAGCTTTCAAATACTGTGCAAATAGGAAGGATGCTTATTACTTCAGCTTTATTACTGATACACAGGAAGAATATAACTTAACTAAAAGAATTTTATTTGGATTTACAGTATTTGTAAAGGTACGTTAACCATACTGTGTATTTTGTAATAGGCTAGTGGGAAAATATCTTTTGTAGTTGATTTTGGTCCTTAATGCTGAATGCATCTCCTAACTAAATTATTAAGATTACTTTAATTAGTATCCAGCTGTGTTGGACTGGGGCTAAGGCCAGTCACAGTCGATTTCCCTAACAATCCATCTAGGATATAATAGCTTAAAAATAGGCAGCTCCTAATGGAGGCACCTAACTGTGGTAAGAAATGGCACAGCTTTTGGCTTCTGGTAGCTGATTGACTTGGGCTTAAAGCGTTTTCCACAAAAGCGTGGCTTCATTTTGCCCTGCTGAATTAGTGCAGGAGTCCTTTCTGCAAGCAGTCCGCGGAGTGGTGACAGTAACGTCAGCCTGTTCTGGCTCTGAAGTAAATGCATTGCCTGGAGCTCGCAACCTTGGCTTGCCAAGAGAAAACGTAGGACCCAGGTGTATAGGCTCCAGGAATGGGGGCCGATACATTGAGTAAGGGACACCAAAGAGCATCCCACAGCCATGGGTCCCCAACCCTGCAGGAGCTGTCAGGGTGCACCATGCTTTCCTTCTGGCCTGTTGTGTAGGCACCTCTTCAATGATTAATCTCTGTGTGATGGCTGCCTAAGGAAAAACATTAATTCCATAGAAGGAGGTGGCTGTAGGTTTTCTTGCAGCTTAAGAATGGGGAAAAAAGGGTAAGAGCCAGGAAACTGGAGTCTTTCATTTCTTCCAGCTTTGGATAAAGCCCAGACTTTGAGGCAGGCCTGGCTTGCACAGCCAGTGGAAGGGCAGGAAAGGAATTTACCTCATGAAAACCTCTTTTAGGCATGGTGCTCTTGGGAGAGGAAAAAAAAGGTGTAAAATCTGCGAACTTCTGATGAGTCCTCACTAATAACAAGTAATGACCAGTGAGGAACGATGGCAGGAAAGCAGTACAGAACCCGATCAATATTAACTGAAAAACTATAGGTGCCAAAGCAAGCCCCTGTAGTACTCATAGGCTCTTGGTCTCCTCCCATCCTCTTCTGTCAAGATACGCAAGCTGTGACATTAAGCTGGAGTTGTGCTGGACTTAGTCTAACCTGTTGCCGTATGTTTTTAATGGGCTGTTAAGGGAGGTTGTGGTGAAGTGCAACGTGTGAAGCCCTAAGCCTTGATCAGTAAGGTGATGTGCGAAGAGATGAGTCTTGGTTGCTCTGATACAATGCCATATTTTCCACTTGTGAGAAACAAAGCTGGTATTTTTATGCAATAGTGGAATCTTTGCTGTAAAGCTGCTAGATCACAGCTACTTCTAAACTGCATGAGGTAGCACATGCGTACCTTAAAGGCAGCTGATTATATATGGATAATAAAACCCAACAATGATTTCATTTTGAAAAAGTTATGGAACAAAAAATGCTGAAAGGTTTATACTGTTAGGTTTTATTTTAGGTCATATTATAGAACATTCTGGCTATGATGTTTTTATCAGTTTTTTTTTTTTTTTTTTTGGGTGAGAGCAAGATGGGAGCACAGTAGCTCAACTGATAAAGAGCCTTTTGGATATCCACTTCTCCCTTTTCTCCTTTAAGAAAATACATGCTTTGTTTGAAGTGACCATAATACATGTTCTGTTTAGCAGAAACAATGAAATTGTTGTTTTATTTTTTTGGACAGAAGGAAAGGCTTTCGTGACAATTGGGGTGACGAATTTGAAGTTATATGCTGCGTTATGAATTCCTGTTTTTCTGAAAGACAATACTGTCTTTTGGGGAATATGGTGCACTTCTGGGCTGGTTGCGTTCAGCTAATCCTCAAAGCTTGAATTGCACTAGGAAGTGTGGGACCACAGATTTGGTGTAAGGAACAAGGATTGGGAGGGGCTACAGTGTAATTTAGTAATTATAGTGAGTCTAAGCACTCTTCTGAAGATGGCTTTGTCTTTGCAGACACTATGGAATGTTTTAGCTCAAGCAGGCTTATTACCCTGAACTTGACTTCACGTTACACCCGTCTACATGTTGAGTGGCTTTCTAACAAAGATTTTGTGCTCATAGGGCATACTAAGCCCAACTTTTACAACCTGGTGACCACAGTAGTCATCAATACCAGGAGAGAAGAAGAAGAAAAAAACAACTTCATATTCTTAGCTGACCTATCCTTTTGAAACAACTTGTTCTGGAGATTAATTTCATCAAATTTGCATTTTCTTCATTGTGAGATCACTAGCAATGTGCCTGTGTTGTCTACAGTGGATGCTCCAAACTGAAATTCAGCTTTGTTCCTGGACACCCTCTGCAGACCTCTACGCCAGCATAAAGACATAACACATAACAAACCTAGTTGTTCACGAAATATTATAGAATCCCAGCACTGTGGGTTCTTTTTTAACCAGATACATAAAGTTGCCCACAATCTAAAGCAGGAGGCAAGGAGATGATAGATTTGGTAGACTTCTGAGGGTTGCTCTGAGCAGAAGGAAGTGATTCACTTTTAACTTTTAATTCTAGGACCAGCTTCTATGTGAACGCTGGGACGCTCTTTTTCAAGAACTGATCCTGTTACCTTATATCTGCTTGGCAAAATTTGGAAAGTCAATACTCCAGCCTTGCCCATTGCTGTTGGTTCTGGTATTCTGGTTGTCGAATTCCAGTTCTAAATGAGCTAACCTTTTATGCTCACCCACCCCCTATTTTTTGCTCACACATGGTGCATCTGGAACTTGAGGTACTGAGTAAACGTTTCCATGTGTCGTGCCTCACTATTTCTGCTTTTGCTGAAGTATGTTTGGGTCATCCCCTTTTTCAGATGTTCAGTGTAAACAACGTGTAGAGAATATCTGCTGTCAGCTTAAATATATTCTCCTTTTGAACTGTGAGCAAAACCTCAGCCTTGATTAGATGATAAAACCTACCTGAGGCATGCATGTAAAGCTTGTTTTATATTCATATGTGAAAACTGATGACAGATGAAAGGCTCAAGGAATAATACGGGAAGAGTTTCAGCTGAAAGAAGTCAATTACTGGTCTAGAGAAGTGGGGAACTCTTAACTTGGAGGAGAGGGGGAGAAAAACTATGGGGAGGCAAAGGTCTTCAGAGTGCTGTAGTGTTCAGAAAGGGGGAAGAGAAGTTTTTGTATGGATCTGGTGCTGTAGCTGATGCTTGAGAGAGATTTCAATGGTCAAAGCTGGGGCAGAAGGATGCGAGCAGAGTGCTAAAGCAAGTGGCATGGCAAGTGGCTGCTTGGGGAGATAGGAAAATGGTTGGCAAAAATCAGATTTACCTCACTAGAATATGGTGGTCATCAAAAACTTGTAAGAAGAAGAGTGAGGAATACAGTGGTAGGGCAGCTGATGCAGGTTTTGCCACGTTTGGATTAGGTTTGAAGATACCAGCACAACCAGGGTGCAGTCAGAAGTAGCCAAACACTGGATTGGGCAAATGTGGTTGTGGGTAGATTCAGGAACTTGAATGGAGCAAGAGAAGGGCAAGTTGTATGGGAGGGAAAGTGATGGGGAAAAGACAGCATAAGAATCAAGGACAAAGAACTTTCTGTACAAAATGGACTGATGTTAGGAGATCTGGGTGGGGGTGGAGGCAGGTCTTATAACTGATGTACCAGGTGAAGTCGGTGTAGAGGCTTGATGTGTAATGTGGCAAAGGACTGGCGGTCAGCAGACAGGACACTGAAGCTGATGACAAACACATTTCTAGGTTATAGGAATTAGTGTAATGACACAGGAGAGGCCAGCCCTGCCACCCACTGTGCTGCACCAGCCCTGAGAGAAGACTAGTAGTAAGTGGAAGAGATTGGTAGTAAGTGTATGATGAAAGGGGGGTGGATTCTCACAGGTGTGAGAGGTCAAAAATAGAGCATAATCTTCAACAGTGAGAAGGAAAACACGTTGGTAGTCCTGTCAAAAAGAAAAAAAAAAAGGCTGTAGCTTCCCCAGCTGATGGGGGAAAGACAGGCAGTCAGCTGAAACTGATGAAAGCTAAAGCTGAGGATGGTGTTTCTGCATGGAAACAGTATCTGTCCTCTCTTCCAGTGGTGCATGAAATAATTCAACCTGCTTGAAACTGTGTTCAGCTAAGATGATGGATGCAAGACTGTACCTTAAAAGCCTTGCTAATAAAAAGTATATTAATTTGTATATTGTGTGCATCTCCTTCCTGTGAGCAGCATGAACAAAAATAATACGTGGTACTGAAAAAAAATAAAAGCACTCCCCACACAGCCTCAATGTTTGTTACACAGAAATATAAGAAACAAGATCTGCAGATAAAGCTTCTGCTTAGATTTATTTTTGGATAAAGAGCAGCCTTTTGTCAAAAAAAATGTGGGTGTGCTTGTACACTGTGGTTTGAAGTAGATGAGAGAAACAGATGTCTGAGTTACTGAACTTTTTTTTTTTTTAAATCTTCTAAAGAAAGTCAACACCGTACAACTTCCTTAAGCAACCCGGTGAGGTGAATGTTGAAACCACAGGGCACACAAATACAAAGCAGGCAGCAGCAATTCTGAACTGCAGACTACTCAGTAAATGTGTAGTGTTCAGGAAAAGTCACTCTGTATATAGATGTCATGGAGGGAAAAAAAGGAAATGGAATGTGCGCAAGTGAAGGACCTCTCCAAGGAGAGACCAGCAGCTATAAGGGAGCAGTAGCTTCTAATATAAGGGAAGAAATGAGGAAAGGAATAGTCCCATAACTGCCTTCCCTGTAAAAAAGCAGTCTCACAGCTGCCTGTGAAAGACTGCAAAGAAACTGGATGTTAGAAATGTTGGCACAAAGGAGACATCTCAAGATTTATGAAGACCCTCTAAGTGCTGACGAAGTCACAGAATGGCTGGGGTCGGACGGGAGCTTAAAGACCATCTAGTTCCTCCCTCCCTGCCATGGGCAGGGCTGCCACCCACTAGATCACCAGATGATGGCTGGGTCCAGCAGTCTTATGTCACTAAATAATGGAAAATGAATATCAAAACTGCTGAGTCACCCCTCCGGGGAATTGGATTTGAAGAGTCCTAAGTGGTATAATGTGAATATAAGAGCGGTCACAGGTGTGCCCCCGGGGTGGCTTGAACTCTAGCAGAATACAGTGTGAGTAGCAAAGGATTTACCTTTTACTTTCTTTTACAGGGTCATGTACATCATGGTTTGAGAATTTCTCAGATGATTTTTTTTTTAAATAGTAAATAACCATTCTGAAGGATCTTCTCCATTGATATTCTGCTGAGCTCTTTGCTTGAGTTGCGTAACAACTATCAAAAACATTACCCTCAACAGTCTGCAATAGCTGTCTGTCAGAGCAGTGGGTTTTCACAGGAAAACACAGAGGTTCTGACGGTACAAAAACTCACCCTGACGGTGCAGCAAACAGCAGTAAGTACATCTCCTCCAGCAAATACCTCAACAGCTGAAGAACAGTCTTTATAACGGTGGCAGGTGGACAGGAGTTGACCCTGTGGTGATGCATGTCACAATACCAAAACACCTTCATTGCTGACTTCCAAATGACTTGTGTACCTTTGTGATTTGTGTACCACTTTGGACATCCCTGACTAAGCAATTAAGACTCTGTCAAGAAAATCCTGATGAAAGACTTTCCTGAGGACAAAGTATTTCCTGTCTGAGACCATGTAAGCGGGTTGACTTCACGATAACTGCTGTTGACATGGAGAGATTTCAAGATTCTGTTCCTCAAATCTGAAACATGACATAGTGGTTTCAAACAGCCCAGCTTACCTTGCTTGCACATTCTGAGCTCTGGCCAAAGAAAGTAGCTTTGTTAATGAGTACTCATATTTAATTACATCAACCAGCTTTCTCCCCCCTGTAAAAAAGGGATCATACCTTTCTGCCTCTTGAAGCAGGATGTGATGGAGCTACTGTCCATCTTCCTCTGTATGTGGTAGTTTTACACAACTGAGCGAGAAGTCTTGAAGGCTTTTCTCACTGCACTTAAGCATGAGGGAAAAAAGCTGGTTTACTTCCAGCTCCAACATCTACAACAGAATCAATAATAATCGCTCTATTTAGTGAACCAAAGAGAAGGCGAACATTAGTTACCAGCTGCATTTAAGTCTTTCTCAATGGACTCCTAACTCTTAAGACAATGCCCCTGAAACCGTGATGAAGAAACTCCCTTAACTTCCTCAGTTCTCCTTCTACGAGACAGGATCCTTTGGTTTGTCTTGGCCTGAATCTTCAAGACTGAATCATTAACATCATTTCCAATAGCAACACTATTCAATTAGCTTCTCTGCCACTCCTTGATCTGGATTTTCCAAGTTTTTATTCTTTTATTTTCAGAGTAAACTTCTCCC
Organism: Cygnus atratus; assembly: GCF_013377495.2. Taxonomy (NCBI): domain Eukaryota; kingdom Metazoa; phylum Chordata; class Aves; order Anseriformes; family Anatidae; genus Cygnus; species Cygnus atratus. The sequence continues at coordinate 134,264,166 of NC_066363.1, forward strand.
CCTCCCAGAGAGCCAGTATAAAGAGGGGGAGAAGAGCTCATCCAATCCTAAAGATCAGGGACAAGTCTCTACAAATGGTAGAGTCTTGAAAAAAAAAGGTCTTGATTAGTTAAGAAAGTAAAACAATTGAGGAGTTATAACCAAGTTCATGGCAACGATGGCCATGGCCATTGGATGTAAACGAACAGCACCTTGCATTTATCAGTTAGCACTGGACAGACAACCGATTGGCTGAACTAAAAAGTTTTATTCTGTTTTTCTCTTTGGACTCCTGGAATCCACCAAATCCAGTCTTCAACCCCTCTGACTTGAGTCTCATTGCAAATGAAAACAAGTTATACTATGAGATGACTATGTCCAAATTTACACTCTTCAGGAGCACAGAAGGCTGTTTTTCAAGTAATACTAAAGGAAAAGTACACAAAATATTCATAAGCTGATAACTGTCATCATGTAGCTTTTAGACTTTCTTTACACAAATTGTTCTTAAACAGCCATTTTCAAACACAGCTCTGTCCTTATTTGCAAAGGAAAGGAAATAAGCAGAAACTATACTTGCCTCTCTCCTTTATCTAAAGGAAATAAACTGCTTGTTGCTATTGCAAAATCTTTCTGTGTTTATAAGACCATTTCTAGTCTAGCTGTAGGCTGTTCAAACAAACAAATATTGACGATTGATAACAGGGCAAAACCCACTGAATTTTAAAAACAAATATTTGTTCCAATATCTGCCATCACATAGAATTGGTGGTTAGCTAGAAATAAATTTATGTTACCAACTTCAAAAACAGGAAGAAGTTGGAGCTTATTAACATTAAATATTTAGTGTCTATTCAGGCACAAATTCAAAGCTCAGTGTAATTTATTAATGTCTTGTTTATGAAGTCTTCAAAAACTTCACAAAGTCCTCAAGAAAGCAGTCACTACATACAAAAATCTATTTATCAATGCCTTTCTAAAAAGAAAAAAGCCTGGTGCTGACTTCCTTTTTCTTCTCTCCGTAAGTACTGCCAAGCAAACATTAGAAAGAAACAGCCTGAAATGAAATCCTAAATACATATGATATTTTACTGAGCATTGCTCTAAGGCAAGAATTTTCAAGACCTTAACATGTGCTATCCATAAGCACCAAGCAATGAAAGAATCTTCTCTTTTTCTTTAATAAAAGCAAGATATACAAACAAGTCTTATAGTAACAGGTAACTCAAATCGTCGTACACAACTATATATTACATGCTGTAATCAGCAAACATTTATAGAATAGGACAGCAAATTTTGCTAGAGAATCCCTGTAACTTCAAGTGACAATTTATCTTCTCCTTTTCACATTAGGATCGTATCTGCAACAGAAAAGAAAATTTGTCACAAATTACTATGGCTCCATGATATTCAAACTTAATCATGCTATGCAAATGATTTTATTATACATTTTTAACAAGGGACTGGACAGTGTTCATCAGTCCTTTCCCAGACTGCACTTCTGACAACTACAACTGATAAAATTTGGCTGAATGATGCAGAAGTCAGTACCTGTGCATGAACTAAAGATAACACCTTTACCAAAATAAGCTTTCACCGCCTTCCTAGCTACTTTAAACCTACTTCATGCATAAGAAAGCTTCTCCAAGCCTGTAACGTCTCAATAGAAGTTCCACTCCTCCCCCTGCCTCCTCCACCCCCCCAAAAAAAACCATGGGGGGGCACAGGGGTACTGTATGTTTACAGCAATGTACAACATTTGGCCACAACTCATTCACAGAAAACCTTTCTGTTGCCTTCTACTCCCACAAAGCAATTCCTTGTTTTATCTTCCCTTTCATACAGATTTGGATTGGTTTTTAGTTATTAATAACTATTTTTAATCCAGAAAGTAGATATGTAAATTACAGCAATATGCTTACAGTTTGCCTCCGCTTCATACTCTCATCCTTCGGCTTTCTCTCTCTCCATGTGTGCTTCACCTTCCCTAAATCCTATGTCACTTCTTTGAAATTCTGATGTGCTTTGTATTCATGCATGAATAACTTATGGACACAACTGAATGATCAGGCAGTTTTATTTCCACTAATTCTGATCTCATTCATCACTTTTTTTTTTTTTTTTGCTTAGACAGGAAAAATGTCCCAACTTGTGAGCCAAGTTACATCACCACATAACTACAAAGGTATTAGAAGTTGCTGCCATGCAGCTCAGACTTCTGGCAAAAACGAAGAGTGTGATTTTTGAAAGCAATGCTTTATTATTTATTAACTGTTTGTTAACAGCACAAGCTGTTAAAGCAGTAAGGTTCTCTGAGTGGTTTGCACACGCTGATATGCAATATGATGTCTCTTTGATTTGGACAAATACATGCTTCTTTACCATCCATATAACATTTTTTTACTTAATACACAATTTTTAGTGTTTGTCAAATTGATGGCAGGTCAGAAGTCACATAGTAGTTGCTAGTTTCTTTACATAAAAACAAAGAAAATAATGAAACCTTTGCTAACCAAAATGCAGTCCTTATGCTCAGTCTCAAAGCATTTCTTTGATTTTATTGCTATAGCATTGTTACAAATCAATTCTAACATTTACAGATGTCCTGGACACCAAACACTATTGGAGGGGGGAGGGCAGCGAGGGGGTAGAACACACAAGCTGAGCAGAGATGGGGGATGATGCATGGAACTCTACCATCGGGACACCACCAACAGCTTCAACCCTGTCTGACTGTCTACAGAGAAGCTGACACCGACAGTCATTAACATCTTTCTATTTAATCCCCCAGCTCACCTCCAGCCATTTCTCATGTTAAAATGAAACCTGGATGATGTTTTACAGACAGAAAGAAATCAACCAGTATTATCTGAGAAAGTAAAAAAAAACATAGAGTGCCTGTGGCCTGAAACGTAAAGAGAGCTACAAGGAGTCCACTACTGTAAGTGAATGTACAAAGAAACAAAATAACTTGCTGGGAATAGGGAATGAAGGGCTGTTAGCAAGCATTATCCATTTATTTCCAGTCTTAATAGAGAGTGTGGTAGTTCCTTCCCTTCCTCCTCTATCTCTGAATGTACTGAATTAGCAGTACTTGAAGGTACAGCTTTTCTTTCCAACACATCTTTACCTTGGAGCATGACTGCTAATTTCATCTTCAAATGCAATTTTCATGGGAAATTGCAGCTGCTAACATTAGCATCACATCAAGTAGTTTTAGTCAGGATTAAGGACAAAATTAGAAGTAGGTTATGATCTGCTGAACGTTAAACTATGTGTTTTAATATTTTTGACTATGGAAACTTCTGTACGTACAAATACCCTAAATAAATCGGAGCTGAGGTCAAAATTTTTCTACGCATAAATGCATGTGAATTATTTAAGTTTCCGCTGCTGTGTTTTGAAAGGCTGGAATTAATCAAGATATTTTGGACCACTTAATCTTCTAGCAGAGCAATCAAGCTGCACCGTAACTTTTTATAAATATCTTCATAATCGTTATGCATTTAAAAGCTGCATTGCAGACATAAATCCGGATAAAGCAGCAAACTTGGCCTAGAATTTCTTTTTTTTTTTATTGGAAAGTAGTTAAAAATCATTGAAACAGGATTATGGTTGGAAGTAACTGGACAAAAAAATCAACTGAGTAAGATGATTTTCCCTGCTCTTTCAAAAGAGAGATGAGAGGAAGTGGTAAGACAACTGAAATGAGGCTTAATAAAGCTACACTTTGGAGGTAAATGTAATGAAATATGACAAAAATCATAGAAAACATAACCTTTTTGTTTTAATTTTTAAATTGCATGAGTCATAACCTCAAAGATCAAAAAAGAAAGTCCTGCCAATCCCTTTTTTTCACAGAACTAGCATTCTGTTGCTTTAGCTCCCTCAACACAAGGACATGCAAGGAACATGGCCAGTATGAAAGAAGTTACAAACTCCAGAGCTTTTTCTTAGGAATTCAGATGACTGACTTAAGTGTAACATCAAACCACTCCCTCGTGCTAGCAAACCCTAATGGCACAGAGCCTGACCCTGGAAATCTCTTCCAGCCTTTGTGAACGAACAGGCTTACGCGTGAGACAGGAAAGAGCAACATTTCTGTTTGAGAATGTTCTTATTAAAAAAACTTATAGCAGGTCTGAATGAAATTGGAAGCTTAAGGCATAAAAAAAATCCTTATGAAAGTCACGTTGGGTACATTCCAGACATGGGAATACATGAAATCTTAATAATAATAGTCTAAGAAGTAGTCTTTTGCAAAATTGGCATTTGTGCAAAAAAGATGTGATGCAAAATAAACACCTTTGTAAATATGAACATAAAACTCTTACCTAAAGAGATCATCAGCAAGTGATTCTTCTCTTGCACGTCGATTCTGTTCCTGACAAAATAAGATTTTTTCAAAATTTGATGTTAGGGATGAAAGTAATGAACAATATGGAAGAACAACATATTCCTTCACTAATAAAATTTTTCCCTGAAAACATAAATTTTCTCCAAGTACTCGGAATCAATGTACATTCCTAATGGATAATGTATTTCATTAGTCAAACCTGGCTACTGCTACTAACGGATTAGTATTCTCCTGTATTATTATTCTCCTATGAAGAAAGGCTGAAAGAGCTGGGGCTGCTCAGCCTAAAGAAGAGAAGACTCTAGGATGACCTTATTGCAGCATTTCAGTAATTAAAGGGGGCTTATTAAAAAGATGGAGAGCAACTTTTTGCACAGTCTGATAATGACAGGACAAGGGGGGATGGTTTTAAACTAAAAGAGGGGGGATATAGATTAGAGGTTACGAGGACATTCTTCACTCAGAGGGCGGTGAGCCATTCTATGATTAGTTTGTGCAAGTTTTAAATTTTTGTCAGAAGTTTTGTTTGTGTGTAAGTATTATAGAAATAGTGAAAATTTTGTATGATTATTGGTGTATAAAAGAGATTTTAAGTGGCATTCTCCACACTCAGGGACGAAAAAGGAGATAATTAAAAAGTGTTGAGGGCATTAGGCTGTGGAAACAAAATACAGCTCATCAGCAAATATTTTTAATGAAAATATTGGAAGATCAAAGTGCAACAGAACTGCTACAATAAAACATAAAACTTTTACATAAGAAGGGAAAGATTTTCATAATAGAAAAAGGCATAAAACTTCTCAGTATCTCTCCCAGTATACCACAAGAGAATTTTACTCAAGTATTTTCTGTTCTTACCAAGAGAACAGAATATCAATTGCACTGTGTAACAGTTTGAAAATGGGTTATATAAAAGTTCTTCCTACGTGTGTCACATTTGTAAAAGTCACAAGTTTCCATAATGCTTATTTTGCTTATTAAAAACAAAAGAAGATCACTCTCTTTAAGGTTACTGATTTTGCTTTAAATCATTATTACTGATTATTTGAATTTTGAAATGTAAACTGAATTCAAATAATCAGGAAAAAAAATAAAAAAGAGCCTTACCACCGACCTCTGGCTTTCAGTAACTTTTCTAATGCATATGTTCCTATAAGCACGTTTAATAGCTAATCGGAAGAGGTTTTATTTCAAAACTAAAATTCTGAATTATTTCAGAAATGACCACAGGTTATCATGACCACTTAAAGAAATCAACTTTTGGTATTGTTCTTCTTTGAAAAAAATTCCTTACCTCCAATTCTTCTCTTAACCAGTCTTCTAGCTCTGAACTCTTTCTAGCATGGTGAGCAACCAAATCTGATCCTCCAATAATGTACGGAAGTTGTCCTGCCCCTGGATAACTGACCTATTAGACAATACATTCTTACAGTTAAGATACAAGGCAAGCACAATACAAGAAAAAGGTCTGTTTTAAAAATTCATATATCAGCAGTGAAAGTCAGTCTTTCTTTGAATAACAATTATCAGATGACATTTAAATGAGACTGAAGTGAAAAAAGTATTTATAAAAAGCTATTAAGTCCCTCCTTTTACCAAAGAAACAAAAAAAGATGATGAGTTTTATATGCTAAATAAATGCGACAGTATTAAATGAAGTTTGAAAACATTACAAACTGATCTTTACTGATAGATTCTATTTTACATCAAAATGCATAAACATCTATTACAAAAAGTTGAAAAAAACATTTTAAATTTGGGATAGTATTCTATCTAAAATGACTGCACACTCCCAGAAAGCTGGAAGTTGCATTATCTGACTAATGTTCTCTATATTATAGTGAAATGCACTTCTAGTAATCTTATACCACATATATGTTTTTTTGTTTGGTTGGTTGTTTTTTTTAATATGAGCTGAAGTGGTACTTTTACACTGAACACTACGGATTTTCTTAAGTTATCCTCAGGACCCAAGCAAGCAATAATCTCAATTTTTTAAGATATTAATTTTAGTTTAATTTTGAAATCCAATTTTTATTACATAAAATTCAAGATCCAGAATCAGCATATGCTCTTTATAGATCTTTGGAGACGTTGAAATGCAAGTTTTTGGAAGCATGAAGTGAAGTCACACTTTTAATGAGATTATGATAGGCATCACTTAATGACATATTCCAATTAGCAGCTTGGAATAGGAGACTACAGGTATCTAAAGAATCTGGTATGAGGTAAGCCTTTGTCAGCCTGGTACTCTTTGGTCAGTTAGAAAAATATTTGTAAACGAAATAATAAAATATTGGAATCGTTTCTTTCTCTGGCTACTATTAATGTAGAAATATATTATGAAATATATTAAAAAAGTACTAAGGAAATACTTTGAAATATTTTAAACAGTGCCATCTTGTGACCATTTGAAATACATACCTTTTTGAACTTTTTGAAATTTTTCTGTCCCCTGCAGCTGGTATTGCCAATAAGCTGACTGTTCTGTCTTGGATGGCTGACAACCAAGGATCTAAACTCAGTCAACAGAAGTCTGCTAGGAAGACTGCTGGAGTCATCTTCAATTTTGTTGTGGTCCTTCTGAGGGAAGAAAAAGGATGGAGCACTTCAAGTACATAAACAGACATAGACTACACCTAGTAGTGTAAACTTCAGAGAAGGAAATAGTAGTGAGTGCAGCTGAGGGCCAGGAGAAGCAGCAGCAGTGCTACAAGCCAAGATGGATGTACTTCTCAGCCTCCTTATACATTACCATTACAGCTGGGTGCTCGCTATTTTTTTTTCTTTCATATTTATATCCATTGAAAGCACAGGATTATTAAAAACTGCAGTAATAATCATGAGGACAGTGTACCTCATTACACTAGAATTTTACTTCGTGATAAAGCTCCATGTAAAAAAAAAACATATACATATATCCTTTTTTGCAATGAAGCTATTATCTAAGAATTACTTCTCACCTCCCCTTCACTCTGCCTCTTATCTGGATTAATTTAACCAGCATTGCTTATTCTAATAGAAACTCAAAGACTAAGCTGAACATCTTCAGCTCCATTCTAGCCTACAGATTCATTGTTTAGATCAACTTTGTAGATATAAACTAGATCTGAGAAATGAAGCAGCTTTAACTTGTGCACGGGAACACTGTACACGTCAGCAAATTTGCATGCATACTTTGCAGCTTGGGGGTTATATCTATGTGAATTAAAATGTGAATTAAAAAGGAAAATATGGAGGACAAGCACACAGATTTAAACTATCTTCAAGGACAGCTCCAGCCCTGACAAAGTCCCAGTATTTTATATTAAAGTGCAAACTAGAAGTCCCTTAATCTGAGCTGACGCTGCACTCTGGTACACCTGCACAGCATTCCCTCTTCTTGGTTTGTATTGTTTACACAATGTTTGTTCATGCAAAAAACATTTATCCTGTTCCTTGTGAACTGGCTACACTCTCCTTCCTCTATTCAGAAGCATTCCATTTCAGTTTCATTTAGCCTTGTCTCCTTCTCTCTGCCTCACTGCCATTCCCAGCTATTCTCTCCTCCTTCCTTAATTCATCATCCCTTAGTCATCTCACCTGTAACAAGAAGTTAGTATGCTATTTACTATTGATCAGTGTATGTTACATCTATTTTCCCCATAGTCCATCTCTTCTGCTCTAGGTGTAATCTCCTTAGAGCAGCCAAAGAGATCGCATTCTTATCCGGTCTTTAAGTACTTACCTAACAAAAACATCAGCACCGGTATTAGCCACATTGCAGAGTTAATACAATTGCATTAGGTTTCTGCAGTCTCAGTCATCTTAAGTGTCCATAAAAAATAGCTTTACACTAACACGTAGATAAACTCCAGTTCTGTCTTTATACAATCAAGAAGCTAGACTGCACTATTCAAACTTACACATGATTATTTTAAGGGGATCTATTTTTACACCTTCTTTACCCCAAAATATGATTTGCAAATATTATGTCCTTAAAAGCAAAATTTTGATGCACTTTCTTAATGATTCTCAACGTTTGCTGTTCAAACTTAGAATTGGTTTCTTACCAAGACTGGAGGAGATTCTTGCTTGATCTCACTTTTCTTTTCTAGAGTTAGAACTGATCCAACTTCACCTTCTCTCTGTTGATTAAAGATTGAGATTAAATGCAAATTATGATGGCAATTACCTAAAATCACTTTTTGCTCTTTCCTGTGGAACAAGCATTTTCAGATCAATACAAATACAGAGACAGAAAATTAACTGACTACACTATATATAAAAATTAAAAATACTGTCTTGCAAACTCCAGTTACTCAATTATGCATTTTACTCTTACAGCATTTAAACACTGCCTATGCTGTATATGAGTTGGCTGGACAGTAAGCTTTAATAGAAGTATTTTTAAATAGAAGAAAAATGAGTCTCTTCTCTCTTATTCCCTTTTGTGTTGTTGATTTTTTTTTACTTGTTACTTTGCTAGGGTGCTCAACATTGTTGTCCTCTACAAATCTGTATGTTGGGTTTTTGTTGTTGTTGTTGTTTTTTGTTGTTGTTCTTTTTGTTTTTCCAATAAAGTGGCTAGTGTTAACTCAAAATCCATTGTTTTCTTCATTTCTCTTAAAAATTGCCTTAGTCTCAAACAGAGAAATAATCAAGAAAACTAATTACAAGCTACTCTATGACTAAAGTATGCATCTGCTCCTTTCCTCTTTAGTCTCTGACTAGTCTAACTGGTTTCTGCTCTTTACAGTGGAATAAGCGTTTTTCAAAATCAATATAAATATTTAGACAAAAGAAAATGATCTGCAACATACTTTTAAAATTAACATTTTTTTTAGATTAAAGTTACAGTTTGCAGGGTACATCAATTTACAAACTGGTGAATGAATATGAAATCAGAATATTTAAGCTATGATAAAGCTGTATAAATCTGAAGCCAAAAACTTTGGAGCTTCAGGAATTTAAGTTTGGCATCTGGTTACAGCATACAAGCCAAATTTTGCTTCCTGGCTCTTCGCTTTTTTTCAAGTGGTATGTTTTCAAGAGTTCTGAATAACTCTAAAGTGAATGCTTCATTAGATAGCAATGTTAGCTAATAAAATCACAGTGTCTGCCCAACAAAGTCAAACTGATAGAGATGGCATATAAAAGAATATATTCAAAAAAAATCCTCTCTAAAATAGTATTTTACTAAGAAAGAATTCCTTCATCAACAAGACCTATTTGCAAAGAGGAAAATGAAAACAAAACTTTTAATATCAAAGAATCATTAAGGTTGGAAAAGACCTCCAAGATCATCTGGTCCAGCCGTCCCCCTACCACTATACGCATGTATGTTTGAGCAAGAACTATCAATTTAACCCTGTGTTAGCTCTATTCAAATAAACCAATGCACTGAAATAAAGGCTATGATTGCTCAAAAATAAAAGTTCTTTACTGATTTTGTAGGTTTCTAAAAACTAAACTAAAATAGAAACCATTAAAGAAAAAAAAAGCCCTCTTCTTCCACAATAGGTACAACTGTGTTTTACATCCTGATGATTTTCATCCATGTTGACCTGACAAGAAATATTTTGTTTTAGTTTAATATTAGGAATTTAATTTTTCACCTAAGTTCCGTCCTTTTCAAACACCAAGTGAAATTCAGCCTATACATACCTAACCAGACATTCTGTCTATGCAGTTTAGTGGTACTATTTATTTATTTTTAAATGGACATTAGTGATTTGAATTGCCTCATACACGAATTTTGAAGATCTTCCATATGACACATCTAGAGATTCTAACTTGAAAGATGTTGGAAACTACTCTGGGTATTCAACGGAAGAGGTCACCTTAAGGTTTCTTCAGGAAATTCATTACATAAATGTAACTGAGTATTATTTTAGCATATATATTAGCATTATAATGACACAACAATGTACAATATTAGAAGTTATTCTTGGACCATGGAGAAATTCTGCTGTCCTACTTGCACTATTTCAAAGAAAAAGAGAGGAAAAATGTCAGAATAGAGGCAATTTTCAATTCACAAAGAAACAATGCTGTGAAAGAAAACAAACAAACAAAAAACATTTAAACGGGTGTAACACTGCAATGTATGAGGAACTTTCTTCATCCTTAAAAAAGCTATTGCATCCCTCTAATACATTTGTAAACTTCGAGACCAGACACATGAGAAGAACATAACTTACCAACGTTTCATTCTCCTCTTTTTGCTTTGCATTTACTTCTTGAATTCTGCTTCCTTTGGCTTCCAGACATCTTTTTTTTCGTATATTGCCTTGAGATTCCTGGTCTTGATTTGCCGTTTGCTTTTTCCAGTCTAGGTCTCTGCTTTCAAATACGATTTCTAGTGTCTCTGTATTTTCAGACAAATCATCTAACTCCTTTCTTTTCTTTGGTGCAGGATTTTCACTAGAAGTAATTTTAGTGTCAGTTTTATCACTTGCTAGATCGTTACTTTCCCTTGTAAGCTGGATGTTATTTTCCTTTTGATGCTGTTCTTCTTCATTGTTCCACACTGACGAAGCTATGGATTCAACGCGCTTGGAAACAGACGATGACCTTTCCTCCAGTTTTGCTAGTTTGGGGACAGTTGTTTCTCCTCCTTCTTCATCTCTTTCTCTTAACCATAAAGTAATTACGAAATGAAGAAATTACAAAAACGTCTTTGAATATGATTAGCTGCATCAGCAATACAACAGCTTCCTGGGGTTTCAATGACGGCATTGTGAAATTTGTACGTAAATACCCTTGAAAAACGGCTTTCCCTTTTCAGAAGCTGATCTAAAAATTGCCTTTTTATTAGCTTCCTTTTGAATAACACGTACATCGAAGGAGCTAAAATAATTTTCCAGAAACAGCATTATCTTAAAAATAAGGGACATAATGTCAAGAACATTTCAACTTACCTTTTCCTAGCTACTTGGAAGTAATTTGTAATCGAGTTAGACTGCTGACGTGGAGTGGACTCTCTAGGTTTACTGACTTCTGAAATTTTAGATGGAGAGGAAGGATGACTTTTCTGACTAAGTGTAGATGTTCTATTCACTCTAGATATCAGTGTTCCTGCATTCACATTGCCACTTGTGCTAGGATTCTCCTTCACAGGGGGTACATCCTGGAAAGCTACTTTTTCTCTTCTGTTCGTCTTGGAAGTCTTCTCTATCTCCATACTATAGCAGAGAGAAAAAAATAGTAGGTGAACACACAAGAAGTTACTAAGGAGATACACTGTTGTAGAATATCACTTTTAAAAAGCTGGCCTGTACTCGAATGTATTTACAAGCAATGTACGTGTGCTAACAACAGAAATTGTAAAATCTGCCACAATAAATACATTTTCATAACCATGAAATGGCTTAAAAATTTGAATACAGTCAAGATAGTCAAGTCAGATATGTAGTAACTACATTTGTATCTAAAAAGAGTCAGAGGTCCTGTGACATATTACTATCTACCACTAAGCAGAAATTAGGTTACTGCAGACAACGCGACAGCAATTTGTTAAGTGCAGTTTCAAATGCTGTATTTCTTTGTCCACTGCAATGATGCAGTTCCTCTGCCACAAGAGTACTTTATTTGTAACTAGTAGCTTAGAAACTATTTCCATGCATACTTTACCGTGTCTGCTCTTCTATTTCTGTATCAGCTACATATAGTGTACTGGTATCTGCAGCAGTTGGCATTATGGTTTCATCCACAGCCAAACTCTGAGAAATGGCTGGCCCTATTCCTGATGCAGAAGTACTTCTAGTTACAGCTGCAAGATCAACACAAGAGAAGAATTAATAACCAGAAGAGAAGAGAAAGAAGAGAAGGTTAATAACTAGTCTGCTTTCCTATGCATGTATTATCACACTACCACCACTGGTAACTGATCGGGTGAGATTTTTTGTAAAATTGTATTAAAGAAATTTTCATCAAAAAATTATATGGATTTAGTAATTTAAAAACAAAACAAAACACAACCACCAAACAAAAAACAACCTGAAGGAACCAGGTTCTAAATGACCAAATTCTGGGGTTGTTTTAGTTAAACATCCTGCTGAATTAAGTTATGGAATTTTGCTTAAATAAAAATGAAGCACCATGGGAAGTTACTTATTAATATGGTCATAATGTAATTTATAGATCATGTAATACATATGCAAAACTGTCAGAGCACAAATCCACCATCTGTTTTACATTTAGTGTTTTATCATCATCTGTTAACCTGGGGTCATTATACTACAGATTACCCCTAATAGCACAAAACCACCATTATAAAAAAAATCTTAGAATAAATGCCTTCAACGGCCAAATTCTCATAGTCCTCATAGTGAGGGGTCTGCCTTAAACACTGTTTGCTGCTCAGTCTAGTCACTTGCATTAATGCTCTACAGAATAGAAAGAACATATACAGTTCTATATTGTTTGCCTTTTCACTTCTCTTTGTCTTACAGATCATCTTCTCTAAGTCAAAGGATACTAAGGCTATTTTAACATGTAAGTCTCATAAAATCTATGACAGCATATCCTTTCAGATAACCCATTCTTTATACATTCGTTTATTCTTTTTTTTTTTTTTTTTCATACCACTGTAACCTATAGAGGAATAACCAACCTACAGAGACACCCAGGTCTCCTTGAGCTACCACATCTGACATGATCTTACATGATTACTACAACTTCTATGTGCAAGGTAACAGTATCTCGCTATTTATTGTTGAGACAAGATTGGAGGAAGAAGTCTTGCTTACAATCCCTTTGATTTGCAACACATACATGGAAGTTTTTGATAATCTCCAAACACCAGAACTGATTCCCTCTTGACAAATAAACTGCAAGCATAGCTATCTTAAAAGACTGATGTTCTATCTTTCAATGTAAATTAATCAGGCAATTTAATTTTTATCTCATTGAATTACTGAGACAGGAAAACAAGAGTCAGCATTCCTAATTTATTCAGCTGTCTACAGGGTTAATATCTTTAAATTTAACCTGAGAATCTATTTTTACTGCTGTTGTATTAGCAAATACAAGTTATGTTTCAAGACAAAACATGGTATGTCCAACCCCAAACTATTACTTTAGCAAATGTGGCAATGCTGTCTCATTGGTTACTTTATGATTAGGTTTGATTTTGAAGTGGAAGTGTGTGGGGAGAGTTTCCCCAAGGCAAATTCTTTTGTGTGCAATGAAAGCAAGTCTTTACAAATCAAGTTGGTTCTTATTCTCTCCGATTTTTCATGTCCATCTATTATCTCGTTACCCCAGTCTTTTCATACAAGATAGAATAGGTTGGAATTCACAACTACTATATACATATCGATTTAGCAGCCACTAAAACCACAAACTTCAAGACCGTTTATAAACACGTTTCCTTTAAACTGAGTCTGGTTTTTACACTAATTTTAGATCTGTTATTTTTTTATTTACATTTATATGTCAGTTTTCAATGTAGTTTACTGGAAACTATTTAAAAAAATACCTTTTCAAACCTGCATATAATTTTCAGTGTCATTCTATTTTAGTGGTCTTACGAAACAGAAGAACCTTAGCATTATTAGTTCATGCCGTGTACAAAAAAAAAAAAAAAACAGCCTCTTTATTGCTGTTAAATTATTACTACTCTTCTTCCAATTACCTTTGTTACCAGGCTGCTTTTTAGGGTTGCAGTATGTTTCTGTAGACCTGAAGATTACCGCCAATCCGATTTCTGCTTCGGGAATAGCCCTGAGATCATTACTGTTAACACAAAAATAAAACCAACACAAATAGTTTAAAAAAAAACTGTCTTTCAGTACAGTTTCAAAGATGAAGAGTCAAATGAGCACAGATATGCCAAGGTACAAAAAATTTCAGTCCACGTTACTATTTTCCACAACGTGGCAAGTCAGCATAACTATCCATTATCATATCCATGTCCAGTACATACACACCTCCACGTTTCCTGCTGCCGTGGCCCCGGTCTAGTTCCAGTAACATGGCTAAGGCATCTCCCCACCCTATCTCTGGGAATTTAACTGACTGTGGTGTACCTCTAATGTATGTGAATGGAAAAGTGACTTCAAAGACTTGAGTCACTCCTTTTACAGGAGTTACCAGCACACGCACACACATGCAGTACATGGCTGTACTGCAGCCATGAAAAGAACGGGAATACAATTGTTTTCTCTGTTTAGCAACGAAATTCATGGGGACTAGGCTTAACTACCATGTTAAGGGTTGGGATTGTGGTTTTTTACGATGTTATAATGACCGGTGTTATACGGAGCATAAACTGCTTTTCACAAACTTTATATTCAAGTAGTTAGACAGCAATGAGCTGTATGTCCTCAAAGTGCTATTTCATGTTTTCCATGAAATAAATATGATTTTAAAAAAATCAATGATTATCTATCCCCCATTTTTAGAATATTTTTAACTCATTTTAATAGAAGAAAGAGCTCTTGCTTTCTGTAATTTCAAATCAATTCAGTAACAGTGAGTTAAAGAAAGAACCCCTCCAAAAATCTCAAATCCTCAAAGAACCGCCAAGTCCTTTCTTTCCTATTTCAAGAAATTTTACTTACTGTGCTATGTACTTAAAACAATTAAGAAAATGTCCTCCTTCTAAACATCCTACTGCTTCAATATGTATGCAAATATCATGACTAAATCAGTGCAGAAATTCTGCAATTACCCTACCACTGTACAAGAGAACAATGATTCACCTTTGCAAGACATTCAGAACGGAATCAGTCCAGTTTCTCATGGACTCGGATCCTAGGATCTGGGAGTTTGTCAACCCAACATCAACAACACAAACTTCAGGAGAAACCAGTGAAGAAGTTTCTTTTCTTCCCTCCGTCATCAATTTTGCTTCGCCTCCTCCAAGAACAACAGCCGGACCCAGTTTCTTGTACTAAGAAAAAAAGGCAAATAAAAATATCTTAAAATATTTATTTAGAAATATGCTAACCTACTAGCACAATACTTATCATTCATAGATTAATGCAGAATTGATGGGTTCTGTTTCTACCCCTGTATTTCATCTTGCTTAGGCCACTGTCTTGTAAAAAGATAAATATAATGAAATCTTTCTCTCCTGATGAGCCGAGAATGAGTCTGAATTCAGAGAGGACACAATATGTGTCCTCTGCAACACCTGCAACAAAAAATCTGCAACACCTTTGCAATGTAAAGCTCAATTACCTGCTTGGCAGTTAGAAATACAAAAGTTTTTCCAAAGAATATTCTTTTCCTTTCTTGATGCTCTGATAAATCCAGGTTTTCGGTACCAATGGAAGGCTCATCAACTGGAGGATAAAAGCTGCAAGAACAGAAGATTAAAGTTACAAAATTGAAAGTTACGTATCAGTACTGATTGATAGTCCTTTCTACTGTAGGGAAAAGCTCTGAGTTAAAACACTGCACTGCTTTGTTTCTGTTTAAACTATTTACATAAATATTTCTTCAAGAGATTAAGAGGAAACAGAACCTCTCACTTCTCAATATCTAAGCTTAGACCACGACTTTCTAACTCAGTTAACTAAAAGAACAATGCTTTTAGGAGCGTACTCAACCTTCCTACTTTAAACATCCACTCTCCAGACATCCACACTCTCCACTAACTACACTGACAAACAAGACTGCAATCTCATTACCTTAGCAGGGGACTTCACACAAAAACAGATGTCTTGCTTGCTTCATGTTGGGACAGCCACCCCAGTTCCCTTGTATTGGATCAAGAAACTGCACTCTGCCACACTAGATGACAGCCTACTAATCTGAAAGAAAGTAAGTACGCTTTTCTTGGTGGTAGCACTGAGAACTGAACTGATTCGGTCTGCAGCTTCTCAAACTTTTTGTCTGAAAATAACCAGAATTGTTGTTGGGGAACAGATTAGATAGAAGTGAAAACCCTAATCTCAAATTCTAATTTTTGTGTCCTGTGATCTCTGCTTCAGTTAACAGCAGCATACACACATCAGAAAAAGCCTCTAAGACAACCATTTTACTGATAATGTCACAACAGTATTTATCGACCCTTGGAGCCACACATTCACTCCTGCAGCAGACCTGAGAGATCAAGGTGAAGGCATGTGCTGGAAAGAAGGTGAGAAAAAAGATGCTGAAATGCCAAAAACTGGTTTAACAACCCAAGAAATTACATATGTACATGTATTCATACATACAGATATATATAGATTTTTTTTTTCTTATTAATGCAAGGATTAGCAGGTTCTAAGCAGGAAATAAACTCCACAAAATGCTGAAATACTAAAGTTCCTGAAAAAAATTATGCATTTATTATGTAAGTAATTTCACCATCTGTAAACATAAAAACACTCTCCTTGGATACTGATAATATTCACGTAGGTAAAGCTGAACACAAGAATAAGCCCATGTTCAAATATGTAATTCAATGATGATAGACTAGAGCATACTAAAATAATTACAGTCAATTCTAAATCATCTTTGTTCTTTTGCATTCTTCCTAATCAATTCTTAAAGCCTGATGGACACAACTGACTAACATGAAATTCAGGTTTCAAAAAAGTCACTGACAAATGTCAATGACTATTCAAGTTTTGTTTACAGAAATATTGTTCAATTACTTCATTTGAAGGTGAAATAGATAAATTTCACTGATTTGAAGAAATAGGGCACCTCAGATTCTAGTTACCAGGCCAGAGGGCTCCAGATACTGAGTCCCGTAATGATAGTTATTAACCTGGGAAAAGGTTATTACAGGTGAAAGGGTATTACAGGCGAAAGTCATCTTTAAAAATCAAAGAATGAGTAAAAAGGGAGAAAAAGCAGTTCCATTATTTCATATTATTTCATATAAGGCTGTACTTATGCAATCATTAGTGAACTCTTCAGGCATTTTTTTTCCTTCCACAGGTTATCAGAGATTACCAGAAGACTGGGGTAATGTAGTGTCATAATAATAAAACAATAAAAGGCCTCAAATAAGAAACCACACTGATAATGTGAACTGCAGGTTTGCAATTCTGTGAAGTCTTGATATAAACCAAAGAGCTTTAATGCTTTTGAACTTTACAATTTCCCCAACACTAGGATTTGGAGGGGGGATCAATTCTACAGTACTAATCAACGCTTAATTGTCACTCTGCATCACCACACTAACAAGCCTTTCTTATTTCAGATCCCAACTATTACTGCACCAAGTTGTTTAGTGTCATGTGGATGTACCAGCTCTTGCTATGCTGCACAATGCAGATATTCCCTATTACAGTTAAAAAGCATTTTTAAGTTAAAAGCATTTTTAGAAAACTGAATACAAACAGCTGCTACGTAAATTTTGAATATCTTCCCACAAACTACATCTTAAAAGATCACCTATTTAAAATACTGTAATTATTTTAAAGATAGATCTCACCAGCTGTCTCGTTTAGCTTGACACAGAACTCTCTCTTTGAAAGCTAAATAATGGATACATTGCCAGTGTCAATCCCCTTTAGTGAGCTCAACTCCTCTGGGGGTCTTAACAGTTAACAAAAACGTTAAAAAAAGGGAAACATATCCATTAGATTCTATTTTACAGAGCATTTAACAGCTCAATTATGCTGTCATTTCTCTATTAAAAGAATGGACAACATGCACCCTGGTGCCACGAGCCCCAACCACTATTTGTTTGTTACTCTAACAGACAGTAACAGCAGCCTTACAGCATGGTAACATTAGATCAAGCATATTTCAGATTGCACATCCAACTGCTTCCTTTCTATGGCCTGCACTACCTGTACTTTTTAGATCTGCCAGAAAATCTTGCTCAGTATTCCAGAGAGGATTCTCAACAATTTCTGTTTAGTTTTCTCACATACATGTAGAACGATGTAAAAGTATAAATAGATGGAAAAGTTATAATTCATGAAGTTTCCCCCCTTCTTTTGTAGCTGAAGACCACTTTATGCCACTCTAAGATGACCTGCTTGATCTATTCCATAAACCTCTGCAAATGTAAAACAGTATCTTGAAACTGAAGAGTATTTGTTACCCATTGCTCCAGGTCAACACCTGCATTGTTCTAACATGGCACTGCCATGATCTGTGACACATATTTACCACATAACATTCAGGTTATTGCAAATATCTGCAGCCCTGCTTCCATTACCATCTGCACACCGCTAAGGTGCTGTCTGTTTATTTAGTTTCCCTTTTCCCCCTGTCATTTAAAGTCTTCTACCAATGACTATCAGACCCACTGACGAAAATAAATGAAATCCCTATGTCATGACATAGATGTACGCATGTATATCAGTACATATGTAAAATCACAGAATGCTTTGGGATGGAAGGGACCTTAAAGATCATCTAGTTTCAACCCCTCTGCAGGGACACCTCCCACCAGACCAGGTTGCCCAAAGCCCCATCCAGCCTGGCCTTGGACACTTCCTGGGATGGGGCATCCACAGCTTCTCTGGGCAGCCTATGATGGTGCCTTACTGCCCTCTATGTAAAGAATTTCTTCCAAATATCTAATCTAAATCTTCCATTTTTTCATTTAAAGCCATTCCCCCTTGTCCTATCCCTACACTCCCTGACGAAGAGTCCCTCCCCAGCTTTCCCGTAAGCCCCTTTTAGGGGCTGGAAGGCCACTGTAAAGTCTGCCCGGGGCCTTCTCTTCTCCAGGCTGAACAACCTCAGCTCCCTCAGCCTGGCTTCACAGGAGAGGTGCTCCAGCCCTGAGCATCTTCGTGGCTTCCTCTGGACTCTCTCCAACAGGTCCATGTCCTTCTTGTGCTGGGGGCCCCGGAGCTAAACGCAGGCTCCAGGTGGGGTCTCACGAGAGCAGAGCAGAGGGGGACAATCACCTCCCTCGCCCTGCTGGCCACGCTGCTTTTAGTGCAGCCCAGGACACGGTTGGCTTTCTGGGCTGCAAGTGCACATTGCCAGCTCACGTTGAGCTTCTTGTCAACCAACACCCCAAAGCAACAACGTGACTCCTATTTTTTTTCCACCACTTATTTCCCCCAACTGCAATGTCTGGTTTCAGTATCAACACCAGATTAAAACAATACATTCAGAAAAATCATGACTTTAATGTCTTTAAAGTAACTTAACTTCACGAATTGTTCACCCTCGTAACTGACAATAAAGTTCTACAAGTTTTGTGTTGTTTTTTTTTTTTTAAATACCAAGTATTCTTACCATTTCCCTTCATTACGTATTTTATTTTGTATGCTTTGGAAGACAGTCTGAAAAGTGTAAGTGACAAAGAAACAGTACCCATGGAATCTACCTTTTGAAAATACACACAATGCAAATTGCTGTCCTGCGTAAATCATGTGTTCGTACTTTAAAAAAAACACAAAACTCTCCTTTTTCAAGGTCAAAATAATAGCAATACAGGCACAGGTGAAATTTTCCCATATAATAATGGGATTATTTTATGCTTTTCTATGTGGCGAAAATGACCAAAAGGGCTATTCTACCATAGTTATTTATTCCAAATTAAAAATACTCTTTTCCTATTACTTTAACAATATTTTCTTCTCCTATAGTGAAGACCTGTTCGTGTTAGTTTCACTTCATCTCTCAAGAGAAAACAAAAAAAAATCTGTTATTTCAGGAAATTTAACGGTCAGGCTAACTTTGTTTTAAACAAAGCTTGCAAGCACTTTTTTCCACATGACAAGTGATAGGAAGCAAGCAAATGGTCTCAGGTTGCACTGGGAAGATTTAGATTGAACATTAGGAAAAATTTCTTCATAGAGGAGGTGGTCAAGCATTCTAACGGGCTGCCCAGAGAGATAGCAGGGTCCCCATCCCTAGAGGTATTTAAGAGACAAGTGGACGTGGCACTGAGGGTCATGGTTTAGTGATAACACTTGGCAGGTCAGGCTGATGGTTGGATTTGATGATCTTCAAGGTCTTTTCCAACCTAAATGTTTCTATGATTCTATGAATAAACTCAGAAACTAACCATGTACTGGGAAAATATATTTTCGTAATGAAGTGAGGTTGATATAGTTTATACAAATCTGATTTTCTTCACTTTAATATATCAACTCCCAAAAGAGTTTTGACGTTGCATCAAACATATCATCATAAGGATTGCTATACCAACCTCTGAAAACAAGTTCCTATCCAAAGCTAGTAACATCTCTAAATGTATTATCAATTTCAAGAGCTCATTTTATAGCTCTAGGGATGAGAGCAAGAAAATTGCCTGAAGATTAAAATGTATTTCATGTTAGGCATTCTTCCACAAATAAAGTTAAAATTCACGTATTCTGTCAAGTCTGAACAGATAAATGTGCAGTTATTTGATAATCTAGCTTCCATAAATTTAATTCTGTGACATTTAAAACATGATACTTACCTTTCAGGAGTTGGCAACTGTTGCCTGGACTGAACAGCTTTGATTAATTCTTCAAAAAACTCTGGTTTTATAATTGGTCGTCCACAAATCAAGGCACATATAGTCTGAAAAAAAGGAAAATATTTATTTAACATACAGAAAAAATACAGCTAGAACATGGTCCAACTGACTTGAGCTTTGTAATATCTTAGATGTGGAAAACATCGCACAAATACAACTGTACTTGATTTTACTATGGAAAAAAATGGATAGTTTTACGTCTAACAGCACAGTTTTTAGTTGCTATCCTGACCAAAGTTATGAAAATGTGTAAGGTAGCCGATGAAAATCAATAACAGTCTTCAAAAGAAGAACTAAAGCTCCAATACACAAAGCAATGAGACTATGAGGTGTGGTTTTATTTTTTGAGTGGTTGGTTGTTTTTTTTGCCACTGAAAAGGCTTGTGCAAGCCTTGAAAAATAACATTTAAAAATCACAGAGTGGCTAAATAAGCATTCGGTTTGTACAATTATATTGAATATAGTCAAGTGGAAGTTAAAAAGGCTACAAATTCTTCCTAAATAAAGTACATTTTCACTAAACTATCTGAAAGTTAACATAAAAAATGAAAAGGAAGACACTGACAAGGACGATGAAAGCAAATAAAAATTCCGTCCTTCATTTAAAAATGGAAAACACCAGCAGAAATGAAAGAACAGCATACATCAAAACTCTACACTAGGCAAATACTTAGAATGGTAATTAAAAGAAGAGTAAAATCTAAGCAAATACTGTCTGACTAGACAGATTTATTTTACACAACTAGAACCGTGTTACCTTTAGTGCTTCTATTAACTTGGATATGAAGTTCCATAGTCGAAAAGTAAACAGTTCTGTGGGTTCTCACCAAAACAAAGTGATTTTTTTTGTTTTTTAACCATCCCAGTACTTCTCAGCAGCCTCAATTAGACTGACGCTAGTTTAGTTTAGTTCTGATCCAAATTACTGTGTGGATGCATGAAAGGTAGAACAGGAAAGCTAGAACAGGAGAGGGAGCTGGAGGATAGTGGGAGGAGACTCAACACTAACATTTTACTCAGGGATTGTGGAACTGAAGGATAGAGAAACTTAACAGAGTAGCACAAGAGAGAACTAACAAAAACAACAACAACAAAACAAAACCACAAAACAAGCAACCATGCATACAAAAGAAACGACCTACCAAACAAAAAAGCCATCTTTTTTAACAATGGATTGACTTTTCCACAAACATTATGGCAACACTAAGAGGGAAAAAACAAACAAGCAAACAAAAAAAAACATTTTTCCTTATTTCTCTTAGTTTTCAAATACAACTTTTTCCCCTTCCCATTTTTATTTCATTTTAATACGGTATTTTGGCTTTTAAGCTGAGAATAAAAGCTTCTCCATCAAAGCTTTCACCAAGGCTACCATAGCTTCTCTATCCATCCTTTTCCCACTCCCTCCTTTATCTAAACAACTTTTTCAACTTTTTTCATTTTCTCTCCCTCCAACATATATCTTTCGAAGTTTGGAAAAGGAAGAGTTTAAAAAGAAGAGAAGGAAGACTTTACAGAGAAAGGATTTGTCTAGGTAAAGCCAAACAAAGCTCTGCCACAATCTTGACCACATCTAGAATTTAACTCACATTCATAGAAAAATTGCAGAGCAGTTCCATCAATATGCAAAAGCTCAACATACCTTAACAGTAACTTTTACTGATGCCATTACAAGGTAAGTACACTCTTTCATCCATTCATTCACTACAAGACCTCCCAGGAGCTGGATGGCTTGATTTAACTCTGTTTTCTGAGCAGCGTCTAAACACGAGGAGCAGACAACCAAAGACTCATACTCCACTCTGCAAAGAACAAATGAAAGAGAATTGCTTTGGTAACTTTGGTGAAGCGCTATAATGAACAAAGCTGTCTTAACAATCATGTTCATCTCACAGAGAATTCTGAAAACCTAAAAAAAAAAAATGACCCTGTTAGTTTTATACAGATCAAAGACGGCTTTAAAATTTCCTGAAAATATATATATACTACCTTTCACTCAGAAAAATTAACAACATTTTCATTTCATGTTTGAAATGTTTCTAAGGACGTTTTGGTCTCAAGAATGAGCAGAGACACCGATAAGAATCTGCTTCAAGAAGGTTTAAAATTAGGAAATACTAGAAGAAATTCAGCATGGGCTTTCAAATGCAAAAGGTATGCTCAACAGAACAGTCTGTGAACAGACTGGTATTTAGAAGACATGAGTTTTGTAGAATGCAAGCTCAGGTAACTTTTTTTCTAAGACTGCCCTTACACTTGACCATACACCTAGTTAAATTTGTGGATTGCCCACAGCGCATTACAGTATACCAAATCATATGATTTGACTTGGTTTAGTCTATAAAGGAGAAAGAAATTTACATAACCATTCTGGTACAAAATTCATGATGCATCTGGGCCTATGACATAAACATACCTGACAAGTGATACAGGAACTATCTAAAATACCCAGAATAATTTATTGTAAGAAGGCGTGGAGAATGCTGTTTTTACTGCCAAATAATATCAATAGCAGTGACAAAATTAAGAGTAAAATTTAAGGAACAAAGACAACTTCTGGTTAATTTAATGTTGGTTCTAACGGTCATTAGAATTGGTTTTATCTACCCATCTCTGTACCTACAGGAGCACTTTATATGCTTGCAGGGACAGCACCGGCTACGACATTAAATTTGAAAAAATGAGCAAGTTGTACTCCCTTAAGAGAAGCATATATTACAGCAACAAGCATTCAATGGTTAGTGCTGCGCAAAGCAGTATCCAGCCATCTCAGTTCTTTTCTCATTACACTATCAACAGCTAACAAGGGCTCAGCTGAACTATATACCTACTTTAAACTTTCCTTCCTCCTTTAGAACCATTTAGCTTTTAGCATTTTCTCAACTAAAATTTTGTTCTTTACTTAAGAAAGCCTGAAAGCACTTATGGTACGTGACACATCGTCTAAATGCAAATGCTAAACTATAAATAGTCTTAATTCCTTAATTTATAATAATGAATCGTTATTATAAAAATATGTATTCAATTAGGGTTTCAGTAGCAGGCCGTGGAACACAGACAAATATTGTTCATCTCTTTTGCTTTCTAAAAGCTTTTTAAACATTTAACATCATTTACATTTCTTTATTGTACTACTGCTTGCCAAGTTCTGTGATGTGCTAAAATAAAATACTCTTTTTAAAAGCTGCAATTTTTTTTTTTACTTAGTATTTTATAATCAGTCTAAGTACTTCTTCTTACCTAAACTTGCTGTTAAAGACTCCAAAATTGACTCTGTCACCAGACTGCAAAGGCCTTGAAGATCCATTCATTTTTGATCCATTAACAAACGTACCATATTTGGAGGTATCTTTTATTGTTAATGTGGGGACTGGAACAGACTGGCTCTGAAAATAAACATAAATAAGCCTTGACAGTTTACCAGAAACAGGTTACATAAAAGAAATTCCATCTGATTGTCTTCAAATTTCTGTCCAGAGAAATTCCAACACGTAAATGACAGTAAAATGCTGCTTGCTAATTCTCCTTGGGACATTTTTAATTTTCCACAGTCCCCTAAGCAAATGCAGAATTAATGATGTGGAATGAAACGTGAACTCCAGAACCGAGCCTGCAATGATAAAACTGCAGCACTTTCCAGACCCATGACTTCTTTGTCTAACGCTTGCCTATGCAATGAAATTTAATCGCATAATTTTCCTGCTGTGAATATTTTAACAAAAATTCCTAATCTATTTTCACTCTGGGATAAAAGGAATGCCCAGACAGGAGCCTGGAATAGAAGAATTATGCCACTGAATTTCTCAAAACAGACAAGCACCCCAGAAAAAAATATAAATAAATAAAAATTCAAGATTGAGGAAAGAAGGTAGCCAGTGGTTCTACTCCAGCTGTATTGCCATGGTAAACTGAGCTGTCAACACAGTGTATTTTTAATACAGTAAAATGCTGGCTACTTACCTGGGTCGTTTCAGGATGACTTACTGTCAGAACCGCATGACTTCGACTGATGGACTGATCATCCTGAATTAAAATTGCACAGTTTCTGCGTCCAACAACATAATCTGTACCAACTAAAAGCCGATATGGCTCCCCTGAAAATAAAAAAAGAGACAGAAAAATATAAATTTACAAAAAACTCCAAAGCACCCAAAGTACTTAAGAATAATTCAGAAATTTCTAACCCTTAAACTTGTCATACATCATTTAATAGGCTGATGAGAATCACACATTTAGTTTATGGACAACATCTGTTTCTTCCTCTCCCCCTTGCTATGTCCATTATAAAAGGATACATTTCATGATACACAAACCAGTTACAGAAGTGGTGGTACACTTTTTTCAAGGACAGTATGTTTTTACTAGTACGTTATTTATTTTCTGTTGTTTTACTTCTTCATAAAAGAAGTACACAGTACACAAATCCTACAGGTACATAACTTATTTACTAACCTATTATCAGAATAAAATGCCTCCCTAACATATACTGGAAGATTTGCAATGCAAACCAAACTGATACTTAGCATGTTCTGTCTCTGACCTCTGCTTAGCTCATTCTTGGTATTTGTGACCTAAATCACACTGCAGCTTAACAGTGCATGGCTTGACCGCATCCAAAAGGTGTAGGTCACCTACTAGTCAGTGGTGAACCAGCAATTTTTATTCATGAAAATGAATGAATTAGAAACTAAATGTTAGTTATCAACTGTGGACAAATACTTTTCAAATACAAACAGTGCAGAACTGATCAGCCCGATTACAAACCCAGTAAGAGATCAAACCCTGCTCAATGGGATTACATGCTGCTACCACCAAGAAGTAAAGCAAACATCCTGAAGTCACTCCTAAAGAATCAGGAAATAAAGAGCAGATGCAGTGGTGACACGAGTGCTCTTTATGAAAAGAAGAGAAAGCATTCAAGTCAAGGAAAAGCTTTTATATTATATGCTACCTATCAGAGTTGATCAATACATCAAAGCTGCAGATAAACTGGCAAAGTGAGGTACAGTGACAAGACAGTTTCAAAACCCCGCATGTAAGAAATAACACGAGACTTGGTCCGTGAAACAACACAGCAATCGGGCATCGTTCAGGCAGAGCCTCCGAGATTGCCTTCTGCCCCTCCGCTCGGCTCTCCGGGTGTCGCAGAGCTGCCTTGCTTCAGGGGCAGGAGCACACCCGGGGCCATCCCGGAGGCACAAAGCAGCTGCCCCACCGCCACCAAAGCGACCGGCCCTATCCAAAGGAACCGCAGCGGGCCTGCAGGGCTCAAGTGCAGAAGGAAGCCCTGCTGGGTACCGCAGCGGAGGCCGAAGGAGCAGCTCCCAGACTCCTGAAGGGAACGCCCGGGTCGAGGCCCGCCCGGGACCCCTCGGGCTGCGGGGAGGAAGGGGGGGGCTGCAGCCGCCGTGCCCTCACCTGCTCCCGCGGCGGGCACCAGCTTCCACATCCCGGCGGGGGGCTCCTCCTCGGTGAGGGGCTGCGGTTCGCCGGGCGGCAGGGCCGGGAAGGGGCCGGCACCTCTACCGCCGGCCGCCCGTGTGCCCCGCCTGGCCGCGCCGCGGGCGGGGAGGGCGCCGCACGATGGCGGCGGCAGTGGGCAGGCAGCGCAGCCGGGCCCGGCGCGCAGGCGTGGCGCTGAGGGGAGGCTCCGCAGCCCGGCCCCGCCGCGGACGGCTCACGGATCCCGGCTCCTGCCGCTCAGGAAGCTGAGACAGGGACCGGCTGCCCCTGGTGGGCTGGAGCGGGGCGGGAGGGGCCGGGGCAGGGTGAAGGTGGGCGGCCAGGTGCGGTCGGTGAGGCCCGGGAGGCGCCCTGGGTGGCATGACGGCCGCCGGCCTCCCCCCGCCCTGCTCTGCTCTGCTGTAAAGCGTCGGTGTGCCTAGCAGCGGGTCGTGTTTGAAAGGGAAACGTTGAAATACAGAAATACAGCTCTTAACTGAAACCTCTGCAACTTACACATTAAAAAAAAAAAAAAAAAAAAACCTTACTAGTTTTAAGTAGCAAAAAGAATCCCGGGCTCATGGGAATTTTAAGTCCATTCAGCACGTCGTCACTGCAGATGATTTGCAACATCCTTAAACTTTTTATTTTATTATTATAATTAATCTTTTATTTTTTTTACAGGAACAGACAATAGGTATAGAGAAGCGGTGTGAGCTGTGAACGGTCAAAATACCCGTTTCTCATCGTGCTGAGGAGCTCAAAAGGAGCAGGGTGCCAAGTCCCCAATGCCCACAGTTATATTGGCCAGTATTTGAAGATAAAATTTCTTCCTACTGAGTAATCAGTTCACTTCTTTGGTAATGAGTATTGATAATTGTCATTCATCTTCGCAAAACAGCAAAAGCCTTTTGGTGGGTGCACATAGATAGCAAGTTTTAGCATCAGGAAATTGATGGAGTTGAAATGGGAGAACTTGGGACAATGTTTTTCTAATAGGAAGAGATTAAAACATAAATATGAGATGTAAGTCAGGAATGTTATTTGTGTGTTCAATCTCTACGTGTAATTAAGCATTCTTTGTCCTTAATGTTCACTTAGATACCTTTTTAGATTTTCCCTCCTACATTTCTTCTGAGATAAATGACCACAGTCTCCTTAATCTCTTTTTATGCAAGTTTTCTTCATCTTCTTTGCTCATTTTTTCAGTCACTCATAATTTTACAATTTCAGTTTCGCTAGGGTGACCAGAAATTTATAGTGTATCCTAAATAGTACTATATCTCAGCTTTATATAACTACTTATATGTTCTCTGTATAGTTCATTATCATTATTCTGTCTTATTTATCCTATTGGCTTGATTTCTGTGATCACAATCTTATGTGACAAATTGTCATCATAAGAAACTGCATGAATCCTGTAAACCATATTATGTTTATACTTTCCATTTCCCTGCTTTTATCCAATTTCATTTTATTTTCTGCTATTGTGTTTTCCTATTTATTCATATTTACCTTCTAGACTTCTTGAGTTTCTTGCTGTCTCTCTGATCCTGATTGATCTAAGCAACCTGTAATATTTTTTGGTTCTCTACTTGTTCCTTTTTTCAGATCATAAATAAATGATTCATCAGGGTTCCAAACTTAGTTTCCTCAGTAACTATCAGTGCAGAAAGAGGCATTTCAGATATCCATATAGCCTACAGGCTTAATCGAATATAATTCATAAAATAGTGCCACAGTTTACCAAGCCCTGTGAAACAGTAAACAAAATCCCGAGTTGATCTACCATTAATTATTTACCCTTAACAGAAGTGTAGATCTGCACCATGCCCATGTCTTAAAGATGCCAATTTTCTCCATGATGATAGTTATCTCTGACTTACGACTTTTTCTTAATAGCTTTTGGTTTCAAAAGTTTCTTGCAGTATTTTTAAAGTTTATCATGAGGTGCTAAGTATTTATTTACTTAAGGTAGTTGGAGTGGCACAAAGAGCATAGACATGGAAGTTTATAATGAGGACTCAAGTTTCTGCTGAGCACTACATTCTCACACTTGGCCAAAACCTTGAAAGCCTAAATTATGATTGCTATACATCTATCCATTACCTCTTAGACATTTAGATAAAATATTACTGAGACAATTATCTTTGCACACAGCTAGTGCTAGTTGACGCTTTCAGATCATACTTTTCTAGGTATTACTGATTTTAATGACTTTTTTCTCCTCACAGATTAATGCACTTTACATGTCTCTAGGTTTACAGTCTTAGAGTTTCTCAGGTTACCCCACAAGATTAAAAAAATAAAAAATCAGATATTTTGGCCCTGTAGTCCTCCTGATTTGTGTTAAACCAGAGACTGGATGCTTGAATATTTCAGATAATCTATTCTTAAACTCTTCCTAAGCTTATAAAGATGTATCTCCCAAACCAAAGTAAGATTTATAAAATGGAATAATAACTTATTATACCAATTTAATTTCCTCATAAAATTCACTTAGATTTTAGATCATGAGACGTGCAGGTGCTAATGTGTTTTTTTTTTCTTTTAATGTCTGCTTTCTAGTCTTTTGAGACTGTTTTCTTATAACCTAAAAATGAAGTTTGTTTTTATAGCTTGTTCCTGCATACTTGTTAGTTTCGTTGCAGTGAAGCTTTCTATATTGTGTAGGATGTTTATCTTAAAGCATCTTTTGAACTATTTTCACTCTCATTCTTCATGCTTCTTTCTTTGTTCAGTGATTACATACCTCTTGAGCCTCACTGTGTTGGAATGAACTGATCTGAATGAAAAACTGTTATCAAAATTTTAGAATGACTTTTTAACACCTACCAGATACTTGAAAAATAACTTTAATGATATTGTAATAATAAATAACTAAATAACTTTAATGATATTGTGGCAACTATTCCTAAGAGTCTTGGCCCTAATGCTTCATTGGCTGCCCAATGCCTGCGTACAAATCTAATAGTTATCTTAAATGCTCTAGGATGTACAGTACCGACAAACAAGAGCATCAACAGTCTCTGAACGTTAAACATTAAGCTGTTCAATCATTTTTTTAGTACAGAATGCTGATGACAGCCTTATGATTTTAATTCTGATGCCATGGATGACTGTATGGGCTTTTCTGTTTTACCCAAGCTGTACAAAAGGGTTGGTATCAGTCATTCATTACCTTTCCAATTGGCCAGTCTATGTGCTCTACACAAATAAAATGTCTTGTTATCTCAGAATAATCCCCTGTAGATTTAATGGGTTTAATGTTCGTAAACTGCTCAGGCCTTTTCTGGATTCCATTGTCAGTGGTGAATTTGAAATGAGGAGAGGGATTTCAATCTTCCCATTGCACCTTGTTTCAGGTCTTGGGTGGGATGGAGCCTCAGTGCTGCTACTGTTGTGCCAGGGAGTGCTTTGTGAACATGCTTAGCCCGATCCCACCCCAAAACAAGCTGCGTGGTGTCAGCCCCATTTGAGAATCCCAACTAGCAGACTGTTTCCCCACAGCTGTTTTCATATTTTTTAAATAAGGAATGCCTCTTCCCCAAAAGCACCTGGCAAGAACTGACCAGAGCGCCTGAGAAGAGCTGTGCTGATAGTAGAGGGCACGTAGACTTCTTTCAGTGTAGCCTATGACAGTCTTCCTGATTTAAAATAAAACTTTTTATTATTTTAGTGTCCTTCAAACAGCATGCATTGAGAAATTATTTGAGAGACAAAACCCAATGAAACACAGAGACTGAAAAGAGCCGCATCAGCTCCTTGCCGCCGCAGCTCGGGCTCCTGAGGCGATGACGGTAGCCAAGCAAGGAGCCGCCGCCCGGCGGGGTCGAGCTCCTGAGCCTGCCGGGGCTCCGATTTTGCTGCCCAGCCACGGACTCGCCTCTTCCCCGACAGCGCCGCCCCCACCAGGAGCAGCAGCAGCCCCCTCCAGCCCTGCCCGGGAGCCGCGGTGCAGCCGCCCCGCCTGGGCCTGCGGAGCAGGCGCACAGCCCGGCGCCCGCCCCCCGAGGCTCGACGAAATGGCGGCGGCAGCGGCGCTGCTGTGGCGGAGCGGTGCGCGCGGCGGCGCCTCGGTCTCCTTGTCCGGCGGCAGGCGGGTAAGGCGCTCCCGGGGAGCCGAGTGCGGGCAGGCCCGTAGGGGGGCTCCGCCAGTCCTCTCACCCGATCTGCCCAGGCTGCCCTTGCGGTGTCAGAGCCGCCCGCAGCCGCGGGGAGCCGTCTCGCCGTGCCGGAGCGGTGTCGAGGGGCTGATGGTAGCTGGGGGAGGACCCCCGAAGGGTCAGGTCCCTTTGTCCCCTTTGAGCCCCTCAGAGCCCCTCAGAGCCCCTTTGTCCCCTGTTTTCCTTCAGGGTGGACGGCAGGGGTTGGAAGTGTCAGTACCGCCCTTTGGTCCCGTTGGCAGAGTTGCGGGGTGTAATTTGTCTGAAGTGTGAATGTTGCTGTCAAAGTAGTGACACGGCTGGTTCCTGTGTGGGTGTTGCTGAGGGCCTTCTCTAGCGAGCTCTGCCCAGGCAGAGTGCTTCCTACAACTGACTGCCTCCGGGAGGACCTTGTTTGTTCTCTTCGTGTCTTTGTTTTTACCCTGTTTCCTGGCTTATTTATACTTCTCTTTACACCTGAGATTTAATTGAACGCCTAGACTTTAAATGCTGGCAAGATTAAATTGAATGACTCCTGTCAAGGAAGCCCCTCGTGAAACTGCTAATGAGACTGTAGCAGTCTCACGAGAAGACTGCTGAATCATGCCAACCTCACCGGCTACTCGATGCTGTTAATTTATTAATCTTGGTGCCGTCTTAAAGCCCATACTGTAGCCTGCTTCCTCCTCCTCCTCCTTCAGCAGGAGGAGAGCTGCTTGCACGGTTTCTGTAGTGATGTGAGTAAAGGAGCGGGCTGTGGCCAACGTGTAGCAGCACCTTTGGAGGGGTAATCTTATCCTGGGGGCAGGGGGACTCCCTATGACATCTTGGTTTGGGGTGTCTGCCATGAACTGAAGGTTTTCAGAGCCCTCATCTGTCCCTGCATACCCGAAGGGAGCAGGGAGCTGTGAAATCCTCAGAGAGAATCCTCACCCACCCCTTTCCTGGAGCCTTAGGAGTATTGTGGTATTCAGTGAAAATAAGCGAATTTGTTTTTTTGTTGGGATAATTAAAAAAAATCAGTGTATTACAGACATCTGGTGGCAGATCTGATCAGTAGAACTTTATTTCAGAAAAATATATCCATTTTTTTTTCTATATGAGATGCTTGTATTGCTTAAAACAGTTTATGGATTTTTGCGTGCGTGTGAGAAGCCATTGCATATTAGCTGAGGAGTCCAAGTTCCAGAAATAATCACCAAAATATGCATTTAATGTAAGTGCTGTGGGACTTGCTGCATTGCTTTAGTTTCACGATAAATCCAGCTTTAGTTTGACCTTTACTTTCTTGATTTTATTCTACAGAGTGCTCCCAACTCTTCCTCAGTCTTAGTTTTTGTTTCATCATTTGCTTGGAACATGAGGTCCATTAAATTGGCAGTGTATTCCATGATTCTTCCATCTGTTTTCACCAGTATTACTCATACACAAGTGTATTATCACATAAAAAGATTTGCATGCACGCTTTCTCAGGCCAACTTTAAGATCTGTGAAATTTGCATCCCTGGATGTCATAGCTATGGCACCTACAGATTATTCAACTACTGCTAAAAATACGATCTGTTAACTTCAGAGTTAGAAATTTGAATTAGTATTTAGAACAATAACTTGTAATATTTGTACTATTTTAAAATAACCTTTCTTCTTGGTGGCAACTGGAAAGATGTTGAACAATTTTATGCTTTTTTTTTGCAACAACATATAAAAGTAAACATGCAGTCTTCCTAAAATTATACTATTTTTTTTGTAGTGAAATAGACACATCAAGGACTCAAGTACAAATTAGTATTGGAGAAAATAAACAGAGCATGTGTTCTTCTATTTTTTTTTTTGCACTATAAAAATGGTCTAGTCTTGTCTTTCTTAGAAATGTTTCCAGCTCCAGATTGAGGTAACATCTGTATTCTAAATAATTTGGGACAGTCTGCATTTTTACTGTAATGCTGCTGTGCCGAAGTATTTAATTCAGTAGTTATTTTAGGGCTGGATTCCATCTGATGCTGGAATGACCTAATGTTTCACAGATTGCAAAATGGCATTAGTTTGTTTAGCAGCCCCAGAAATTACTGGGACAGGTCTTTTGGAGTTTGATTCTACCTAATTCAAGCCAGTTAAGGGTAATGTTTCATTGTAGTAAAGGTTCAAAGCCTTGGCACTGCTAGTGAAGCTTTTGAATCTGTAAATGTATAGATAAGTAATTTCAAAATCACATGTACTTATTAGGGCTAAACTACTAATACTTAAAGTACAATTTGTATCTGAATCTGAAGCCCAAATCCTGCTGTAAATGTATAATTTGTTGGTGAAGGATTTCCACATACCTTAGTAAAAGTGACAGTCATAAAAATAACTAATATACAGAATAATAAAAATCACGATTAAAATATTTGTCAATAGTTCTTTAGTTGGAATGGAATGTCTAAAAACAGCTCAGGTGCTTTCCTGGTTTACTATTTGTATTACACTAAAACACCTTCATGCAAATGCAATTAATCATTCTTACATTCAGTTTATAATGATAGGAAGGTAGTTATGGTTGTTATCTTCACTGTCAGAAGCAAATCTAATCTTGAGTAACGAACCTGTATATGGAAATAAGAAAAAACCTTCCTCTTTTTTTTTCTTCCAGTTTTTTAGCCGTGGGCCAAATGTGTTACTTCAAGACAGCAATGCACCGCAGGCTGCATTCTTTTCACCTCTTCAAAAAGTGATGTTGCCACCAAATACCTTTCAAGGGAAAGTAGCCTTTGTAACCGGTGGAGGTACTGGGCTTGGCAAAGGCATGACGACAGCCTTGTCCAGTTTGGGTGCCAAGTGTGTTATAGCAAGCCGGTAAGTATTAGCGAACACATTTTAGAGCTTTCATTTAGTATTGAATGCTGAGTGGATTGGTTTTGTTTTCTTCTTCATCAACTGGAAAAATGTATTCTGTTTACTTTATTTCAGTACACTTGTAATTATAATGTAATACTATAAATACCAAAAATCAGTTGATCTGTGTGCAAATGTCCAATGTGAAATTGTTTAGTTGGAGCTGCAGCATAACCAGCAGTAGGAAGAAATAAGCTAAACTTGGAAAAATTCTTCAGGAAACGTGGCAGCAAAATAACCCAGAATATGACATAAATTCTACTATAGCATAAAGGAGAATACAAAGTAGAATGACATTAGTGGACATCTTGTATTACTGTGGGTGTTCTTCAGATAGATTTTAATTGCAATAAAGAATTACAATCATTCATCTTAATTCTTAGCAAAGATAGTCCTGCTACAGTTCTCTAAGCACTAGAGTAAAGACAAGAAAAACAATCTCATTTTTAATCAAAATAAGTATTGTGACAGTCTTCTAAGTAGTGATTCAGATATTAGTTTTAAATCTGAATGCATAAGTCCCTTCTAAAGTACGAATAGAGTAATAGCTAAAGCTAAGTTTATTATGATTGTGTACTCAGAATGGAAGCATTTTGCTTGTGTACTACACTCGATTAGTTTAATGTTAGTCTTCTCCTTCAGACACTTCTGAGTTACTTCTAAGTAGTAATAAGACAAAATTACTTAGATCTATCTAACTTTCAGAAAGTTAGTAACTGAATATAATTTTTATTTTGAAGTTATTTTTGTGAAAATCAATACACATATGTGTGCATGCATTAAATAATATTTTAAAAATTAACTTGTATTTGCTCTGAAAAGATTAATCAGCTCTTATCTGAATTGTAATTGCATTTAATTGAAATTCACTGTCATTATATACTTATTTCTAGGAAGCTTGATGTTTTGAAAGGAACAGCAGAGGAAATTTCTTCAAAAACGGGGAATAAGGTAAATTTTACAGAATTGTGAATGTTATACATTAAATGGGTTGTAGGGATTTTATGCATTTATATGCTGCTTCTTCCATTATTACACAGGTCTATGCCATCCAGTGTGATGTGAGAGATCCAGTTTCTGTTAAGAATGCTGTTGCTGAACTAATTCAAGTGGCAGGGCATCCTGATGTGAGTATTTTAGTGAAAGGAAAGATCTGCAGTCTTCATTATTGAAAATACTCTGCATATGTATGAAGGAAATTACTGTGATTGAAAATTAATGAAATCTAAAGAGACTAGACAGAAAGTGGCAGAACTTCAAGATAAAGCTAACATTGACAGCTAAACTGGCTATACTGCTTACATAGTTCTTAAAATACTCTGGTTGTTGTACTTGGTTTAAGGACTAACAGTTTATTTGTAAGCAGTGGAATAGTTTCAGTGGGATTCTTTTAGTTAAGTGAACAGAATACTGCTCAAAAGTCCTCCTGAAAAGATGTTTTACCTGTGCTGGTATCTAATAACACCGGTTGGTTTTTAATACAATGTCTTAAATTAGAAGCAGAAATAGTCCTAAACACCTTTGGTCCTTGCTTGACTTACTAAAATACACAAAGAAGGTTCCAACTTGAAAATTAACTGCTGCTGAAATGAAGAAAAAATCTTCAGTCAAAGTAAACATCTTTTAATAGTTTGGCGCAAAACACAGAGCATTAATGTTAGCCCCTTGCCCTGGGAAGGGTTGTTGTCTATTGGAGTCTAAGCAATGATAGGCCATAAATCCTGATTTCATTGTAGTCAGAGCAACTCAGATTGTGCTAGCTGATTAGAAAGTGTGATGAGGGTGTTAACATCAAGGTAAAGGATATTCAGTGTGATTTGGAATGGTTTTCTGTAGATTTAAAACTGTTATCGGTTTCCTATAGACATTTTGCTTTCAGCAATAGCTTCATATAAAAATGAAGGAGAACCTGATGAAATCTAAATGTGTGAATAAGAAGTGGAGAAAGTATTTCTCATAGCTGCATGCTATATCAGTGATATAAAATAAACCAGCTCACTGTCCTGATACGTAGACGTATTACTCTGGATGTAGTTTTGACTACTAGTTACTGCAGTTTCTGGCCAAAACATATTATCATCTCCAGGTTTTAAGTGTGTGTAGGGTGGGAGGAGACCTCTTGCTCTCTTTGTAATGTTTTATTACATCAGTAATTTTCTGAATAAATATTGCCCACATCTTGTTCTTTATAAGCATTTCCTGTCTCTTCAATTTCACTTTTTTTTTTTTGCCTTTAAGAGAGATTGTAGGCTCTATTGAATGTCTAGTTCTTCTCTTTAATGACAGGTACAACAGGTATGTCTATGAATGCTGTAAATCTGGGTATCTGGGACAAACTTTTCTGTTAGGACACAGTTGAGACAGTAGGGAAGGTACTTAAGTCATCCTCTACATTTTCAGCTCTTCAGTACTGGACTAGTAACATAGAACAGTTTGGAAATATGGCTATTTTCTGTTTTAACATCTGCAGCATAGATGTGAAATTTCTGATGGATTATTTTCTCTCTTCCCTACACTGTAGCCCATTTGAAAAGGCTGTAGTCCCAAAGCCAAGGCTATTTTTACTGTTCTACCCAGGTACACTAAGAAGTTCCTTATAAATTCTCTGCTTTTTTCTCAGTAAGAATTATTTTTAGTAAACTCTTTTTCTTTCTGTTTCAGGTTGTGATAAACAATGCAGCAGGAAACTTTATTTCCCCTTCTGAACGACTTTCTGCTAATGCATGGAAAACTATAACTGATATCGTGCTTAATGGTACTGCTTTTGTAACGCTGGAAATTGGAAAGGAACTCATAAAAGCCCAAAAAGGTACCTTAAATTTAAGATAAATGGTAAATAAGCCTTGTAACATATTATTACAAGCTTTCCTTGCGTTACAATGTAAGGCTACATATGGTTATGTATCATAGCCACAATTTTAACACTATGTCTTTTCTAGAAAGTTCTTTTTGAGTAAAGCCATACTTAAAAATCACAGAGTAGGACTGGTTAGCAATTATTTTATTGTAGATTGCAGAGTTTGTACTAATTGTAAAACATTAGTAAAAACTGGAAAAAAAAATAAGGCTTTGTTTAAAGCATGTTATTTCTTTCTTTTGGGTCTTCTATATATATCTTGGTTTCATTAAGCAACTGAATATGTGATGCTTATTTAAATGAACATCAAGTCAGCATAACACTTTATGTTTTCCTTCTCAACTTGTTAATATATAAATAAAATTCACAGGTGTAGGATTTGACTAATAGCTCTAGCTACATTGATGAAATTAGGACAAAATACCCATTAGTAACTACTAGGCTAGGGCAGCTTCTAAAAAGGCACTGTAAGAGCTTGGGCCTTCACTCTAGTCTGTGATTTTATGTATATACGTTGATTATCAGTAGAAGCCTGAAGGTTTAGATTAAGCTTTAGAGCCTAATCAACACCTGTTTCCACTTATATGGAAGAACTCTAACATTCATGGAAAAGGGGGAACTGAAATAAAAAGGACTTCCAAGATTCTATTTTCTTAAAATCTTCTTACAGCCCAGAGCCATATGATTCCCTGACACTTGAGCTAAAAAGTTTTGTACTGTTGAGGGTGCTTTTTACCTTACATTCAGCATTTGATCTTTGTGTGTATTGTTTTTGTTGACTTATTTTTAAAATGTTTTTGCAACTTCCAGGAGCAGCATTCCTGGCTATTACAACAATTTATGCAGAGAGTGGTTCAGGATTTGTGTTACCGAGTGCCTCTGCCAAAGCTGGTGTCGAAGCAATGAGCAAGTGAGTAATAGAGCAAAATGGTTGTTCTGCTTTTCACTTCTTTGCAATTGAAGAAATATAAAAACCAAGCTAAGCTAGTTAGTATAGTTCTCCCGTGCCATTATATCATCAGAGAACCTTCCAGCCTCCAGTGTTCTAGCAAGGAAATAGCATGCTGGCAGCTTCTTCCAGAAAGAAGTGTTAACTGCTTGTTACTGTGATCATTTTTATCAGGGCAAAAAAGTGAAAACTGTGTGCACATGTGTCTAAAAACAAATCTAATTATCAGGAATTTACCTGCTTAGGATTTTCATCTGTGCTGTCTTCAGTAAACTTTAAACACTTTTATTACTTTTGAATGGAATAATATCACCAAAACCCATCTTCTGCGGTTAGAAGAGGAGAATAACAACGGAGTCAGCATTTCTTTGGTTGAAGTACTTTTGTTTACAAAGATTGTGGAACAGACTGGGTTCCTAAGTGCATCAGATGCTGGAAGATAAATTATCCTTTTAAAAAGTCATAAGTCACTTGCTGCTGTATGAGTGGCATTCACACTGGGGTGCATGTTTTTCTCGGCATGTTTCCTCTCCCATCCCCTTTAGCCACTCTCCGCTAGTTGTTCAGTTTTTTCTTTCTTGGGGTTGTTTGTGTTACATAAACTTGCTTTCAGTGCGTTGGGAAAGGTGTTCCTAGCTGCATACTTTTGCTCTCTGCCTTGCATTGCTGTGGCACTTAACCAGAACATTAAGCCTATTAAGCTTGCTACTTCACTGGAAAGCAAAACTATAAAAAGGGTGACTTTTTTTTTTTTTTTCCTGTGGGTTTGTAAGTTGAATAAACTTCTCAGAGAACCAGAAGAGCGTTGGAGTCAATGCAGGAAAGTTAAAATGCAAAGTTGTTGTGGGGAAGTGGAGCTACATCTTTTGGCAATAACAAATTCTAAAATTTCAATTACAGAGTTTCGATAATGAGGTTCTTTTGCATTTTTTTTTTCTCTGCTGGCTCTCATAGGCAAACCACCACTTAAAAGCAGTTGTCTGAGGAAACGTTCAAGGTCTATAGTACCTTCACCTTTCTTTTGCCCTTTGTTTGGGTGGAGTCTACTTTTGCTAGTTTCATAAATAATTTTTTCCTATCACCATCTTAAATCAAGGCCTGCAATTAAAATTCAGAACAATGTGTCATATCCAAGTTACTCAGCAAACAAAAAGACTTCTGCCATTGTTAGCTATAGGGCAGTCCTTGATAGAAAATAGTTCCTCCTCTGCATTTCAGCAGAAGGCATTTAATAGTTTGGCAGCTGTTTAGTAAGTGGAATTCCGTATCAAGAAAAATATGAAGAAATAAGCAATGGTTTTAATTTCTGTTCTGTAGAGCTGAATGGAATTTAAGCATATATTTTTCCAAGATGTTATGACACAGTTTCTTCATTCACCATAGTAGATGAACTATCTGAAGTACTGCTTATGCAGAGAAAATACATAAAACAAATTTATTCTACTGGTCCCATTTTAGTATTTAAGGTCTGTTTCATGGTATTTCAAAACATGTGAGAGCTATGTTGAAAATGTTGGAGATGTTGATATTTACTGGATGGTCATAACTACCAGAGAAAGACAGTAGTCTAACGGCTGTTTGTCAAGGAATTTAGGTGCCAAAATCACCTATACTTGGAGGGAGAGAGAGAATCCCTCCTTACTGTTGCTTTATCTATGATGCATATGTCAAATCAGTATTCCTCTGTTTGTGAACGTGATTTATTTTTTTTTTTAACTTATAAATGTTTTTATTAAGAACAACAAAACCAAGAAAAAAAGTCCTTAAGTGGAAATACCTGTTTCAGGACTCAAATTTTAGTATTTACACATTTGATTTGGTTTTGAAGATATATATATATATATATATATATATATATATATATATATATATGCACTGAGTAGCATTATTAAAGTAATTGTTTAAAATATTGATGCATTTTGTTAATGAATTTTTAGGTCTCTTGCGGCTGAGTGGGGTAAATATGGCATGAGATTCAATGTGATTCAACCAGGTCCAATAAAAACAAAGGTACATGGCATGAAGTGAAACATAGCCTTGAATATGCTTTGTAGTAGAGACTGACCTGTAAGATAGTCTAACCCCTTCTATAACCGTTACATTAGGGTATAATTTCCTTGGAAGTCCAAGACTGCTGGAATATTGAACACATTACTTATTAATAATACATTTGTAACGTAGAATTTCTTGAACTTACGAAACTTGCTCTTTCCCCTTCTACTATGCTAATATAAAACAAACTTTTTCTTAGTGTTTCGAAGGAGGGAAATACCAACATATTTTAATGTTCTTTTTTAGATATGGATTTGAAGAATGTACATGCATAATTTGTCAAGTGAAGTGAGTTCTTATACTTGGCAGAGTACAACTGCCTTTTTCTGTCTGAACTCCTAATCCTTAAACAAAGCATCTCAATTCTGAAATTTCAGAGTCTCTTTTCTGTGTATGAGAACAGAATCTCACTAGTTTTGTTGAAAAGCACAAAACTAGGAAGAGAAAAATAAGTCAGCAAGAAAACGTGAAGCTTTGGTAAGAGTGAAAAGGAGGATTGAAGGGTTTCAAGGAAGTAATGCAGACCAGCTGGAACAGGAAGAAAAAAGGAAGCAGTGCTGCAAGAGAAGAGAGAAGAATCCCTTTCACATAGAGTCCAAATATTACAGTTATGAGTTCTAACAGCTAATAATGGTATTATGGCTATCTATAAAATGTTCCACAGTTGGTTTTGCTGTTGTTTTGTGGGGTGGGGCAGAGGGTTGTTTCTTTTCTTTCCTTTTTGTTTTGTCAGTCTTAGGTGCTACACTGTACAACTTAATTTTACCTTTTTGACTGTAAAGATAGATAAGTAACAGTATCAGCAGAGTTGTAAGAAT
Organism: Cygnus atratus; assembly: GCF_013377495.2. Taxonomy (NCBI): domain Eukaryota; kingdom Metazoa; phylum Chordata; class Aves; order Anseriformes; family Anatidae; genus Cygnus; species Cygnus atratus. The sequence goes on from NC_066363.1 coordinate 134,304,005, forward strand.
GTTAAAACAACATTACAGCTCAGACTGAAAGTTCTCCAGGTTTTGTACCAAGTGGATTTTTAGTTAAGAGTATTAAAAAACAAACAAACAAACCGCCATGTGATGGTATTTATTCTTTGTTTCCAGCCTCTGATAGTCTATGGCCCAGAGAGTTTGATACAGCTGGTATCTTTTCATATGGTAGTCATCTTGATGGATTTTTTTCTTCCATTAGTTTGTCCTGTTCCCTTTTGAATCTATATAAATTTTTAGCATGTGCTATATCATGTGGCAAGATCACTTTAATTTTCAGATTTCAAAATTTTTGGCAAGATAACTACTTTAAATGTCAGTAATGCTACCTCCTCTTATTTTTTTAATCTAAATTAATAGCATATCTCCCAGTTGAGACGCTATATTTTCTTAGTAAAGTATTACGTTTGTCATACTGGTTCCAAGTTCAAATTCCTCTGAAAACAAAAACGCAGATTTCTATTACTTAAACCAGCATATTGCAAAATCAAGGCTTTCCCCCTTAAGGGCTACACCTGTGTCTTCAGAAAACGCTTCTGGACGTCATGTTAGGAAAAGGAAGAAGCGTACAAGAGGAATGCTATTCAGCTTATAAATTGGCATTTAAAAACATGCCTATAGAAAATGTAAATGGCATGAGTAGAGCCGTGATTACAGAAATTACAGTGTGCTTTAACTCTCATAACTTCAGTAACTTAAGAAAAACATTACTAATGTGTTTCTGATTTTTGCCTGAGGAATTTGTTTCCTTGTGGAGGAGACAGGAAGAACAAAAAACTCTTCTATTTCCCATTCAATTCTAAGCTATTCAAATATTAAAACTTTGAGTGAATTAGTTTAGCTATTGCAACAATTTAACTGAATCTTCTTAGTACTCTGTGCCACATAAAATTTATTTCTGTTGCTTTTGCTGCTGCTCATTTCCCCTCCTTCCTCTCCCCTGTCTATGCAGCAATTTTGAGTCTTGTTTATTTCCTCAAGTCTATATCAAGGGTGTTTTTGAAAACAACCCCCCTCGTTTTTTTTTGTGAATAGATGGTGGGTGACTATACCAAACAAATGTTTAATTCCAGCTTGCCACCCTCAGTAGACACATATTAGTAAAACAGTGATAAATTCTGTTTTGTTTCCTGTATTCTTTTTTATCGTACTGACAAAAGATGGTGTAGACATTTTGCTCACAAATTTTAAGTTCCTTATTAAATTTTCCGTAGAGTCAGATTTCTGTCTAGTTTTAATTTGTAATGTAGTTAAAACATTTCTTTTCATATGTTTCTCTTAAATCTCAGGGTGCTTTTAGCCGCCTTGACCCAACAGGCGCATTTGAGAAGAAAATGATTGAGAGGATTCCCTGTGGCCGTCTGGGAACTGTAGAAGAAATAGCAAATCTTGCTGCCTATTTCTGCAGTGACTATGCAAGCTGGGTTAATGGAGCAGTAAGTTACAGTTGATCTTGTTTATAAAATCAACATGCTGATGGTCTGAGTTTTGCAGATGTTTTTTAAAATGTTGGTTACAGTATAGTATTTCAGAAATTAAACAAAACTGTTACTTTGAAGCTTTACAATCATTATTAACCTTTAAATTGTATTGCATGGTGGTTAGTACCTTTAAAGAAGAACATAAAAAATATTGAATTACCTTATTTTGAGTATGGATTTTAGTTTTTGGTCTGAATCAATAAAAATGACTTTCACAGTTCAGAACAAGGAAATGCTATAGGAAAACCACTTATTAAATATACTGTTTGTTTTCTCTAGGTTATTAGAATGGATGGTGGAGAATATGTTTCTATGGCAGGAGAATTCAATGAGTTGAAAAAGGTACTAAATTTCTTCCCTGCTATTTTATGTTCATGTACTTGGATATGTAATTATTATATGGAATTCCAATAAAATGCTCTTTTCTTTTTTAGGTTACCAAAGAGCAGTGGGATATGATGGAAGCAATGATTAGGAAAACAAAAGGCTCTTAATGTACCTAACTGTATGGTGGTGAATTCTGGAAATGAACTACTACTTTTTCATGAATATTTAGAAATAACCAAATGAGAAATGGCCTTAAAAATCTTTTGTATGCTGATTTCAATAAAATATTTGGAAATTGTCATGTTTTGAATATAGCTTGTTTTTTTCCATCTTTTTTTTTTTCAATCAGTTATCAGTCATAAACCAACAGTTCATTAAAATTTTATTGTTCTATGGTTAATGTCTTCTGTAGCCATGCCATGATCTACATTTTTAAAGAATATTTCAGAGGATTCTTTGGTTTCTCATGTCTATGCAAGTATTTCTTAATATTGTAGCTCCGGTAGGATTTGAAAACCATTGTACCTGAGTACAATTGTTAAACTGAAGAAAAAAAAATTAAGTCCTAATGTTTGCACTTCAGTCATAAGCCCTAAAACTGCAAATAACAAGACTTCAAGTCATTAGAAGTAAGTACTACATATGCTGAGATGGAATGTAACTGATATGGTTACTTAAAAATATTTTTAAAATATATAACAATCTTGGTCTTGGCTTTTTGACATTTTCAGTCTGTTAATTGTTTTAAGCCAAACTTTAAAAATGGCATTCAAGGGGTAGTAATGCCTTCTTAAGTAGCTCTGTCTTTAGTGTGAATAAAGTAATGTTCTTGAAAATTAAATATTAATAGCAAATGATTTTTAGTTTGTGTGAGATGAGGGCAGTCCCTAGATTTCATTTGAATTCAGTGGTACTGGAGAATCTGTAAGATGACATTACTTCTGAACCTAGTCAGTTCATCCATCACAAATAACATGGGTCAAACTAGTTATAAGATGATGATTATAAAAATGTTGTATTTCCCATATTAGGGGATTGCCTGATGTTAGCACCCCATGCCCTATCCCACCCCCTTTAAACAATTGATAGAATTCTTTAAATAAATTAAGAGGCGCTGGCCTTTACAGCCTGAAAGCCAAGCCTTTTTTTTTTTTTTTTAATTCTGTTTAACCTGACTTCTAGGCCATCCACATATACAAGGATGGACACAGCTGTATGAAACATAGTGATTTTAAAAATCAGGAATATAGAAGCAACTCAAAGATACCTTCCTCCAAGTGCTAATAGCTACTTTGTTGTTTTACCCATACTTCAGGCTATGTTAACATCTGCCAGCCTCTGATTTGGGATCATTTGATTGCCTTAATGCAAAGATGAAGCAAGCTAACATATGTTCTGCTGAAAGGGTGAACTGTGCAGGCTTGGTGGAATGATAATACAGTTTCCATATACTAGGTTTCTCCTGAGCGATGGTCCTGTGGGGAACTGAATATTGTCTGTGCCACAGATAATAAAAAAAATGAAAATGTGCTAATGATAGCAGCTTTGAAGATGTCTCTTAAACATACAGCTTTGTTTTCAAAGCATCTTGGGTTTTGCCAGGTCTATCCCATAAGAAATTTATCTCAGCAGTATCCATGTCTATCCCCTAAAAGTAATTTATATATCTGGGAAGTTATGCCCAGATATACTGTTCTATGCTTGTCATCCTTTGCAGATGCTTAAAATTTCTCTTCACGTCGGACACAATTGTGTATAAGGCTTTGACACCTTAAAAATAAAAAGTTGCAAAAAAATTTTTTCAAAGGTATGTTTGTGAGCTGTGGTGTGATCAAGTGTTTCTTTACGATACTAGGGTATCCTCTGGAGATGGGCACTTGATAAAAGTAAATTCCCATTGGTTTCTTGCATCCACAGGTATGTAGAAGTCCTAATGTAGGAGGGTTTGTTACATGGTTAAAATACTGGAATGAGATTCAAGATAACCATGTTCAGTCTCCAACATTGCAATACATTTGCATGACCTTAAGTTATTGCTGTTGCATTTGAACGGCACGGTGGGTACGCTTTCCGGCTTTCCCTTAGGACCTAATCATCTGAAGCAGGGAGACTAGCACGTTACTTTTAGTTTACAAAACATAAGTCTTGGGTTAAACATGGGGGGAAAGATCAAGAAAGTAAGTCCCACAAGGTGCCCAACCCCTAAGCATGCTCTGCAGTTGTATGTTGTGCATTCTTCTCTCAGTCTGACATAAAAAGCGTAGCTATCACAGCTGGTTTATTGAAAACAGCAAAAATGGCAGGAGATGGTATCCATGTTCTACACACGGCATAATGCTGATTTATTTCCCTTGGGATTGTTACATTTCTGACCCTACTTCAGATTGCCAACGAGCCAGGTGGTAAAAGGGAATATGAAAAAAAGTATTGTGCAGCTTAATAATTTCATGAAGTTGGAGGGGCAAGAAGGTAAGTGAATCAGTCAGAAAAAGTGATGGTGTACACTGGAGATCACAGAAGGAGTCAGTGGGGTTGCACTGTCAGTTTAATTTTCACGGATTACAGGGAAAACTGGAATGCAAGTGCCCTTTTTAAAAAATGACTTTTGCTTGACCTGTCAGTCAAAGGTCTTACCACTCCCATGAGCTCAGACGTACTGTAGCAAAGCAATATGCATTGTCTGTTTTCAACTGAGAAGTACATCTTGACTGCTTCATTAAAATTTGAAATTCCACTTTTTATTTCAGTTGTTGTTTTACTTGGAATCTCTGTTACATTTACTTACATTAATTCTGTACTCTAAAAGCGGCGTTGTATTATAGTAGAGGTTTATAAGCAATTTATGCATTTTAAGTTGCTAATGAAGAGATTAGTTGTATTACCTCGTAGTAATGATACAAGAACTCCTGTCAATCTTTGGTTTGGAATTCCCTCCTCTTTAATTCAATTACTGTTGAGAATATTTCTGTTATTTACCAGTTTGAGAATCTGCTTTACAAGCAGAAGTGGATGCTATTTGAGGAAGTTATGGGTTCCTGTGTGTCCATATGGGCTTCCAAGTTCATCAGCACATGAGCTCCTTCTTTTGTCTTTACTTTTTTTTTTTTTTTTTTTTAAGTCTAGTTTCTTTCAATGTTTTTATAAGTGATCTGGACGCAGGACTTGAATGCATACTAAGTGAGTTTGCAGATAATAGTAAATTAGGAGGAGCTGTTGACTCCCTTGAGGGTAGAGAGGCCTTGCAGAGAAATCTTGACAAATTAGAGGGCTGGACAATCACCAACCGTGTGAAATTTAACAAGAGCTAGTGCCAGATTCTGTATCTGGGGTGGGACAACCTTGGCTGTACGTGCAGAATGGGGGACGAGAGGCTGGGGAGCAGCTCTGTGGAAGGGATCTGGGGGTTCTGGTTGACAGCAAGCTTAATTGGAGTCACCAGTGTGCCCTGGCAGCCAGGAGGGCCGACCCTACCCTGGGGTGCCTCAGGCCCAGCACCGCCAGCCAGTCGAGGGAAGGGATTGTCCTGCTCTGCTCTGCGCTCTGCGGTCTCACCTCAGGCACTGTGTGCAGTTTGAGATGCCACAGTGTAAGAAGGACATAAAACTATTAGGGAGTGTCCAAAGGAGGGCTACAAAGATGGTGAGGGGTCTAGAGGGTAAGACGAATGAGGAGCAGCTGAGGTCCCTTGGTTTGTTCAGAGCAGAGCAGGCTGAGGGGAGGCCTCATGGCGGCCTGCAGCTCCCTCACGAGGGGAGCGGAGGGGCAGGCACTGAGCTCTGCTCTCTGGGGACAGCAACAGGACCCGAGGATGGAGCTGGGACAGGTGAGGGTCAGGCTGGCTGTTAGGGAAAGGTTCTGCACCCAGAGGGTGGCCAGGCACTGGGACAGGCTCCCCAGGGAAGCGGTCACAGCACCGAGCTGCTGGAGCTCAAGGAGCGTTTGAACAACGCTCTCAGACATTGGTCTGATTTTTGGGTGGTCCTGTATGGAGCCAGGACTCGATGCGGGGCCCTTCCAACTCTGAACACCCTATAATTCTATGATTTTTTTCACATGCTGATAACCCATAAAAAGCTGAATTGCATGGAAATTTGTAACTTTATTTAATTCCATGGAGCATCCTTGTGTTGTAGTCACCAAACTTGGAACCCCACTTTAGACTAGGTAAAAAACCCACCAGTCTTTATGTGATAATTTAATGCACAGTAAAATAAAATGATCTCTGGGATTTTGGTGCATTGGCCTGTTTTTAATTGGTGCAGAACAACTTCAGTTGATTTCAGAGGGATTTGGAGGTGCTCAGCACTACAAAAATCAGGCCGCATATATTTTACGTTCCTAAATATGGATTCTGAGCCTCTCTGTAGACGCAGCAAGCAGGGGTGGATTTCAGTACACCTCAACAACCAATGATTATGATGGGAGCTTAGTATGAATGCACAAGTTACCAAATGGAAATTAATCAGTAATTTTTTTTCTAATGTTGTCTAATGAAATAAATACTTAATCCTAGTGTAAGCAGCGTTCTAGCAGCAATGTATGCATGTTTTGTGAGACGTTCATTTTACATAAAGCACTACTGGCTCTCACTGCTCTGATCTGTATTTGACATGTACAGTATGGAATATTTTACTTTCAACCTTCTTTTGTCCCTAAGTATCTGTCAGAAGAAAGAAGCTTGCCGTCTTCCCTATCATCGCCTCTTTTATTTTCCCAACCCTTGTTCTACCTGAACCCTGTCAGTTCTAAGACCTCTGCCCAGGAGCACTGAAGAGATTTGAAAACCTGGACTTTTTACAGAAGTTTTGACTTAGCCATATTTGCTATAGTTTAGCTTTGCACTGATATAGTAGACACCTTGGCTAGAAAGGTGTTGCTAAATCACTGTCTTTTGATCCAAGTATATATAAGAAATAACTGCAAGAAGCATTCCCTCTGCAGGTAGCTGAGAACTGCTGTAACGAGAGAGCTGATTGCCAAGAGTGGTAGAAGCAGGATGACTTCGGAACAAGTCTTTGACAGGTAACTTTGCTTATGCTTAGAAGACAGATCCCAGTTTCTGTGATGACTTTTTGTCTAAACACTCTAAATGCTTTATCTGCCACTGTGGTGATATTAACAAACAGTCACATTACATCATTTTTTTTTTTTAAACACTGTTAAAATAAGGCAAAATCCAGGGTTTCAGCTGCACAGGATGAACAATATCAATCATTTATTGTACTGATAGGCAGATAATCTATTCATTGTTCCTTCAGTTAACATACACAGTTGTAGTTCACATTGCATAGAGAGAACAAGCAGGTGAGAAGTTAAATCACTGTGCGTGGAGTGGGAGTAAAGCCATAAGAATGAGCTAGCTTAAATTCACTTCCATTTTTGAGCCTTTCTTCAGTGAAGATCTGTCCTGCACCATGTACTCCTTAACTTTCCAAGGCTGAGAGAGCCTGGGGCTACCAGGCCATTCCTGAAACAGGCATTTAGTCGCCTGAGTTCACCTGAGGTCACGGATTAATTTCAGTGGGAGTTCAGTGCCAGAATAATCTTGAAGGATCTGAGCCTCATTGTTAGAGACACATTTCAAATAAAATGCATTTCCTTCTGCTTGTTAAGTAAGACACAGAGATGCATTTGAGAAGTTATATATAGCTAATCTTCTAACCTGGAATTGCTTCTGAAACAGCTTTAAATGGAGGCAACATAGATTTATTGGCTTTAAGACATCCCAATTTCCTTCTTATACAAGAAGATACCTGGAGTTATGACCTGGATGTTCATGGAGTTGTGCTGGCATAAAACTGGTGTAAAGTAAAAGAAGAGCTAGTGAAAAAAAAAAAAAAAGAAAAAACAAAACAAAACAAAATAAAAAAACACCCACAAAAATGGGGGGAGGAAGATAGAAGAAGAGCTGTATCCATATAGTTTTCACTTAAAAAAAAACAAACAAACAAAAAACTCTAGACTAATAAAAAGCAGAGCTTCCCATGTAAACCGAATTACTAAATTGGTATAAAATATTTACTAGATCTTTTGTTTATTTTAGTGTTAAATTTTAATACTATTATTACAGATTAGTAATCCAATGTAATCTAAGGAGGCACAATTTTTCAAAATAGTTGTTTTGTCCTTTACATGGTACAGAAAAAAGAATCCAGGAGATAGACATGATAGACATACTAGACAACAACAGTCTTAGGATATTAAATTTAATTACAGATTACACAGAATATGATGTAAAAACAGCAATTTACTAGAATAATTATAACCTGCAAAATGTGAAAATAGTTTAGAAAATGGATTGTCATATTCTCTGACACAGCAAGAGTCATGAAAGGTACACTTATATGTTAATCTGTGTATTAACTATGCTACCTGTCACTTAGCCAGGATTCCAAGACAGATTAAAGGCATTTGTTTCTGAAGTGCCTATGTTTAAATTCAGTAAAGTTAAACAGCTAGATTGAAAACACTGTATTTTTGTCAACTACTGCAAGAAGATAAATGCTTCACCTATATGCTATCAGTTCATAACAAGAAGAGTAATCAAAAAACTGCAGAGAGCACAGACCCATAACTGGGCAGTTTGACAACTGAAAATATTCCTTGATGCCTTGGTAACTTTTGGAGATCAGACATGCCAACTTCTCTTTCCTATTTCAGACCTAAATAATGTGTTGTCTGAATTTGTATTATATATTAAAAAAAAAATTAGTTGTAATTGGGAGAGAGACCTTTATGTTATGTGGATCAACAAGGAAAAATGTTGCAAGTGTCAAAGGATATGATGACCACAAAATGTCAGCAGGTATATATATTTTTTCCAGCTGTGTTTATGAAAGCCAAAAAAAAAAAAAAAGCCAACATATTTTAGTTTCTTTTGAATATACAGACTGGCCCAAACATAGACATTCTCTTTATCAATCTTATTGTTACAAAAACTGTACATTACAAACAGTATAGAAACAAACTCAAAGGAATGTGCCACACATCCTGGCTAATTTTCTATATGCAGTTTAAAAATACAGCCTACTCCCTTATAGTGCACAGTTATTGTGTAGATAGAGTACATCACTAGTTAAGTGGACATGAGAGAAGAGTTCTAATTTTCCTCAGCGCAGAGAATGAGAGCCAGTTCTGCTCGGTACAGCTTTCCTCCATCAGACAAGGCCATGATGCTTTTCTTGTATGTTGCAAGGTTGTTAATGTCTAGTTCCTATTTAAAGAAGAGATAATGCTTTATAATCCTGTTCAATTGTCAGCATGAACAAGTTTGCTGCCAATGGCAGAAAATAAGGTGAAAAAAAAAAAAAGGGTGTTCTCAGCCTGTCCAACAGTAACACATTGAAAATGTTGTTATATATTTGTACATGATCCATGTTATAGGCATATGTTAGACTGCTGATAGCTGATGTCTCAGAAACAAGCTTTTGATAGTGTTGCTGTGTAATCACAACTCCCTTAGTTAAGGCTTTACACTGCTATGACTTCTGCCAAGATTTTTAGTTGTGCTTTGACTTCAGGAATTATGACTTAGAAGTTCTATATTTATCTTAATTGGGTGGATTAAAGTGTCCTTAAAATCCAAATTAAATCTAATCTCTAAGGGGAAAAAAGCCCTCAAGGATTACCTTTTTGTTCTTTTCACAGAGATCCTTCAGCAGTGCATCAAGTTCATTCTCATCAATGTATCCATTCCCATCCTGAAAAATAATATTAAAGAGAATTTTAAGCATTTATTTTTTCTCTCGGAGGTTACGGCTAGTTTTCAACAACTTCAGAAAATAAGTGCCCTCAATCTACTAAATTACTAAAAAGGTTTTCTGAAGACTTACTTGATCATACATCTCAAAGGCTTTATTGAACTCTTTTGCACACATTTTGACACCCTAAACACCAAGAGAAAAAAAAAAAGATCATTAATGAACCTATTATGTGTGATGGTAACAGTGTAACCTTAAGATGATAAATAGTCATACCTGAAATTTAATAAGAAAATTTTCCTGTACTGGGAGTAGCCTTTGGAGACAAAAAAAAAAAACAAAACAAAATAAAACAAATTCAGCATATTTACATCAATTGGTATGATATTTTTTTTATGAAAAGAGACAAAAGGCATACCTGGCCAGTTCAGTAAGCTCCAGCTTTCCATCGTTGTTTGCATCAAACATCCTGAGCTGAAAGAATATATATTTTTACATTACTAATCACAATTAATCACCATGATAAAGAAAATGCTTCTTTGGAAAACAAATTCAGTGAAATTTATGCTTAACTTAAAACTGAAATGATGGCTCCAGGTTTCAAACTGCCACATTTACAGTGTAATACATTTATTTAAAGTGCTGAAGAAGTAATTTATAGTAATTAATTCTACTGCAAAAGCCTGATAAGAAATGAGATGAACAATTCTGATTAACCTACTCTAAGATAGGTCTTAACCTGCCTACAGTGATGACTGTCCCATATGAGAAACGTGCATGTAATTATTTATAAGGGAGAGAAGTGTTGACGTGATAACATTTTACTTTTGACTTCATGTCATGATCTAACAATAGCATCATTATTCTCTATTCATAAAAGTGGAACAACATTCAGGTAAAGTTCAATAGAATTCAAGGCATTCACTTCCTTAGGAAATAATAGATGTTTTATTCAATTGGCTGCTAAGTCTAAATATGTAAGTAAAGATCACATTCTGTTTCTGTGATATATTTCAAGAAAAGACCAAAGAGATGCTCTAGACAACCAAGACGTTTTGTTGATAGTATTAAAATGGGAAATTAAATGTCTCCAAGTAATTATAACTAAATTATAAGAATAAATATATTGATGTGATTTGACAAAATAAGTGAATACTATTTCTAATCATTTTTAATCATCATACTGTATTAAAGTGCTTTCCATTCAGCCCTTGAAAGGATTCAGGGGCACAAACAGCACACATGAAAGTACCTAGAGATATTAGTGCTGCGTAGGATTAATTTTTATGTCTCTGCCAATTTTTATGTCTATATAGTTCCATTTTTCTACCTTCAAATATTATTTTGCCTTTGCTGTATAGAAGAGTCACAAAAGCAGCAAACTGTACAAAGCATTTTTAGGCATTGTACTGAAAACACCACCACCCACACTCCATCCCATCACTTTCAATCACAGTAATTTTAGATGTAATTTTTCGAGAAGAGGAAAAGTGGAGTCTTTCATTGAGGTAAGCGTACATCCTTTTAAATACAGAAACAATTCCATGAAAAAAATACCCTATTTCACTTTGGTAATTCACTAGAAAATGACAATGGAGACCAGAAAAGGGACCAATTCTATAAACAGTCTATGTAACACCCTGGCTCCTTTTAACACCTGCTTTCCTTGTATAGAAGCATCTGCCTTATATGCATTCCACATGAAAGGAGATTTACATTTGGAGGAGGTAAGCAGTAGGAGCTGTAAAGTCAACATATTTTGATGGGTTGTTAGTGTCATGCTGTGCCTGCCTGCCTGCAGCTGCTCGGTGCTGTATGTTTTCCATCAGTCTTCTTTTCTAGTTTCTGGGGAGATTATGTGAGAATTGGTTTTATAATTTCTTTCCTGTTACTTTGCTACTAATTCTTTGTCAATGTGCCTCTCTGCAGAGGCCAGAACTGAGAGGACGCTTTAAGATGAAGGTCCAAAATCTCCCTAAACAAACAGGATGCATGTGTTGTCCTCACCAGTGAATAATTGTACATAAATGGCTTGTATTGGTACAACAAACAAGCAGACTTCTGTCAGGAAAGACACAGTTTTGATCAATCAATATTAGACTTTGGCCAGTTTGAGGGCTTGTGTGTTTACCTAACGTGTTTTTGATTGTTAGTAACATTTTAGGATTAATCCAAACTGGGAAAACACAAACATAGTGTTATACATTTCCTGAAGACAAGAATTCAGATTTTTTTTTTCTTTTTGAAACGTCCATTCAGAAGCCATAGTGGTCTCTACCATGGAGCACCAGAGTGGTGAGATAGAAGGAATGCCCCTAGGACAAGCTGATTTAAGGCCAGGGAAGTGACAGTTTTGTTCTAGTGTTTATCTAAAGCATTAATTTCTTCTTTTGTAATTACATGGAGGAAACAAGAACAGTGAGGTGCTTGTAAATCTGTTAAGAAACCACCATGCACTAATTGCTTTTAGAACAAGAGACAAACACTACAGCACAGCTAGAAAGGAAAATATAGAAGGAAGCCTCAAATTAATTTGATCTAAGCATAACAACATAATTAATCTTATGACAGGCACAATTTTTCTCCTGTGAACTCTGAAGACTTTAGTTTTACACCTAATGCATGGGAAAGCATATCGGGAAAACTATTTGCACCATACTATGACTTGATCTAATATTATGTAAACACCAAGAAGATTCAAAATTCCTAAGCATTTTTACAGCAGCAGTGAAAAGCTACACATTAGAGTTGTGTGGCTGCAGGAGTACTTGCAGTGCTTGATGCCACGATTCGTGTCTGCGTTGCAATGACAAATCTGGCCTTATTAGGACCTGGTGGGGCTCCAGATCATTTGGAACCTTCCAGTGGCTAAAGATAAACACAATTTGGATTAAACCAATCTTGATGAAATATGCCTGTAAATAATCTTACCATTATTTCTGTGTATTCTGTTAGCTTTGAGTCTTCAATCTGCTTATTTGCTTTCTGTAATAAATCTTTCAAGAAGCTCTGTTAAAATAAATAGAGAGCAATATGTGAATTTTTAATACTGTATAAAATGTTTGACTTGCTAATTTCAGATTAAAGTAATGGGAAATACTATTTTACTCCCACTTTAATATTTACTGCTGAAGTTCAAAATAAGTATGAAAAGAAGTAGTAATTAACAGTTAGGTCCATAACAATTTATTTTGATCAGTTCCGGTATACTACAGTTTTATTTGGAAAAAGTGACTCATAAAACATTATACATTGTATGCCATTTGTTGTATTGTGAATTTGGAAAAAATAGTTTGGCTTTCTAATCAGCTTTATCAGTAAATTAAACTAATTAACCTTGAGACTGCTTGGAAAATGTGGATGTCTAATTACTTCTTGCAATGTAGGAACGATTTTACAGAAAAGATCAATGATTAATCAAGTTTTCTCCTTGCCTATGGCAGTACCTGATGCCAGAAGTGAACATGTTAACCTATATTCCTCCTTTAGGATAAGGTGGGAACCTTATCCTTTAAATGTGTACAGCCAATTTCATCAGATTTATTATTTTTTACAACAAGAACCTGACATGGTATCCCATGACCTTTTAACCAGGCATTTTAAACATCAGACATTTTCACTTTAAAAAATAAGATTATTTCTCTCCATGCAGTGGTTTAAATCGCTGTACTAGTAACATTAAAAAGAAGGATATCAATTTATTTGCCAAGCTTATTACAAGATCTGAAATGTCTGTATGTCTGTCAGTGCTCAATGAAGTACTAATTACTATCATTAGTTGGAGTGCCATTATCTCTGTGGAAGTTTGGGTCACATTTCAAGATAGAAAATAGAGTAATTCATAAGAAAATCAATTTGAATATATGTATATTCATCCCTGAATTTGAATGCAGCCATATTAATAGCCATATTACTTACTAGTACAGCTCTTTCAGTCTGGCCCCCTCTGTGCTGAAAGGCCTTCCTATTAGTTATTACATAAAGACCATGATTGAAATGTTGTAAATGGACTTTATGGAGAAATGTTTAATCTTGTGTCCTTTGACAGAAAATAGGACTGGGAAGGATGCTGAAAGGCTATCCAGTCCATCTCCATGTCTCTAGGCAGAATCGCTGATATCTGAATGTCCCACGTCATTGTCTGATCTGAGCTATTGTTAAACCGTTCTGAAATACAGGCAGTGATGGGGAGTCTGCCTGCCCCATTCTACTGCCGTTATTGTTGCTGGAAAGTTTTGCTCATTTCCAGCTTAAATTTCTCTTAAAAAGTTTTATGTGGATATAACATAAATATACACAGCAAATACTTAAAAAATGTTTGGGCTTGTCAAAAAATGTCTACCATTCCTAAAAATACAACTGGACATTTATGTCTTCTTTTCAGAGTTTTAAAATGGCCTGTTTCTCTGAGGCAAACAAAATCTCACAGCACAAGAGAGAGGGACCATTAGGACCAGTTAAAATTTCTTAATTCTTCAACTGGTCCTCAATCAGCCATGCCTTTTCAAGTCTATTTGAAATTATAGCAGTAGCAACAGTCCTAGAGGAACCGTCTAACAACTGGAAAATTCTCAAGTGCTGCATGCGTGGCCTCCTCCTGCTCCTAACAGCTTCAGACACACCGACCTGCTGCAAGCAGGCAGCCAAAAATGGGCTCGTCTGTCTGAGGGCTACCTCAAGGAGGGATCCTTGGCAAATGTCATACAGGTACCAAACTCAAAGAGGAAGGGAAAAGGAATAAACTGAATTTTATCATTTGGAGTCCTGTCCTTAACAGAAGAGCTGTAAGGATTTCAGGTGGTTTGACCTCCTGCTACTCTGGTTAATGAAGTTTATGTAGCTCTTCTTTAGAATACCACATAAGGGCAAAATATTCCAGATTAGATGGATAAACACTCCTAGGTCTTTCTCTTGCTATGAATTGTTTTGACTCCTCTGAATTTAAGCTACAGCAATTGAACTGTAGAAAATGGCCTCTTTCTGCTCAGACTCTGCCATATGTGAGTATCTCTCCTCTGAGGAGAGGCTGAGAGACCTGGGACTGTTCAGCCTGGAGAAGAGAAGGCTCCGGGGGGATCTTACCAATGTCTATATATAGCTGAAGGGAGGGTGCAATTAGGACAGAGCTATGTGATCTTTACAGTGGTGCTGAGGACAAAAGGCAATGGGCACAAACTGGAACACAGGAGGTTCCCTCTGAACATCTTTTTGCGCATATTAAAACTGATATCAAATTCCCATCAAGTTATCTAAGCAGGGGCAGCACAAGTCCAGCCGTGTTAGCTTAACAGTATTACAGTGGAAACTGTATGGATTACGTGATACTTGAGAGAGCCTAATATACCCAGAAGCATTACGATTAGTGGTCATGATGCCCTTAGGGGAAAAAGAAAAATCACAACGCTAACCCTCCACCCTAAAAAAAAAAATAAAATCAAAACCAAACAAAAAAGGAACAACATAGCTTTCACAGGCCTATCTGGTTTCCCTTGGCAGAAATCACCTTTCTTACTTCTAAACTAGAGTACCTGCTATCCTCAGTCACTTGAGACAAACATCGATCCAAATTAAACCACGTTTTTAGAAACATTTATCAGATTAGAGTTGCACTTAAAATAATTCACTGGTGATAAAAACATCAGCTAATCATATTGCTTTTCAGTCGTGTCTGAAATGCAAACACATACACCAGTGGGTGTCTGAAGAAAAAGATCCCGTGCCTGTAATCCAATGCCTGCTCTCATTTTGTGCACACTCATAGGTATCAGCTTACCTTAAGTTCCTCAGAATCAATGAAGCCACTGTGGTCACTGTCATATTTTCTCCATGTCTGCAATCAGAACACGGGCAATTTGATGATGTATTTATGGCAATCGGGTCTTGGGTGATTTTACAAAAGGAAACTTTTCACACTGTACCTGCATGAAGTCTTCACTTGACTTTAGCTGCTGGCACCTGAAGAACAACAGGAAATTCTCCTCCGTTGGTAATATCTGAGCAAGCTGTAACAGATTTTTAAAAAGATTAAATTTTGATTGTTCATTAGCCCAGCTGAGCCTTAGAGTATGAAACCTTTAAAAGAAGCAAGGAATTTTTCATGATCCCACTACCCCATTGTGGCCCCACTGGAAGCTTCACCCCATTAGCCAAAATGTTTAGAAGATGCTGCTGAAAAACTTCTGGCTTTGCCATGTTTATCAAGGTTGAACAGAAGTGAGGTCTGAGAGAAGGCAGTGAAATACTTTACTGAAAGGGCAGCTAGGGAAAGAGGGAAAAAATTCACCTATGCAAAGTCAGGATCTGTGGTGAAAACCTAGAATCAGTGCGAAGAAAGCATGGATGTATAGATGATGAGTGTGAAGTACCATGAATTAAGAAAGTGAGGAAGAAAGACTACTGACAGATACTGAGTAAGAGAAGGAGACAGGAACACTGACGTGAAGAACACGTGTAAGGAAAGCAGAAAAATAAAAGGAAAAAAAAAGGAGGGAAAAAGAATGTGGGTAGGGTAAGGAGATGGCAATTGGCAATCATTTGTCAGGCACAGAGATGTGTTCAAGAAGAGCTATAAATACCATAAGGGAATCAAAAGGGCTTTTAGCCCTGCAAAATCAGGGGTGGTTTTTCCAATGCCTATGCTCTACAAAAGACTTTTTTAAAATCAGACATTATTGTACTGATTTTTGAAAATGTTCATTTACTATAACTCAATTTTGGCAAGTGACAAATGTAGAAGATGGAGAGTATGCTATATAATTTCATCTAAAATCATGATTTGTTTTTAACAAAAGCCTAATATTTTTTTTTCTGTGCTCAAAATGTATGAAATATGTTTTGATTAGGGAAAACTTTTTACTTGAAGAATAGACCAGCTGTGCTTACTAGGAAGAGAAAATGGAGAAAGCAGGATTTCTTAGCTGCATTCTTTTATGAAAAATGACATCTGCAGACTTCCTGTAGCCCCATCTTAAAATTTGTATTCAGATTTTTTGTTTCTGTGCATTCATTTCACATCCTAAAATCCCTTGTTCTGCTATTGCCTTCTTCCGTACTATTGTCTAATTGCTTGATTTTTTTATTTTTTATTTGATTCTCGTTGCACTGTAGGTGACTTCAGCTCTCCCTCTCACTCTATAGGCACAACAAGGTGATGGAAACAGATCTCTAGTTTCTCTAAAATTATCTGTGCAAGAAATGAGTGATATCCGTTAAGTGCTGGTACAACTGAAAACATGCGTCAGAGTACTCTCCTTACAGAAATGGAGCAGTTGATTACAGACTGCCAAGCACATCACCGCGTTCTGAGTGCTTTTGCTAAATGGCTGAAAACCAAACCTAATCAACTTAAACAATGTGTTTTTGTCAGCAGCCTTTGAAATCTACTCCATTATAAATGGCATATACATAAATGGGTAAGTGCACATTCGTGTATACGCAACAGCTAAATGTGTGGAACTTTGTACTGATTTATAGAAACTTTTCTTTATTTCTCCCATGGGAGGGGGCTTTGACTTTCGGAGTAAATCAGCATTGCTACTGAACAGCAAACATTGGATGGAAGGAGTGATTATAAAAAACAGTAGAGGGAAGGGACTGATTATGACAATGAAAAAGTGTCTATGTGAGTGGGAACTGGAAGTCCTAGTTAGGGGGACAGCTATAGCTAACTCTGGTGAATTTTGCAAGGGTGCTAAATGCAAAACAAGAACTTTCCAAAGCATCATTAACAGCTTACTAGCTGCACCTAACTGGACACGAGGCACAGAATATATTACCCGTGGAAGAAAATTATTTTAAACTATACCTTCTGCCCTTTGTAGGTCTCACACAGAGAAAAGCACAGACTTTTGCATTACAAAGATATAGTAGATCAATATTCAATATTAGCTCAGACTTCTGCTAAAAATAAGTCTTTCCTGTTTTCCCTCTTTCAAGCCCTTTAGTATAGTATGAACAATAGCTAAAAAGAAGTCCAGTTGTCCTAGCATCAAATAGCATTAAATTGCTTTTCACTGAAAACTCTGCAGTAGTAAGGGATAGGGAATTTCCCAGTCCCTGATATGGAGAGGAAAGATGGGAACCTGCTGCTGTTTCTGATGAAGACTTCTGTGTGAGTACGGGCATGTTGGGACCCTGTGAGTGTGGTTCAGTACGAGTGCAGACTGCCAGGAGTTCTCCTGCATGTCAGCAGAGGCAGTTTTGGGGGTGCTTCTGTGCACTCTGATGCTTTTGTGGAGAACATCAGCTATTTCTTTATCATGAGTAATAGAGGACGATATCAAAGCCCAAGGCTAGCTTGACTGCTCTCTACTCAGCTGCAAGCTGATATAGATCTTTATAGGATACATAGCAGGAAAAATACTCTCAGTAATTAAAACAATATCAGAATTATTTGCTAGAAATTGTTCTCTAAATAAATTTTGTTGATCATTAAGATATCTTTCATATAACTCAGTGAATTTGCTTCTCAAAATCTTATAATAGAGAACAGAAGTAAAAATAATATTTTAGCCTAATAAGTAGTTATTTTTATGGTGGAAGTGTCAAATAATGTGAACGTGGAATTACTGCAGTCCTGAGTTTCAAACCCCCAGGTTCCACCTTCACATTTTAGTGCAAGCATTGGCCTGAATGAGTACAAAAGGTGAACTAAAAGTCTCTTACAAAATGGCAAGGTAGTGGACAGGTCAGGCTCTGCACTAGTTTGTAGGCACTGGATAAAAGCTAGTGGGCTAAGTACAGTGTGCTTCCAAAGACAGAATTGACACTTAATCTGAGCACAAAGCTGAAAATCCACTCCTTCCTCTGTGAAGCCACCCAGGCCTCCCCTATATCTTAGCCCAACAAACCTCTCCTTGAAAATTCATTATCTGCTAGGACATTTTCCTTCAGTTGCTGGGGTATTCATTATGATGACTGGAAGGCTGAATGCATTTAAGTATTTTTTTTAAACAGCAATCATATACTTTTTCAGAAAAAGTGTTTGCTGTACAATGCAAATGGGAGCAATCTGAAATTAGTGGACATTTTTATTTACAAGGAAGGAGAATCAAGTCCAAATAGCAACTTTAGTACCATACTGCACGTACAACATAGTCTGAGTCCCATCAGCATTTTCCAAATCAAGCTTCTTGCTGATGTCAGTGAAAAAAAATATAGCCTTTGGGTTAGGAAGCTGCTATATTAAGGGAAAAATTCCCTTCAGTGACTGAACTGAGAGCTGTCAATATTCAGTGGCCTCAGTGGATGCTGAACGTGGTTGGCAGTTCACTGGAGGTGGTAAGCACCTTACAGTATTAGGCCTTGTGGGATTTGATCACCTTTACCCATTAAGTCAATAGTATAATCAGAAATAGAACTTGAAAGGCAAAACTCTCGGTTATCTTCCCTAGGCGAAGAACCAGTCTTTTGCAGGTACTCTCTACACGTTCTTCTAGCATATAATGCTTCTATTACATGTATTCAAAAATACTAAATTAAACAGGATTATTCAATAGCAAATGAATAAGCATTTATTAGTGCAAACAAACAATTTGTTAGTCCAAATTAACACTCGTTCTTTTCAGATGCAGAATTACACCAATGCTAACATTGTCAAAAGATGCATTTTTAAAATAGATTATAGCTGTAAGTGAAAGAAGTTGTTCATATTTCCATAGTTTAGTCATAGATACGCATTTAAACAAATATTTGCAATTCAGACATGTGACAGAGGACAAAAGATATCCTGAAGTGATCTATTATATCAGCAGTGATATATCCTATTGACTTTTACAAATTCTATTCAGTCCTCTATTTTAAAAATAGCTACTGACCCAAAGTTAGTCACTGTAGAAATTTTGCAGACCTGGCTTGTATCTAGCTGTTTCTTAATTAGCTCTTTAGGTCAAATTTCTTATTATCAGAAAAGAAAAAAAAAAGAAAAAAAAAGAAAAAAAAGCATCTAATAATAGCATTTAATAATAAAGCCTCAGTCTCAAAGCACTCAGTGTGACATAAATGAGTTGTAGGTTTAGGCTTGAAATAGTGACTTCTCAAGCTGTAACCCAACAAATTCTCCTTTTTGATTTGCAGCACTGGACAATGAAAGCAAGAGAAAACACAATGGTTCCCTACTTCCTAGATAGTTGTCTAAATTATACAGTTGTTGAGAGCCTGTAAGCGTAGAGGAGTTTGGCTGACTGCATATCTGTTCTCTTTAGAAAGTGGGAGGAAGAAACAAGAATTTTCTCCCTCAAGTTTTGTTAAAGTTCAAGAAAGGTCTGGATCACAACTACTGTTAAAATTTTGATTAAATTTAACATGATTAACATGCTATTTTACCATATACGTGTGTTTTAGAATAAGCTACATATAGCAACTGCCTAGTTACATTCACTTGTGTGATGCCCTAATTATAGGAGTGGTGACAGAGCATTAATTCAAAATCATACGCAGAAATAGATCATATTTACTTTTCACAATTTAAATTTCTAAAATGGAGCTGTTAGCTACTTCACAGGAAAACTAAATTGCTGTTAATGCTTATTTGTACTGAATAAAGCATGCAAAGCTAAATGAAGTTTACTGAAATTATCTGGAGAAGGGTAAGGAGCACTTTACTTTTTGGTACGGAAAAAAAATCATTAGTGAAAAAAATGCTAAAGATTCTAAGACAGAGAAAGAATTTTCTGTGTTACTAAAAATCCAAACTATTTACATAATATGTTCATATTGTTCTGTGCTAAATGTATTTTCTACAAGTAAACATGTTAGTCATTTGTTATAAAGTAATTATCTTACCTCGACTATTCCTATTTTTCCATCAGTAGCTTTGCCATATTGGTCCACAAAAGCTTTCATTTCGGGTGTTAAATCCTGTGAAGTTATAATGAGAGAATTGTCATTTATAAGATACAGAGAAACATATACAAACTACTTGGAGCATTCTATTAGTCACCAAATAATTTACTACATTTAACAAAGTATTCACACTTACTGTAGCTAGATTCCTCAAGTTGTTATGGAATTGAGTAATTTTTTATGATGAATAATGTCACCGTGATAAATTTTACTTCCCAAAGGATTATATTATAGTCAATGTGAATGATTGACATCTAAATACTTGGATCTAAATACTCCTATTTTAGTTTACAGAATGAAAAAATTAAGATGTGTTGGAAGACGTGTATAACAGCTCCATTGTTTAAGGGGATAACAGTGAAGTTCATGGGTAATTATTAGTCAGTTTTCTATGTTTTCATTTTTAAATGACAAACTTCAAGGCAGTGAAACATCCTTCAAAATAAGGAACATTTCAGTATAATACATCTGAACACCAATATAGTCTTTACACATCCTTGAGTTGATTCTACCTGAACAATGGGTGCTATTTTAGCCCTAAAAAAACTAATGAGACTATCATGTTTTTCACTGCTTAGTATTTAGTTATCATAAAAACAGTATCCAAATGTCACTGCTGTAATGTAGAGAAGCAGGTTTGGAAGGGAGAAAGCTTTGAGCAGTACCTTAAATCTGACAGAATAAAGTCAGCATAGCTGTTCATTGTATAAATTATATCTCTTGATATACATTTGTACTTGAAGACTGTCTTCTGCCTAGGCTACAGCAAAGGTGCCAGCCCCAGGGTGAGTATCTAAATACTTGAACCAACACTTCAACTGGACATGCTTTGCTTTTCTATAAGCTGTCATCAGCCTTCAATACTGATTAAACTTCTGATTTTCTTTACATTTCCTATTGGTCTAAGCTGGTAAAACCATGCAGCAAGAATCAGGACTACAGCTGTGTTAAAATATTTGACAATTCTATGGTTATAGATGAAGATACAGCAGTCTTTAGATTAAAGTTTTAGTTGCTCTAATAGATCTGATTACATAGGACCTAAGTGATTCTCTCACTGGAGACACAGGGAATCTCAGCTGTACAAACTCTGTTGTAGTTTGTCCCAAATTTCAACTACAAAAGCTACCTAAAATGTCAGTTCTTTATAGCTGATACAATCATGGCCTAGTATCCTATTTATGTCAAAGTCATTCACGACAGGTTAGTAATTTGCCGTGGCTTTAATTAGAGATGTCGTTATTAATACAATGCAGTTCAATGTCACCTCTCATCTACTGATCCCAAAGTGGGCATGTTTGCTTAGCAGCTGGAATGGAGAATTTAGACACCTGGATTTTAATTAGCCCTGGTTAAATATTTTGCTAATCCTTCTCGTAGCACCTCTGCAGTGCCAGTGTCCAGCTGTTGAAGGAGGCATAATTGCTTACAGGCTATACAAAACAAGATGCTCATCCTCTTGTATGTTGTCCAGAAAGTTTTTTTTTCCCCTTTGTGTTCACTTCAGTTTACTCTTGAGCTTGTTGACGAATTTTTCAAGTCATGTTATTCAAATAAATGTTTTCAGTCAAAAAGGCTTGCTTAAATTTAACCAAGTCCAGTCCTAATCTTGATACAGATGCAGTGCGCAACACTTGAAATTAAGAAACAAGTCCTTCACACCTTCATCTCCCCTCTTAAAACTTAGAAGACACTTATCCAACCAAGTGGAACTTGGAGCTTTTTTGGAATGATTTTAAAAATGTAAGGACAGATGGCACTACAGAAACACTTACCATGACTGCATTCATAAACATCTATTAAATCACATATTTCTCTGGAGAAATACTGTTGTCATCTGCATTTGCAGAGAAAGTAAGTAACAGATGTGGAAAAACTTGTCTAAGACCCACTGATTGCCTCTCTATTGACCTCTTTGTCGAAACACCCTTCAGTTTCTTCTGGCAATGGGCACACCTAAGTAGAGAATGTAAGGCATAAAAAGTGGGGCACAGCAAATGGAAGCTATGCCTATATAGTTATACAGTTTTTATCTTTAGAAAGTGGCAGTTCTTTCAAAGTGTCTGAAAGTATGTCAGATCAATTCACTGTCTACCACAATGAAAACACATAGTGTGACCAAAGGAAAGCCCAAGCCCTGACACCTCTGAGTGCACATGCACCCTCTGGAGCAAAGGCAGTTCCAGTCATGGGGCTAACATCAGTCGGGTTGCATGCTACTGCTCCGTCTGAGAAAAAGCAACCATGAAAGTACAGGCTTACCGAGTGGATTAATAAAAGGATTAGAATTAGAACATAATTAGAACAGCTCTGTAGTTGGGAAGAATATTGGGAAATGTTAAACCATCCTATTCAATGACAGAATCAATGTGATTCTTTAATGCATATGGCATGACTGATGTAAAATCCAGCTATGACGAATGCATAATTGAATATTTCAAAAATAGTGAGCAGGAGAGTGACCTGAAATGCAGAAGTTAATGATGACAAAGAAGCTTTGGGGTGTTAAAAGAAGGACAGCCAAGGAAATGACATATAACCTACACTAGTTTCTCAATGTGTCCCTTCTGGCAAAAGGAAAGAAATTCGAAGCTACTGAATTAGTATCCCATGAGACAAGACACGAACTAATGAGATGCTTGTTTGGCAAATGAGCCTTCAAATCCAAGAATCAGCTTAGATTTGAAACCTAAGATGACATATACCCATAATCTAGAAAAAGACTTTAGCATCCAACCTAACATCTACCAAAAGAAGAGCCAATGGACCAAGTACCAAATATGATGTTGCTACAGATCAATATGATTGCTCTTTTCAAAAGAAAGTTCCAAAACCAAGATTGATTCAGAGAAATGGCAAAGAAAAACTTAATTAAACACCTGAGCATTTTCAAAAAAAAAAAAAAGTGAGATACAGGCAGGGGTTATGCAAAAGACAGCATAAATGTAACGTAGCAGATAAGAATAATCCTGATAGGCTTTTCTGTGTTACTTTGACCAGGCTCTTTTTTTTTTTTTTTTTTTTTAAAGAGGAGGTGCAAACTTCCTTGTAGGGAGAAAAGAATCTGATTTTGAAACAACTGATATTTTCCCCTTGAGCTTCTAATTCATTTTCTTTAACTTCTGAAAATTGTATAAGGATTTCTACTGAGAATACCATTGATACTAAATATACACAGGCTTCAGTATCTCCTTTCTAATGGACATACTTAAGTTTCCTGCACTTTATTATGGAAGAGAGATTTGTTCTGCTGAACTACCCAAAAGATATTGAAGTTGTGTTTAACTTTCTCTGTGAAAAAAAAATACTCAAAAATATAATTTTTTCTTGCTAAAAGAAGCCACATTCATTTACTATTTTTTTGTGAAGTTCTTTGAAATTTTAGTTTTAAATTATTAACACTCATGAAAATGAGTGTCTACACCAATGGCTATAAGAAGACTTAACTGATACCAAGACTGCAGTAACATTAGAGGCATTGCTGGTGGACAGATTTTCAGATCCGTGAAGTTTACACTCGTATAATTACTAAGATAAAAATTTCCACAGAATAAACTGGTGCATAATATTTTTTTTTCCGGCAGTCACTTCTAAAATATACAACAACTTTAAAACAAAGTTAATTATTGAAAAGCTATTGCTCAATTTGGAGGTATACTTATATGAAGCAATAATCTATTTCATCCATGCACACATGTCATTCAGTTAATTAAAATTTTACTGTTACTTCAGAAGTATTTCTGCATAGACTGACTACAATAAATTTGATATATTTATATATATTTGAAATTGATGCTAGTTATTTTAAGTGTAATTAAGTTGTTAAAAAATTTTACTTCTATTTTAATTCAAATTTTTATACGGAATCATTTCTCTCTCCTCTCTCCCCCCCACCCCCTTCCTTTTTTTTCTAAGTGGGTATAGTTTGGAGGACATTTATGATTAATACATTAATAACTCATGCACAGAATTGCATTGACAACATTGTCAAAAACTTTGCTGTCGCTGTGAGCAATTTAAACTACGAGGATTTGATACTCGTATTCTTGGTGTACAACACTGGAGAAGGGCACAAAGTGGTTGGCAGTCATCTGCAGATCTATTTACTGACCAGCAAGGGGCAGAAATGCATTTCAGCCCATGCTGCCCATTAAGCACGAAATTAAAGCACAGTCCAACTAACTTGAAGTGCTTGCTGGTTTTTCTTTTCTTTTCTCTCTCCATCTCTTTTTTTAAGTATCAATACATAACTGGCTTGGTTGTGATGGGATAAAGTCCCATCCATGACAAAAGGGTAACGTCCATGCATTTGCTGACCTTTTTAAAGCCCTTTTAGATGTATCAGCTTGTAGCCTGGTGAGATGTGAACGGGACTTGATCTCCAGATAGATGGACCCTGGTCTCTCCTCTCCAAACCACACGACATATTTCATGTTAAACCTGCAGATTTCTAACTGCCCTACTTCCCTGTGCCTGCTGAGGCTCCTCTATGCACCGTGTGATGGCCACAGGGCAGGGGAGGAATCGGGGCACCAGAGTTTGCTCAAGAAAACTCTTCTTTCCCGGAGGAGACGGAAAAACGGGGGCGAAACGTTAACCTACCAAGCCTGCCTTCTTCCTCGCCTGCTGCAGCTCCTGGATGAAGTTTTGTAGCTCCTTCCCATCCATGTACCCATTGCCTACAACAAAAAGAGTTACGCTTGCGGCCACCGCTCCCTCCAAACTCTTTCCGCTCTTCAGCGCCGGCAGAGACTCCTCGGCCCGAGGGCTGCCTCCGGGGGGCTCCCGGCACACCTCGCCCGACCCCAACCCCAACCCCGACCCCAAAGCCGCTGGGGGCGGCGGTGGCGGAGCGGGGATCCCTCTCCCCCCCCCTCCTCCAGCGGCTGTGTCCCCCTCCCCTCTCGCAGCCCCCCTTCCAGTCGCCCCCCTGCCGCCCCGGGGAGGGGACGAGAGTCACCGTCGGAGTCGTAGTGGTGCCAAATCTCGAAGAACTGGGCGGCCGAGATCTCCACGCCCTGCAGGTGGCTCTCCGCCGTCATGATGATGAAGGGGGGCGCGGAGGGGGCGCGGAGGGGGGCGCGAAGGGGGCGCGGAGGGGGGCGCAGAGGGGGCGCTGTCCGCGGTGCTGACTCTGCCTGCGGCCGGCGCGACGGCGACAGCGACGGCGACAGCGGCGGCTCCGACGGCTCCTCCCGCCGCCGCCCCGCCGAGGGCTATTTATTGGGGCCGCCCCGGCCGGCCACTCCTCCCGGCGCTGCCCTGCCCGCCCTGCGTACGAAGGGGGGGCCGGGGTCTCCCCCCGGAGGGTGCCGCCCTCACCTCGGCGTGGGGAGGGAGGGTTGGGGGGCGGCGGGTCCCCCCAAGTTATCTTGGGGTCCAGATGCTGAAGTGGTAGTCGTGGATCTGCTGGCTGAGCCGTCGGGTTCCCAGCTGGGGAAGGGTGCTGGGTGTCAACTCTGTGGGATGGCCCGGTGTGGGGTGCTGGGGTCACCCCATTTGTGAGTGATCTGTCCCCAAACTGTGCCTGCAGGTAGCTCGGCACAGCCTTCATCTCTGGAGTGGGGCAGCCCTATAAACTGAGGTATCACAGGGTATTGAGATATCCAGACCGAGACAGCATGGCAATGGGGGCAGTAAACTTAAATATATGGCCCTAGCAGGTAACTTCATCGCAACAGGACAGTATGGAACACCACCCTAGTAAAGTCACTTTTTCGCAGTGCAGGGGTGTGAAGGACACTGCCACTTCTGACTGGCCTAGAGGTTTTTTCTTTAGGTAGACCGGCTTCCAAGACTTGCCCTCCTATAGCTGTGGGTTGGTGGGAGGGAGCAAAGCAGCTTGCCAAAGACCTTCCTTCTGTCGCAGAGTGACATGGAGTTGTACCAGTACTAAAGGTCAGGTCCCCGTTGGGTTGGCTGCATGACCTCGGTTCTCTGAAGCTCTGAAACTGCCTTTCTGCAATGTCCCTCACATGCTGCATTGAGTTAGCAGGGTGTGATGGCCAAGGTGATCGGCTGCCAGAACACTGCCAAATACAGGAGGTAATGTAGTAAGGATGGGGGATGAGAACAGCTGGGAAACCTGGCAATCTCAATGTGTTAAGTGACTGACACAAGCAATGGTAGGACAGTAGCATGTTAAGATGCACATAGAGCGTGAGGACAAAAAACAATGGGATAATGCAGAGCAGAAGACAGCAAGAAGCCAAGGGGGATGGATAACTCAGCAGGATGAGAGGTGGATGCTCAGTTAAAAGCTGACGTGTCCTGAGAGGGATTTCAGTAGATTGGGTGGCTGAAATCTTGTATGCATTATGGAACAAGATGTGGGCATAGCAATTAAGTAATCATGAGACCTTATACTCGATTCCCTTCATCTTTCCATTCTCTTGTTTCTCCACCTGTTACGTGCAGCTTTTGCTCCTTCTGCTGCTGCTGTTTGGCTGTGAGTTCTTCAAGGGAAAACTTCACATTGGTCTGTGCTTTGTGAGATGATGAACAGAACAAAAGCTGAGATGAAAAACACAAGAATCTAATCTTTAATCTCTTCAGCTCAAGTATTTGTATTAGTGAAAAATGTTTGTGACAATTTTACATCCACAAATACCATTATGCACTTTCAAAATCACTAAAGTAATTTTCAATATTTCCTTGCAATCAGGCTTTGAGTTTTGCCGTGTGAAAAAAAAAAAAGAATTAAAAAGCATGGCTAGGTCAATTTCCTGTCTAGACCCCCTCTTTCAGGCATGGCTTTCTCAGAGTAGTAGACTTCAGTTGGGAGCCAGATCCTGACACTTCTGTACTGTACCTCTACTGCTTGTCTTGAAAATAAAAGTCTCATGCTAACACATTTCCATAAAGTAACAATGATGACAAGAGAACAGAGCATTCATGAGGCTTTTTTTTTTTACTGGGAGCAGGTACCTGGCAGGGCCCTGGCCACGACAAGCGGAGGTGCAGGGAATCAAGCCCGCGCCTATCCTTTGTGCTTGGAAAGACAACAGGGTGCTAGTGACGCAAGGACGCTGGAAGGAGACAAAGGTGGAATTGGCATTTCCATCATTTTTACACAGAAGACAACTGTGCCAATGAGGCAACCTCTTGTATTTGCCAAGAGTATTGAATTACTCACTTCAGTGCAGAATTTCAGCTTCCAGCAGCATGCACAAATGGAAACTGGGTGCTGAAACAGTTTTAACAGTCCTCTGACTTGCATCTTACGTTGGTTTGCTCCTTGCTGTGCACCATTTTCAAATGGCACCTCAAATCTTGTCCTTGTTACTTATCCCTGACCCAGAAGTCTGTAGCTGAATGATGGGGAAGAATTCAGTATTGTTTGGGGCCAGCCTGACCTGGCTCATCTGACTGCTCAGACTTTTAAATGAAAAGGAGCTGTAATATTTACATTTTCAAAAGTTCTCAGAATAAAATATTTTGCATAGGTCGCATGTGGCCAGGAGGGTTTGGAAAACGTCTCGTAGGGACTTTGAAAATATGCTGTTGCTCCCCACCAGGGACATGTATAATCATGTGCAGGTAGGATGCTTGGATGCACTGACCTCTCGTTATGCTAACATCTACAAAATCAGTATTGTCTGCAGAGCCTTTATGTATGTTTCTGCATTCTTTCTAAAACAATATGTTGAGGTGAATGAGTTTGTATGTTCTTGCCGCTGCACTTGAAGTGATCCTGCGCAGACATAAAAGTAGCAGACATTTCCATGCAAAAATAATCACTTATGTAACTAACTGCACACCATATTTTCATGATTAATGAATTACCAAGCCACCATTCATATTTAATCCTACCGGACTCTGCTTCTTATGCAAAACTAAATCAGAAACTGGTCATTTCAATTCCAAGAAGCTATTAATTTCCATTGAAAGAGAAAGCACTGTAAAAGATCTAAAAATGCAGATATATACAGGATGTGATCCATAACCCAATGAAGTCCATGCAAACTTTTCCAGTGACTCTAGAGGGCTTTATACAAGGACAGAGTTCTTCATGTTTTCAGAAATTATATGTATGGTGATGTGCATATATACACATTGATTAATTAATTACTTCACTAAGAAGCCTAAGCCCTGTCTTTCATTTTATCCAGAGCTACTTGAAGTTCTCCTCACAAAAAAAATGAGCCAGATCCATATCTGGGAGAAGTCAAAAAAGCTACAGTGAAGCCAGCTGGAAACTTGACCCAGAATCTAAGTGACTATGATTTTCTTTGAAAACATTTGTTGTTCATAGCTCTTCTTCAAATGCTTTTCATTAATATTTTTTTTGTATGTGGGTTTTCTCAGACTTTCCAGTTATGACTACCAATCTTCTGTCTTCAGTCTCTGAAGAGCATCTAGATGTAATATCCCAAGGGTCTTTCAAGGTATGTGGAAATCAAATATACCAAATATAACAGCAATCCAACCTAAAATATCCCCCAAATAAAAGCAAGAAATAATAAGGTAAGGAATTCTCATCAAAAAAAAAATAATTAAAAAAAATGAAAAAAAGTAAATAAATCAGCATGGCTTGAAACATCACAAACTTGAATTTTGATGAAGAGATAGTACAAAAGAGACCCAAATGAAAGTATTTTCAAATGAGAATGTCTTACATGAGTAACACAAATTCTTTGCAGGGACTGCAGAAATTGTTTACTCAGTTATCCTCAGTTCACTGTCAGAAGATAATTCACAGGCATGGATCTTTGTGTACCCTCACTTCTGAAAGGCCAAATTCATGTGGTTTTGAGAGAGCATGGACTGGACTTCCAGTCTAGTGTCTGGACTTCCCTTATCAACATCTCCTTTCCCACCCAACAGTCAGTGATGATTAGCAACACAATCATTATTGACCCTTGGCTGTTACAGCTAACTGCATTCCTGCCCTCTTGCAGAGAACTGTCACAGTCATAAGCATTTAGAAACAAGTGATTCCCTAGATTTTGATGATAGCATTGTTGTGATTGTATGATATGGAGAAAGTCTCTCCTACGCTCATATACATCAAACATCTGAGAAACATCATGAATGGGTGAATCAGGTTTTAACCAAATTTTTAAACTTCAGTAACTCTTAAATGAATACAGAGTAGGCTTGCCCTTAATCCTGAGCCCCACCATATATTAAATATTTTAAAGCCCATAGATACAGCCTTTCATAAGAGAAAAAGGATATAGATGGTGTTAATACTGAACAAGTCCAAACACTTGTGTCTGTACAGAGTCCTCCTAATGACAGATGCAGAGATAGGTGAGGGCTGGTGCTTTGTAAAGTAATCCTGGGACACATTGGGAAGACTTTTTCGCAGGTAAATCTTTGATCCAGGTACTCAGATAAGGTCCCCAAGCTTGCTTGGGACACGTAAACCAGGTAGAAGCACTGGAAATGTTGGTACCCATTTTGGGCTGTGGCAGAATTTGACAAGTAGTGCCAGGCTCTAGAAGGCAGCTTCAAGTTGTGTGTAACCACCAGCACACGTGGCTCGCCATGGGTGGAGGGATGTGAGTTCTTTTCAAAATATTTAGATGATACTACAGAACAGTGTATTGCTTACTTATTCTTTATCTACATTTCATTCAGTGTTTGTACACTTTAAAAATTAAAAAGAAAATGCAGCATTGAAGTGCACACTCCATCTTAAGCTGCCCTCAGTTTATATAACCATTATGGCAAACCACTATTTGCACAGTAAATATATTATGTAAATAGCCTTCTGTATTTTTCAAAATCAACATTACATTGAAGCATATTTTTCATGCATCAGACAGAATTGTCCAAATAATTTTAAGAATGTGAAACGTATTTTAATGTAAACTGCAAAATGGTGAACAACCAGATTACAAAATATCCCTAGCTTTAACTTCCTGACAGGTGAGGCCAGGGCCTAATTCATCCCTTTATACCCCAAAAGTCTCATCTGTAGTTTTCCAAGGAGCAGCATGCTGATGACAAGGCAATGCTCAATAACAGGTTCCTCAGAATTCCATCACCCAAAGGCCATGCAACCATGCTCTGTTACCCTGTGAGATCCTTGGAGCCATCAGAGCATTTCTTTCTTAAGTTTGCAGCTCCCTGCCTTCAAGGACCACATGGATGTCCAGCACAGACATCTCAGCCTGGCACCTCCTGCCAGCCCAGAAGCTCCATGGGACAGGGAGAATGAGAGCCTGCAGCTCCTGGCATCAGGGAATGGCTTCTTTGTTTGAAGGAATCAATGTGTTAGCTTTACAAATGCACAAAAGTGCCACCAGGAAAAGACCCTGAGATGGATGGGATCAGCTTGATGCTCTACAACACTACAGAGGAACCAGAAAACCAAGGCAGTCCTTCAAAACAAAAGAGAAACTGTGCAGCAAACAGCATTCTTGTATCAAGACCCATCATTTCCAAGATGATGTTTAACAATGGTTTTATTTCTATTCTGCAGTAATGTACCTGCGTAACTGTGAGATTTAGAAGAGCCTCAGGGATGACCTAACCCTACCTGGATGAAGCAGCTCCTCTCTCCCATCTGCCATAATCTTGTGATACCTTCACATCAGTGGAGTGCGAGGCTGTGTGAAGTTACATTTCCAACAAACCTATCCCTGCCATCAGGAAACCTTCAGCTGCTGCCTCGAGCTCTCTGCACCACATGCACTGAGTGGAGACAGGTTCAAGCTTACTGGACTCGGTGCTTCCTCTGAGAGTCTGATCCAATGTTTGTTAAAATCAGTGTTTGTCCTTTTCTTGATTTCCAGTGAGTTTCAGCAGGATTTTTAATGGCTTATGTTGCTATACGCCAGACTGTGTTTTTATTATCTTTTTACTGTTTGGATAATGTGTACTTGCATATAATCCTAAGCAAATGTGGCGCAGTTTAATAGTCTAGAAAGCAGTAAACTGAAATCTTCGTGATACTAATAGTTTTGGTGGCCAGTTGCTGAAGCTTTCGGAGACACACCTTGTGAGATGTTTTACCAGTAGACTGCTAGAAATTTAGGACCTAATTTAGGAGGATTGTCTCTCTGGAGGATTTTGCAGCTCCTTTTGAGTATTTGAGACACTTTGGCTTTACCCACCCTGGAGGACTCAGTGTCTAGCTTACAGGGCATCATGTATGCTTTGTCCGAGCATCGGTTCTGCAAGGGGAAGAGAGCTGGGTGTGCGTCACTGGCCCTTGTTCCCAGAGCCCCCAGTTCCTGGGTACTGAATTTCTGGGGAAAGAAACTTGAGCTGACAGCTGAAGGGAAACTGCAGAGTATGCCCACAGGTACCGCAATCGGGGTGAGCGGGGGACCAGGGCTGTGACATGCACCCTGTATGTTAGATGTGGTGGGATCCAGATGAAATGTGTTCTGGGTCAGTCCCCTGTGGACAGAATGGGATCAGAATGCTTCCCTCCCAATGCTGTATGTCTCCTTAACTAAAGTTAGTGCTCATTAAGAAGAGCACAAATAAAGAGAAACACAACCTGTGTCCTAGAGCAGTTATGCTGGATAAAAGCATACAGTTAATTTGTAACTAGGAAATGCAGTGTTCTTCGGAAAGGTTAAATTAAAAATTATAAACTGGAGGTTTTTCTTGCTTGTGCTCACAGCACAGTTCTATCCTCACCAATCTGAGTGCTGTAAGGGTCTACCACAACATAGTGGTTTCTTGAAAAAATAATTCATTTTAGCAAAGTTATGGAATGTGGAGGTGTTCAATAGGTAGCCTCAACCTTTTGCAAATAATGGAAAAACTTGTGTTATCTCATTCCAAATTCTTTTATTACAGTTATAGGTCAACCCATGCAACTTCAAAGTCATAAAATTACATGGCAAGAGTCTCAAAGTGCAATATGGAAAAAACAATAAGTAAAGCAAACAATATTATAAGGTGAGCAAGTTCATCTCTCAACTCCGGTGAACTCAAAACTAGCTCAGCAAAAATGACGTAAGTGCCACTCTAATAAAGATCTCAGTCACCGCATGCTGCTGCACAGCAATGTGAGTTCTGGATATTGGCAGAAATCTGTGTGATCCAGCCTCTGGCTGGAAGTCTGCAGAAGCAGGCATGTAACTCTATTTACTTTTTCTGTGCAAACCGCCAACAACTGTGGTTTATCTGGTGTGGTCCATTCTTACACACATTCTTCTCACTGAAAATCAATAGCTGCTAAACTTGAAAACTTGCATATCAAAGGGAAAATAACTCTTCTATATGCTATTCATCTCCCTAATGATGTGAGCTCTTTACATAGATTGATACATTCTTCATTTTCTATTTTTGCTTTTCTTATTTTACCAGCTTCTTTCCCCAGATTAAAAAAAAAAAAAAAAAAAGTTTGATTTTATCAACATTACATTGGGAAGGCAGACTTGCTAACTGCATATTTTCCATCTGTCTGTTCTATATAAAAAAAAGTTTAATGTTCTTTAAAAATGTAAATAATTTACTTTGTAGATGAGTTCAAGAGCAGAAAAGGGAAATCTAGTAAGGAATCTCTTTATTAATTCTCCAAGGCGTATCATTTTAGAAGAGAATTGACAGCTACTTCTAAGTAGCTCCTGGAAATGATTTCAGCATCTGATAAGCACAGTGGCTTCTTGGAAGCTTGTAAATGATACATTAAAAAGCATTTATTTTGCTTTATTTGAAAATTTGTTCCAGGTTACCTGCCTCCTCTAGGGTTCAAGATTAGAAGCTTCCCTTCCAACAATTCATAATATAAACACTTATCAAAACTGTCCAAGGCTTGCAGTAAAAATATGATGAGCAGGTTCGATATAAGAGCTGGACCCTTTTCTGAGCAAAGATCAGGGCCTGTCCGCGTGATCATGGAAAGAAGTGACATTTACAACAGCCAGAGAATGGAAAATGTTAGTAAGTCAAAGCAAACAGAAGCTAAACATTATGCTTTCACAACACAACAGTGCAGTGTGTCCAACTTGTTATCAGTTTACAACTTTAGCCTCAAAGCCCCCTTTCTGAACTGACAAAGTTCTTTGTTACTCCTTTACTGAGCTATACCTGGGCTGTAAGGCTGTTCCCACAGTGCCTCCCGCGACATCGGTGCTGGGGAAGCTCGCAGAAATATAAAAGCTGCTTTATCCTACCTACTGCAATCCAACCTACTGTGTTATTTCTCAGCAGTGAATGATTATTTTTTTTAATTATTATTTTTTGTTATTATTATTTTTTTCACTCTGGTTCCATTTTCTGGGGGGTTCTTTCTCCCTTTTAGGGACTAGAAGTGGCTACAAATGGGGCTGCCTGTTTGGCCAGATGGAAGCAATGGTTCCAAGTGGAAGCAATGTAAATCAGGAAAAGTCCATCCTATATTTAAATAGCTATAAACTAAGCGAAGCAATGAAATGTAATGGTACATGTTGCAGACATACTGATTCATCAGGTTTAGCATTCAGACACACAGGAAAAATGTGTCACGAAAACACGAAGTGACCACTCTTCTACCACGGCACGAACTTTCTCACCCATGTTTTTCCCTCGGTCTCACCTAATTGCAGCACAAGACTGACCTCAGCTCCATGTTTCTAGTCCCACGTCTGTTTGTGAGAGAAGCACTGGGACACTCCCCAAAGCCTGTTGTCTTCCACAGTCCCACAAGCAGGATTTTTGCACGGGTTTTCCTTGTTATCCGTCATTAGCTGCAGTTGGGCTCTTCACCTGGAGCATGGAAATCCCACATCTTCAGGTGGCTGGGCTGGCTGCCAGGTGCCAGTTTGTCTGCAGGGAGCCTATCCCAGAGTCACTGGCCATGAGAGCGATAGCCAGAGGCCCCCCACAATTTTTCAGCAAAGCCTTGCTGCCTAAATCAGTTGCTTAGTGTCAGAAGGTCTGTTTTGAAATGTCTATCCCTCTGCTTCGCATCACGTCCCTGCTCTTCCCACAACCTGGAGGAGGGCAAGGAAGAGCTTGGCTCTGTGCCACAGAAAAGCACGGAGGACAAAACTGGCTGATAAAAGTTTTCACTCAAAATCAGGTCCCCTGCATACTGAAACAAAATGCAAACCTCTGGCCATGATGTGCAGAGGAAAATCTCTCAGAAAGATAAAAGAATTGAATAAACCAACTGAGAAACAGCAAAGCATGAGCTTAATGCCAGCTGTGGTGTGCAGTCTGACAGAGCCTGTGTGGGACCTGAGGGAGGCCCTGGGAAGAGATTAACCCTCTTCCTCTTCCTGTCTGGGGGTGACCTCCTCCAGCCACATATGAGAAGCCAAACTCCCGTTTTGGTGTAGCCAGAGCTCCGGTAACTGCTCTTGAAATCATCCTGCAGATCCAAGGGCAGATATGCCAGAAGGGAAACCTTGTGCTGACACTGCAGCTAGCCCAGCTCCATTTGAGTGCTGCAGCCACCCTAAGGAGCTCACGCCCCTCTAACTAAAATCCTTCTCTGTGAGTACCCCATTTACTTTAGAGCAGACTTATTCTGCTTGTTCATTCAAAGTTACACTGTTCTCTATTTTAGAAATCACCCCTGTGGCTTTTGGGCTGCCTCTTGCCCTCTTCTCTGTGGTGTTATCGAGGGTATACATAAGTGGAGGAATTAGAAGTATTTTGCATGGCTGCTGTTAAGGTTTTAGAATACTTGGGGTCTTTACCTCTGAAAAAATTTTGGTAAATTCACTGAACTTTTCCAGCACTTTTCTAGGGACAGACAACAATCTTTTCCACTGTACAACACATTTCTCATTGACAAGCCAATTTCATATAGTTGGATTAATCTTTATAATTAATGTTTCAAGTAACCTGAAAATATATTATTGAATATTACAATCCACATTTCTTCCCTGGATGCTGGGGTGCAGCTTCTTTTAATTCAGAATGACAGTGAACATAGGTATGTGTATGTCTGCCTTGTTGGTGCTTTGCATGTTGATATAAAAGCTGTAGTACAAAGAACTTCTCCAATGTCTTACACAGGACTCATATTCTTTCCTTTTGCTACACATAAATCTTCAAGGTCACCTGTTCCTAAAACTGATGGACAAAGCAGATACAATTCAAGAAAGTGGGAGGAGGCTTTGATTTCACAGGATGGCATAGTGGGCAGGCTGGATTCTTTAGGCAACAAAGTCAACGGAAGCTTTCTGAATGGTAACTTCAAGGAGAGATCACCGGTAATGATGATTCATATCCACATATTTAAAAAGCAGTAAGGTAGAAGCATACAGTGACAGCATGCTCCTAAAATGTTGTCAGCCAGAAAGTACCTGGGACTTGTTTGTGGAGGATGTGCCCCGATATGTTCCACCTGTGGTGATCCCCTTGGGGAAGATAACCCCAAGGGGGTTCAAGCAGGATTTTTGCATTTACCCTTAGTGCAAGGCATAGGGAAGAACTGCTTCAGTCTGAGAAGGGTCTGCAGACAGTCTTGAATGTTTTATGAAGGTCTTTAAATCTTGAGGAATGGCCTTTTCTATCAGCTATTATGGTTGTAATGTACCCAGGCCCATAGCTCTTGGGAAGTTATTCGTCCTTGCTCTGTCAAATCGTCACAAAGTATGTGTATTATGCCAGTGTGAAGAATGAAAAACATGCCTTTGGGAGGCAGAATGTTGGATTCATTATATCAAACTGCTCTGTGTGCTGTCTTTCACACTCATGGGCAGCCCATACCACTAGGTGCGTGTGGAAACCTATAACCGTGGCCATTGTGTCCTGTGCTGGGGAGGAGTGGGCTCAACTGCTGGTGGCAGGACCAAGTAATGTCTACTTCCTCCCACCCCAGCGAGCAGGGATGCTGCTCAGAGAATATCTTATATTATGAGAAAAACCTGAATATCAAACTTAATTTTTAAAAATTTGTTTAAAGAAGAAAGGGGCAAAAACATGTTTATATAAGAAGGAAATATCTTAAGACTCCTTCTGGATGAGCTAATTTTTCTGCTCAAATTCCATCAAACTAAAAACTTCATTTCTTCATTGTTTGAAACCTCCTAGAGCGGAAAAGTTTTAGGCTTCAGACTCCTGATGTTGTGATACAGAAATCTTTGAAGGTCTCTTGCGATTGAGTGAGTTTATTAATAATGTAAGCTAAATGAAGGCCCAATGTGATCTTTTTGTGCTTTGAACCAAAGTTTTTAACAAATGCTAAAAACAACTTAAAATGTAACACTGTGCAGCTCAGATTTTCAAATGCTTTGGGTCTTTCTTTCACCCAAGAGCAGGAGAGTCTGGCAAAAGAATAACATGTATTGTTTTGTCAGATTGGCTGATACACTCCAATTTAGAGATTTATATCAGGCTCTGAAGTCTATATCTAGGCATCTATGAACACACTGTATGACTTTACAAAACTCAAGTGCACACAAATCCTATTAAAGCAATGGAAGCTGCAGATATTCACTGTCGCTTCATGAAGGCTTTTTCCTGCAGGCAGAAAATATTATCATCACTTTTAGGGCCTTTTATAGCATGGACTGTAGCTTCAAGCTGGGAGAAGGTGAACTTTTTCTAAATCTCCTAAGTGGAGTAAACCAATTTTTTGATTGGGGCTATAGCTAACTTATGATTTCAGCTTCAAGGGCCTTTAAAACACACAGATTTCTGGGCCCAAAGGGTCTTCAAATTTAGATGTTTGATGTTCCATTTAATGCCACTGAGCTCATAATATTAGTTTGGGAAGTTGCCTGTCTCTACAATTCAATGCAGGCTACATAATCATCAAGACATTGTATCAAATTAGGGTCAAGTCTTCCCAGCACCAAAACAGAGGAGATGAAGTGAACAATCAAAGATAAAACTAGTCAGGTCAGACATAGTTAACTTGACTTACTGGTGAAGATCTATTTTAAACTTAAGATTAACAAGTTCACGTTGCTGCAGGCATCACACTATCAGACTGGTTAACACCAGTTGCTCTCCCGGACATGCTCTCCAGATTAACCAGCCATGAAGTAACAGCACCTAAATATAGGTTTCTATTTTTGTTAGCAGGTGTTACCCTTACTAGGTAAAATTTCTCATTCCTTCCCTTGGTACATACAAGGTTTTTATAATGTCAGTTGCTTTAAAGCAGAGATAAAGCAGTTGGGAGTGGTCACCTGTAAGTATTTTACACTGGTAAATAAAAGTATTTGAAAATGTGAAAAAGAATTTGGATGTAATTGTTTTAGTGCTTTTCCTTGACAATGCTGAAGTCTTTCTAGTGCCTTTAAGTATATGGTGTTTGTAAAAATGTGGGTTAAGTAGTTGTTCATGCAATGCTATCAGCCATCAGAGAGTGCTAGTCAGGGAGATACACCTCTGCTTTAGTCACAGTTATCACTTTTCCTGTTCTCTTTTTTCATCTCCTTTTAGACTCAGGACCTTTTCTAAGCAAACAGTTGTGTATGATTCAGAATATTCTGGTTTTGGAAGAAGACCCCAAATATTCTTTGTTTATGAAATTAAAAAAGCCAACAACAACAAAACTTAAAATGTGTCAGTTTTGGTAGTTGTTATAAAACAAGAAAATCAATTGCTCCCTGTTTTTTTCTACTCAATGTTTTAACTGGGAGGAGGGTAAAGGGAGAGTTTCTTTAAGTTTTAACTGGAAAATCCCTTGTTTGACCAGCTCCTGCAGCCTTGCCTCAGTAAAGCACCTTCTTGCCAGTATCAGGTCGCCATGCCCAAGAAACCTCACACCACTGGAAGGAGTCCCAAATACCATTGCCTTAACACTCCCCCAGCTTGGCAGTGTATCATCCACATAAAGCAGCCCTAACACCAACCGAACCGGCTGCCAGATCATCCTCAATGCAGGGAGGTCCAGGGGCTGAGCAAAATGAGTTTTACAGTTGATAACATCTCTACGTGGTGGCCACCAAGGTGACTGCGTTAGGTGAGCAAACAGCTCTCAGTAATCAAGAAATCCTTCAGCAGCTCTAGTGCCTGCTAGGAGAAGTAGAAGAGGTTGGGGAAATGGTGAACCCCCAGGTCAGGGGGACACAGAAGCCACTTAGTGCCCTCTCATTATAGTGGCAAACATCACCAGGAGGTCTCTGATTTAAAGCTATTCATTTGTGTTAACATCTTGAAATCTAAAATTGTTTATTGCATTGTAGTCTGCAATTGATGTCACATTTGTGACTACCCCACCTGTGAATGGGTTGGCCAGTTTCATGCTCCCACTTATGTTAAATCAGTGTGGATGTGGGAAGGAAACAGCACATCTGCAGAACAAAGATTTTACTCTAATAAAAGAAGGAAGTTCAGGAATAGAGATAAGTGGGAATCACTTCTGTTTTAATCACTGCTATTTGTAATTTCCTGGCATTTACAGATTCAAGACCTGTAGGGAACAATATTCAAGATTTTGGAACTTGCAGTAAATTAAACCTGTAAAAGTAGTACATGTACTCCATTTCCCACCAACTCCATGCTCCCATATTTGTATGCAGGCAAAGCTTAGAAAGACACAAATGTGTTATGAATGTATCAGTACAGATGATACCTGCACAGTGAGTCTGACTTGAAAGGAAAGAATCTTGCTTTCTCTAAGGAGTTTTGGGTAAGGCCTGAAACACATTCAAATGGAAGGTGGTGGTGTGCAGATTTGACCCAGTGTTTCCAAATGTACCTCTTAAGGCCATCCAAGACACTATTTATACTTAGTATACTTGCATAATTTGAAATGGAGGAAAGGATTAGTCAGTTTTCTATGATGTATGACATAAATTTCATTATTTACGTAGTATATAAAAATAGTTCTAGTACAGTTGCTTACTAGAGTTGAATTAAGTTGTTATTTTATAGGTAAGCTGACTGCTGGTGCTCTGTATCTGGTGAAGGACATGAGAGCTCTTCTCCTGCTGGTTCTGCTCATAACCCCATTACCAGGGCTGGCAGGGTGATGGCCGTTTATGCCATAGATGTGGCAGCTGGAAATTCTCATTATCCACTGGACTCTCTTGTCTTTCATTTCTTCTGCATGACCAATGAATCTATGGGCCTGGAAGTCACTTGGGTCTGTGACTCATGTTTGGAAATTAGATTATAAATAACACAGGTAAATTTTTCAAAGAGTATTTTCATGCGTAATTCAGGACTAAATATCCAAAGATGAAAAGTGATGTTTTTCTTGATGTCTAGGGTGGACCATAATGAGATGATCAAGCTGAGGCACAGAGAGGCCCTGGCCTGAGGCCCCTTCTCCAAGGCTATCAGGGTTCCTGCTGATTGCCAGATCTCAGACCACAGAGCTGCTTGTCTCAGTCTCAGGAAAGCTGTTGCCACAGCCCTAAATGCCACTGTTTTTTATTTCTTTCTCCCTCAGATCCCTCTTTCTTTAGTGAGGGGTGTGCTGAGCTGGAGAGAGGAGCACAATTCCCAGAAAAACACCTATTGCTCTGGACTCCAGTGAACTCCAGTTGCTCTGGACTCTGGTGAAGCACCTGTCTTACTTTAGAATTTATACCTCTCCCTGTGCTTCAACAAAAAGTTGAGCGAGCAGGTTTGCCCTCTACTTTCTGCCCATGTATTCAGTTGCAGGGGTGATGGATCTACCAGCAGGCAGTGGGATGCCTCAGGATAAGGCTTTCCTGAGTCCTTCTGTTACAACTCTTTGAGACTGCCTAGTACAGATGCATATTTCTGGGGAGGGAAAGAAAGAGCATAATTCCAGTGGCTGGGCACTGACCTGAATGAGTGGAGAGAAACGGAGAAAAGAGACCTGCTTTCCTGTCCCCGCTCCACTGCTGCTCAGGTAGTAACGGGAGGCAGAAGTGAAACACGGGTGTCCCCTTCCCCAGTGAGCATCTCAAGAGTAATGCTTATCTTCTGGACAATTAATATTTAATCATCCGACATAAAATGAGCAGCTCCAACAGGAAAAATTGCAAGTGGCCTTTCTTCCTCTTCGCCCCGGCGAATATGTGATAGCCTGAAAGTGAGAGCTTTCCTCCCCTGAAAAGTGAGGCACCCTCAGTCCTCATGGGCATAGCAGCAGGGTGTCATCCCAGCTCCCACACCCCAGCAAATACTTCACACAAGCTTTTGGGTAAAGACTGGGGTGAGGGAGCTTCCCTTTTCCTGGAACCAGGATCCTGACATTGTGCCTTGAAAAATTTTACAAATTTTTGCTTACTGAATTTTGTGGCTGCCCCATTCTTAAGTCTCTTTTATATTGTAAAAAGAGCCACATATATTCTTAGGTGAAATGCCATAGAGTGCTCCACCACTGTACTGTACAGACTTTTTTTAGGGGCTGTGTTGTAAAGCCCTTGGGACTGGGATGCTCCCCACCAGCCAAAGGACTCTGAAAAATTCCACTTGGGTTGTAAGAACCCAGTGTCTCTGACTGTCTGTTGGCTCATAATTCTGGAAGCAAAGGTAAATAAATGCCAAAAAAAGCATGGGAGCATCTAAATACATTTTCAAAATAAGGCAGAAGTGCTGGAAACAGAACTGAAGGCAGAATTTTGTAAATTTGAAGTCTGATATTACTAGCACTTATAATGTCAGGATATTTACTGATGCAATGGATTGGTTTTATGAGGTCTGTGGTGATGACTGTTTTTAAGTAAAGAACTAGCCCATCTTGAGACAATTAAAAATTATATACTTATAGAATGAAAAGCTTAGAAATCTACTGTTTCAAAGTATTTTGCTGCCTAAGTAGAAGGCTGGTAAGTCACACAGTTTACTTTTATGGACAATAAAGTAAAGCCTGTTCTCAGGTGCAATACTCTTAAGTGGCTGCCAATTGCTAACGTGAGACTTTAGACTGATTTTATCCTTCTGACGTTCAATGGAACAAATATCCCGTAGTTTGCAGATAAGGATCACTCAAGGATCAGTTTCAGTTTGACACAGTTGTTTCAAAATTCACCTTGGGTATATTTTTTCCCTTCTAGTTTATCTAAAAAAGTAATCTGCCAGGCTAATGAATTAAAGGGGTCAAAGGAATCAATGGTCCTTATTTGCTTTCATTCAAATGAATACACCTGTTTTATGGAATAAGGAATTACAGCTCTGGTATTCCTTAGATACTTCATACAGAATGAACATAATTCAATAAAAATATTCTGGTTTTCTTGTTATGAATTAACATGCACTGAATAGAAGTATTTTTATGATTAAAAAGATTTATCATGTGAAAGTGATCTCCGGACTGGTAAAATGGTGCTATTGAAAGGAGGGATGATTGAATAGCTGAGGTCTTGCTGTTCGTCTTCGAAGGTCTGGGCTCAGTTCTCGCTGAAGTGACTGTCTGAATGACTCTGGGAGATCTACAGAGCCCTGGTGCTTCAGTTTCCCACTCATTAATTTTCCTTCTTACAGTAGTCTGGTGAAA
Source organism: Cygnus atratus (assembly GCF_013377495.2). Classification (NCBI taxonomy): domain Eukaryota; kingdom Metazoa; phylum Chordata; class Aves; order Anseriformes; family Anatidae; genus Cygnus; species Cygnus atratus. The sequence continues at coordinate 134,345,638 of NC_066363.1, forward strand.
ATGAATACCTTAGGAGCTAAGGATGTCAGATCTTTCAGTTGTGCAATATGGTAAGAATAGAAGATCAATACAAAAGAAAAAAGGTCGAGCTCTTTTAAATGGGTTAGAGAAATGTAGTGGGAAAACTGGAAGGGCTGACCAGGCTTTTTTGTGAAAGTCCATCTTGTTTTTCCATGACGTGTTAAGCTAGCTCTGGCTCTAATACAGCAGGCTACAAGAAACCCGATTTAAAAGTGCATTGGGCTGTGTTCAAAACCGTGAAATCCATAATCGTTCTTAAGACCAGTGGAAAAATGCACTACTCTGGAAATTAATTTGTGCATTTAAGGTAATGAAATAGTCTGACTGACCATAGGTTGCAGAGTCAAAAGTCTCCCACCTATTCCTGCAATATTCACTGAGAAGAAAAATACTCTGAACTCAAGTCCCACTCCTGGTGAAATACACTTGCTTTTAATTGTAAGAGCAAGGGGTGTCAGCTGGCAAGATTTTATTAGTGTCATTGAGATGGCTCAGGTGGGAACAAAAAGCTTTTACAAGCTTTTTGTTGGAGCAAGTTGCTTTTACACGAGTGATGGACTTGCCAGTGCTGTATAGAGAAACCTGAACTCTTCCTGCTGCTAGTACGAGAGAAGACAAGCAAGCTACATTAGCCAACATAGAATGCAGCATTAACGTGGCCACACTAAAACAAAATGGCTTCATTTGCTGTCATTACTAAATGTAAAACCATTTGGGCAATTAATTTTAATTCCTAGACAGTTATAAAAATGTACAGGCCTCCTCAGGTTATCTGTGGTAGTTTTCTATCGAATATTACTTGATATAAACCCCATATACAGTGGCACTCAGTTGTTTTCTCCTGCAGATGAACATTGTCAACCACCACCATGGTGTCAGCCCCACTTCCACACAAAAATGAGTGGCTTTTACAGCAGGGAGCAGACACTTTTTCTGTGGCCCACAAAGCAGCCCATGGGCTTATAGACTGGGCCCTCTCATGCTCAGAGAGGACAAAAAGCAGGTGTTAATGTAGATCTCTGCATCTCAGAGAGCTGCAGATGCTGAAAGGGGAACCAATGCCCCATCAGAACTGTTTCCTGACCTGCTCGGGAAAGAAACAAACTCAGAGCAGGATTCGGGAGTGAGATTTTGCAGCACCAATGCAGTGTTAATCTGTGCACAGTGTAACACACAGAGGCAACAGAAGATTGTGTAGTACAACACCTGCTCCTGAATAGCCACCTTCATTTCTCCATGGACATCGGTGTTTGCCTGTATGGGAAAAGACTTTGAGTGAAGAGTCACAAATAGGTAGAATTTTAAGACATCTGTTTCAGTGATTTTTTGCTTTGCTGACTGAGGTGTCTTTCCTCTGGAGTACCTGTTTTTGTATATCTCTTTCAGAAATGCTGCACTATTGCCATCCAGGTTCCCTCCCTGGGGCCGTGGATCAGAAGACTGGATGGCAGCTGCCCTTGTGTATCTAACCCCCTGTCAATATTAATAACAATAGTCCAGAACTGAGGGTTTTCAAATCTTATCTGCCTCTAGAGAGGGAAACAAATCAAATATTGAATTGATACAACAACAAGGCAGGCAGAAGTGTTTTGCTGAGCTCCAAGTGTTTCCTGTTGGCTTTCTCCTTGCATCATGCCTTTAAATTTTTTCATTCTTAATTGGTGAAGATTTAAGGACAAGGCTCCTCAAGCTCTTTTTATCTCCGTAACAAGACATGGTTTTAACAGGAGTCATTTTGGGGGTGCTGGAGAAGGAAGAGGGAACATTGGACTCTGGGGACACATTTCCATAGGGTAATGCTATCAAGCTACTTGATTTGTGCACATCATTGTGCCTCAGGATGAAAGCCGGGGAGGTGTTTGGAGAACTACCTACTCACTCAAGCTATTTGATTGAAGTTTGCCATTATCTGCATGTGCACACAAAGTACTCATTTGTGTTTATAACTGCTCTGCACAGATTTTTGGCAGATGTTGTGTTGTTACTCTGAAATATGGCTCTTCGTTCTCCTTAATGAGCAAGAGCTGTTAATACCATGCTGTGTTTCTGACTCTTTGCTGGTCAGCACTCACTGCCCTCTTTGCTCCAGCAGAATGGAAGCAGATATAGCAGGCCACTGCACCTCCATTTATCTGATGTTGCAGAGCGCCAAAATGAGGAGATCTCTTGGTGGAAGAACCTCCTTAATCAATTTTTAACTGCTAAGTCACCCCAGTCAATCTTTGCTCAGCAGCTGAGTGAAACTTGTGAACAGGTTTTTCAGGAGAACAGGCTTAGCTGAAACCAGGCAAAAGGAAAAACATTCTTTGCAACCCTACTAAAAAATTAAACAGGTGGCAAACTGTGGAGAAAATGAGAATGTGAGAATATATACCTGTCCTAAGTATCATAAAGCTTTTCAGAAACCTAGAAATACTTACAGTGCACAGGCACTCTTTCATTTTGCCCTTAGAAACAATAAGTGAACGAAAGAGGCCTTCTTATGAAAATACATGGCAGCACTGCAGTGAAGAAAACTCTTCTCTGGCAAATGTAGGAGGTTATGTTAGCCAAATATAATTGCCTAGTACCAGCTTGGTGCAGTGTTGTTACTAGTGCGGTTATTTTTATTGTGAATGATATATAGCACCCATAGCTAGTATGTGTAGTCTAAACACTGATGATATCTTCATCACCACAATGTTCCTTAAAATACAGGAGTGCACAGATGCCGTCCACAAAGAAACCCCTCATTTAATTCTTTTTTATCCTGGGAAAGAATTCAAAGCAGCTCAATTGCTGCTTCTTTCCTCTCAGTGAAATATGGTAAAAAGAAAGATGTCTCCAGGTTAGTAGTGAAACTAGATAGATGTTCTTTCAAAGGTCACCAAAAGATGTATGTCATTTCAGGAAGCAGGGTCAAAATTTTGGATTTGCAATAACATTGGAGGCTAAGCAAACATTATCTGGTTTAAGGTCACTTAACAGTAAGTGTCCCACCTGACCGGCTGGAAAAAGTAATTCCCAGAAGTTCTCTGTGGAACAGCTGATATACATTCATGGGTGACACAGCATACAGCTCTGGTCACTTTTTAACAGTAGGAGGACTTTTTATGGCTCTACAATGTGATAGCTTTCTCAGAAGAAACCCTTTGGGACTTCAGATTTTCAGTCCTGAATGTATATGCTGCAGAATTTAAATGGGGACCTGATGTAAACAAATACCAAACATTTGTTAGAGGTAATTAAATGTTCTCAGAACACTAGATTCTCAAAAAATACAGCTGTGTATAATTGTTATGGTTGTCTTCAAAAAAGAATTTACTATACAGTCACCAAGGTGTACTGCTAATGAGCAGCAAATTAATCAAAACATTCTTCTGATAATGTGCTTGTCTTCAACTTACATAAGCATCACTTTCTGCAAAGAATTTGCTAATGAGATTCCTGCCACACTAGAAGTTATTCAACAGAGAAAAATGAGATGCACAGAGGGAGCTGTGAGAGGGTGTATTGCTTCTAATTCATCAGAGCTGTTCAAATGCAGTCCTGCTCTGAGTCCACTCTGAAGCTGTCTTTTCCATACATAACAAATCTGTTTTATATAATTTTATCTACCTTAGTGCTTTATTTTGGATCAGAAGCATGTTTCGAAACAAATCTCCCTGTTCACATTTACTGTGCATTGGTACCATTGTGGAGCATTTGTTGAACACATGAATTGGATTCCCTTCAGATGAAATGAAAGTGAAAAACATTCTCTAGCAGCATAGATGCTATGCTCCAGCCACAAGCAGGTTTTCAGGTAGTGGGACTGGAATAAAGTTGTTCTGATGGAAAAGATGGATTGGCCCCTGCCACTCCACAGCCTGGGATGTGTGCTTTGTGGATGCCAGATTCTCGGACTCTTTAATTCTGTAGATCTTTGTCCAGAGATGTTGTGGATGCCCCATCCCTGGAGGTGTTCAAGACCTGAGCAACTTGATCTAGTGGGTGGCATCCCTGCCCATGGCAGGGGGGTTGGAACTAGATGATCTTTGAGGTCCCTTCCAACCCAGGCCATTCTATGATTCTATGATCTGCTCCTACTGATCTGTGCTAACTAGGTAATGCAGACATAGGTTGCATCATCAGGGTCATATCTACTGAAATGAATGATAATCTGTTGTGTCTGCCTCTGTTGAACCAAGCTAGCAAAGCTGCTGTTCATTCTTATATGTCGCTTAGCACATTTCCTTCTAAGTCAGTCATGTTCCAGTCCTTTTCTGTGTTTCATCAACAGACTTTCTTAACGGAATGAAAAAGTTAACATTTGGCAATCCCACTGAAGTCAAAAAGGTTACAAAAGCGTCACTGAAGACTACCTGAAATGCCATGAGGTTCTTGCACAGCAACCTTGTTTGACCTTTGCTGCCTTATTAATGCTGGTGACATGCAAATAGGAATAACATTTTTAGCCCTGATCCTGTGCTGAGCTCTTCAGACCACAGAGTGTGTATATTATGTGTGCATATCCAGACAACTCAGGTGGATACCAGCAGTACTACTTTCAGAGAGAAATGGACTTGACACACATAAAAGGTCTAAGATAAGTGAGTAGGAGTGGATATTACGATACAATTAATGGACCAAGATAGTGAATGCAGGTTTCATAATAATAAAAGAACAAGGTTATTCTGTTACTGAGTTCTGTAATTATTTTCTGTATCAGTCCCTAATGTCAAATCTTTTGTCTACCAAAGTTGATAAAAATTTTTCAGTTGGCATCAGGACAAAGCTGGGGCCAATTGGAAATGCACAGGTCCTATAAGGTGAGTATATTGTTGTGTCCATAAACTCTAATGTACTCATTACTGCTTTTGTGGAAATAATCTATAACTGTAACTGTATGTTACATTTGTATAGATCTGTATGTCTGTATATAATTGAAAGTGAAATCAATACAGACTCAGTGGTAGTAGTACCATAATCATTTAGTAGAAAAATCCTAAGTCTGTGTATGTCTTTGCAAGGAAAATTCTTCAGACTTTCTGTAAGTTGGGTTCTGGTTAATACCGCTTTGCAGTACATGTATGCTCCTTAGGAAAGAGCCTGGGTTTTTAAACTGCAGATGAAGCTGAAACAAGTGTCTCTTTTCAAGTTAATTTCACTTCCAAGCCATCTCAGTAATGCTAATAATGAACTTCTGTCTCTACGTATACGATATTTCTGAGACGTCTATCACCAGGGTATCTAAATGTCATTATAAATTTAATGAACAACTGCTGCCCATTAAAAGTAAGTGTAACTTCTATTGCTTAAATTAAACTAGTTTAAAGTAAAATGAGCATTTAGGTTAGGCAGGTGTTGCTGCTATTTATATCCAAAAGTCAAATTTCTCCTAGACTGAGGGTTAGTTTCAAAATTACACTTTTTCTGCCACTGTTAATTTGCCACAAAATGCTTCATAAATTGGCATCCAAACTGCAGAGACAGTAAAAGAGGTGTTTACATCAGTTCTGGTTATCTCTAAAATGTAGGTATTCATACCAGAGGATTGAATGGTCTTCTCACGTGAGCAACTTCCAACATTTGCCTTCTATATTGTCAATTGATGCTGCTACACTGAGGTTAATTGGGCCATTAAATCGTGTTCTGCCACTCTATCTTTCCTTAAAGGACTTAACAAGATTGCCTGCTGAAATTCTTATTATCCCTGTAACAAATTTTAGTTTTACTGCTGCTGGTCTAAGAGCCGAGGAAAAGGATTGGATCAGCTCCACAGCAGAATCAATTAGCACCTTTGATGTTTTTTTGAATACTCAATTATCAGAAAACACAGGGGAGTCCAGAAACAAACTTGGCCAGGGTAAATACACCAGGACAATTGTAACCTCTCTGCCTGGTAATTAATAGTAGCAAAAAGGGCCTGGTTCAATACATTTAGGGCTGCTCTTCACAAGTGACTGAGCAAGGTCCAGCCTGCAGTGCCCTGCGTGGGCAGATTACCCCCTCTGCTAGCTCCCTCTAATTGTAGGAAATCTGTTTATTAAGGCATAGAAAATGGCAATAATTGGAGGGAGCTAGAGAAGCATATCACACATGCACAAATATTGATAGCATCTGCAAGTCAAGAGGAAATGATGTTGTAAATAACCCATTAACATCGTTCCTATTCACTGCTGAGTATCTCACATCACACCACTTTAGACATCCACCCCATCCTCTCCTCAGCTTAGCTTTGCAAAGAGCAGCTCTGTGAAGGTCTCTTTGCTTGCCCTGGGTCCTGAGGGAGCTTTTCTGATCTGGCTGTGAGCAGCAGCTCTCAGTGATTCAGCTGTACGGAGATGCTGAGAAGGCAGGTCTTTATCCTAGAGTCCACTGAGTGAGGTTTTTCACTCTATGTCCACTCACCCCAAGGATTTCCTGCAGGGTTTCCTAACATGACTGAGCCCACAGACCCCTTTGGCCTTATGACAATTTCCTGAATGTCACTGGAGGACTTGTTAGCCTGTGCCCATTCCCAGGGAGGTGCCTGATGCCCAGTTGTGGGGCTGATCCTGGCTGGAGGGGCCTTGGGAGCCCCCACAGGGAGCCCCCAGCCTTCTGGAAGCCTTGTGAAAGACCTTGATTTAACTGCATTTCTGTGAACTTTTACGGGTTGTTTTAAGTGCAAAACTATCAGAACCCATAGAAGACTGGGCACATCTCGCTGAGCAGATCTGCAAACAACATCCTCTGAAATTTGAATGAAGACAAGTGTCTAAATTTTCCATCATCTACCTGTAATAGTTGGAGCCTACATGCATTTTGATTGAAACCTGGTATAAGACACTCGGCAGATGTCACATGGAAGAAAGATCTCTTTCAGGTCCCGACTTTCTGATGTTATCCCAGAGGACAGCAGATTCAGAACAGCTGTCCTCCATGGTTTCTCAAAGAAGCAGATGCACATCAGGTTCACCATCTTATTCAGATAGGGAGCTGTAATTCTGCCTTCTAACAGCACCACCACCTCACTCCATTTTCTCCCTGCTCTGGGTATCAGGCTATCACTGGCCTCATTAAGACACTCCTTTCTGCTGATCCTCTTTACATTTGACCTAATATTTGCTAGTTTTATTTTGAGGAGAAATAAATGCATTGTGTTTTTTTTATCAGGCTTGTGAATTGTTCCTTGTGAAATGCTTATACATCATACTCCTCTAATTTCTTAGTCTACTGGGAAACTGTCTTTCTATCCTTATGGACTTTAAAGTTGGCATTTACTGCATAACAAAGGAGAGGCGATGGCTCTGTGAGATGGTGCTTGACATCTGACCAAGGTGTAATAGAGCGGGTACAGATCTCAGTCAAGAGTGAGATACCAAAAAACAGGCAAGAAGGCTTTAATACACTTCAGACTTTATATCAGCTATTGTGTTGATCATTATCTCACAGATTTTATTTTTAATTGCAAGTAATTCAGTAACAGCTGGGTTTGATTCATCCTTTACATGTAACTTCAAATGAATAAGGGAAATGATACAATGATCTGTGACAGCAGTCAAGCACCAGCAGTCTGTGTATTTTAACCCCAGGCCTTATCAGGCACCAAAGGACTAGAAACAGAAGTTGTTTAATTTACCACATCCAAACATCCATCTGTGATGTGAGAAAAAAATCCAAATCTCTTGCACTTCCTGAAGCCATGAAAATACATGACTGTCCTAAGGTAAAAACTTATTGCTGATGAATGATGAGAGACTTCAGTACAAGACTAAGCCATGCTGAGGGGAGCCTTGAGGCACTGTTGTATGACCTGGAACTTGGGACTTGGAGGTTTTACCTAGGTTTGGGGAAGCTGAGGGACTTACCCCAAAGTCCTTAACACTCTTTTAAAAGTCCCTGAGAAATCCAAAAGTCCTTAAGTCAAATTTCCTCATTTTATGGCTTATATTGTATAAATGGGCATTTATAGGGTCTGTGCTCTGAGCAAAAGGCTCTGAATGAAGAGCATTTCTATGCTCCTTCAGCTGGCTGAGTTCTGAATGTGAAGACCCTGAGCTCTATTCCAGATGCCACGTGCAGCAGGAGTGACTTTTTAAATCTTTATATATATATACAATGCGCACATATACGATACACTACAGTTCATTGGTCACACTGCAGAAAGTTTTGCTTCAATGGAAACAAATATATGACTACTTAGTCATGCAGGTATATATCCTCTCCAGCCACTGAACTCATTGTCAGCATGACCTTGGCAGCGTTAATGCAACATCAAAGTGGCAGATCTCAGTGCCAAGTGCAAAAATGTCCAAAAAAAAAAAAAAAAAAAAAGACTTGGTAAAAATTATAAACAGCTCTGTTCACTCCCGTTCCTATAAAAGTACTTTCATGCTCCCAACTGTCATCTCATTTATTAATGGATCAGAAAGGAGCAAAGTTCCGTACAGAATCACCTCTTCCATTAGGAACAGTTTGAAAAACTACTTATTGGAAACAACTAACACAATGGAGAGAACACTTTTTTTTTTTTTTTTTACAACAAAAATGTCCTTAGATTTTCTTAATTATAAGGAATTGTTATTAACAAAATGTTAGTCAAAGAATCCTGTTTAGTGTTGCAACCTTGAGGTGTTTCAAATACACATTAGGCACTTCAAAGCATTAAACACATTTTACCACCTCTGAATGTAATTGATTTTGTTTAGCTCCATAAAGGTTTGAAAAATATCATGGTGATTTTTTTCCCATCACAGTAGCTGCACTGATGTGAAACGTTAATCAGTTCTGCATGATTTTTAATTAATGGTCTCCGGTCTCTAGAAATGTTGTACAATGGGAGTGATTTTAGTTTGCACCCTACTATTGTATTTGTCCTCCTTCAAGAAAACATACACAGTCAAAGTCAGGAATTAGACTCCTGAATTTTAAAAACAGAGTGACTACTATAGTTATCTCAGGTGATCTGCAAAACCCTCAGTCACTGAAGTGATGTTCAGAAATTTACATCTCAAGTTCAATCCTTTGTGCATCCCATTTAAGAAAAGTTAAAAAATATAGGGAATTTAACAAGCTCAGGACCTCAACCCCCCAAAAGTAGAAGAGGGGCAGTAAAAATCAAGTAGGATCAAAGCTGTTATAACAGCAGCATTTAACTTAAAAAAAAAAAAAAAAGCGATCCAGTGAATTGTGAGCACATGCGAATTGCTTCTTGCTGAATGCATGAGGAACTGGACAAGCCTCTGTAAGGGATATGTTTTATCTTGGATGGGAATTGCTGCAATTAGGTAGTTTGCTCTTTACCTTGGAAGCATAAAGTGTCTGGACAGTAGTGCTAGAACTAGTCATATTCTCAATTCCCTGCTGCACAGTCAGCAGGAATATTTTTTTCCGTTCTCCTTTACGAGTCTTTGGAGCCATAAACACCTCCCCAGCTTTCCATCCGGAGCTCTGTAAGAGCAGCGACTGGATAAGCAGCGAGTCCATTAGCAGTCTGGTTACAGAGCAGGAGCTGGAGCAAGTGTACTCCTCCAGGAAAATAAACATCTGCCTTGCTGCTGGTGCAGCCCTCTAACAAGGACTGACATCAATTTCATTTCAACACCACCACGTCTGGAATTTGAGGGAGGTGGGAGAGGAGGAGATCAGACAAGCAGAATACATCTATGTTTTTTCTCCCCCTTGAAGCATATAGATTAAAATACAGCATATATTAAACCTTTTGTCCCTCAATAAGTGGTTAATAGCCAGTTCTGGTTAGAAATATTTAAAACTGATGCAAAATGATGCTTGTATTTCGACTTGTGTGAGGTGTCCATTTCCATGTGGATGAAGATTGACATTTAATTCTCCATGACCATAGCTGGCCCCAAAGCTGACAGCCTCAGTTAGGGCCCAGAGCTGTAACCAAACCTCTTAGCTCAAGGATGGCTCTTTCCACATAAGGGTTGATGGGAACAGGCAGGTCTGCCTACACAGGGAGCTTATCCTGATGATAACTTTTGAAGGCTGAGCACAAGATGTTGGTCTCCTCTACCACTTTTTATGACTGTTAAATTCACTTAAAAATATGAGTGGTGTCTTGAAGAACTGGGTGTCTTGCATCTTCAGCTCTGCAAAATTTTCTGTTGCCTGGCTGTGGGATGACATGATGAGCTGTCATCTACATGACATGCTTATAGAAACTGATTTTTATAGGTCAGTAACAGCCACGAGACCTGCACAGACGTGTGGTAGGAGGGGGCAGTGCGTGTTTTTTTTATTAAACTTCTGGCAAAGTGGTGAGCTCGTGATCTGAAATACTCACTTTTCATATTGACAGCATAAATCTGACACGGCCCATTTCTATGGGAACATGAGCAGGGAAACACACACCTTAACTGTGTAACAGCAGCTGGCTTCCTCGCAAGTACCACCTTTCTTTCTTCATTCATACATTCACGCACACCTCACGGTGACATGGAAAAGAATTTCTCAGCATTGGACACGGAAGGACAAGATAAGTATTCCTCACATTATGGTGGACAGATATGGTTGAAAAGTCTTCACATCTAGCTGATTGAAATCACCTTGCTTCTCCTCACAGTTTTTTTTTGTTTGTTTGTTTGTTTGTTTTTCTTTTCAGGAGAGAGATAAGAAAGCAGGAAAAACTTCACCATGAGAGGGAGAATTCCCAATTCTATAGCTGGAAAAGTGACACACTCGGGCCACATCCTCTCCATGGCCCTCTGGAGAATGGGCTTCAGTTCCTCCATCAGCCAGCAGCTAACAGAGCTTCCTGGAGTGTCTGCACTGTCAAGCAGTGTCACAGAATGCCTATGGAAACTAAAATTTGATCATCTACTAAGCTAACGTGCTAAAACTTTCCCCAGCGCAGCACAGGATAACTGGCACTTTTCCAAATAATTCCCAAGCAGACTGGGGGTTAGTGCAGGCTAGGGACGATTGCTAATACACAGTTTGTCTTAGAGGCTTAGTGAGTTTAATGGCATGGCCACAGGCTGTTTAATGTTGGAGAAAATGTATAACACTAGTATAAATGTAGCTGTCTGGAGAGCAAGGCATCCCTCAGTCTCTATTAAAGAATGGGTGGTAAAGCTCTAAATAACGTGTACTCTGCTCCTGGTGCAGTAAGCTGTGTTGCTATTGCTAAAAGAAAATAGTACCTTATCACTTGGAAGAGTTTTGTGGAGGACATTATGAGTGGTAAACTCAGCTGGCCAGAAGGTACATACAGGTGAGACCTGAGGACTGTAGACCTGAGCATAAGTGGACAGTGGAAGAATTACTTCACGGAGGAAAAAAGGCAAAGGTTGATACCAGAGGGGTAAGCAGGAGGCCAGAAAGGGGATGAAGGCTCAGGGACATCTGGCTTTGCGGAAGCAGCAAGCATGCTGTGACCACTTTGTTTTACGTTACTTCATTTTCCACGAGGTCTGGCACATTAACCCATCTGTTGCGGCATTTGTGTGACCTATAAAGACTGAGGAGAGTGTAGACAGGACTGCCCTCCTCTTGAGGAGCTTTCCACACTGTTATTAGCACAGGCACACCTTGATCCTCAGCTGGTCTTCTTCATGCTAACTGTGAGGAGTTAGGGAACACAGCCAGACACTTGCTCTGAGACTTCTTTTCCTCTTGAGGAAAGACAACTTCCATTTTTTCATTTCCTGAAAACAAAACAAAACAAAACAACAACAAAAAAAATGATAAAAAGGCAGTCATGCATTTTCTGGAAGAGGAGTGCGGGATAGTGGAGCAAGACAGAAGAGAAATCTCCGTAGCGTGAAGTTCTCCCAGATGAGAGGGTGAACATCAAGCTTAGCATAATGCAAATCCCAACACCAGCTCCCTGGAAGCATTGCCTGGATGATGCTTCAGAAAGCTACTATATTGTAATACATTAAAGAAATAAAGTGGCATCTCATCTAGGCCTTTTGCACTGGTGTTTCCTCAATATCAACTTTCTTTCTGAAGATTTGGAAAGTTACAGTATTGCAAATGTCTCCTCCACCCAAATGTTCAGAATACAAATGGTGTTGTAGATAAGGATGGGCATAGGACGGGCAGGGTTGTTTCAACCAATGAGACATATCTAGAAGCAGAGAGCATGAATTTATGCACATGATCAGTGTAACTAGATCTGTACTCCTCACCACTCAGCATCCTCTTTCCAGCAAGACTCTCATGATGACTGGTTTAAATGTAGTATCAATGGCAGGGAAAAACAAAACAAAACAACTAACAAACCAAACAAAAACAACCAAGATTAAACTCCCCTTTTTTGTCCCCTGCTTCGTTCTGAAGCTGAAGCACATTCCAACATGATGGGTTGCAGGGTGAGACAACATGCTGGAGAAAGCAATGTCTTATTAAGGGATTTGTGAGTTAAACACTATAAACTTCCACAATCTTCACACATGCATCCAGTGTGAAATAATTGTTACATCAGTTAAATCAGCATAAAGAGATAGGGAAGCTGGGTACCCAGTTATTTATGCCTCCTTCTAGATGTAAGATTTTGGGAGCCCTACAGCTGTTAGAAAAGATAACTCGGATTCCTTTTAATCTTCACAGCTAGGGCTGACTTCTATCTCACCTTCTAACAGAAAGTTTCATGCTACACGCCTAAGAAAGTTTTCATGGTTTATGTACAGGAAGATGATGTGTCTGCCCACCCTGGTGTCTCTTTTCAGAGGCAAAACCAGCTGCTGCATCTATGGAACATATATAGACACTGCAGACATAGTGTAATATCCAAAGTTTGGGTTAGCACCATCACCAGAATCATCTTATATGGGAAGGGTAGGTAAGAGGGGCTACATATGCAGTGCAGTGCAAAATCAGAAGCCCTTATGGTCAGTGGTCAAAGCTGTACTGTTTCTTTTCCCAATAAATTAGTGCTTGTACTTCTTTTATTATTATTATTTTTATTAAAATAGGGAAATCTTTGATTATGGTCCCTGAATGCCTTTTTTGTTTTGTTTTGTTTTGTTTTTCTCCAAAGCAGGAATGCAGAAGAGAAATATTTTAAGTTCCCATTGATTGCTACTGTAGTGCATCTTCAAGGAGCTCTTTGGGTACTAAGTCTGTAGGTCTTCCTTTTTAACCTGCTTACTTACCAATAAAAGATGAAGCAGTTTACCTAAAGTATGGTGAATGCTTCTGGGTTAAATCAAAAGATTTCTTGTGGCTATTGTGTTTAAACCAGCTTAAGACTCCTAGCCTGAAATCCTGAGATTAAAAGTAGAGTACTCCAGGTCTGTAAGGACTGATTGTCTGTCTCACAAAACCGTTGCACAGCTGAACTGATATGATGTAGGGGAAGCCAAAGCTTGTGTTCTTGGACCTGGAGGGCGAAGCCTGCTTGACATAAGTCCTAGCCTGGCAGGAAGCCAATTTGTAAAGCAAATTGGCTTGTGCCCTTGTTGACCCTGATATTACGATGATATGCATAGTGTGAAGCCTCTCTTATGGACAGGAACAGATTACCATCCAGTCTGGTAAATACAATATCTTTATGGCAGATGAGGAAAGAGGAGATAATTATGATTGTTTCTATTCCTATATTTCTCTACTCATATGGGAAGAATCAGTTTTAATCAATAAATAAGAGATAAAACCCTGCTTTTACCTTGATCTTCAAACCTTTCTCCCTCCTTATCCCTTTCAAAAGGCTCCAAACAATCTCTCTGGTATAAAATATATCTGGTTTTCAAGTATTCTGAAACTTGTAAGTAGGACTTGAATGCTTTCATTTTCAAGTAACTGAGTCAAATCTGACCCAGATGGTCATGATCAGACTTTTCTATCTTATAGAAGCTGTCCATAGACCAGTGTTAAATGCTCCTCACTTATTTCCTAATGGAGAGTGTTTCAGCACAGCAGAGTCTGATGTAATTAGTGTTTTTGTTGGAAGATTCATTAGAGAGACAAAAGACAGAAAGAAGTAGAGACCAGACCACCTTAGCAGCAGTGATCCACTTATCTGTGGGTTCCACTCTTAGGCCAGGGCTTTCCAGAAGAGGTGAGGCAGGGGTTTTGCTCAGATGCACTGAAGACTTAGGTGTCCATGTGGTGTCTGAATCCAAGGGCAGACCAACATTGCCAAACTTGCTTTCTCTGTGCAATGAAGATAAATGGGAGCTGGATTCAGGCTGCCCTCTACAGCTATACCGTAGAAGTGTTTAGCATGCACTGGAGAACTTGCCATGGTCATGAGACAGTGGGTCTGCCTATGCAGTTATGGGGCTCACTGTGCAGTCAGAATATACAGTGACCAGGAAAGATGAAATTAAGCAACTGTGTTGTTTCAGTGGCAATCTGGGTGGCCACAGAGCAGAGTGTCATAGAGCCTACATTGCCTCTAGAAGGGGTCTGCCTCCCGCCAGTGACTGAGGGTGTAGGTAATCTCTCAGCTACGAGTCACAGCTTTCGGCCCTGGTGCACCCTGGCTGCTGCTATGCCCAGCATCAGGGTTCTCTTCTTCCTTTTTTCAGTCTAAAACCACTACCCCTTGTCCTGTCAATACATGCCTTTCTAAAAAGTCTCCCCAGCTTTCCTGTAGGTCCCCTTTAGGTACTGGAAGGCTGCTATAAGGCCTTCCTGTAGCCCCCTTCCCTCCAGCGTGTTGACCATACCATGCAGCTTGGTGTCATTGGCAAAATTCCTGAGGGTGCACTCAATCCCGCTGTCCATGTCATCGACAAAGATGTTAAACAGTGCTGGTCCCAGTGCCAACCTCTGAAGATCTCCACTTGTCACTGGCCTCCACTTGGACATCAATCAAGCCATTGACAGCAACTGTTTGAGTGCAAGTATTCACAACTCTTACAGCATGTTGTAAGAGTGATAACAACTGTAAGTTGTTGTCTCTGTGCAATTTGTGGAAATGTGATGCATCTTTGGCTTAAGTTGTGTTAAAGAACTTCAATAGGAAGTGCAGAAAATCTCTTTACTTCTCATAAACCCCAGCTGGAGCTTTTCACTCAGCATTTGAGATGAGTCTTTATCAAATTTGCTTCATGTTGGGATCATTTTCTTTTCATGTAATAAGTTAGGTTTGGGGTTCTGTGTTTACTACAGACATCCTGTAAGCAACCAGACCTCAGTTCTGGTTGAAGCCTAGTCTCCCAGGTCCAATTTAAGCTTCAATAAGAGAGAGCGTCTGATTATGTCCCAGCCCCTGCCTCTTATTACTCAGTCTTTTCAGTGGTGTTCACAATGGCCATTGCATAAGTGCACAACAGGATAAAGCATACAGTGGAAGGCCAAACATGAAGCAAAGCAGATTTAAGGGGACTCTTTTCTGGATGTATGGGGAGCCAAGGCCTATACTTTTTACAGTGTACTCCTGCATCTGTGTTCGATAAGCCTACAGCTGCTTTGGTGCAGCCATTTTCCCACCAAATTCAGTGGGAGTTTTTGTAGGTTGTCTGGACTCTGCTTAGAAAGTTAATATCACTTTTATAAATAGCAATGATTTCAGAAAAAAAAAGTCTACAACAGAAAATATAACTTCATTAAAAACATGAAAAAAAAAACATTTTTGGTTCGGGGGGGAGGAGAAAGCTGGGGTTAGTTTCTATTTTCTAACACAATAAAATAAAAATTAAAAAATCCTTAATTTGGGATCAGTTGAACTTTAAGTTTCATTCAGAATGATTTACTGGGTCTGTGTGCTGGGAGAGTTTCATATCAAGCTTTTAATACCTTTTGTTAGTTTAGCCTCTTTTATGTAGCCTATTGTTATTATTTTTTTAATTCAATAGGAAACTTAGCTACCTTCAGAAAATTTATTTTTGAATGAATAAATTGCTCACCTAAAAAGCTCAGCTAACTCTGTGTTAGCTGGTCTAACACAGTCACCACAGTGAATTTTTTAATCACATCCACTATTTTCTAAAGAGTGACAGAACAACCCCTAAGGTTTGAATGCAAACCATACCTTAAGTCTTCAAATATTTTTCTCTGGATGAGATTTGGTCTTGTTAATGTCAAACTTCACAATGAAATGAAGCTATTACTGAATCCCGAGATCAATTAAGCATCTCAACAGATTTTCAATGTTACAGCAGTATGAATGGAATTAAGCCAAAATTGGCTTTGCTGGGATCTGCCAGTTCTAAATAAAACTTGTAGCAGGAAATCCCTACTGCATACTGCATCAACTGATAAGTCAATAAACTGAATTTGCAAAAGAATGTATAAAAAGATAAATGTCTCCTCGAGTTCTTAACAGTTTGTCTTGGCAAGACACTCTCAGTGGTTAAATGCCTTTAACCTTCACTATAGCCCTGACACTTTCTGTGATATGATGTGTATGGGATGAAGATATTTAAAATCGATAAGGTAGGATCTCAATATTTGCTCTTCTGATTGCATTGTATGATGGGTTAAGTAAGGACCAAATTTGACTACAAAGCTATATAAAGTATCTTTGGGTAAAATTGCTAGCTAGAAAACTGACAGGGCTATATTCAGATTACTTATTTAAGAGAAATCCAGGTTTGAGAAAATGAACAATTTATCTTCGCTCTCCAAGCTGACAGATTCTGACTCTTATAAATAAGTTTATGAAGAGAGTCGGGTTGGACACCCCGGGTTAGACTGGTGTGTTGTGGCAACTGGATCTTTTCATGGAGAATGCAGAGGACTCTGGGTTCCTCAGCCTTGTAGTTGGACAAGCAATGGGCAGACAATGACATAATTTAATCACACTGCAGATCTACGTTGCCCAGCATCCTTCTTTAGTTATAACCAACACTGAAAAAAGTATGAAGGGACAGATGTGTGCTATATATCCTCCAGGATCTCTCCAGCTTTCTGAAATTCAAGACTGAAGTATTTCATGAACCAAGGTGTTCAGGTAATTCCAGTGGATTCCTAAACCCGTATTGTATGACAATAGAATCTAAAGTCTGGGAAAAGCATCTGTCTCTGCACTAAGCACCAGGAGCAGCCTGCAGGTCACTCACATGGACAATTCATTTAAAAGCACCTACCTTGACAATTCCTGATGAAGCCAATGGTTATGAGCTGTACTCTAGTTCCCATACATCTCCTGCACATGGAGCTGACTTGAAGACAGCCTGTCTGAGAGTACTGTACATGTTTGGGCATATGGGCCCTGTTGGGATATTTTAGTTTATCGGTATGTTCTGGATGCACAGGGAGCTAGCTTTGTAAACTGTGATCTTTGGTTTTCCATGTTTTTTGCAGGGGCAGCCCCTAACACACAAATCTAGAAATATCATGAAAGCAAAGTTCCTAAGTGCCTTATCTTAAATTCACCCTCTACGAAGTATAGGAGATGATTCTCCCATTTCTCCTTGCAGTATTCTGAATAGATGTAATATTATTGATAAAGCATGTAGGTATTATAGTGACAGAGCGAGATAGAATGGAAAGGCTAGATCCAAATGAAAAAAAAGAAAAAAAGAAAAAAGAAAAAGATACCAGCTTGAATCCAAGCAACATTACAGATATATTGTGTGTAAATTAATTTATCTCCTAGATGAGGTAAACTGCTTTTACTGTCTCACTTAGAGGTAATTTGAGAGTTTCTGCATGGTTCTTCTTTGTATGATGCAAAGAAACCTCATGATTCTCTGCAGCTTTAAAAAAAAAAAAAAGATGAAAAAAAAGAAAAAAAAAAAGAAAAAAAGAAAAGGAGGAAACCACTGTAATTCCTCTAACACTTTCCCTACCTGCCAGTTTGGTCTAGACAGAAGATTAATCAATGCTAGCATTCCTGGAGTTAAATGTTGACAGTTTGTTGACAGTTTGTATTGCATTTTCCTATTTCTGAATAACGTTTTATAAAGTCAAACACAATTGGCTTAAGTCTGTCCCCCCGCTGTCTGGTTCCTTGCCTCTGCATCATAAAATATTACAGTTGGGTCATTATGGCTGTCTCTTACTAGTCTATTTTTGTGCAGGTTATTTGGGGACATTCCCACGTCTTTGATTTATCTGATTTAGCCCCCACTTCACCAGTAAAAATTCTAATGATCTGGGAATGATTTTTTTTCCTTTCTTTTTACACTTACCAGCTTGCAACATAACTTACAATTTTCATCAAACCTAATTCAGAAGGAAATGCAAAATATTCCTATTACCAAACTTCCTCAGTCTGGGAAGGTATGTCCCATTTCACAAGAAGAGAGGGGTCTAATATGCATAAAACTGGGTTAGAAGACTTTGAAAGAATATCCAGACTAGCAGTAATTCCCAGCAGGCAAATTACGCAACTATATGACAGTCAAAACTGCACAGTTTTGTAAGTAATTTGTATATCGCTTTGTTTTGGGAGGTTCTGAAGTCCTTTATAACTAGCACTTTTAAGTATTCAACACTAAATATTCAGTCAGTTTTGCAGGAGTACGCTTAGAGTAGCCAAACTTTAAAGGCCTCTCTCAAATACATGGAAACAAATTAGATTGTGGGAAATAATAATTAAATATTGGTTCAAACAAGCATTCAATGCGAAATAACAAAACACTGGCTATTAATATTTAATGCGAGGACATGTAGTTTTGACTGGTGTCAGCAAAACCATGAGAAGGCACAGAACTACCAAGGAGAAAATTCATTTAGCTAAATTTAGATCCCCTCAAAATGACAGAAACTCCCATTAACTTCAGTACAGCCAAGATTTCATGCAGAGCTCCTAAATTTAGTACAGAACTTGAAACATTCATAATTAGCAAAATAGGAGTTCTGAATTGGTGGGAATGGCTTTATTTATTTGCCTGCTAACTCTAATTCCACTGTAATTTGAACAATCATTCATTAGAGGAATGGTTCATCTGTTTCCCAAGTTTTTTCTTCAATCTTGAGAAGGTTTTTGAGGGAAGATTCCCCAAGTCTTGTATCGCTGATGTGATTTTAGCAGGCTTCTTGGATCAATAAATGGTAAGCCTCCTTCAGAAATCTGTTTCAATTTTCAAACAGCTGACTGTAGCTTGTTTCCTGTACTAAAGTAGAGGAAAAGACATCCATCCTTTGTCAGTGTGAGAAAAATGTAGATCTACATTTTCATTCATTCATGCCTGGCTTCCACCCAAATACAAGAAGGGATTTCTTGTTTCCTCCTTCAGTTGCAAACCGGAAAGAGCTTGTATCTTCTTCCTCTTGAAAAGGCAGCTGTTGGGCAAATGGTTTCACAAAGAATAATGCTTGTGTATGCTCTGCAGTCAGCTAATCTGCACATCCACAAACTGTGAATTGTGCAGAACTGGATCTCTATTAGCTAACCTCTTGCAGGTGGAACTGTTAGCTTCAGTGAGGAAAGCACAAACACAAGCATTAAACCTGCTGACTGCCCTGTGTGTAATTTCATCTTCTTTGGGGCTTTTTTTTTTTTGGGGGGGGGGGTGGGGGAAGGATTCAGTAAGAAAGCCATGAATGAGTCAGTTAATCTTTGTGGTTTTGGGGTCAAGCCAAGTCATATGAAAAGCTGAATAGGTAACTGTGGTAACTTTGATAAGCTTTTCCAGAAGCTTATTTCATTAATAAAATATCGTTAGGAAATTTTGTGCTTCTAATAAGTACATAAAATACCCTCCCTTCTACTATAAACCTTATGCAGCCATATAAATCTCATGAGACTGTTCAGATGAAGGGCAAATGCTCTTACTTTGTAGACAGTGGTCTTTAGTAGATATGTGGTCTTCCCATATGGCTGGCTGGATGTGAACTGAGCCATTGGTAGCTGAACACATACAAAACACACAGAAATAATTGCACACACACACAGCAATGTGCCCTGCCACTAGGAAAGCTAATGGTATTCTAGGCTGAGCTAGTCAAAGTCTCACCATCAGGTCAAGAGAGGTGATCCTTCTCCTCTACTCAGCATCGGCAAGGCCACAGCTGGAGTGCTGGGTCCATTTCTGGGGCCCCCAGTACAACAGACACATTGAGCTGCTGGAATGAGTCTAGTGGAGGGCTACCAAGGTGTTCAGTGGACTAGAGCACTTCTCCTATGAGGAGAAGCTGAGAGAACTGGGACTGTTCAGCCTGGGGAAGAGAAGGCTCAGGGGCTATCTCACCAATATCTATAAGTACCTGAAGAGAGGGTGCAAAGAGGACTGAGCCAGGCTCTTTTCTGTGGTGCCCAGTGCCAGGACAAGAGACAGTGGGCACAAAATGAAACACAGGTGGTTCCCTCTGAACATCAGGAAGCACTTCTTTACTGTGCAGGTGACAGAACACAGGTGCAGGATGTCCAGAGAGGTTGTGGAATCTCCTCCTTGGAGACCTTCAGAAGCCACCTGGATGTGATCCTGGGCACCCTGCTCTGGGTGTCCCTGTTTGAGCAGGTGGTTGGACCAAATGACGTACAGAGGTCCCTTCCGACCTCAACCATTCTGTGATTCTGTGAAAACTCTCAAGATAATTTGCATTTCATATTCACACAGGCCTTCAGTCTTAGTATTTGTTATCCGTGATAATATATAACATGAAGAACTAGCTCCCTGGCTTGAACTAGAAGATTGTTCATAGAGGTCTGTTTCCAGCAGCATCTCATAATGGAAAGCTTGAAGAGCATATATGTGAAAGAGGCAAGATTGGTGCTTCTGTATCGTCTATATCTATGCCTTATCTCTCTGTCTATTATTCCTTAGTTTATATTCCTTTCCCATCATAACTTCTCCATGTCCAGGAAATAGATGTTTAGAGATGCATCTGGACTACTATATATTCATTCTCTGGCAATCTGTTGAGCTTCTGAGTGCACTGATATTTTAGCCTCCCCAACACCCTGTGGCAGGGTTCCGTGGTTCAGCTATGTCCCACATGGAAGAGAAGTTCTTTCTAACTTCAGTCTACTGCTTGATAACACCATAATTTTCCAAAAACCTTGAAAGATACTGCATCTCATCCTGTTTCTTTGTCACAAAGAAGACATCTTTCTAGGCTGCTGCTGATTGCCCAATGGCATACAATTTGAACAAGGTGTATAGCACCAGTTTCATCCTCTTTCTAATTTAATACCTGGCTTCCTCCAGAATACACCTAACTTGGTGATATCTTGTGCTAGTAAAACAGAGGTTGATACAGAACTATCCCATAGATAACTTCCACTTCCCTACATCGCTGGTCACTACACCTGCCTACTTCATCAGGGTGTTCGGAAGCTGCTGAATTGATTGTTTCCTTTGCCATGGTAAGCTGAGAAGAAGAGTCTGTAGCAAGGTCTGACGCATGCTGACTGGGAAAACAAGACTCAGAAGTTCCCTTTGTCCTTCACTCACCACCCATCCACCCCACATTCCAGAAAGCAGCAAATGTTTCTTTTTTTGGTGAAGTGACAAAGCAGATTTTTGTCATCCTGTCCTTTTCCATATGCTTCTTTTAGCAGAAAAATTATCCAGCAGCAGCAACAAAGCTCTGCTTATGTGACTGAGCTTCTTTCAGCAACCTGGCGGTACCTTTTCCATTCCTTCTCAAATCTATTTATTCAGCTGCTTAAGAAAAGTTATGTTCTTAAGGAGAAGTTTGATAAATTTGTTTATTGTCCTTTAGATCTTTGGGGAAAGTCAAAAACCTTCAGTATTCAGCAATCTTAAATCTTACTAATGAATGTTTTAGAATTCTAATTATAGTTTCTGTGAATGATTAATATATATATATATTTTAAGTGTACTTTTGTAGCTGTTCTTTTTTTAAAGGAACAGTTATTTGAGTCACTGAAAGTTATTCAAGGGCCTGGGCTGTCAGCGTGCAGAGAGATACACAGTGTGACTACTTGTGCAAGATTTTTATTAGGATGGTCACTGTACTTGCAACAGACAGCTTGGAAAGGTCTGTGCTGGTATTGAAAGTTCCAATTCCTCAGTGGTAGAAAGGAGCTGTTCCATACTCTTGTCTGGTTTGATTTCCACTTGCACAGGGATGTAGTTACAAGGCAACTTATCAGTCTGGCTGTAAATCAAAATAACAACATTTTACAGCTATTTTGAATATGTGTAAATGTCCACGCAGAGCACAAAACATCAGAGAATCAGTCCCTTACTTACAGTATTGGCAGGTCACAAAGTGATTCTTAGTCCTGGCTTAAAACCAAGCTTTTCAGAAGTTGCTGAACACTTCTGGGTATCTAAATCTAGTGGCAACATTTTTAGAGGGTGCTACATTTTTAGAAATTTAGAATTAGCTCAGCTTCACTATTCACTTTTAACAATCTTGGCTTTGCATTTTGCAGCACATCCCATGTATGTGTGTTAAATACTACTGAAGGCAGATGAGAAACACCATTACAATACATTTGTACTCAAGAAAGTACAAAGTACAAGTCATAGAAAGGCAATAAACACCCCAGGTAGAATCTCATTTTAATTTCCCAGCTGGGATGGGTGTATGGCTGTGCACAGGCTGGGCATTATTCAGGATTATTCAGCAATGCTTCCCATTTGGAGTAACTAGAAAGAGCTAAATTTGATGGCACCACCTCTATCCTTAGTACCTTCTAGGATGCTTGGAGGGGGTCAGGTTGGACACAATTTTAGGCAAAGCTTTTTCTCTGCTGTGCCCTGTCCCCGTGTTTTCTGCCATGAAGGGGTCCAACCCCTCAGCTGGTGTTGGAATGAACAGCAAGGCAGGGAAAAAGCACAGTGTATGTTTATGATGAGGACTGTCATTTTCAGGCTGTACAGCTTGCTCTGCCCATGGCCACGCTAAGCAGCTCATGAACTGTATGAAACCAACATGCAACTGCCTTTTTTTGCTAAAAACTTAGGGTTTGTGCAGGCCTTATGTAATTTTTGCTGCAAGTAAGCCTTGCCTGTGAAGACTGTGAGGACTTCCCAAGGAAAGCCAGTGGAATTTGTTTGTCTGTTTTTAAGGATCATCTGCCCACCTGAACTAAGACCTGTCTCAAACAGTTCTGGGTTATCAGTGAGCCTCAGAAGTGACTTGCCAGGAGCTAACATAAGACTCTGACACAAATCTTCCACCAAGCTGAAAGGGACACATTACTAATTGAGAACAATTCCTGGCACATCCTGACCCCTGAATTATGCACAGGCGTTATCTTCAGGAGTGCTCATTCCTGCAGACCAAACCTGCATTGGGCAGTCACAGAATGGACAAGCCATAGGCTTGAGTTTGTTCCTTTTTTTTTTTTTTTTTTAAATAAAAATAACAATCATATTCTCCCGAAGTGAGTACTATATCTATGAAAGGAGCAGATGGACAATGCTTAGCTACTAGACCAGCAGCAAACTTGATTTATCTCTTACCACAGGGCCAGCAATATTGTTCATTTTCAAAACACCCCTCTGCTATTAACTTTTAGTACCATCTTTGAATATAATTTCATCACTCTCAATTCACTGACCATGGTTCCAAGTAAGGGAGCCTTCTTCTGTGTATCTATTCCACCTCTGGTTTGGTTTTCATCAGCTGGGTTCCTGAATAGCTCCATGGAAGTGCTTGCACCACAATTTGAAAACAATGTTTTGGACTATTTTTAAGTTATGAATTTGCACGCTGCAACAAACGGGCTAAACAAATACAGTTTTACCCATATCTGTCCTTTCGGTCCATTGCTTTGTATCCCAATAGTATTCCCACATCACTGCTCAAGATAGTTGCCAAAAGGATGATGCACTAGAATGACAGGGTGGTCTGCTTTGACTCAAAACTGACAAAGCTGAAACAAGGTGTTTCAGACCTTGCACTTCTCTGGACTCTCAGTCCTTACCTGATGAAACACCTGATACATCTGCAAGTGCTGGTGCTCTTATTGTTGCAGATGGGGTTGAGGCATCACATGCTGAGGCATCTTGTTGCCTCCTCATGGCTACCATACATGATATCACCATGCCAGTGTTCTGCTACAGAGCAGGGTATTTCACTGGGGATGCACCTGGAATCCCCACCCCAGCTCTGCTGGGAATGAGCCTGGTGAACCAGGATATCCATAAGATGAGTCACGTCTCCCCACATAAGGAGTTATATCTCATAAGCCATTACACTGCAGTGATGGATGTCTCAGATGTGCATGAAAGTGTTAATGATCCAATTACACCAGAAGGGATGCACACAATCTCTAAAGCTAACCCTGCTTGCTGCCTTTAAAGAAGAAGAGGCTCAAAGTTGCTCACTGCAGACCTGTGAACTTGGGTTATTTAGAGATCCCTCAGTCTCCTGGTAGATTTTGGAGCAAAAGGAAATCTTTTGGAACAAAGCATGTGACGATGACAGAATGCAGTTGAATATTTTACCTTCCTAAGGTTCCATCTGGGAAACTCTGCAGCTGCTGTCTTTCACACTGTCCCCTTTAACACCATTCCCACGGGAACGGTGTTAAGCTGAGGCAGGGGAAATTTAGGCTGGACATCAGGAAGAGGTTCTTCACTGAGAGGGTGGTCTCACACTGGAACAGGCTCCCCAGTGAAGTAGTCACTGCACCAAGCCTGTCTGAATTTAAGAAGCGATTGGACTGTGCACTTAGTCACATGGTCTGAATTTTTGGGCAGACCTGTGTAGTGCCAGGAGTTGGACTTGATGATCCTTACGGGTCCCTTCCAACTCTGGATATTCTATGATTCTATGATTATGCATTTGTGAATTTGGCTTGTTTCCTGGTGTCCCCAGAGGATTAGCCCCACAGCTAGCCTAGACTAGACCCTTCCAGCACACGCACTTCTTCTCAGACCAGGCCCAGCAACTTCCTTGATTTACAGAATAATTCATCCTTCAACTGCCAAAGAATGCCTTTCATGTGCTTCCATGTGAAAAAAAAAAAAAAAAAACACCTTCCAGCTGTCTTTTTTTTTTTTTTACAGGAATGTTTTTGGTGAAATGTCCTCTGAAGTCCTCAATACACTTCAGGCCTAAGGAAAACACACTAATACATTAGCCTTGTTCCTCTCCCTAGGAATGGAAAACGGTCTGCTGCTGCCCATATATTATCCAGGAGCTCATTGCCTTGTGAGGTATGATTAGACCTTGCCAAGGACAGAGAATAGATGAATAGATGAACTACTTGTCTGGTCCTTTCTGAAAGTTTCTGGAGAAATACTCTTCTTTCAAATATGATTTCTCATGCCTACTTTATTTTTCTTGCTCTTTATGTCTGTAAGGATATAATAGGGGAAAAAAAATAAAATTGAAGCTATTTAGACAGCCATGCTTTTCATGTGGAGTTGACAGTAAAATTCAGTTTTACCAAACCTGAACAGTGAAGATAAATCTTTTTCTTCAGCCTTTAGTAGGAGCTGTGCTTTGGATAAAGCCTTATTTTTTTAATGATTTCCTGGATTTTTGTTTGTTTGTTTGCTTGTTTGTTTTGGTGTATTCAGAAGGTCTGTTTCCAGTCTTTGTGTGGCTGGACAGTTTCTCTTAAACTTCACTTTCTCCACATAATTAGTAACTTTCCAATTTTGAGGCTCTGCTGCTGACCTATAATTATAGTTTGGTTGAGGTTACGCTTGAAGGTCACTGGGAAACAGCTGCTCATGTGCATTGCAAATGCATACCTATTAGATAGTGTTAGCTAGCAATCATTACATTCACTCATTTTGAGTTGTTCTGACACCCTAGTTGTCCTGGCTGCAATTTAAATTGTGAAGCTGCTTATGGGAGGCCTCAGAGTGGTTTTGTCATTCTTGTCTGAAAAACTTCCTGTAATCTTCCCTAGCTCTCCTTAATCAGGGTTGTAATTGAAACTTCTCCAAAATAATTCTGAAGATGAAGAGTTTTTGAATTCACAACTTCCACTACATTTAAAGGCTAACGTGTTAACTATCGCCTTCCAACCAGAAGATTAGATGTTCTTCTTCTAACACAGATTTACAACCAAAAAGGACTGATAGATATATGTTAGAACATGAGATTTCTTGACTAGCATTGGCTTTAGAAGTGAAAATAATGGCTGTGGCTGTTCCCATTTAAGAAAAGTCTTAACCCTGCTTGCCTTTGCATTTGGTGCTTCGAGCAATAAATGTGCTTTTGTGCACTGCTGAGCCCTGTTGTACCCTGCTGTACCCTGCCAAGCCCCCTGCAGCTATATTGCTTTCCTCTGAGAGATGATAATAAGAGAAACTACAAGACCAGAGCACAGCTAACATAGGGTCCACCTATAGGTACAGAATTTCCTATTCATTCTCAATATTCAGACATGAAACACAAGGTTGTATATTTGTTTGTAAGCCATCTGTTGATGTAAATACCAGATCAGTGCACATAATCATTTGGGGGATGTAACAGGTTAATTTATTCCTGTGCATGTTTTACTTTGTTCCCATTTAAAACCTAAGATTATTCTTTTGCATTAAAACTGTTATCAGATTGCTGGAGTTAATGAGCCACAGAGACTAGAACACAGCAAATTTTCTTCCACTGAGTTGGAAAAACGCAGTCATTAAAAGGAAAGACATCACTTGTTATTCCATGGGTCTAAAGGATTATATATTTATTTATGAAGAACAGTGAGGAGTATGACAATGGCAGATAATTAGACCTGGAATGATATTATCTCGGAAGGAATTGTACAACGTTTGGAAGTATACATTATTTGAAATGTTAGCTGTTGGAGAAAATATCTCTGCTGTCAGCATTTTCTCCAGCTCCTCTCTTCACAATGCCACAGCTCTGATTTTGCCTAACATCATTGGGGGTGCAGGGGGAAAGCTCTCTGGGCAGCTTCATGCAGAAGTTTTTTGCTGGACCAAGTCATACAGCTTCCCCTGCAGCTGTTAGTGCTAAGCTTGGTGTTCAGTATGTATTAGCTTGTATCTATGGGCATGTATGGGGGTATAGACACATCCTAAACAAAACTACTCACCCGCAGCAAAGACTGTTTCATATGTTCACAAATAAATACTATATCCTGATGATTCAACTTGCATTAGCAATGGAACAGACTAAATAAACTTATTTTTTTTCAGCTCTATATCCAGTCGCTATTCTCAACACAAAATCACCCTTTCCTTGTTAGTTGTTGTATTATGTACTTGAGCTCAAAGCACCTGAAATGCTGCAGAAATTTCTGGAAGGATGCAGAGTGTGCCAACACTGTTGCCTGCAGTGAGATACCTGAGCATTTCCTCATTAAAAAACAAAAACAAACAAACAAAAAAAACACCTCACTGTGGTTGAAGGACTGGGTTATAAGCAGATCTCTTGGCAGGGAGTTTTTCCTCGCCATTTGCAGATGGGAATGATGGATGAGCCTTTGCCCTGTAAGTTGCCTTGTGAGACAACCAATCACCACCCCCAACCTCACTGGCCCCAGAGTCCCTGCTGGCAGTCATGGGCATCTGCCCTGCAGGAGGTCATCTTCATCCTGGCAATGATTACCTTTGTCTGTACCTGAAAGCAAGACTGCATGAGGGAGCCTCTCCCTCATTCATTTAGGAATGGAGAACTAAGTAGTTAAATTACCAAAGTGCCACTGGATTTGTATCTTCCTGAAATTTTCCAAGATTTCATTCCTACATGGTAAAATGAAACCAAACCCAGCAAAGATTTGTTTAAAAAGGGTAAGGTTCATTGTGGCTATTAAATTACAACAAGAGCCAATAAAATATTTTATATGAAAATATCACAAACTTCTCTGAGTCATTGTGTCTAATCATCATCACTGGAGTATCAAAATACTAACCAAAATGAAAAATTACTAGAAAAAATTCAGTCATTGCTGAAAAGCCTTTTTAATTGAACAGTTGTTGACTAGATCTAATACACTCTTTAGAGAGTAAGATCCTGCAATGAAGAAAGTCCCATTAATTTACAGAAATGAATTCTATTTTGTTCAGCTAAGCACATCCCAGACAGTAGAAGGATAAAAAGATTTAAAGGCTTACCTCGACCAAACCTAGCATCTAAAATATTTTTGTTTAACAGTTTATTAAGCAAAACTGAACTAATTTCTGCGTGTCTCTTCTTGGAAAGTAATATGCTGAGCTCATTAGGCCTTCTCTCACATCAAAGATATGAAAAAATCAGCTCTGTTTGGGTCTTTTTCTGCTGCAGGGGATCTTAGCCAGACAACTGGGATTCGGTAGTGTTTTATTCATTTTAATACCTTACTCTTTAAAATTTAAAGGCATTTTAGTGAATCTGCTGTTCCCAGAACATTGTGAGAAACAGACAACAGACATTACAGCTATTTCTACAAAACCGTCTATTCAAATGGCTTTTAGCATCAGGGGGCTTAATTTCCTTGAACTCACTCGTATTTCAAATAAACTCAAAAGACTAGGACATTGCTTTCTGATTTGTAGAGGCAGCATCTGAACTTGTATTTGCATTTGCAAGAATGCAAAGAATTTATTTACTCAGGGCTTTTCTGTCACGCAAAAACTCTACATTTGTAAGACCAGATTTCATGTAATTGCATAAATGCATGAACTAAAATGTTTCCTTAAAGCATTTAAGAATCAAATGACCATAGTAGGCTTTACAGGAGGCTCAGACTGGACCCAAGAACTGTAGTTTTCATTCAGTACTAATAATACCAATATTAAGAAAAGACATACAACAGGAGATTCTTGGTGTGCCATATATGTATGCATAAGCTAAAATGTTTAACTTGTTTCTTTTTATGGACAAATAAGTGCAAGCCACTTAAAAATAATCCTAAATTGTCACAAATAACTAGAGATAATTAACCAGGTCAGTAATCAATACCCACAGTGGATTACTAGAATAAAGTATTAATACTACAGAGGCTTGCAATTAGTAAACCAAAAATAAAATGTCATTTTGTAAAACAAAAGGAATAAAACCACATGTACATGCACTTTTGCTTTTGTGTATGCAAACAAACAGATCTGCTCTTAGTTCTTTTCAATTATCTCCCAAATTATTCCCAGGACCCCTCATTACCTTGAATCACTTGGTCTCGGTTGTCCATATAGGGCTGTAGGTTGGGCATATTCATCACCAGTTGCATGACACCATTTTAAGAGTCAGGCCAAGCTTCAAAGCAAACAAACAAAAATACAAACAAAAAAAAACAAACAATCAGACCAAACACTACTAAATAAACCTTACCCTGAATAATAAAATACAACTTCTTTTAATGATAGTAAGGAATATTTACATAATTAACTGTCCAAGCTATCAAGATGATCAATTTTGCATTCTCAATTCCAAAGATAATAGGCATCTGTTCAACTCAGTGGAGTTTGTTACCTTGTTATACATCCCAGTAAAGAAGCACCTTGACCTATGTATGAGCTAATCAGCTTGGATGATGATTCCTATTTTGTTCAATTTGATAACACATCTATTCTGTGAACTAGCCATCAGTGTGTAACTTTAGGTCAACTTTCCTTCCAGTAGACTGTCCATCAGGGTATATTTTTCAGCCTGCAGGTTAGCACTGATTCTAGACATGGTTCTTCACTGATGTGTTTCCAAGTGGGGTTCAAGATAGCCTTTCTGTGTTCTTAGTTGCTCCTAAATTCTTACTTTAGGGTTCTCAGACTTCTCAGGACTTGTAATATAGCATTAGTAAAAGTATATATTTATGTGCGTGTATAGGTAATCATTTTATATGTCTATATAACATCTTTCTAACTACATGCTTCTAATATATTAACATCTATCTAATTATTACAATGTTAAGAGTAGCTAGCAAACTTCTTTGCTTATATTCACTTGATTCTCTTGAGGTTATAACATACCAAAGCCCTTTTCCTGAGCTTCCTGCCATATTTGGCAGGTAAAACAAAAGGAATAGACTAAAATGTTTGACAGGTGGACACACAGTTTTTAAGTTCAATGCCAATATCAGTGCCTAAAAGAGAGGAGGAGGAAGAATGTTTGGAAAGGAAGGGAATCGTACTCTAATCTGTGAAAATAAGGGGTTGCTTTGCATATGGACTACATCTCTTGGAAATTAGACAATTTTGATATAAGCAGAGCTACTCCAAGGAAAAGGGAGATTCTGGGTTTGGTTGTTCAAAGAGTGCTCTGTAAACAACACTCCTGCTTGGACAGAAAAGTCGTGTGGCTGTCTAGATACAAAATCAGACTTTTGTGAACCTAGTTAGGCAGTTATGCCACCTTGTTCATTAACTGCCGTTGATAATTGTCATACAAACTACCATTGGGCCATTGTCAAATTATTTGTTAAATGATAATTTTAAAAAACAAGTAGACAAGTCTGTCCTACATTCATGGTTGGTGGATGTTTTATCTATTTTTTTAGTGGATTTGAATGTCAAAGAAGAATCTGAATGTCTGAAAAGACGTAGAATTTCCTAGCCTTTGTAGTTGTTGATAATGTGTTATACTAGTGAGAATGGGTACTGAAAGGTACCAGGGCAGTAATAGTTTATCCACCTCCCCTCCTGAAGTTATTGGTTATGCCTAATCTTGGGTAATAATTTCCATTCCAAG
This sequence comes from Cygnus atratus, assembly GCF_013377495.2. Classification (NCBI taxonomy): domain Eukaryota; kingdom Metazoa; phylum Chordata; class Aves; order Anseriformes; family Anatidae; genus Cygnus; species Cygnus atratus. Next base: position 134,375,968 of record NC_066363.1, read on the forward strand.
GAAATGGAGGATCGAGTCTCTGGCAATGATTTCTGTTTCAAGCCTGAAAAATATGAAGAATTTCTGATGGAGAAATATTAAGTACAGGGATTCTTCCATTTATTATCCTCAGGCCTGTGGGGAAATAAAACATTTTAATTGTGTCTGAAAATCTGTTTGCAAACTGCTGACCCAGAAGGAAAGCCCTGGAAATCATTTGTTATAGTCTTCTTGATGAGCTACTGAGTGAGCTGCCATGCGACAGAACTGCCCAGAATTCTTCTTCTGCTGGCAGGAGAAAGCTGTTTGTTGTTGATACCCTCTGAAAACTAAAATCTGATACAAAACTACTGCAATACTCAGCACTGACATCTATGAAAAACATAATTTATCAATATGGCAAGAAATAAACATGACAGGACACACTTCTGAGCTAGGCTGCTGGAACTGGTTCTTCAGGGATCAACACGCTTTGTTGTTGAGAACAATTATATCAGCCTGTGGATGCATGTAAGAGAAGTCCCCAGGAGCAGGGTGGCGAAGGCAGCTCTACAGCTGCTGTGTGCTGTGAACAGGGAAAAACATCCTGGCCCTGGAATCCTAATTCTAGATAGCTCAAATTCTAGTGCGCCTCTTTTCTAAGACTTTGGAAACACGAACCGAGAATAAATATGTGTGCTCTTACGCTCTGACAAGAACCATATAAGGAGGAACTGGGGAAAAGTGAAATCATTATATTTTTCAGAAGATGATGTATATATTTGTTTTCTTCTCATGAGAAGTGTGCACTATTCTGTAACAGTAGGAAAGGCAGGTGCTTGCTCTTGGTTGCTTGATGTGCTAAAGTACACTGCTTTCTTATGTGGCCTACAGCAAAGCCTGCACACACACATGAAGAGAGCAGCTCTATGGATCAAGAAGTCATCTTGTTTATGTGACACATCTAAGGAGCTCTCTGCAAGCCATGGGTGAGAACGTGTGTGAAAACATTGACAACCATTGCTTGAGGCAGAGTGAGGTCTTATGATATTTTGGGGATTGTGGCCAAGATGTTCCAGTCCTGAGGAAGCTGTGCTCCAGCCTGTTCTGCTGGGTGATGATGGAAGAGCAGGGTCACAATGATCTCGCTTCCCTGTGGCCTTTCCTAAAGCTAATTCATATATGCGATGCAGGAATAGGCCCATGGTCTGTAGAGGATTTGATCAAGGGGGACACACTGGGAGGAGATGTAGCAGGGCTCCCTCTGCTTGCTCATCTTGGAGTGCCTGCCCACCTGCAAGCTGTACCTGGGTAGCCTGAGCAATAACATAGCAAACTGAGTGCTAAGTATTACCAGAAATAACTTCTTTCAGTTTGAGCCGAGGCTCTGTGTGAGTGGCATAAACCTCAATTTGTCTTTTGCAGCTCTTTCTCCTACTAGTGAGGTGGTTAAAAACTTTGTGATGGAGCTGGGTGGAGCAGGTCATTGCACAGCGAGCCATCACAGATGGATCTGGTGCAGGGCAGCTCAGAGTGGTATGAGAGATGCCTTCCCTGAGCAGGGGGCTCCTCACAAATGCACATTTCAGGGTGCAGAGGACTCTGAGTCCTGAGATTTTTAAGGAAAAGTTTTGAGGCTCTCACAACACTCTAAGCTCTATCAGAAAGCTCACATGTTGCATGCCTCCCTGCAATTTGCCCCCTTCAAACTTGACTCTCCTGAAAAGTTTCAGCAGCAGAAACATTGTCGTAGGAGAGCTCTTATGTTTCCTTCTAAGACAAGGAAATCTGCAGTTTCAGTTTTAAGGAAAATATCTGAATACAGAAGAAATTATTAAGAAAACAGAACTGAAATAGTCTGCGTTATTTCAGCTGAGCATTATTCTATCTCTGAATTGCTTGTATGTGTGTGTTATATTACAGGATATGTAGTTCAGTAAAGCAACCCTGCTCCCAGAAATCCCAGAGAGCGGGATCATGGGGTGCTTTTAACTACAAATCTCATGAAATACTGCTGTGACTTAAGGAGGATTCAGGTCAGTATTCAGGAAAGTCAAAATTAAAAACTTAAAAATTTCTGTATTAATCTCATTCAGAAATGGGGCATTTCCTTTTGCGTCATTCAGTGCAAAATCAAACATTAACAAGCATTTATCCCATAAATTCTAACTTTTAACAACTCCAATGAGTATCATCACTACACTCTGATGGTTTCACTGTAAAATTAATCAACCAACTAGGAGATTGTACTATGACAAAATACACACAACAGCTTCAGGCAGCCTGGTTACTCAGCCCAGACTACAACTCTATGACCTAGAGTATCTTTTCTGTTCACAGCCCAGCACAAAGGAGGCTGCAGGGGTGGTGCAAGGGCACAGCAGGAGCAACCCACAGAATGGCATTGCTGAGGTGGTGGCTACCAGACATGCTGGATTTGATGATGAAAGGATGCTTGCAGGCCTGTATGCCTGCGTTCCTGGTTCCTCTGTGCATCTTGGAGTCATTCTCAACACAGGACTCCTATTCTAAAAAGCCTTCAGGCTACCTCTCTAAGGGCATTGCTCAAGCAATTCTCTCAAGAGGCATTGCTCCCCAAGTGTCCATACAATCACATTACTTCATGCAAATTGCTTTCTCTAATTCTACTACTTTACATGGGCTATCTTTCTCCTCTCTGCAGAGCTATCCTCTGTTTTGATTTCTACCCTAAGACAGAATAAGTTGTTGTTTTTTTTTTTTTTTTCCTAAACAGATAATGATATGCTCATTTCCCCTTGAGTTAGGATACAATTTCTTTGCCTCTATCTACATGAGATCCCAGGACAATTACTAGCAAAACATGCTCCAACACCTACCATAGCTGGTTCCCGTGCAAGACACGTGGGTGTTACAGAATTAGACAAAAGAAAGTAAACCGGGGCAGTTTAGCTGATAATGCTCTTTCCTTGTAAGGTTACAGAACGTAGAGATGTGTCCTAATGAGAGAAACCTCTCCTTTATCAAGGGAAAGCTATTTTTAACAGATTCTTTTAATTGACTTGCTGTAACTCTTCACATGGAGCAGTAAGTGTTGAATCATCTCAAAATGTTCCTCTCCTTTGGCTTTCTTAAAAAAATAATCTCTTAAGAATGTCTATTTTTTTTTGTACAATAAAATCAAAATTGAAAATGTGGATTTTGTCCTTATTTCTGACATGAGTCACTGTAACATACCACAAAATTAAAAGTAATTTAGAAAGGAAGAGTCTGTCCTTTTTCATTTACTTGCTATCCCTGTGTGTGGATGTAATGTGGAAGAGACAAAGGTCACTAAGGGTACCAAAAGGGTCCCACTAAAATGTGGCTAATTTTCTGATTTGTGTCCCAGTTTTGCCATATGAGCAGCTATTTTTTTTATCACTGCTTTTTAAGAAGGTTATGAATATGTGAGACTCTTTGCAGACTGAAGTCTACCTGCTCCTTAAGTAGAGATGCAGTGGGAAAGGATGTTTTCTCTCTTCTTCCGGGGGGCTCTTGAAAACGCCAACCAGAAAGTGCAGTTAAAGAAAGATATTCATCATCCTTGTGCTGTCCCTACAGGGGATGTTTCCCAAGATGCTCATGTCACCTGAGGGGAGACAGACTTTCACTCTAACCACATATGCCAGGCTACAAAACAAAGGTGGCAGGTCGTAAGGCATGGGCTGCCTACCTTTTGTGCGAGGGTATATTCTTTTTGCACTGTGAGGGATTCAGACATTGAAATACTTCCAAGCATTTACAAGAAGCAGAATGCCTCACAGTGCTCCCTCCGGGACAGATTGTTCTGCATTACCATCTCTTCAAGCTGAGCCTTGAAGTTACATTTTAGCTCTATATGATAGAGAAAGAGTTTTTCTCTGATAAGTTTAATCTTATGTTCAACTGATTTGAAGATAGCAAGGAAGCTATTTTCTTTCCTATGCACAGAGGACTTACCTTGCAACCTACCACAGAGCAATTAGTGTTGCAAAGAGGTAGGTGCATAAATTCTATCCCCTAGGTATCAGGTACATATAAGCTGCATGGTTATGAATTATGTGTTATATATACATATATATATATATAGAGAGAGAGAGAGAGAGGAAGCCTGTCCCCTGGCCAATCACCAAATGTAATCCTTTATCTATGAAATACTTAGATTAAAACAAACAAAGTAAAAGCAGGATATCTCTGTCCTTGCATCTGATTTGGCACAGGTTATTTTCAGATATCTTTTGACAATAAAAGTAGACCTCTTCAATTATGGCATGAGGTCGCAATGTATGCCAGTAAGCAGAACAAACATCAGAGGACTGTACTGAGCAATTTGTTCTCTACAGAGCAGGGCAGTAGTACATAAACAACTTAAGAGCTCAAGTTCATGGACTTTCCATAGGGCTCAGTTTCCTAAACCATGAGATAATTTTGGTGGGCCTGAATGGTGATCTCACCCCAGACCTCTCCTCAAAGGGTTCCTGTGCAGTGTTTTTGGTGAGGTTATCCATGCTGGAACACAGTGCCACATCATCTCTCATGTTGCAAGACTTAAAACACCTTTCCCTTGACCTACACACCTGAAAATAATAAATCCCCCTTCTCTATCTTAGGTTGTTCGGCATGCCTTAATGAAGGGTATTTAGAAATGATACCTGCACGTCATCTGGCTCCATGCCTCTTAGCTGGGATGTAGTGCATAGGATGTTTACTTGTCATCCAACATTAAATGGGACAGTGTCGTGGAGTGATGTGTGTCCTACCACAGCTTCCCACACTGCCTGCAGTCAGCTGTGTGCTCTTAATAACAGTAAGGGTTCCAAGTAATTCCTTAAATGCAGATGTTTCATAGGTCTTTAAAATACGTAGCTGGACTCTGCAGCATGTAAACATCAGTGCCACATCTATATGTCCATACTTATCTAAGCATATGCGTATGTTAAACCTACAGTAATGCTGCTTCCACCTTCTCTCTTAGCTGGGACTTGCTTATGTGTGCCCTGGGGTGAGATGTGAGTGCATGGGGACGTGCATCATGGAGCCAAGCACAGTGCAGGGAGCAGTCCCTGGAGAGCACTGGTGTGCAAGCTGCCCCCATACTCAGCTCGTTCCTAAAGAGAGCCAGGGACCATTGCCACTACATTATGCCTAGAATTATCAGTCAGGTGGAGGTTTTGTTGTCTGTCTGTCTTTTTTAATTGTTATGTTGTGAGATGAACTCAAAAGTAACCTTTATTATCTAATACCAAATTATGACAGTTAGCTTACCGTTAAGTATCAACGTCACATTGTTGGAAATCAGCAAGCTAAGATTAAATTTACTCTCTGCATTTTTTTGCAGTTTGATTCTGTCAAAGACAAAGCATTCATGTTCCATGTGTATGAAGTACAACAAAGGAGAAGGAAGAGCTCTCCTTTTTTATTTTTTTCATGTGGATGCATAACTCTTAAATTATTTATATCTACAAAACATTGCATTACAGGACTTTCAATAATAACAGAATTTTTCAAGCAAAATGAAATCTGAGTAAAGCCTTTTCTCAGTGTCCTAAATCATTTAGATTACAGAAAATATTGTATTTTTTTTTCCTAGAAAAGATTTTTGTACAGATAGAGGGGAATGGCGATTAGCTTTGCAATGATAATGAGACCAGTAGTTCAGTTCCTAAGGGTATGAAATGTTCATCTGCTTTTAGAGTACAATCATTGCAGAAGAGTCATAAAATCTCCTAAATCTGTATATCCCAGTAATGTTTGCATGCCTATTTTTTGGTAAATATAGAACAACCTTTTAAAATTGCAATTCTTATATCAGAACTACAGGATTCTGCACACTTCATCTCTCCAAACATTTTATTTTTTTTTCCCCAAAGGAAAACTATAAAACAGCCTCTTCCAGACCACTGGAAATCTACTATCTTTTCCAGATCTGGCATTTGTTGGAGAAACCTCACAGAATCACAGAATGGTGAAGGCTGGCAGGGACCTCTGGAGGCCACCTGGTCTGGAGTGTTCAGAGGGATCCTCCTGTATTTCAATTTAGATGATGTTATTGATTGTTTCACTTTCAAATCCAAGCTGAACACACTCTTATTTGACAGCTTTGTAATCTTGTTACAACAGGGAAATGACAGACTTCCTAATAGTGCTGCCCCAATTGCTGCTGAGGAGGTTGGCTGTTGTATTATTACCACAATGCTGGGAATTCCTGGGGCTGAAAACTTGCTATTGCAGTAGCATCTGCCTTGTGCACTTGTATGCCCTATTGTGAAAGTATCAGGATATCTCAAATCTTTAATAATCTGATCTTCAAAACATTTCTATGGAAAGTTTGTTACCTTTATTTTGTATATGGGGAAGACAGAGACAAGAGAAGCTAAGTAGTTTGTCAAGGGGTACCCATATGGGTAGCTGCAGTAGAGGAAGGCATTGATCCCACTTCCCAGAGATGTCCCCGCAGCTCTTGTTCACAGGCAGGATACGTCTCTTCCCCTCAGCCTGATACTGATGATGTCAGCCAAAAATGGTTTTATATAGTGCTAGCTGGACAAAAGTATTTCCTGATGTGTCTCATCTGCTGTCATCGATGATGTATGTCACCACTGTTCACCAAGGACATACCTCAGCTGAGCCTGGTTCCCAGACAGAAGTACTTATTTTAACAGGATAATATTTCATCCTGAGTTCTAAATTGAAAACAAGGTGTTGGAGATATTTACTTTATATATGGAATATTTGATTTAACACCCAAACATTTTTTTTTCTACTTTATTTGTATGCATTTTATGGTAGTATAAAGAGACTAAATAAAATACTGAGCCATAAATAAATCCTTCCTATCAAACAGATTTCTGACTGGAGAAAATGAAATGAAATATTCTGTGTTTTCAGATAAAGAGAAGCAGCACATTCAAATCCAGTGAGTGCTAGCTATGGGTACAGTGGAAAATTACAACTAGATTTTTATTGTGTCAATCTTCTACTGCCTTTATTAAGTATAAATTTACAACATCAACTTTTCTCCTGAAAATGGTTGCATGGCAGCAGAAATTATGTAAAGAGATGTAACAGACTCCGTCTTTCTTAAGATCAGGCAACAGGCTATAACCATAACAAGCACTGTAAAGAGATGTTTTTTGTTGTTTTTGTTTGTTTGTTTGTTTTTGGATAAAAACATTCCTCCTATCAGCCACCATCTCTATATTATAAGAGATGTTGGTGTTCATAGTCACCTTCCTACTTCTAGTTCCTAACAGTGTTATACACTGACATCAATAACCAGACAGTTATCAGTGGAAATGAATATTTCTTTTAATTTCTTTTTCCTCAGTGCTCACAGAACAATTTTTTTTATTTTTTATTTTTTCCCTAGGAAAGTCAATTATGTCTCTGTCTTCAGCTGTCTTTTTTTTTTTGTCATCTAGATACCAGTTCTCCTCCTGGAAAGGTGCCTTTATAGTTTCTTTCATCTCTTTCTCTTGCAACTTTCTTACCATGTTCAAGAAAGTGGAGACTGCATGCTCCATGTCTTTCCATGATGCTTCTTTTTATGCCTTCCATTGGAAGCTGTTATCCTCTACCAAATAACCAGTATCTTTCTCATGATCTCCTCTGCCAGCCTCTTTAACAACAATGAAAGAAATGAAAGAATCATTGTTTTCCTCTATACTTTAGTCATTTCTTTTTTTCATGGGATTGAAGTTGAGCACCTTCAAATATTGTTTGTTTGCCTCATGCCATGCTTTCTAGTGGATAAAAATGGATAAAATGCTTGAAGACAGCAGCAAATATTTACCCTCATGAATTCCTTACTATCTACTTCTGTTCTGAAAAGAAAGCTCTTGAACTCCTCTGTGCTTTCTGTAGCTATTCCTCATATGGTCTCTGAGACCTTCCTCCAGCTTAGCCTCTCTACACATGTTAGGTGTGGAGCACCTCAAACAGCTACAATCTGCAATTATGTATTAGCTCTCACTTCCTCTTTCTCCTGTCACCCTTGGCTGCCTCCCCATCTCACAGCCATCCACCTTATTAAAATTAATAAGTCTCTTATGCTTGTAACTCTATATTTAACCCACTGAGAAACCTTTCTCCCTTGAATTCAAAAGTTTGTTTCTTGCTTTCTTTGCTGTGCTTTTTTTTTTCCCCCTTTTTATTTTTTTATTTTTATTTTTTTTCTTCCACTGGGACAAAGAACCTCCACCTTCTTCCCGAAAGTTTTGACTAAATTTGTTTCTCTTGAAGACCTTATACTGTAAGTTCATTTCAAGTACAGCTTTAAAAGACTCAGTGGCATAAAGTGAAGCATAATATAGATTAGAAGCTGAGGAAGTAAAATATTCTTTGTCTCACAGTAGGGCTGTAAAATTTCAGAACTGGATATATGCAGAGCATATGAGATTTTGTTTTGTCTTTTCATGAAAAGAAAGGTGTTTTCTATAGACATGAACATGCATTCCTGAATATGCAGTGGAAAATAACACTGGCACTGAGCTATCTTCTGGGAAAAAAGATTGAAGACCTGTTGCTGGTGTAGCCTAACTCCAAACAATATTGTGCTTACAAAACAGGCCTAAATTTGTTCATACGCATACATATATACATATATTTGTTTATATAGACCAAGTGGGTCTATATACCAACAGAGAGAGATATCTGGCATGCAGGCACCTAAGAAAACTGTTAGAAGAAAGATAATCTTGTCAAATGTATGTACATAAAGTATATAAATTATATGTGACAATAAGAATTTCAGAAGGGATTGTTCCAGCAGGGGAGGGGTGTTACACATTAAAGAAAGCTTGGAAGGAAATGAGTGAAGCTGATCAACACAATATATACCTTATCAATGCATTACTAGTGGTTGCGCAGGATCCCTTAGGAGCTGAAATTTCAGGTCTACATAAAGGGTACACTCTGAAGCTGTCCGTAGTCACTCAGCTGAGAGACGACCTGGACTGTGAACTGCTAATGAAGCTATCAGAAAAGCCACAAAGACAGAAGTCTTGTTAGTGAAAGACAACTCTCATTCTTCTCCACTTCCTTCTGCACCTCCAGTCCTAGGTTAATGCCCTGATGGGAAATGATGAGAGGGTGTTTGGGCATGATAAGAGTATAAAATCTCTTCAAGTAGCCAGTTAGAAAACCCAAAAGTATGACTTGATGTAGTCCTCATTGGATCAACTCACATATCCATAGTAACCATTAATGACCATTATCAAACAACTCTTTTGTAATGCTGACTACAATACACTAATTTTCAGCAGCCATGGAGAACTGAGATCTTCCTCCCAACCCCCCCAAAAAATATGAAAAGACAGGAGAAAAATGCCTAGCCCCACTCTCCAGTATCTCTTAGCTTTAAACCCAGGAACTATATAAAAAGATGCAATTTCTTCAAAGGAAAAAAGGAAACAAAAATACTAGTAAGAAAATAAAATGATTGCAAGAGGCAGGGAGGTTGTGTAAAGGCATTAGATTAGAAGCTCATAGGAAATATTCCTATCCAAAAGAACTTTAAAAGGTCAAAAAAGACTTCACTGTCAGGCACCAGAGAAAAGAGTTGTCTGGGAGTAGAGAAATTTCCTTCAAAATGGGGATGCAATCTCCAAACTAGAAAACTGGAAAAATCATGTATTGCAGCATGCTGAGTGTAAAACTATTGCAAGATAGGCCAGAATGAATTTGAGGACCAGCTAGTTTAAGATATAAATGTTAGTAACAAATCATTGTCACGCATATCTGAAGTGGCATGTCTGTTAGAAAACTTGTAGGATCAAAGGATGGTTCAGTTGTAAAAGGATTGCTCAAGGAAGGCAAAGATGTATCAGGAAAGCTAAATGTAATAGTTGCATCAGCTGTCAGAGTGGCAAAGCCTTGCTCTGGTCTGAGGCCCCGAGCCTTTCTTTATAGGAGGCAGAGTCAGGGAACTGTCTTGGTCAGAAGTGTCAGCAAAAGACATTTTAGGGCAATTTAAAAAAGAAATCAATAGAACATTGTCAGTGCTGATAGCATTTGCCCAACAGGTCTTAGATAATTCAGATATAAAATGGTTGTGCTCTCAGCTGTGGTGTATAACCTGTCACTTAAATTGGCCTCAATGCAGAAGGAAAGGAAGATAGCACATATAATGCCAGCTTTTAATAAGGACTTCTGGGGAATCTGAGAAACTACAGAGTAGGAAGTCATACTTTTACACTGGGCAGATTAGTAGAAACTGTAATAAATAACATAACTAGGAGTGTACATGAGCTAATGTGATTTAACAGGAAAGAATCAACAGAGGTTTTGCAGGAAGAAGTAATGGGTCTCAAACCTGTTTCAGCCCATGAAGGACTCATTAAACATTGCCTTATCATGAAGCTAGATTATTTAGTATGCTTGGATTTCAGAAATACTTTTGATAAGGTCTTAGGGAACTTTTGAAAGGTCTTAGGGAAAATAGGTTCTATGGGGTAGGAAGGAAGGCCCTCTGCTAGCTAAAAGACAGGAAAGAGGACAGGAGGAAATGATGAGTCTTGAAAGGACTGTGATGGGACCTGCACTGCTGAGTATATTTATAAATGAGCTGGGAAAGATGTTACATAAGGCGATGTTTTCTGATTGTACAGAATTGTTCAGGAAAATTAAAAAAATAAAACTGATCACAAAGATCTGCAGAATTATATTGTGATACCAAACAACTGTTGACATCCGCAAAGAAGTGAACTTGAGAAAAATAACCCTGACATTAACTATAACTTAGTCAAAAGATCGATCCTGGATTTATTGTGGGTTGTTTTATGAAAATGTCATCTCAATACTCAGCATGATTCAAAAATCAAAACAGAGGATTACCAGACAAGGACTGGAGAGACAGCCTTTGGGTATCATTATAACAAAACAAGCTCAACGATATTCCCACATTCTAGGTATTGCATGCAGTTTTGGTTGCCTCTGATGTACAGAAGAGATACAAATGATCAAGGAGAACGATCAGAAGGGTATCATGGCTTTCAGACAAGATGAACTTAAAGAAATTGCAGCTCACCAAGTATAATTATTCTGCAACAAGTTTAATATAAATATGTTAAAGCTTTGTCACACTGCAAATCAAATAAACTCATTGTCAAAACATGTTTTAGATACCAAATTATAAATAAGTTTGAGAGGAGATTAGACAAAAATAGAAAAAAAAAAGTCCATTAAAACTTCACAACATCAAATGCAGGTGCCATGTCTTGCACAAGAATCCTCTAATCTCCAGTTTTCTGTGAGCAGAAAAGGTATCTAGAGAAATATGTCTTGTTCTTAAATTCGGTAAATAGGCAGAACTATGGGCTAAGCTGGATACCCCTTCTCTGAACACAGTTCAGGTGTTCTTATGTCTTCAGGTATGCACAAAATGAAACCGTGGAGGACACATCTCAGAAAATGTGGTGACAAGGGTTTTTATAATGAAAAATGTGAAGTCCTGCATCTACGCAGAACTAGGAGCAGGAGCTCCTCAGCGTGTCCCACACTGCCTGGATGTTCAGCAACTTCGCATACTGTTATTCCAGGTGGCTGATGAAAAGTTATTTAGGGTTGTTTTTACACATATGCAGTAACACACACTTGTGAAGACTATTCCTTCTAAAAACAGAGCAATATTTGGCTAATGGAGTGTCACTATTTTGACTATGTTCAGTCCATTGTATTTAAACAGCTGCCACTAATACCTTCATGTAAATGTTTGCTGTTTGACACTTCTGTTTGGCATTAAATACCAGGATTGAGGAACATCTGCCACTAAACCTTCTTTTTTAAAATGATCCAGTAGGAGACTTATCGAGATTTATTTCTGTTGTTTTTTTGAAGCTCCTTCTGCTCAAGACCAGTGATTTGTTAAAGTAAAAAGAATTATGGCAGGCCTTCTGAATATCCATTTAATGTATATTCATAAACATTCCCAGCCCAAAATCAATCTGGATCATAATCAGTTTACTTCTTTACTCAGCCATGGACAATTATTTCACATCTATAAATGTCAGCTTTTGGTATGATGATTAAAACTTTTGATGGATCTGAAAGTCTCAGCCACAGACTAACATGGAAGTTATTTCAGTGATTTATTTTTATTCTCTTCATTACTCTTGCCTCAGATTTCATCATGTAGTTAAGGAGTTAATTTCACGCAGACCACGGTTTCTTCCCTTTCTCTTTGCTCTTTTCTCCTCATTCACTGAGCTTCTCTAACAGACAGTCACTTCTTATTGCAGTGAGGGGGGCACATCCTTCCTTCATTTAAGTGCATCCCTCGCTCCAGCAAAGCCACATCCAGCATTTAGGAATGTTCAGAAACAAACTGGTACTGTTCCCAGGAGATTTGCAAAGTGCACAAAGCTGCCCCCCAGAGCCAGGGTAGCTTATCCTATTTTCTTTTAACATTTTGGTGATGAGAGAACCCAGCAGTCTGTGAGAGGTCTTGATGGCTGAGGATAGCTCACCCCAAAGACGGGAGCTGTGTGAGTGCTGTTGTTGGTTATGTTCTCAGGCATCCCCTGGACTGACACTGCAAACTTCTGACCTCAGTTTCAAAGTTCAGATCAAGGAATCAGGACTGGGCTTAACTTTCTATTTCGTATTAGGCTTCTATAAATACGCTGGCATTACAAATGTAAGTGGTGCAGTCACGCCAAATGCTTTCACAAAGAACAATGTTATCTTCTGCTCTTTTTCAACCACTAAAAATTGTTTTCTTTTGTCTTGTAAAGTAGCATATTTATTTTTAAAATAACTACAATAATGTGAAGTCTTTATATGTTTATAGCATTAGTCTTTCAGAAACTTTAATAATGAAAACATCTGGAGCTCTGGGCTGGTTTTCAGTGACTACCCAGTGTTTGGGCTTCCCTCCATCTGAAGCAACACCCAAGCACCACCTTCTGGCTTACTAGATGCAATATGTCCTTTGGTATGGGGTGACTGGTGTGGTGGGCCTTATTCTTCTAAACCTTTGATTATCTGTGCTGTGCAGAGCAGTTGCATAAGTAATCAGTAAGAATGACACCACCAACTTCCAGATAGTTATGCCTTGTACTTCCTTGGAGGTGAGAAATGATGGGAGGAAATCAGACCTTTCTCCTTTCTGCTGCGTCCTGGGCAGTGCTGGGACACCTGAGACAGCAGCAGAAGGGATGAGGACCTCTTTCTCCAACAGCACTTTAGAGAACTATTTCCTCTCTACCTTGTCTTACAATCATTATTTATCATACAGTTCCAGCTAAATTTTTATTCAACTATAGCTGTTCAGGAGAGTAAAATTAGTTTAAAAGGAAGAGTTCTTTCTTTTCTGGAAGAGTTTTTCGCTGGCCAGCGCTTTGCTACAATTGCTGCAGCTGCCACAGCACATCTTCCTTCTGGGGAAGTTGTGAGAAGAGGATGGTGCTCTTGCTCATTAGCCTGATGACTTTCCAAGGTAAGGAAAAATGAGACATCTCCCAGTGACCTGGCACTGCAAATCCTCAGTCTACAGCATGTTTCCGGATTACAGCTGAAGCAGGCAAAGCTCCACTGAGCAGGAGCCAGCACAGTCGATGTCTTGGCTGTAGATTATAGAGTTATGCAATGAGAGAAGCAATCCTAGCTGGCAGTAGTCATATGATGCAAACTGAAATTCGTCTCTTTCTGTGAGAAAGACCACAGTGTAATATAGTGGGGGGACTTTTGGTTGCTGAGCTCTGTTTAGCAAAAGTGTATAAATAGCTGTGAACAAACAGCCGTTCAAAATAGTCACCAGCAAATTACTGATTCTTTGCCTATTGCCATGAAAGCATTAAAATATTTTTTATATTTATCAAAAAATAAATCCCTTTCATGAGAGAAAAATAGAATTTTCACAAGTGCTGAACTGCACTTTTACACATATTGAATATTTTTTGACATGTGAGCATTTACAGACATTTCATCCATGCCATTTTGCACAGAAGAGGTTTCGAATGTATGTATGTATGTATATATGTATTACACAATAATTTAAAAACCAAAACCATAGAAGCAAAAAATTCTGCATTTACCTATACATCTCTCAAGAGGGTAATGTCTCTTTACAAAGTAAATAGTTTCAAACCCTGGTGAGAGCTCACAGATACCATCCCCAAATATCTTAGAGAAAACATGGAGTCTACCCTTCTAATCTCACAGGTCTTAAAAATTAATACCTGAAAATACTCACTGAGAAGCACATGAAAAGCTGGGGTTAGCCACCACACTGCCTTTACTGTGCATCTGATGGATTCAAAGACTTGGTGGAATATTCAGCACATGCATGGAGATTTCTGGGGGTGTGAAAATGGTTTGAACCATGAGCTTCTCACTTGCCTCCAAGCCCTCATTACTCCTCTGATCACTCAAAAGAGATATGAAACAGGGAGGCCCCCAGATAGACACAGACTGCAAATTATAAACAAGGAAGATTGGATGCAAAACTTCTCAGAGTGGTACTGATAATAATTATGTAATAGTAATATAATAATATGATAATATAATAACATAATATTATTTTGACCCTACTTAAAATTGGTTTACCATATTCTTTACACTTCCTAAATAAGAGTTTTCAATATTTTAAAGATAAACAATTTATGACAGAAAATGAACAAAGTGGTTTAGTGTTGCTGATATCTCAAAAGGTGATTTTTTTCAAAATAGGAACAGCATTTTTATTGTAAACCTCATTTCTGAAATCCAGGACAAAATGTTTTGAATTCGAAGACCTATATTCTGCCTGAATTTATTGAGAAGATTAAAAAAAAAAAAGTGTTTGTCATTGTTTGTAGCTATTTCCTGAGTGTCTCAGGCTCAAGCCAGTCCAGGGAATTTCTGTGATGGAGGAAAACATTTTCAATGACATGTTCTATGCTGTGTTTTCTGTAAAGCTTCTGTAGGTAAATTAACAATCTCTTTCAGTGATAGATAGGGACATGAATCTGTGGAGGAGTAGGTGGTGGAGGTATGTAAGGGGGCTTTGAAGTCTAAGATTAAGCAGAAGAAGGCAATTTCTCCCATCGTGGGCTCTGTGCAAAACTAAAGTGGATTAGTACTCGTCATCAAAGAGCACAGTGAGAGAAAAGTGAAGTGGGCCTGCCACGGCAACCATATTCCTGGCAGAAATTGCTGCCTTTTGTCACCTACAAATTTCCTAATATTAGAAAAAGGCAGGCAGTGAAGGTAACAGAAAATCAGGCAAATGGCAGTACATACAGAGCCTTTTTCTATTCCACAGTCTCTTGAGAAGAGCTTCCTTTAATCATATATGGCAAATGCAGCATCAGGTCTTTCCCTTTTACACTGTTCTGACAAGAGAAGGGAACTGGCACCAAGGCTTTATCTATATTAGTAAATCAAACAATGATAGGAGTACTCTGGGGTCACTGATATCTGCTCTGGTCCCCAGCATGACTTTGGCCTGGACCACCCAGAGCTTTCTGAAACACCTCCTGAACCTGGCTTTGGCCTTAGCACAGGGACCGGTCCTAAGAGAAGATGAGAAGTCGTTCCTGCACTTCTGTGATCTCTGAAACACGACCCAAAACTGTGGAAAATTTTTGTCTGGTTCTCTGCCTGCCTTTTTATTTTTGATCACTGTCAGCAATTCTATTAAATAGCTAATATCCCCATAAGCTTTCTGCAGATGCCAGAAAGAAATGAGCTATTAAATATCAGCTATTACAGTATAATTCTGTCAGATGCTTCATTCTGGGTTTGCTGCATGTCTGGAGGATAACCAGTCACAAAGCTATCTGTAAGTCCTTTCTTATCAGTGCCTCTCAACCGCAACTTCCTCCTTACTGCATTGATTATCATTATGGCTTAAAAACTCGATTGAATTCTATTTTCTTCCATATCTTCATCCTCCTCTTAACGGGTAGTATTGCAGTATCATTGAAATCTTCTGAGCAGAGGTCAAGCTGCTTGCAGAGACCTCAGGCACACTCGGATTAGACTCTGCAGCACCTGTGAGGAAGGAAGTGCTGGGGACAGGCTCTGCAGGTGGCTCCTTAGGAGGTGCTGAGTGCTGAAGAGCTGGTGGGGCTGGCATCACCTGATATACATAAGCTGAAGTACAGCTGAGGACTTGCTTATTGACCTATTGCATGTGAGCTCTGGATATACTTCAAAGTAGTTTAGGAGGTTTGGGGATGCCTGTGGAACAGGAAGAATACTTAAAATATTTTTTTTCTTTTTTTTTTTTTTCTTTTCTTTTTTTGCCAGCTTTGAGGCTTCCAGCAGTAAACAGAGAGAAAGTAGAGAAATATTTACTCTCGGTGTGCCTGTGACTAACAAGGTTTTATTAAACACAAGCTCTGCAAGTACTTACATTAGTGAAATATAGCTTGCCAGGAATTTATATATTGGGTTCTCAAGCCACTAAAATATTAAGTAAATAAATTACAAAGTTATGTTGTCAAAGTCTCACCAAATTCACACAAACAAAAACTCTCTGGCTTTGAACAGGACTAAAAAACTTTCTGTTCTTATTCAACAAGTAAATTTAATTTTGAAAATAAAATATAAGAAGCTGAACAAAACCATATACAGGTTAGTTCTGTTTCAGGAGCACTGTGACTTGGTGAAGACAAAACCTGCCACTCATCTCTCTGTAAAGATATCTCCTGTACAATTAGGCAGGATACGATGCTGCCTGGTTTCTCCCATGAGCAGACTCACCCACAGCTGTTTAGCTTGAGAATTGTTGTTCTCTCCTGGTTGCAGAAGAGCCAGCTCCCTGTCCCACAGACCTCCCTGCTTATTGAACAAGGCAAGTAAAAATACAGTACCTGAAGGATTACAGTAACATGCTATATTCATTACCAGTTGCCAAGATTTCAATCGTCATTGCCTTTCTGAGGCTTTTAATTGGAATATCTCATAATTAACCCACTCTATTAATCACATTTCAGTAAATACTGAAGTGAAAAACTTGAATAGACTCTGGTACTGTGCTGGTTAATCTGCTGACTTCACTTTCACTTGAGGACAGATCTGCTGGACCCTGGATCTGTTGTTTTTTGTAGTATTAATTTCACTGGCCAGCATGGCAGCTAGCAATGCTTATTGCTTAGGTCAGAAATGCAGGTGGTGGCAGTCATCAATTTACTCCCTTCCATGGCACAGAATCAAAGAGGAATTAAACATATGGTCCTGTGGGCAGACATCACCGCCCCAAAGCCATGTCATGTACTGGCCATTCAGTCCAGATGCAGTTTAAGACACTGGGATTAGGATTCACAAACTCGTAGGTGCTTATGTGCCTGTAACTGAGAGGAAGTGTGATCCTAAGGCAGGGATGGCAGTGCCTGACATACTGACTGCTGCATGCCCTCCTTAGGGTATGCCAGAGGTTATCATAGTGCAGTTTTGGGTGAGGAGTTTCTGAGAAACTGGTATTCAGAGCCTGTAAACATTTTGTGGACTAAAAATATCTATTTGATATGCAAAAGTAATGTAGCTTCCCTTGAAGGCGTATCTGAAGTGCATCTAAGTGCTTGTGTGAATTCTTTCCTAGTTATATAAATCTATTCTTTAAAAACCTGTTTTGTTTTAAATCTTGTCCTGAATTTTCAGGCTCCAGAACCAAGCTTCACATTTTACCCAAGATGTAGTACAACTGTTTGTGGTGGCACAAATTCATATCTGCTTAGAAACGTGCTAAAATCAAAGTCATCACATAAGGCAAGGTTAAACTAAGACAGCGATCTGTCTGGCAGGTGAAAGGCTGCTGCTTTATTTACTAAGCCTCATAATCTTTTGACTTGCAGTTTGCTGCTGAAGAAGATTACTAACGAACTACAGCCCATATCCAAGTGTTACAAGTCTATATTTGGTATCACACTGAACTCCAGTAGAAAAGGTTGACGAAAGGCATATAGAAAGGCATAATTGTCAAGTATGAAAGATTACCAAGTAGGCTGACAAACAAGGAATGGAGCCGCATTTTGGAAGACATGGAAAGAAGAGTTGTGCATTTTGTGCATTTGTTCATATCAACAGAGACCCTTTCCCAGCTGTTTTCCATCACAGGTCAAAGCTCTGTAACATGTCTGAGCTCTCTGGACTGAATTAAAACAAAGGGGTGCTTCACAAACGGAGATCATAAATTTATTTACATGGATATTTGGATTTTCAGAACTTGACAACAGGATATATTTTTAAAATCCATATTAATTAATTAATTAATAATTAACAACCTATTTTAATTAATTAATTAACAATTAACTTGATTGGTATGCAACCATGGGGACTCATTGGGCTTCTTATGAATGTCCTCTGGGTTTCTGTTGCCTCTGATAATCAGAGTGGTCCAAATACTCTCATGTGAGAAGAGCTGCAAAACTGTGGAAGTCCAGTTTACAAGTTACATGCATTCTATTGCACTTTTGGTAACAGTAAAGTGACAGTAGGTCTTTAAAATTCCAGAAGACCATTCCTGTGACTGTGCTATTTGACTTAACCCAGTATTTTGGAGGGGGCTGTGGTGGGCTGAGGTGTGGAGAAAAGTGTGTGTATCACTGGTAGAGAGAACTGCTTGAGCATTACCCGTAAAACAGCCCAGTTATAGCCTAACACATTTGTGGAGAAATATCATAGTTCTTTTGCTTTTTTTTTTTTTTTTCAAAAGTATGAGCACAGTGGGCTATGATTTCTACTATGATTTCTACTGTTATTTCTAATCTTTGATGAAGAACATCTGACCAGCTGCACAAGATACGAGGGACGTTTTGTTACAGAAGCTGTAGTCACATGTGCTTACATGTACTCTCACAGTGTGTTCTGTGAGCTCAAAAGGGAACCTAGGAATAGATTAGGAGAGGTTTGTAACAAATATTACTGGTCATTGGGCAATACCTGCTGCTAGCCCTTCAAAATGACATTTTCCTCCCCTTCTCATGATTTCTCTGTAAATACACTAGCAAGCTAATTATAACTGAAATAATTTCAGAAACTACTACTACTACTACTACTACTAATAACAATTTTTTAAAAAATCTGGCAATATTGTTGAACTGAAATCAGAAACTTTGAACCAACTGTTCAATGGGTTTGAAGAACAATGGATCAACTCACAAAGAACACAGCCAGTTAAAACTAATCCAAACAGCTTAAATATTCAGATATCACTTTACTCTCAGGAGTTTCACAAGGATTTTCTGATCTGCAGTATAAAATGATCTTTAAAATTGTAAATAATTTAAAGCAATGAATATAAAAAAGCAAATCATAATCTGTTCCATGATGAGTTATAAAGGGAAAGGTTGTTAATTTGGAAAAATGTGTCACATTAGCCATTGTTCCCGAAGACTGCAGGAGAATCAAATGGATGACGATTTCATAACTGAGCTTCTTCCCATCCTGATGCCTCCAGGACATTGGTTTCAACAGCAGGGAGCCCTGCCAGACTAAACGTCTGCTGCATGCACAAGTACATAGACATTATCTAAATATATACAACCTCCTGCTTTATAACACTTTGGTTGAAGACTTATTTGCTCTTTTACTTGCAAGTATCAGATGAGGGAATATTTGCCACTGCAACCAAGAGTGGCAGAAATTTAATTCCCTCCTTTTTGTGTTCTATTCTCCGTCTAATCTTGAGCAAAGTAGAAACCTTGGATATGAAACCAAAGCAAACGACTGGAGGTGAGCTGAAGCCAGGCTGCCAGGCAGTGCCATCTAGGGGTAAGCGGTCAGGATACTTTCTGCATTGTTCAGGCTAGAGATCAGACCTATAGTTGCTGTAGGATTGAATACACCAGGGCCTGTGTGCCCTAAAACCGCTGCTTTGTTTCTCAACCTCTGTAAGATGGCCTAACAAAATGTAAAATATCACTCAGATCTCTGCAGCGTCATGCCTGTGACAACAACTCCATGAAAGTCCTATAAAAATCTCTGTAATGCTTTATTGAGATGATTAAAAATGGTGCTGTGTTATCTTCTAAGATCTTTCCTTTGGTTTTTAAAGTCTATCTCTGTAATAAGACTGTTCTTTGCTTAATACATTAAAAAGTCTGAAGGGACCTTGCTAAAAACTATGGTATTGGCCATGCAGGTAGAAAAAGAATAAAATAAGACTTCTAGTGAGATAATCAGAAACGAAGTGATTACAAAGATCCCAGACAGTCACCAGAGGTTCTCTGTCTGTCTATGTATCTAACTGTCTCAAAAATGAGTTCAATATTTGGTGTACATTCCTGCTATGTTGTGAGGTGAAGTGATGGGCTATGTAGCCATTTGATCACAGCAACACGCAGGAGCCCAACACCCATATGAGATTAATAGGGAAGCTACAGCCTTTTTAACCTCTCCATTGCCTCCCCTGGAAAGGATGCTCCTTGACAAGACCCAAATCCAAGCAGTTGTGCTCAGGCATCATGTGGAGGAAGCTGGTGAAATATTGATTCCTGACAATGTGAAGCCTCTGCGGACAGCTGGGTGAGTGCTGCGGTTGTGTTGGGAGAGTACAAGTAAGTTATTGCAGTAATCAAGATGTGGTGCAGCTACCTACTCTGTTTCTTAATTTGCAACATAAATAACATGAAGGCTACAAAGATGCTGACATGTTTAATGCAAAGGATAATTAACTTTTCTTAAGATCTGCTCCAGCACAGCTATACAAACCATAGCCAAAATAATGGTACCTTCACTTGGGAAAACATATCTAGATGCAGCAAAGATCAATGCCCCAGGGAGTCTTTGAGCTTGACACAATATAGAGGTTACAGAAGGGAAGCATTGCAATCTCCTCTTTGTAATGATGAATTGAGGTAAGAGGAGATTAAGTGGGTAGCCCAAGGTCATATGGGGAAGTCTATGGCAGGGCCAGGAACCAAACTGAAATAAGAAAGCGAAACAAAATACCATGCCTTGGTTTGAAGAATTCAGACCAGAAACCAGGGGATATTTTTTTCAGGGAAGGTAAATGAAGCTCTGGAAGCTGACTAAAGTGGGTCTTGGTTTCGCCATCACGTTGGAAAGCATTACACCTGCATAGGAAGCCTTTCTGCCATGGCTGCACAGGCAGTTATGGGCCTTATGCAGATACCACTCAGTGACATGCAGAGGTGTCTGTGTCTGCTCCGCATTGCTGTGAGCTTTGGGAAGATCTCTGACCTGTGCTGTGCAGGAGCACATGCCAGTTTTTTATGGTTGCCAGATCTACCCCTAGCCTTGGAGAGTCACAACTGTCTCCTGTCACATCTGTAGATGTCTCCTCCAGAATATTATACATGCTAAAAAGCAGACTGTTACTAAGCAGCCTAATGATGAATTAGGTACTTATGGCTGAAAATCTTGGCCAGTCCTTGCAGCAAACAGCAATGGTCACTGACAACCCTGTGGTGGTTTTACACAGCTGGGCAGCTGAGCTCTACCACAGCCATTCTCTCACTCCCCCTCCTCAAAGGAAAAGGGGGAGAAAATTATGATGGAAAGGGCTCAAGGGTTGAGATAAGGAACAGTTATCATCATGGTCAAAACAGACTCAGCGTAGGGAGATTAATTATTATTATTATTTTTATTTTTAACCTGTTACTAACAAGCTAGATCAGTGAGAAACAAACAAAAATAACTAAAAACACCTTCCTCTCATTCACCTTCTTCTACCAAGCAGCACAGGGGAACAGGGAATGGGGGCTGTGGTCATGGTCAGTCCCTAATGTTTCATCCCCACTGCTCCTTCATGGTCACTCTCTGCCCCTGCTCCACGTGGGGTCCCTGCCACGGGATGCTGTCCTTCCTGAACTGAGCCTGTGGGGACTGCCCACAGGCAGCAGCTCTTCAGGAACTGATCTCCAAGAATGGTGCCTGGAGCACCTCCTGCCCTCCTTCTGCACTGATCTTGGTGACTGTAGGACTGGTTCTCACTCCTCTCTCCCATCTGCTATTGTGCAGCAGTTTTTCCCCCCCTTTCTTCAATCTGCTTTCCCAGAGGCCCAACCAGCATCGCTCATGGCTTGGCTCTGGCCAGCAGCAGGTCCCTTTTGGAGCCAGCTGGAGCTGGCTCTGATCTGACATGGGGCAGCTGCTGGGCTCTGCTCACAGAGACCCCCCTACAGCCCCCCGTACTACCAAACCCTTGCCATGTAAACCCAATAAAACCCCTGATTTTAATTCTTGGGACTGGTGTTACATCCACCATCATCACCTAAAATTATGTTGCATCTAAAGTACAGACAGATAGCTTTTGCAAATCCCTGTTTTGTACTTCTATAAACAGCTACAGAAGATCTCTTTGAATGGAATAGCTGATCTTCTGGAAAAAAAAAAAAAAAAAGGAAAAAAAAAGGAAAAAAAAGGAAAAAAAGAAAAAAAAAAAGAAAAAAAAGTGAGGTTCATTAGGGCTACACCATGCAATGTATTCACTTGTCAGCCACACACCGTAGTGCCCAGAGTCTGCTTCTCCTGCCATGGGCAGCACACACACGCATGGCACTGCTGCTTCCACCATGACTTACTGCCTTTTCCCTTCCAAATCCTTGCTGGCTGGGAGGAAGTTCTGTCTAGGGATTACTGTGTGGAAATCTGTGGTCCGTGATCTCCATCAGATTACCACAGCTGTTCCTGCCTGCTTTGAAATCCATTACTCAAAGCCACCTGGTCCTCTCCTCTTCCTCCAGCCTCAATTCCTGCATCACCAGAAGAGTAAAGGTTACTATATATAAGTAATAATTATAACTGCAGCTTGTATATTAAATATAGATATTAACTGTAATTCTATTATGCTTTTCAAATCACATTAAATGCTGAGCAGTGTAGTATTATTAAGTATACAATTACAGGTGGCATATTTTTCTACCTAGCTTCTGACTTAGATAATGAAAGGTGTGGGTAAAAATCAGGGAAAAACATACAGAGGCATATTTGAATTTAAAGACAGTCAGTTTGTGAAAGCGGTCAATTTGGCTTCAGAAAGAAATCAGCTTTGGAATTAGATATTTTTTTTTCTTTTGTCAAACCAAGGAAAATTCTCCAAGAGCAATCAAAAGAAGGAAACAGAATTTCTTCTGGGCAAGGTGGGTCCAGAAGGGCTGGGTGACTTGTATGAAGGACATGCAGAGAGAAATGAAAGAGCTGTGACCCAGTATGATCCCTCCTGATGTCTTTTAATTGTGGCGAATTGCAGCAGCTTCAATCTTTAACCATGAACTAGCACCAGCCTCACTTATAAGTGATTGTCTGCATTTCTGAAATGAACCTTTTCCTGTGCTTCCTCTGCCATCACAAATTCAGCAAGGAATGCTAGCAGAAATACCACAAAAACAAATAAAACTTTTCTGATCAGGTTTAAGATGATGGTGACAGCTCCCCTAGTTGCATCCCAAGTCACTTGATAGACTTTACTGAAGGAACCTGACTGCTGTACTTGGGAAAAGGTGATAAAATGGGGAAGAGGTAATAGTTTCCTAAGAAAATGTGTGCTGCTTCCTATCTCCATGAATATATGGATATGTGGTCACCTACTTTCATGGTTGTATATCCATACAACCGTGACCATATGGATATGTGGTCACCGAAATGAGGCAGTGCCAAGCCCACTCCAGTTCATCACTTGAAAGGAGAAAGTTTGTCGGGACTTTAACAATACCTGTGGTCATATTGTATAAAGCAGGCTGTGACTGTAGTCTGTTGGTACCTGTTTCTCAGGGAAGATGAGTAGATGTTTCAGCTCTTTGTCTAGCATCATTAACAAGTGTTGATTAAAAGGTGTTCGCGGATTTACACAAAGGTTAGATCAGCATCTCTCAAGGACTTGTTTCAAAGAGGTCCTTTTGATTTATTTTAAACAAGGAGATGCTTTGCTAGCTTACTTTCAAATGTTGCACATTATTACGCATAGCATACAGAAGAGATAACTTTGTTAGCAGTCAGGTGTGTAGGAAGTGCATGTATTTCAGGTTGGAGATCCTGTTGTACAATAATTGAAAAGTGAAATAAAATAATCATTAATGGTCTTGTGAGGTCACTTGGTAAAAGATTTGCTCTTAACACAAGCTCTGAAGTTTTGACATAGCTGAGTAAGCCTTAGAGCTCAGCTCTCTCATCACCGTGCTAGTGTTCAGAGTTCAGGCCTGTCTCTCAGGGAATGGGAAAGAGAAGATCATAGCTGGATATTGAAAGTATTAAAGGCCTTAGCACAGTAGCAAAAGGGGGATTAGAGCAAACATTAATAACACCAGCCATCAAGTCCCAGCAGCCATGTGGGCATAGTGGAAAGATCTTCATTTTCAAACCCTGCATTTCCAGGTATGACTAAACCGCACTACTCAGGAAGATCTCCCCTCAGCTTCCCAGTCCATCTCCTTCTGCCACATCTTGATACCATGTAGAAGCAAGCCTGGATCTGCACTGAACCCTCCAAATACTCCAGACACAGACACAGATTTCTAGGTTGGAAGAGACCTCAAGATCATCGAGTCCAACCTCCGACCTAACACTAAGTACTCCACTAAACCATATCGCTAAGCTCTACATCTAAATGTCTTTTAAAGACCTCCAGGGATGGCGACTCCACCACCTCCCTGGGCAGCCCGTTCCAATGCTTAATAACCCTTTCGGTAAAGAAGTACTTCCTAACATCCAACCTAAAACTCCCCTGTCGCAACTTTCGCCCATTCCCCCTCGTCCTGTCACCAGGCACGTGGGAGAACAGACCAACCCCCACCTCACTACAGCCTCCTTTAAGGTAACTGTAGAGAGCGATAAGGTCGCCCCTGAGCCTCCTCTTCTCCAGACTGAACAAGCCCAGCTCCCTCAGCCGCTCCTCGTAAGACTTGTTCTCCAGACCCCTCACCAGCTTGGTCGCCCTTCTCTGGACTCTCTCGAGCACGTCCATGTCCTTCCTGTAGCGAGGGGCCCAAAACTGAACACAGTACTCAAGGTGCGGCCTCACCAGAGCCGAGTACAGGGGCACAATCACTTCCCTAGACCTGCTGGCCACACTGCTTCTTATACAGGCCAGGATGCTGTTGGCCTTCTTGGCCACCTGAGCACACTGCTGGCTCATATTCAGCCGACTATCAACCAATACTCCCAGGTCCTTCTCTGCCAGGCAGCTTTCCAACCACTCATCTCCCAGCCTGTAGCTCTGCTTGGGGTTGTTGCGCCCCAGGTGCAGGACCCGGCACTTGGCCTTGTTGAACTTCATACAGTTGACCTCAGCCCATCGCTCCAGCCTATCCAGATCCCCCTGCAGAGCCTTCCTGCCCTCGAGCAGATCGACACACGCACTTAGCTTGGTGTCATCTGCAAACTTACTGAGGGTGCACTGGACGCCCTCATCCAGATCATCGATAAAGATATTAAAGAGGACCGGCCCCAGTATCGAGCCCTGGGGGACACCACTTGTGACCAGCCTCCAACCAGATTTGACTCCATTCACCACAACTCTCTGGGCCCGGCTATCCAGCCAGTTTCTAACCCAGCGAAGCGTACGCCAGTCCAAGCCCCGAGCAGCCAGTTTCTTGAGGAGAATGTTGTGGGGAACGGTGTCAAAAGCCTTACTGAGGTCAAGGTAAACCACATCCACAGCCCTTCCCTCATCCACCAAGCGCGTCACTTTGTCATAGAAGGAGATCAGGTTCGTCAAGCAGGACCTGCCTTTCATAAACCCATGCTGACTGGGCCTGATCGCCTGCTCGCCCTGCAAGTGCCGCGTGATGACCCTCAAGATAATCTGCTCCATGAGCTTTCCTGGCACTGAGGTCAAACTGACAGGCCTATAGTTACCCGGGTCTGCCCTCCGGCCCTTCTTATAGATGGGCGTCACATTGGCTAGCCGCCAGTCAACTGGGACCTCCCCCGATAGCCAGGACTGCCGATAAATGATGGAAAGCAGCTCGGCCAGCTCCTCCGCCAGTTCTTTCAGTACCCTCGGGTGCATCCCATCCGGCCCCATCGACTTGCGCACATCCAAGCTCCTTAGCAGGTCGCCAACCATTTCCTCATGAATAGCGAAGGCCACATCCTGCTCCCCATCCCCTTCCGCCAGCTCAGGGCACTGGGTATCCAGAGAACAACCGGTATTGCCGCTAAAGACTGAGGCAAAGGCAGCATTAAGCACCTCAGCCTTTTCCTCATCCTTAGTAACTAGGTTTCCCCTTGCATCCAGTAAAGGATGGAGATTCTCCTTAGTCCTCCGTTTCGCATTAATATATTTGTAAAAGGATTTTTTGTTGTCTTTAACGGCAGTAGCCAGGTTGAGCTCCAGATGAGCTTTGGCCTTTCTAATTTTCTCCCTGCACAGCCTCGCTACATCCTTGTAGTCCTCCTCAGTGGCCCGCCCTTTTTTCCAAAGATTATAAACCCTCTTTTTTCTGCTAAGCACAAGCCGCAACTCTCTGTTGAGCCAGGCCGGTCTTCTTCCACGCCGGCTCGTCTTTGGGCACGTGGGGACGGACCGCTCCTGTGCCGTTAAGATTTCCTTCTTGAGGAGCGCCCAGCCTTCCTGGACTCCTCTGCCCTTCAGAACCGCCTCCCAAGGGACTCGGCCAACCAGCGTCCTGAGCAGCTCAAAGTCAGCCCTCTGGAAGTCCAAGACAGCAGTTTTACTGGTCCCCTTCCTGGCCTCGCCAAGAATAGAGAACTCTACCATTTCGTGGTCACTCTGTCCAAGACAGTTTCCGACCACCACATCTCCCACCAGTTCTTCTCTGTTTGTGAAGAGAAGGTCTAGCGGGGCACCACCCCTGGTAGGTTCACTGACCAGCTGTGTCAGGAAGCTATCTCCCACGCTCTCCAGAAACCTCTTAGACTGCTTTCTCTGTGCCGTGTTGTGTTTCCAGGATATATCCGGGAAGTTGAAGTCCCCCAGGAGGACAAGCGCCGACGATTTTGCAACTTCTGTCAGTTGCCTATAAAACTCCTCATCCGTCTCCTCATCCTGGTTCGGCGGTCTATAACAGACACCGACCAGGATGCTAGCCTTGCCGGCCTTCCCGCGGATCCTAACCCACAGGGATTCAACCTTATCATTCCCAGCCTGGAGTTCCACAACATCAAAAGATTCTCTAATGTAGAGAGCCACACCACCACCCCCTCTGTGCTGCCTGTCCCTCCTGAAGAGCCGATAGCCAGGCATTGCAGCACTCCAGTCGTGGGAGCGGTCCCACCACGTCTCCGTGATGGCAACCAAGTCATAGCCTTCCTGGTGCACGATGGCTTCCAGCTCCTCCTGTTTGTTACCCATGCTGCGTGCATTAGTGTAGATGCACTTCAGCTGGGCCATCGCCTTCTTCCCCAGCCTAGCCATTGTTTCCTCCGGCACGGCTCCAACAAGCCTTGTTTGAGCCCCGTCCCCCTTCTTGCCTAGTTTAAAGCTCTCTCTATGAGCCCCGCCAGCTCCTGGCCTAGGATCCGTTTTCCCCTTGGAGATAGGGACCCGTCTGGGGCCATCAGGCCGGGTGCCGAGTAAAGCTCCCCATGGTGAAAAAACCCAAAATTTCTGTGCTGGCACCAGCCTCTGAGCCACCTATTAACCACGTGAGCTTTCCATGTCCTCTCCGTGCCTCTCCCTTCCCCCGTAGGGATAGACGAAAACACCACCTGCACTCCCGCTCCCTCCACCAATCGTCCCAGCCCCCTATAGTCCTGCTTGATAGCCTTCAGGCTTCTCTTTTCAATATCATCACTGCCAGCCTGGACTATCAAAAGCGGGTAATAGTCAGAGGGGCGAACCAGGTTTGGAAGCTTCCTGGTAACATCTCTGACTCTGGCCCCAGGGAGGCAGCAGACTTCCCTATGCGTGGGGTCAGGCCGACAAATAGGGCCTTCAACCCCCTGAACTCCTCCTCAAACCCCATGGGTTGGGAATTCAGACAAAATGTAAGTTAGGAGAGATGTATGCAACTCCTCAGGTAGGATGAGCAGGAGAGCCAAACCAGGGTCAATACTGCCCTTCACATCCACCTCACTGATGTGAGCAAGGCAACATCCTTGGCTAGAGTGGCCACCTCTAGCATTCCTTTAAGGTAGATCTTCATTTCTAGCCTGATCATAGAGCATTTAGAATAATTGAGAGCTAAATAAAATCCTGGCATATTGGGCACACTCCTGTGATTGAGATGGCTTTGTCAGGGCTGCAGGATCTGGAGAACATGAGACCATGTCTTCTGCTAAGCCAGCCTGGGTATCTCTGTTAGGCACTTCATGAAGCCATCTGAACATGAATGTGCACACACCGCTGGCAGAAACAGTTTGTGTTACAAAGGAGCACTTGGGAATTATGCGAATATGTGTTCCCTGCTTCTGGATAAAAGAAATCCCTGCCATCACATGGGAAAACTAAAATTTGTTTCAAGAAAGACAGATGTCCCTGACATTCAGAGTCCGTTGGTACCTGAAGCAGTTAAAAAACTCCACTAAATCAGTAGGATCACTACTTCTTATTGCCACCTTCAGGGTTGCATACTCACCAGGAAAGTCTCCATTTTAACACAGTCCAGACTGAAAGACTGTCCAGATCTCCTTCAATAAGTAAAGAAACAGACATGAAAACTAAAATATATATTCATTATCACTTCTTGCTCTGACATGGCAACTATTGAATGAATTTGATCACAGTGGGACTGCAGAGATTTTGTCTATTTCAGACTTTGCACACTAATGTTGCAATGTCATATACATAATGAATAGCTTTGAAAGGAGAGTAGAAAATTATTTCATTCCTGTCTTATAACGTGATGATCTAGAACACATTTCATGAAATTGAAGGAAGGACAGGTTTAAACTATGTAAAACATACACAGAGATATTTAGGTAGAAGATAAATATTTACATATGTACACATAAAAATTTGTCAAACAAAAAGAGATAATTATATTATTTATAAACTTTATAGAATTGTGTTATATTTTATTGAATATATAACATAGGATATACAATATATATGTGCATGTATATTTCTCTATCATATAAATTAAACCAAAGCCTGTCATGAGTTAGGCAAGATGTAACCTAATGATTCAGATTTCTTCGTATACACCTGCTTTGATGTTCTGAACGGTATTTAATGAAAACCACAGTCGTGGTTGTTGAATGCAAGAATTTAATTTGTTTGTATCTCCCATGTGGCTCAGGATTACTCTACCTTGCATATTTTTCCAATGTGCTAACACATTAAATGTGTAAATTTTATGTGCTAACACATAAAATGTGGAAGTCAATAAAAAAAGCCATACAATGGACTTTGCAAAAATAGATGTAGAAAGGAACAGTAAAAATATTCTCAAGAAGTTATATATTGGTATCTCTGGTCATAAAGTTCTGTAAACTGTTTGCTGACATGATATTGACATGGTTCTTGTGAACAGCGAGGCAGAGCAATGGTTGGTTGTGCAGGTTACATTCCTTTGCTGTTTTGGAAGCACTATAACATTGGCATGAGTGTTCCGCTCTGAGCTATGTAACAGCTTCTATCTAGAAAGCAAGATCCAAATATGCTTTTTATTTAGTTATCTAAAGTGTATTGTATTTACATATTGTACACAGACCCCTGGGGTTAGAAACATCCACTGAAAACATGAGTACACTCTGTTAGGTGGTGTCTAGCTGCTGGTGTAAGAGGGAATCTGTGACCTATAGAACTTCCATTCACATAACAGTTGTAAAAGCAAGAATGCATCATTGCAATGAACCAGTCTGACACAATGCTTAATATGTGTGAAGATCTTTATCTCATAACAGTGCACTCAGCTTCAAACCCATCATTTCTGAATTAGGTATGGCATATTTTTTTAGAAAGATATTCAACTTGAATTAAACTTTCCAATGACAGAACACACCAGCTGTTGTCATCACTGATAGAAAAAACAGCCACTTTTTTTTTTTCTAGACTTCATTCATTTATATTTAACATCTAACCACTAAATCCCTGTGTCCTACCCTCCTGAACAGAAGACCTTTTTACTATTAAAGTTCTATTCCCCACATAGACACGTGCAGACAAAAAGCAAGCCACGTAGTTTCTTTTGCATAAACGTTGTAAGTCTCTCTCCCAGACATGTGATCCACACGGGAAGTCTTTCTAAATGCTTTCAGTTTTCACCACTATATCTACAATGCATAGACACCATAAGCAGACATTGTATTGGTGCCAATAATGGTGTACATAGATCTGAATCCACCCCCATAGTCTTCAGAGAGATTGTCCTGCTGATAGAGTCAAGTGTTTCTTTGCTAAAACCTCACATGGGGATCTCATGTTCAAGTGGTTTCTACCAGTGTTGAAATGAGGCAGAGCAGAAACTGGACATATGGAAATGGGAACAGGGCTAATGGGGAGTTGAGATTATTGCTCATAAACAAGATTTGATTATATCTTCTGAGTCCAGGTTTTCTGATTTAACCACTAGCTACCACTTCTCAGACGAACACCTGCACCACCATGCTACTACATACTTTGGCATGACAGACTCTTTTCACTCTCACTGCTTGTGGAACAATGTTTTGTTTTGTTTTGTTTTGTTTCCTAAAAGACAGATGCTAAATTTATTCAAATGAGATGTGTTCTAGCTAGGCTAAGAGGCATGCTACAGGACCACTCAGACTTCTCACTGTTCTCAGATCCTGCCTTTCACATCTAAGTTTCAGAGGTGTTTATTTGATGGCTAGATTGTGTGTGCTAGGAGAAGAGGAGAAAATAGCTTTGTTTTGTTTGTTTGTTTTCTTTGTATTGTCATGATGTGAACAAGTAAAATGTAAACACTTCTATCTCATCTCCGTGGGGTCAGTTTTTCATGTCTTTCTGTGATTTGGAGAAGGCAAAAATAGCCATACCTCATGCTTTCTTCTTTAATTATATTCATCTTCACTCTGCGGGCCTTA
Source organism: Cygnus atratus (assembly GCF_013377495.2). Taxonomy (NCBI): domain Eukaryota; kingdom Metazoa; phylum Chordata; class Aves; order Anseriformes; family Anatidae; genus Cygnus; species Cygnus atratus. The sequence goes on from NC_066363.1 coordinate 134,406,760, forward strand.
GAGACACAATGAATGCTGACACTGACTTTGTAACATACAAATTAACATTTGTCTAACATCCTGTTAATCTGCAATTATAATCAACTGGAGCCTTTTGATCTAGTAAGGGCTGAAGGGAGAGTAGCACAGGATGGACAACCATTCTAATTGATTAAAAAGATAAGCAAAGAAAGAAAGAGCTGCTTCCAAAATCATATATCTCAGTGGCCAGGGTAGTACACAAAGCATATTTCTTAAATCCCCCAGCAACTAAGAAGCTTTGACTCAGATCCCTGTTACAAATGACACGCACATTACTTCTTATTTTAGGAATACAAGAGGACTCATGTCTTGAGTTTGTAGATCAAAAAGTGTAATGATGTCTCAGCAGTTACATGTTGTCCTGTAAGGAGAGTATCAGACGAAGCAGATGGAACAGATTAAAAGATCAGACAGCTGTTGTAGGTTTGCATGTCAGGAAATCAGCTTTGGTTGTTCAGGTATCAGAGAAAAAAGGATGAATTATTTGCATCTCTGTGTTTAAAATACATGCATTAGGGGAACCTTTAAAAATTATGTGTAAGGGAAAATACATTCTGAGTAGCATCAGTGAGAATTACCTCTTTAGACTTACAATTATCCCTTTTAAAACTTCATGGTAAATTTTAGATACACAAAAGGAAATGAATTGCAGCCTGGTTTTAAGCACTTGTATTTGCTTCATGCTAAGCAGAAATGTAAAAAGCATACATATATATAAAGAAAAAGAGCAAAACCAGAACAAAAGCAAACCAGTGAGAGAAAATGTTTTAGAGTATATCTTTAACATAAAGCTATAGGAGAGAAAATTTAATTAGGGAGCACCCTGGTGGTCAATTAGTGAAAGAAGAATGTTAATTCTGACAATGCATGCATGATGATGATGCAAATAACAAAAGTTACTGTTCATGGAGTTAAAAGCAAAGCGGTTTTGGACTGTTACTGCCCTGTGTGTCTCACTAACATTTGCCATATCGTGTGTGCTCCCGCTTGGTGTTTTTGTGTGTCCAGCAGGAGAAACACCTCACGTGCATGTGGAGGACTGTCAGGGGCATGGACTGACTCACACAGATGAGGCAAGAGCAGGAGGACAGGGCAGTTAGACAGCCAGCACCTAGCCCAGACATAGCCAGGGTGACCTGCGCAACTTCAGAAGCTGTTGGCAGTATGAAGGTAGATGTTCATGTATGTATCAGGGTGAAAAGGGAAGAACAAAACCCTAGACTGATAGACTGACAAATTTGGTGCCTTTTTGTATTGTGGTGTGTGTGGCTGACCTACAAACACAGGATCCATTGCAGCCCAAGTATTCCTATCTACTTGCTCAGCTACCTGCCCTCCTTCTGCTTCAATTCATAGTGGTTTTATTTTCCTGTGACATTTAGGAACACCGTCAGTGGGGAGGATTCCTTGTGCTAAGTGCTGCATGAATACACACCCCAGAGACAATATCCAACTCAAAAATGATGCAGTTCAGGAGACAGTATAAGTGCACACAGTGAAGCATATGAAGAGAATGAGCTAGTATTCAGCAGTATAACAGGCAATAAGCTTTGCTGTTGTAAATATATATATATATATATACTTTTCTTCTTTGACATAATCAACTCAAAAGAGAATTTAGTAGAGATTTGGATGAAAATTAGGTAGTTCTGATGGGCACCACGAGAGGGAGACCTGATCAGACTACTTCCTGCTAGCCTTGAAAAGTCAATTGTTGACGTGTGATGTGATCAGGAAATGGGAGATGCAGAAGAACAGATCATCATCAGGCTGAGATGCTGTCCACAGAGAGTGGCTGGGCAGGCTGGGATTGCCTTTGCCAGTGAAGCTAGAGAAAAAGATATTGAATTAACCAATGGTGGACACCAAAAGGCTGGGAAGAGTTACAGCTATGCAAGCAAACCACATAAGAGACCGAGAGCTGTAGAGAAAGAACCTGAAAGACTGAGAAACAGTTTGAACAAGAGGGTTAAGTAAGGGCCAAAGCAACTTCTAACTGGTAGACATGAGAAACAGGTAGTGTGAACCGTAGTGTCTGTAAGGATCCCACAAGAAAATAATGAGAAAGATGGGGAAAGGAAATACAGAGGTGTCTCTCAGCTATGTTGACTTTGAGATGACATCTAAATATTTACAGGGACATGCCAGAGACACAGGTGGAATTTTAGTTGAGGTATGTAGAAACACTGGATTTATATAACTCTATGGAGATATTAACTGAATTTTTGTAAGATGATGAAAATATTAAGAAGGAGAATAATTGATCAAACTACTGTCTTTAAAAGTCAGCATCCAGGTTGTTATCAATTTTATCTTCTAATTTACTGGCAAGCCTCTATGATGTTTTAAATGTCTCCATATGTTCTTCATAAAAGCCTCTTTGACTTCTCCCAACTTGTTGGCTAAAATCACCTCAGTGCATCTTTAATTTTTTCTTTTCCTATAAATCTTTTCTGTTATACATATAGTTCCTCACCTAGTTTAATTGCTATACTTTATGGTCAAGTTTCTTAACGAGGTAAAAGCTATGAAATAATTAGGTCTCTGTTATGAAACATTTGCTTCTTAGTCCCAACTAGTTTTTTTAACCTTTTGTTCAGTGCAGTTGCACTGAGGGAATAGCAGGACCCTAGAAACTCTTCAGCCCTGGAGAAGCCTTTGGGAAATCTACTGTCCTAACCAATGCACCCCCTCAAGTAGGGCATAAAAGTCATTTGGGTCCTTTCAGGTCTGCCCTCAGCTTCCACAAAACTTGAGGTTGGCTACAGAATTTGCTGTTTCTTCTTGTAAAGTGAGTGGCCCACGGGGGAGACAAAGTAAAGGAAATTATGTTTATTCCACTGAGTTGATAAAGATGAGCTAAGAAATAAATCCAGAGGAAATCAGACTGAATTATTTTCAAAACTTGCAGAGCAGCTTTCTTCTTATATAAAGGCTGATTGAAAACAATAAAACTTGTCAGAAAACAAGTAAATATTCTAAAAGAAGAAAGCTAAGAGTCTCTTCTCGGTCCCTGTGCCAAGGCACGGGGTGGGTCTATGGCCAGAGGGCCACAGAAAAGTGATACTTTGGCTCTGGTAATTTTCGCTGCACAGACTTCAGAATTATCTGACTCTAAAACAAATACTTTGACTAGGAAGTCAGGAATACAGCCATCAGCCACATTGGTCCAGATGCAGTCGTTTGTTCTGTGATTCCATGGCAGCTATCAGCCTTACATCAGCTGTTCGTCCCTTCCGGCTGTAAATGTCCTGAAGCCTTGGTCAGGTTAATAAAGACTGTTTCAAAACAACAGAAGGTACCGTGGTTATTTTTTGCTTCAGAAGCACAATAATTAAACAGAAAACAAACAAACAAACAAACAAACCTTAGGACACAACCTGTATCTCAGTCAGTATTTTTCCTTCCCTGCTTATCTTAGTGCTGGCCTGAAAAAACAATGGTAGTAAAAATAGGACACATTTTTCATTAGTCTTTTCAGGAAAGGAAACAAAAGCAAAAACAAAAACAAACAAACAAAACCCCAAAAGCTTGTGTCCTCTTCTGACCGAATTAGTATTAAACACAAGATTTTTCACCAGTTCTGTAAATTAATATGGAAACGAAAAGCCCAAGTGCTAATTTAAACTGGTTGCAACTTTTCCTTTATTAAAATTAAACTGATAGTTTCCATGAAATCACTGGCACTTGAGACACAAGAAAAGGTTTTTCTTAACATATTTCATCCTCTTTCTAGTGGAAAGATTTTCCTTTTCTCTTCCTTCTCCAGTTTCCCCCTTCCTTTCACCAAAGTGCAGAGTTATAAAGGGTAAAAATAAGAGGGGAACAATTTTGGTAAAGGATTTATCAATCTGATTTCAAGCAAGAGTATGTGTTGCTGAGTGCATTGAGCTGACAGGCATTGGCCCAACTCTCTAGTGCTCATTATTAGGTCCTATATTCTTATTTGTGTTAACTGTCTGAGTCATCTTGATGATTGAATATGAGATGCTGAGGAGGTCTTGGCACTTCTTAGACCATGTGCTGCTGAGACCAGGTATGCACCATGAGTATGCTTTGCTCAATTATCTGTACTCAGTACTAAGATGAAAACATGATTATTAATTGCATTTTGCAGGATTTCAGTTCTCATCCTGTTAATTGGATTAGGATGCTCACGGCTGACCTTCTTTTCACTCTTCTGCCCCAGGTGGTTTGTCTGTTAAAAGACCAAATCTGACCACTTCTGTAATTTGGTGCGTCTTGTTACTGCAGCTGTTATATTAGGGGTCATGCCTTCTTTAATAAACTACATAGGCAGAATTAATTTCTCAGAATTTCATTTACTGAAGAGAACGGGGATGGGGATTTCACTTAAATGATTTATGATTTTGTCTGCTTGACAGATGTTCATAAATATCTACACCTGAACAAGAAACATTGCTAAATTCTTACTTCTTCCAGACAAAATTCTTAATCTGTGTGTACATTTCACAGAAGCTAATGGTTTTGATTTGCTTGAAATCTTCCCTTTTTACAGAGAGCTAAATATTAAAATAAGCATTTGTTCTGCCCTCCCTCAGACTACAAGCCTCTTTTTTTTTTTTTTAAGCTCTGTAGTGGCTCAGCTTCAAGGGATACTGCAGAAGGTCACTTTTCTTAAAGTGAGTGTGGCCAGTGTGCATGCTCTGGGTTCAAATCCCTCCAATGGGGAAAATCCTAACTGAGTTTACTTTGGCTCAGAGAAGTTCTCTAGACATTTGGATACTGGCAAAAGATATACTGAGCCCGCTCCATTAAACTTTGTCAATGAACATATCATCAAATTGTAGCTATGCTTATGGCATTTTTCCTGGATTAAGCTTCAAATACCTCTCTGACTAACCTTCAGCTTTCACTGGTATATAGGAAGAAGATAAACTCAGAGTTCTTCATTCCGAGGAGATTCTAAAACCTGTGGGAGGTAGTTTAGGCTCCAGGAACTGTTCAGGCTGACTTCAGACATGCTTAGATAATTTAAGTCTTCTTGTGAGTAAGTCTCTGCTGTGGGTGAGAAGGTTTTCTTGTTCCCTAGTCTGGCAGAACAGGTCAGACTTTGCTTAAATTCTGCCAAAGTTAAGCAAAGCGTTGGTGTAGGTGTAGTGTAGCTCCTTGCCCAAAGGACTTAATATAGCAAACATTTTCTGACTCATTCTATGGACCTGACATAATTAAGGAACTCTAGTGACACTACCATAAATTAAAGATACTGGTGACCTGGAAAGGTTGAGGCTTTGTATTTTTAGTCAAGAAGGCACTTGCATTCTTTAATTTCTAACTAAGCTTCTACGTGAATGTGACTAAGCAATACAGCAGTGCAAGGAACCCTCTGGTTGGTCTCTAGAATGGTATTTAAAAGAACTAATAATGATTTATTTTAAAATATTCTGATTACAAAATTAACCATTATAGCAGAAATACAGTATAACATGTTATGATCACAAATCCAGATAAGGTGTTAGATAAGGAAAAGTAACATGAACATTCAGAGAGGTGAACAGGAATTTCCAAGAGTAATTTATAATTGGAAATGCTATGAGGGTTGTTGAGCTGGACTGTTATTTTTTGCCAGTCTCTGAGGGTGAGCAATTTCTGCAAGGTTTACTGTTATATGTAACCCTTATTCTGAGAAATGCTGGCTTGACAAAGGAAAGGTCCAAGGATGAAATCCCTTTTGTCCTACAAGTTGATCTGCATGGATGTTTTGAGCATTGTGCGGGATAAGGAAAGCTTGTTGGGCATCCCTTCCTGCTGTAGGAGAGTGTGGTCAGCTTTCCTAGTGGTTACATCAGCTCCCCTTATTGCTGCTGCCAGGAAGATGTTGTTTCTTCCTCTAGATCAGCAGAAAGGGTCAAGACTGTCCCTAGTACCTTCAGGGATGTCACAGCAGGGTGGTTAATAGGTGATCACTTTACCAGCCCTTAGTGTGGTTTCCTGCTCATGTATCACACTTATCAAGACAAAGCATGGATCTTCATTTTATGCTAGGGTTGTATTTTTTTGAGAAAAAGACCATTAATTAATGGCCATTATTTCCACTCCCCACCCACTAAGTTTTTGATTAAGAGTTTTGAATAATTCCTATTTGTAAAGTTCTCATGCCCTGTAGCTGTCAACCCTGTTTTTGAATGCAAGGCTCCCTTCTGCTTTTATCTCTATTAATAAGTTCTTGACCTCGTTTTAAAAGTTGTGACCCACTGACATTTTGTTAGCCATATAATTCTTAACCAATACATCAGGACATCCCATTATCTGAAGACTGCTTTCTGAAAAAATAGGACTCACAAGCTTTAATTTTGTAATGTATTTTTTTCCATTTGCAATCCAAATTAGGCCTCACCTCTTAATGACTCAAACATTTTGCAGATGCTTTTTAAATGTTTTTTTTTTCATTGTTACTGCCCCAAACCACTAATTTCCACTTCCCCAACATCTTTTTCCTACCTTTACTGAAAGAAAAGAAGAAAAATCTCTCTCTTGCTAAAGGACATTTTCTCTAGGTTATACGTGTGGTTGTATCCATAGGCATGTGCACATGCTGGCATCTGACATTTTGGATAGTTTTGCCAACTATGTGCAGTGATAAAAAATGGAAACATTTTACCTGACAGAGCCCCACAGTGTTTCTCCAATTAGCCTAGTTAGCCGAGGGCTTCCGAGGGCTCCCGAGCCCCTGAGGGCTCGGGAGTAACAGCGGGACATCAGTCCCTCCTTAGAAGAGAGGGAAGGAGGGAATGTCATCAAGCAGGGTCTACAAGAGCCTTAATGCTACTCCTACCAAGTTGGAAGGAGGATGGTGATTATTGGCTGCTTACTAACAACCTGTACCTGCAGCTGGACACCAAACAGACCTGCCCGTCTACGGAAAATGATGATTCAGACATGTCTTGAAAGAAGGTGAAGAGGAAATTGCCCAGGTCACTTCTCTCATTCAATCAGGCAAGCTCCTTGGCTCTCGTGCTGTAGCTTTTGGGATGCTTATGAAAAACACTTTGGAGGTGTGAAATGCAGCTCTGGGACACAACAAAAGACAGTCTGCAAGACAAGTAACTGCACGATGAAGGTTGGTATCCTGAGAAAAACATGCTCAGATCTTTCATAATAACTAAAGTGCCTGGCTTCAACTGTTGATACCCAGAAAGATGGAGACAGGTGTGATCATCCACCCCAGTAAAGCATGGATCTTCCTTCATTACATAGCAAAATAGACCAAATGGTAATGTTTTCCATTCAGTGCCATTTTGGCCATTCATTTGTCTTCTGATAAATATTTGCTTCCAACAATTTATGCCCTCTGTCCCAGTTTGGGTTTATAGTCTATCCGAATTGGTTTCACATATGGTGTTGCAGAGGGTTTTGATAGCCACAGATGGTGCATCTGCAAACATTTGAAATCTGCTTCACTATCCAAATGTTTAATACTTTTCGGTGTCCCTGAAAGAGGTAGTAAATGCCTGATGTAGCTATTCACTCATAACAAGCACTAAAGGATAGTGAGTTGAATGAGCTGTTGGAAATTAAAAAATAAAAGAAATCTTATCAGTATCTCCAGCACTAATATCAGGAGGGGAATCATCTCAGAGTATGTGAATTGAAGAAGTTTAGGTTGGCCTTTCTAGGCTTCACATCATTTTCCTTCATTTGATTTTAATCAGACTTCAATATCTAAATGTTATTATTTCTAATTTAGCATATTAAGTTTTGCTGGCATTAGAAGAATAGAGGGGAATAATCTGTGTATGTATTGCCTAAAAATACCAAAGTCCATTTAAAAAAGAAAAGAAAAAGCAGAATCATTCAGCAGACAAAACTGACTTATTTATTAGTGAACTTATATAGAAATTTAAAATGACTTCTCCTAACAGGAAAATCCAGATAATTTTTATTTTCTGTTTTACATTAGCATCAGCACCCAGCAGGGCTGACCCTGGCTGGATCCTTCACAGACAGAGAGACCTGTTGGTGGGCTGAGGCAGGGGCAGGTGAAAAGCAGAAACACATCCACACTCTGCTTAATTTGATATCAGCCCGAGCAGGTCCTGCTCAAGGCTGTCCAGCTGATGGCTGTGGCCCAGATCCCTTCTACATGATGATAATGTCTGGCCTTTGCTTCAAAGACAATTTTGCGTCTGCCTGTAAGTAAGGGAAAGGACAGGGAGAAACACTGCCTTCTGCACCCATGCAGACATTTTGAAACACTAAGTGCTATTAGTCCCACAGGCTCATCAGAAGTCCTGCCCCTCAGCTCTAAAAAAGGTTGGGATGACTCTGTAATAATGGGTTGATGGTTAAAAAAAAAAAAAAAAAAAAAAAAAAGACATTATCCCCATTCCATAAATGATAAATGTAAGTCCTGGGAATACACATGACTTGCCCAAAGTGACACAAAAAATCTGTGAAAGAACTATGCTACACTTCAGGCTAAGTGTCCCAAGCCCAGACTGTGTCCCCACACTGATGTACCCACAGTCAAAATGTACCAAGGATCCAGTGAGCTGTGTGGTCATAAGTTCCCAAGAACAAACCAGTGGAGAGAAAGAATTGGGTGGGCAGCAAACAGGAAGTTATAGGGTTATCTGATAAAGTCCAGGGTTGGGAAAGGAGACCATGACAGAAAGTAGAACTATGTGTAAGGAAATACAGTAAATCTGGCAGATGCAGCTTTGTTGAAAAGGAAAGAAGGAAGCAGAAGTTAAAGATGAGTCTTTCTCCAATGAAAAGGGTGTGATGGTACCTTGATAGTATGTATATATTTTGCAGTGAAATAGGAAGCCAGATATATCAAGGGCCTGGGTGTGAGAGGAGAAGGGAATGACTGCGGGCTGAGAGCCCCAGCAGGATGAGTGGCCAGAAAAGGACTATACCTAAATCAGGTGTCATAACCCATGCTGTTCAGCTGGGGAGGAGCCTGCTTGAGGGACGCTGCAACACCTGTGACATCCCTTCTGCTGGTGGACATCTGCTTCCTTCCAATGCACAGGGTGAGGAGCAGCCTTCCTGTGAGCTGCAGGGGATAGATAAGGCCAAAGACAGGAAGAGGCAAGCAGGCAGCTACGGGCAGGCAGGAACGGCAGAATAAACACAGTGGCTCATGTCCCTTTTGTGACCACCTCCAACCCTGTCTGTGAATAAGGGTAATTTAGACATTGATGTCTGTCCCCAGCCCCAGTGGTCATTGCCAGAGTCAGTGACAGGCTTGGACATGGTGCACAGACCTTGCCCCACCAGAAGCTCCTCCCTTTGTGGGGCCTTTAGCCACTCTCACACCAGCCATTTGTCTGATTTCACTGTGCCATTACATACCAATGGATATCCCAACAAGCATATAACTGACCTTCACTGTTGTCTCTCCTCTCTCTAAACATTTGAATACAACCCCGACCTGCGCCCACCAGGCCTTCCACCAGTCTCACTCTACAAAGCCTTCATTCTTTGTCGTACTTGCCCATTTCCCTGTACAGTTGGAGACACCAGAACTGTGTTAACCATGAGAGCAGGCTTTCTCCCAGCTATTTGGACACCTTAGTGTCACTGGCCACAGGTGAGCAATGCAGCTCACTGCCTTTAAACCTTAATGTGAGTCATCTCCCATTTTATTTATATAGAGAAAATTCCTCTATCAGCAAGCAAAGAATAAACATAGTCTTCCTTCCCAGCCACAGATAACAGGCAGTTTTACTCCCCACACTTGACAGCTTTCCTACAATCTGCCAAAGAGTGGGTGCATTTACTGAGCACTCTTGCATCCATGTGTTGACCTTGCTTCCTACACCTTGAATGGCTGTACAAGGATAATGACTGTTAGCATGCATTACTGTGCAATTGAAAATAATGTATTTGTGCAAAAAGAGAAGTGTGTGAGAAGAGAGAATGAGTTTCTCTCTCACCGTACAAACTTTCAGATTTGCAGCTTGAAACCATAACTGTTCTAATGAGGAAAATGTGCAGTCAACTGAACATTAACTGTTTTGGACATTATTACTGTAAAAATAAATAATCAACCAACTTTATCTCTGAATAGAAAGCTCTGCAGTGGGAAAACTGACTGAATAACTGACGTGATTGCTGAGGAAGAGATGGAAATAACAGTTTACAGTTCACAGGATCTCAATGGACAATCAACATGGTAAATTAGGATGTGGCTGAAATTATAGATATAGTAATTAAAATTAGCCATGAATAATAGAACACAGTTCCTCTAGAATAGAGTACAAAGTGCCTCTAGACAGAAACAGACTAATACTGTGCAAATGTAAAAAAATAAAATAATAAATTTAAGAAAAGTTCAAATTGGCAAGAGAGGAGTTCAGTATCTCCACTGACACTTGTTCACAAGCTTATAATAGGCATCTGTAAATTATTGTTGGTGAGGAATTTAATTTAATTGTATCTCATCTTTATGAAAAGCTCTTTCTGAATATTTTAAAAAAGTTGATGCTAAAGTGTCTAAATTCCTATTCAGGCAGAGGCTATTCATTTCAACTGGCCACATATTGACCGTCGTCTCCTCTTTAGTCTATTGCTCTCTTTTAGATTGCAGTAACTGTTATGAACAGAATACCCATAAGCTCTCCTGTTCCAGCACAGCAGCTATTCACAACCAACACTGGAGCTGCTGTTTGTATAACAGGAGAACAGTGCAAAACCAGGAAAAGAGGTGGCTTTTGTTTGTTTTGTTTCCCTGCAGAACTCCTGTTGGAAGTCACTGTTAGCAGTATGGTGAAGAATGGGAGGCATTAGCTTGATCTGGCAGAATGATTCCCACATTTTAAAAAACTTAAAGCATAATATGATTGTGCTGGATAAATATATGACTAGAAACCCGGCTAAGAAGTCAGTATGTTGTTAGACTACTGAATCTACAGGTTGGAATTAGCAGGCTCTGTTTTTGGGTATGTAGGTAGCATGACTGAAGTCTTTTTTTTTTTTTCTGGATCTGACCTTCAGAGGCTTCTCTGTAATATTAATGATGGTCACTTGGGTTTTCCAATGATAAAATTGTTCTGCTAGAATCACATGCATACACTTAAATTCTTTCTCTTTGTCTTGTACAAACTCCAGTGACATGATGGAGGACACTCATGGCACCTTTAATGTTTTTCAGCTGATGGGAATCTCATCAGAAAATGTTCTATCTGATAGTTATGGGCATGCACACACTTGGAATGCCATGGGGCTTTAGGAGAAGAAGATCATACGAGAGAGCTAATTCATTCATTTTCAAGATAACACCGGCAAGATAGGAGTATTTAGTTGTTATACATAGGATTATTTTTTTTTAATAGCCATTGTATACAATATACATCTCATACACATACATACTTCCCCACTGTGTCCTGTGCAAGGGGCTGGTAACATTCACTAAGACTTTGCTGAGTGTTACAAACTTCAGGTGGGGATGGACTCCAATAACCTCCAGGAGAGACTCAATGCTGGAGGATACAATAGCAAATTAGAGTTTTTATACGAAACATGATCAAGCTCATGGTATGTATTTTCTCTTTCTTTTTCCTGCGCTACATGTATTCTGGCAAATCTCTGGACTCTCCAGCAGCTTCCTAATGATCTGTTATGTTATAAACAATCATGTTTTGTGTGTGTGTGTGTGTTTTTTTCTTTGTTAATTGAGCTGTTTCTAATGAATCACAATTAATTATAACAGCTCTAAATTTTCAATTTAAAGTGGTTTAAATTATTTCCCAGGCTTTTCCCATAGGCAGAGGCATGCTAGTAGTAAAGTACTGGTGAATCAGATTTAATAGGCATTCTGAAACAAGCATAGCTGCAATTATGCCCAGAGAATCCTTGCCAACTTTTTAATGGTTTATTTTTATTGTAAAAAGCATCTTTTAAATACCTTTGTTTCTCCTAGGGTGGAAACTATTGCTTTAGAGTGTTTCATTCCAAATTTTACTTAGTATGTTACCTAGTAATCTAGTTCCTGTTACATAAAAATCACAAATTATATTTCAATAAAATATAGAACCAATATAAGAGAGCATGCTGGAATGAAAGGTATTTATGCTTGCTGTAATGTATCCAGTAGTTATTATTTTTATGTTACTCCTGATATTTTTAAAGTGCTATGCAAACATTAAGTGAATCATAAAACCTAAGAACTCATTATTGTACTACCCTTATTTTATAGATGGGGAAAAGAGGGCACAGAAGTACTCTGCCCAGTGCAACATGAAACCAAAATTAGAAGTCCTGTTCCCATCCCTCAGCTGACTCCTGAAAGTACTTTGTGAATAACAACTCATCTCATGAGAATATTGTCTTAGGATTTACTTCTGTAATAAGTTTTGGACTTTTTCTGTCTCCAAAATACACTGAAAAAAGAGGAGGTTAGATTTATGAGTTGATGATCCTTGTGGTTCCTTTCCAACTTGGGATATTATATAATACTATGATTTTATTCATCATATTGATAGATGTTCTATGTCCAAATTTTGAACCATTCTTCCACTGCAGCTTGAAAACAAAATGATTGCTAAGCAGTGCCATTCCCACATGTGATAGCTATACCTTCATCTTTCATGAGACCACATTACAAATATTAGACCAGCTCTGAAAGCTTCAATTAGTATGTTTGAAGTCCAACCATTAACATGACCTTCTTGGTCACAGGATATTATTTTGCAGTAAAAATACTACTTAGATGTTCTGAATGAGGCACAAAGCAAATATCTTTGAATTTGGTTGCATTTATTTTCACTTTGTTATTTTTCACATAGATCATCCATGATCCACTGGCAGGATTCTGAATTTTACTCACTTGTGTTCAATTCACCTTTATCAGTATGCTGGGAACAGGCTCCAGTGATACCTTTGGTGATGGCATTTCTCTTATTTGGCATCAGTCAAGTGTGACATCGGTGATGATTACTATCACTATTTACATTTTAAATATTTAGGTATTTAGCTATCTCTCACTTTTGCAGACTGTCCTAACTGTGGCTGCCCCAGGTCTAAGAAGGGGTACTGCAGAAATAAGAAGGTACAAAGAAAGGCAACAAAAAAATGTTCCACCCGATAAACCTGTTCTAGAGCTTGATCTGTGGCACTAGTGATTACCACTATTCGCATTTAAAATATTTACATATTTACTTACACCTCACCTAAGGAAGTGTGGTTGAGCTATGAGGTTTTAATGTCTCCCTAACATTGTATTTAATTTAATCTAGCTACAATTTACAGACCCTACATTCAGCAAGAAGCTATCTGGAGCATAACAGAGGACACCGAAGTGATAAACAGTAAATTTCGATAAGAAAGAAAGAAAGAAAGAAAGAAAGAAAGAAAGAAAGAAAGAAAGAAAGAAAGAAAAAGAAAGAAAAAGAAAGAAAGAAGGAAGGAAGGAAGGAAGGAAGGAAGGAAGGAAGGAAGGAAGGAAGGAAGGAAGGAAGGAAGGAAGGAAGGAAATTCCATGCAAGCCTAGAAGGATGATGCAGGAAGTGCTGATTTTTAGGAACACTTGTCTCTTCTGTAAATTAGCTATTGAAGTAATTATAGAATAATCTTTATTATACAACTTGTTAACACTATTAAAGATTATTGTTATTTCCCTCAGTGGTGTGTACTCCTATCTGAATGCTCCAAGAGTGCAAAATACATTTATTTAGTCAGGAGGACTCCTGCTAATTGTTCAATGTTACTTGCTATGCTGGAGAGATTTGATATTTATTTTGCTGCTCTGAATGCAATCCACTTCTGATTCATTTTAATGTTGTTTGGATGGCTGCGAAGAGAAATAAAATGACACAATATTATTTTTACATACTGCCTTCAAAGTGACATAATTACTGCAAATATTGCCTAAGATACCCACCGAGACAATCAGAGGACCTAATTTTAGATGAAGCAATTTGTATCTGAAGACTGAAAGCAAAATGGTGCATTGCAAGGTGATGGAGGAAATGGTGGAATAAAGCTCACTGCTAAGCACCAGGCTTTCCATCTGGTCACTCCCAGCCAGAGGTTACATATTTTGAGACAACTGCCAATTTCTATGTCAGGTATATTTTATATTTGCCATAATTCTGCAACTCTCCTTTACAAGCCTTCATTCTCCCCCACACAAATGCTACAGTCTCGTTTGCCTCGCAGAATTAAAAACTGAGTGCCTCAACCAGCTTGTGCAGCTCCGCTAAGACTTGTCACACCTCATAGGGAGCTACAGGAACCATGGGGGGAAAGAAGGAACAGGGGCATTTGGGTACCTGCACTGAGCCTGTGGCTTGCAAGGCATCCATGGAGCTTCCAGGAAGCTTCTTAGCTTGCACACTAGTATTGGAGGAACAACTTGAAAAAAACTTTGAGAAAAAAATGTGAGAAAAGTATGGTACACAGGTGACAAAACATGTTGACATCACAGTTTAAAATCCCTCTTGATAACATTTTTTTCTTTTCTAACCATTTGTGCTCAGTTCACAGAGTCACCTGGCCCCAGGCAGAGGTGGGATCCTCACCTGGAAGCAGAAGGAAGGAATTAGCTCAGTGTAGCACCCACAGCATAGCTTACACTGAGCTCGTGTGCTGGAATTAACAGCACCCTCATAAATGTGGAGCTTTCTGGCATTACCGGAAGAAACACACTAACACTGGTGCAAAGGCTTGGTGATGAAATGCTGTAAAGCATCTTTATATCTTACTGTATGCCTGAGCGTGCTCTGTCACTTAGAGGTCCCCTAGCAACGCTCAGTGCATCCTGGAGAGAAAGGGACTCAGCCCAGGAGTCAATTCTGTGAATTTCACAGAAATAACTGGGGGAAGCTAAATCAGATTGTACATTGTGCATTGTGCCTTTGGGTGTTGTTATCCAGAGGAAAAAATCTTAAGGTGTCTTTTGATTATTTCTTAGTTTCGTGATCCTGGGCAGCTCTGAAATGCAAACTAAAGATTTCACATTCAGAGCATGGGATGGATATATCTGTTTTCCCAAGTATCCTGCCACTGATTAGACAAAAGTAGATGTCAAGGGAAGAAATAAAGAAAAGGTCAAAAATATAATGATGTTTCCCCAGAATAATTTCCTGGCTTCAGGGATTCCTTGAGATGGTTCCTTTCTTTCATATTTATGGGGCTTTCTTTCATATTTTTTTCAGTTATCTTTTGAACTCATGTAGACTCTTTGCATCCAAAAATGCTGTAAGTTAACTACACCATGTAAGGAATCATCTCATTCCATTTGATTTGAGTCTACCACCTGCTCATTTCTTTTACCGTGCTGGAGTTCTTGGTTTGGCAGAGGCCTTGATCAGCCATTCCCTATGCACTTCCCTGTGCATTTTTAAAAGATGAGCAACCTCCACCTCCTCTTTAGCTCCTTACTTTCCCTTTGCTAAAGTAACGTTTGATCTTTGATGGAAACTATTGTATTTTTTAAAAAACAGTTCCAGGTTTTTGAGCATCCTTGTCACCCTGCTCTTGGTCTTTCCCAATCATGCTCTGTATTGTTAGAGATTGGGGAATGAGAACTGCACACAACAGTTCAAGATGTGGCTGAACCTTGGATTTATGCATCTGGGTAATGAGATTCTCTGCGTGTTTTGAAGGCTGCTCTACCTTAAAACTGATTATCCAGTGTAGCTTTGCCAGCTCCTGTATGCATATGGTTTGGGGACCTGCAATTATGTAAGTGTCTCAGCTTGCATTTATGAGTTGCATAAACGAGTTTCTATCTTTCATGACTATAAAAAAATCTGCAGGAAGTAAAACCTATGACTTTGACATCAGAAACTAAGAGAAAAAATGCATTCCATTTGGAGGGGTGGCATTAAATTTCACTTCCTTAATCCTGAATTCATAATTTGACGACATATGTAATGCTTGTCTCATTTTTATTAGTATTAGAGTATTTTCTCCCACTTGGCATACAGATTTGATGAACTATGCTGAAAGAAGCTCATTTCTCAGTGCTCCAGATATGTTGCCATCTGTAGAGAGGATCCCCATCTCCTCTCCTCAGCTCAATACCTGCTATGTTCTTACATTTTGGCCTCTTCATTCTCCCTACAGCCCGTCTCTGGTTGCAAACAACCTGCTATTAAGAGAGCTTCTTACACTCGTGAACCTTCCGACATGCCTGGGAACAGTTTGGGAGAGCAGTGGTTAAGCCAGGATGACTCAGATGGACTCTAGGACCTGTAGTCTTTAGGTTCTGGTGTCACAGCAGCATTTGGAAACAAGAGCAGGGATGCTAATCCCTCCCTGTGACTCATTTTACTTCTGATAGTGGGATGTAAGCAGCCGGAGTCCTTCCTGACAGCAAAACCTAGTACTACCAATTCTTTAAAATAAATTTCTGCCTCCTGCCTTTATTCTAGGGTTTCTTGTCTGTTTGTTCTAGCTCATCAAAGATAAGGTCAGGTAACGATGCTAAATAGTATCAGACAAAACAGCTTTTATTCTCCATGCTGTAAACCTATAAAAAGAAATAGGATGGGTGTAGGGAAAACAGATAATCAAGGGTTAGACATAGAGATAGGGAGGGAGCTGGTGATAAAACAGGGTCCTTGTCAATAAACGTCAATCAATTTAGTCTGAAGTACTCTTGCTCAGCTGCATAAGGACCCTGCATGATATATGAGAAATGAGAGTGCTAATTTAGCAGGTACTCATTCTACAGTCTTGATCTTATTCTGAGAACTGTAATTAGCTGTATGCCTTTTTCAAGTATTTTAAAAATATTACTATTTTTATTGACCCTTAAATCTTATTCAAACAAACAGCCATAGTGTTTTTTTGGAGTGGTGTACTGATATCACTTACTAGATGCTTCGAACAAGCTAAATTAAAAATAGATGTGCCGTTCTATAACTAATTATCAAGCATGTGCAAATAAAATATCAAGACAACAGCTCCTTTGATTAGCTTTACCAAAATGCGGTTTCCATTAGCCTTCCTTGGAAATGAAGTAGAGGGAAATATAAGGAGAAATGTATGCGCGTGTGTGCACGTGCCTTCTTGTTTACATCTAAGAGCCTGAAAACTCTGAAAACAAACTTGAATTCAGTTCAAGTTTCCAAAAGCAAAACAGCACACATTAAGAAAAACAGCATAAATTATTATTAAGTCAGAGCAATTGTTCGCATTGGAATAATCCTATCATCTTTCTGGTAAGTTATAGATAGGTCTTTGGTATCTGCTTTACTCAAATACCTTCTTGTAATGTTGCATTTTGAAACAATCACCTTGAAAGCTAATGGCCATTTGGAAAATAAATAAATAAATAAAATAAAAATAAGGTCTTTGTAGCCTGGAAGGGCAGAGATTCTGAATTTCCAAAGAACCAATTGTTCCAGTTTGAACTCCTGGAAAATTACAGGTCCAATTTCCACATTTAGTTATGAAAGCACTATGGCTATTTCCTGAACAATATTTTTCATCTCTGCTTTATGTTTCCATCTTCAACTGCTCACCCTGTCTCTCTGGAAGACATTCTCCTTTAGATGTGTTTTAAAAGCTTAATTATTTTTATGACCGTATAGAAAATTTATTCTGGAAATTTTCCCTGGCTTACCACATTGTGATTGCATACGTATCAGAATTCATTGTCTTGTAAAAATTTTTATGCTTTTTGAAGGATGCTTTTTAACTTACAATATCTTTATTTCTCCCATCTAACTGTGTTGATCTTTCTTGCATGTGTTTGATTTTTATGAAATCCTCATTTCAAGAATATATATGTTCTGAATCACCACTGTGGTCTCATTAAACATTCTTTGTGGTTCTTTCATTTGTTTTTCTTCTCTTCAATGTTCTTGGTAATTTTTATTTAGATACTTTTTAATTATTTATTATTGTTATTATTATTATTATCATATGCCCATGACAGATTATTTTGGTTTTCTCTCAAGCAAAGGTGGAGTATTTGGCTACAAGGTCACTCTGATAAAGTAGGTCCAGTCTTCAGTTGCTACATCTTGAACCAGATCCTGTGTACTGCTTGGGACTATATCAAAAATTGCTTCTGCTCATGTAGACTTTCTGACTAGCTTCTTCAAGGCTCCATCACAGATGATGTCTAAAAGTGTTGCTTGTTTCTTGTGGCTCATCTTAACATTTATTTTCTGTTCTCATAATCTTTCTCATTTTCCTTACCATTTTGTATCACTCTCTTTGTCAGAACTTGAGTTGGGTGATCAGAAGTATAGATACCATACTTTTCCTACTCAAGTGAAATAAATTTGAGTACAGATTCATTGATGCCTTTCAACAGAATTCACCTCATTTGACTTGAATTCTTCTGTGACAATGCTCTCCATCAGTGCAGCCTGCCCTGACATTATGTAGTCTGTATCGCAGAATTATATTTTCAGTTATTCCCTTTGTTATCCTCCTTTCAGGAAGCTTTTGAGCTTTCTGTTCTAACAATACAATCCTTTGAGGCCAGGTATTCCACTGCAATTTGTTCTTTGAAACAACATTTGTGGAATTTCTTTTTAAAAGAAAGAAAAGAAAAAAAAAAGCAAAACAACACACATTGAGGAAAACAGTAGAAATTATTATTGTTTTAAACTGGGTTTCTTCTCATCTTTAGTGACCAATAAGAAATTCCGGTGGTGCTTTTAAAGTGGGGTGGAGTTTAATTACGAACAGATTTGCTGGCTGGAAGTTAGACAGCATGTAGATAACTTCTAGCAATCAGTGCACTGAAACACTGGCTAGCTACAGAGGGTGTGCCATTTCCTTCACTGCAGAGTTTTCAGATGGGTATGCTGTCATATCTTCCAGTATTACGTTCCTAACTAAAGTTAACTTATTTTAGCTTCTGAACTACATTTCAAACTTGCACAGCTGGGGGTAACTTTTCTTCATGCCACCAAAACAGTCTGACACTGGCAGTGTTTAGATGTCTTCTATTGTATGTCACGTCCTCAGGCCATGCTGAGTCAACCAACTAGCCATAGAAAATAAAAATATTTCAGACAAAAGCAGATTACAGTAGAACTTTCAAGTCCCACATTTCCAGTTATGGAAAAATCACCTTAAAATATATAATGTAAATATTATTTCAAATGTTTCAATTTCAAATTCTGCTACGTGTGGTATATTAATAAAAATGAAGAGAGGAAATGTGAGACAGACTACTGAATTGAAAATGATAATTGAGGAAATTAATCAATTTTAATAGAAAAAGTTCATGAATTAAAGATGGATAATTACAAAAAAGACAACAGGCAATCTGAAAGAGTCCTTTATTTGTGTTCAGGTGATGCCCGCAGTGAAGTCTTGTGATGACACCTGGACTTAACAATTGAATTGTTATGAAGTTTATTCCCAGATTCAGTATGTATATGTGAGTATTTTCCTGTGAGGTTCATACTGACTAGGAAAAGCAACACTGAGGGTAAAAAACTCTACGTTATCACATCTTCAGAAAACATGCACTGGGGTGAACCCATCATGGTCTTGGGGACCAACAGTCCAGCACCCTGCTTTGCCTTAGACACAGAATGGTCCACCAAGAGGACACAACCACTTGGCAGTGGGATGACAAAACACACAGGGTGCTCTGCTAGTTTGCAGTGCCTCTGTCCCCAGCCCTCCTGTGTTTGGCTCATCATGCACTGAGATGCAGTATCCACGGGAGACATCATCTTCCCCCCTGCCTGAGCGCGGAGAGCTGAGACCACTGGCTCTGCCACAGAGTAGGCACCACTGCAAGAGATGGGAATGAGAAATGCTCCCTTCCAGTAGCCACTAGTTTTCCCAGGACAACAGCTGGATAAAGTAAGCTCTTAAAATAAGAGTGCTAAAAATACTGGAATCCATTAATTCTTCAGCCTGCCTAAGGACAGCAAGATACTTCACCTTGCTTTAGGAAGTGGAGGCCAGTGCTTGAATATAAATATAAACATAAATATATATTATGTTTTATAACATAATGATCTTGAGATCACACCACAAAAAAAAACAAAACAAACAAACAAAACAAAACAAAACAAAAAAAAACCCACCTATTTTATCAACAAATTCATTCCTTGCAAGAACAACTATTTACCTCATGTATTCACCTTCATTCCAATGATACTGACTTTCAATAGCTACAGTCATTATAAGCAGCTTTACTTTTAGTACCATTTCACGGATACCAAAATTAAGTAAAATAAAGAATCCAATTTCTTCAGTTCAGGTTGGGATCTTCTCTTCATTTACCAACCATGACAGGTATTTTCTTAATTAATCTAAGCTTAGTGTCAAGCTGTCTTTAATTAATATTGCAACTGATATTCCTGACTTTACCTCAGAATAAGGGACAAAAGGTACAAAAAAAAAAAAGGTCTTTATTCTACCAATGTGTTTTATGTTCATAATAGCCTTTATGTTATAACAGGCAAGAGTTCTTTTCTCCCTAATATCTGTAAAGGTACATTACACTAACATCTATACTGTGCTGAAGTATTTGTGCTGCTAAAAGTTCTACATATAGAGAAGGAACACAAAACCAACCAACCAACCAAAAAAACCTAACCAATGTTTCTGTCTTTGGCATAAAACATTCATTTGGCTAGTAAAATAAACATACATTTCATGTAGATAGAAAGCTTCTTTCAATTTTTACATTGTTCATTGGAAACACATTCCTAGTAACGTGATTCTTCATTATTAAATTTTAAATAGAATTTCTTATTAGTTGCAATGCATTAAATATGTAAATACTGTGGTGAAGGTAAATTATATCTATGTAACTATAAAATGAACATCAGAAAGGACTCCATTTACTGATAACACTTTCCCTGAGCTTTTAGTTAAAGCAAGAGTGCAGGGTTCCAAATATGGTATGGTCCTGAGAGATGTTTAGTAGCCAGAGAAGCACCTGGCCATCTTAAACTATTTTCTTTTTTTTTCTTTTTCTTTTTCTTTTTCTTTTTCTTTTTCTTTTTCTTTTTCTTTTTCTTTTTCTTTTTCTTTTTCTTTTTCTTTCTTTTTTTTTCTTTTTCTTTTTCTTTTTTTTCTTTTTCTTTTTTCTTTTTCTCTTTTTCTTTCTCTTTTTTTCTTTTCCTTTTCCTTTTCCTTTTCCTTTTCCTTTTCCTTTTCCTTTTCCTTTTCCTTTTCCTTTTCCTTTTCCTTTTCCCTTTCCTTTTCTTTTTCCTTTTCCTTTTCCTTTTTCCTTTTCCTTTTCCTTTTTTCTTTCTTGCTGCTCATCCTGTTAAGTACCCAGCCATGTGTCCAAATCTATACTGAAGTCACTGGATGGCTCCAGACTCACAAGGAAATACCCATAAAATCTGAATCATTTCTCCTCAACAGGCCCACTGCCTGATAGACAGCTATTCATTTGACATCTTGTGTTAAAGTTCAATATTGACAAGGTCAGATAATTGCAAGGCAAATGACCTAGGAGGGGAAACAGAGGCTGCAGAAGGACTGAGTTTAGAAAAGACTCCAGGAAATGTCAACTGTGCAAGACCAAATGCATCTCGATTTGAAATTTGAATGTAAAGCCACCATTCCCTTTAATTACCAACCACACAGTGCATGAAGCACTTTATAAGCTACATCCTAGGAGCTGAGCTTCTTGTACTACAAAAGTTAACTATTTTTCCCTTGAATAAAAAGGATTGTGTAACATTAAAGGAGCTCTTGGCACTTGCTGAAGCTCTTTCCAGCAGTAGCTTTTGTCTGAAGACTCAAGCCCTGATCCTATAGAGAGAGAAGTGCAGCCTCCTGAAAGGCTGATGTTTCTTCTGGGCAGCCCTTGCAGGACAGCTGCCCTGACTTCTTTTTCCTCTGCCAAAGCAACCTGCTGTGACCCATATTCAACCCCTTGCTCACAGGACCACCCCAGATGCACCATTTCCTCCACTAAGAGTTACTGCCTCTGACTCAGTCGATGATGTTGAAAGCTTTGTCCCCTTGCAAACAAATTACATTACTTTCTGCTGCTAACACTGGCAGCATGAGGTACCTGAGAGCAGATTTATCTGAACCATGCCTAGTTAGACATTTATTTCCCAAACACAACATGTACTACAGTGGGGTAAAGGAAATGCCAGGACTGCAGACACAAAAGGATTGCTTTCAGTCTGCAAGGGCTCACTTCCCCTACACCCTTCTACTTCAAACAGCTTAGTGGAGATAATTGCTGCTTGAATACACTCTGGCTTGTAAACCATTTTCGTACAATATGTAGCACCCTGTTTTTTCTTTCAGTATTTGCAAAGATGTTTTCAATGATAAAAAGAAACTGGTCCATAACTTGCCTCAGACCCAAACTGCACAGAAGCCTACACTGACAAAAAATAGAGATGTCAGTGAATAGTTCCGAGTGAACCAAACACAAGAAAACAGGCTTTGCCTGGCAGTGCTGACTGTGTGTATTTGCCCTCATTACTCCAGGTTATTTTGTTGTTGCTTTCCCCCTGTGAAAATTGCTATATGAATCTATGGTGGCTCTTCCAGCTGGAAATAATATATATTACTTTAAATTTCTTGGGAGGAGCAATCATTTGCAATTTAGTCATGCTGTGTCATTCCAGAAGAAGCAATATGGTCTGACACCTTGTTTACAGTATAATGATACAATAGAAATAAGCCTGGTATGGTATAGAATTATCCTGATCTGAAAAAAATGATGTCTGTCAGTACATGATAGCTGCCAGATACGAAACAGGGAAGGAAAGGCTGAAAGACAGATGTTCATATAATATATACATTTGGAAACTTTTCCTCTTTTTACAAATGACATGAATATGAAGGGAACCTCATTTACAGTTATAGACAGAGGCTCTTCACTGCAGGAGTTTTTTTGAGAGGCTGTAAAGTTACAACCACCTTCAGCAAATCTGTTTTTTCTGGTTGACCTTTAACCTGAACTCATAAAATAAACCATAGGAAACCACAGTAAAAATGAGAAAGAAGGAAAGTAGGTAAAACACCTTGGTTTGGCAGAATATGGCATTGATGTTTTGGAAAGGGATATTTCTGTCCAACCCCCCCCCCCCCCCAGATTGTTGTAGAAATTATCCTATAGACTGAACTGATGTGAGGGAAAGGGCAGAATGCCCCTTTATTGTTGATTCCATTTTCTGGATGAGATGTTACAATACAGTACTACTAAAATCTGATTGTCCAGCAATTTTTTCCTTAAGTATAATAGCATTAATTTTTTAGCAAAGCTCAAGGCTAGGAAAGTAACATAATACCTAGTAAAAGAACTTTCTATCTTCTGATAGTTTTAATTTTGTTTCTGATCCTATTTTATCTCCTATTCCTTTGTATTGCTGGTGTTCATGTGGGGGGTGAGAGTGAGCTCATGCTAAATTTCAGTGCCTGTATGTGCTCTGGGTGTCCGAGTTCCTGCTACAATGGATGAAAATCTTGTCATCAGCTGACAGCAGACCAGAGAGCGATGCAGATGGTCACCCACCAAATGCCCATGGAAGGAGGAGCTGTATTATCTCCTGGGTTCTGAAGTGCTGAAGTGTCCTCTTCCTGGGCTTCCTAGATCTCCCCCTACCACGGCAGGCGTTGAAGCACCAACTGCGTAGGTGAACACCCACCAGAAGACCCCTGCATCTTAGCATCATAAGCTGCTCAGTTACCCTCACATCTGAATGCTCAGTAGTGAGAGAACCAGTGAAGCTCTTCCCAGAGGCACCGTTTTCTGCCTGCTTCTCACCTAGCTATTCTCACCTGAAGATCACACATCCACCTAACTGTCTGGAGTCCTCCACAGCCCTGGTGAGAGGGTTGGGTGCAGATAGGGAAACAGTTTGGTATTCTGACACTTCCACTTTGGTGTAGTGAATCACGTCTTAGAGGTGATCATCTCTTTCCATCACCTAAAAGGATACTCAGGTGTCTAACTGTTTTTGACTATATACCTGAATCAAAGGCTAGCATGATGAAACACCCTATGCCAGATTCTCTGAAGCAATATATCAACAATAGCTACAAGAACCTCACAGTTCTCACTCTGCTGGTGACAGAGGCAATATTTCAGTGTAAGGAGATCTACAAAGCCATCTGTGATGTGTCTTTGGGCAATGGGCAATACATCACTTCACTCATTTCTCACTGATGGCTGTGTCAGGGGCTGACAGCCACCGGC
Organism: Cygnus atratus; assembly: GCF_013377495.2. Classification (NCBI taxonomy): domain Eukaryota; kingdom Metazoa; phylum Chordata; class Aves; order Anseriformes; family Anatidae; genus Cygnus; species Cygnus atratus. Next base: position 134,430,860 of record NC_066363.1, read on the forward strand.
ACCTCTCTGGGAAGTTGCCCTCACAGAGTGGCTGGGGCTATGAGCAGCACTGAGACCTGTGATGTTCCTCATCTTTGATTTTAGTTGATAAAACTCCAAGAGACGTAAGGATCCAGGTTGTTGAGGGCAACCTGTGTGTGGTTGACTTGGCAGCACCTGAATTAAGTGTATTACATACAAATAAAATATCTTCATGTATGAAAAGTGTGATATTGGTTATGGATGAGATCTGATAAGCTGCTGACCCCAGTTCACTCTGAAGTCATCTCAGTGGCCATGCTCATGTCAAAAGTGATTTGAACCTGCTCCTTGCTCCTCTAACCTGAGCAGTGTCCAGATACCATAGCAAACAAATGGAGGATGGTAGCAGTCATCCTCCATGCGATGCTCCTACTTGCAACACTAAATTAAAAGATTCATTTTTCTATATTCACAAAATGCTAGAATAGCATAAAACAGCTACTGGGACAAAGGAAATGTGTAAGGTTTCTTCCATCGGTCCTCTACGTATGGATGTTCAAATAATGTAAATTGATAACAGTTCTTCATATAGAAAGTACATTGATCAGTGTATGAAACATAATTCAATGCTTCTCAAATACTGTAAGAACATACAAATAAAGAGAAGAGGCAGTGTACAGAGATATACAGTCTTGATGTATAATATTACAGCTCTGAGATCTGTGGTTGTGTTGGCTGTATTTACTGCCTGTAAGCAGTCTTTGCTGTTAAGTATATTCATTGCATCTTACTTGAGCCAGCATTGCTCAATATTCATTAAGCCTACAAATTAAATGTGAAGAATTAAAATTGGATAATCTCACTATCCTGCCATCTGTTCCTCATCTTGAAAGGATCAGAGCATCGTGCTGTTGTTTTATTTTCTCAAATATTCGTTGCAGACAACAAACCTCTACAGCACCTCAGGCACACAAGCTTCGGGATGGTGCCCAAAACCTTTTTGCAAAAGCTTTAGAACAGTTTCAGAACAAAACTTTCAGCAAGAAAACAAAGCTTTTTCTGTTAAATGGGCCTGAAGTGGTGATGGAAAACAGTCCACAAGGCACTGACAAACCTGACCGCCAGAGGGTGGCAAATATGTCACCGCAGCAAGGGGGCAACGCAGCACAAGGGTTTTTCATCAGCGTGCACAGAAGGAAATGGCACGGCCAACCTCTAGCTCTCTTGGGGTTGTTTTGTAAGGGCAATGTAGGCAGTGATTCTTTTTGAACATTTTGATAGTTAGAAGTTTTCTTTAAATAGTGTAATGTAAGAATTTGGTAAAAAAAAAAAAACAAAACTCACTTCAGTTAAAAAATTGATATTAATTTTTAATAACTTTTACAACTGACTTCAAACTTTTAAACCTCAGTACTTTGAACCTTAGTACACTGTTATTACTGTTTTGTATCACCTCCTATTCCTAGAGATTGGAGGAATGTCTGTGAGAAGAATTTACTGCAGTGATTATCCAGAAAGGATAATTAAAATGTAGGTAAAATTAATACACAAATTTAATTATTTAATTCTTATTTATTTTTGTCTAAAAAGGTAAACCAGGCCATCATATCATATGACGGTATCCCTAGAGATCCATTGCCCACTGGAAATTCAGCTCTGAACAGAGGGCCAAGAGAAGTCTAATGTTAGTGCAGAAGTCATTTTTTTTTCCCCAGACACAGAGTGAATCAAGGCTAAAGGGGCATAAAGGCCACCTCTGTCTTCTCCTTTTTGAGCTGTCACAGCTACAGATCTGATTATTGCATAAAGGATCGCCTTTGATGATTGCAGCAAAGGATCAACCTTCCCAAGACGTGAATTTCATCCTAATGTGGAGGCTCCAGTTCTTGTTCCAGTGATACAAAAAGGTACAAGATGACTGTCGGGAGAGGTTAGTGACCCCTATTAAAATAAATAGACTGTGATGGGTATTTGGAATTCCCAGTAACTTTTGTTACTTTTTGTTGCTTCTGTTACAGCAGGATTCACTTTTTGATCTCTGCAAAGTCCTCTTCTGAACTCTGTAAATCCTTAGTAGTACGGTGGCCATATAAGATTAACTGCTCTGAAGCTGTGATGGAGCAACCTCAATTACTGGGAAGCACCTGGGTAAGAAAGGTTAATAGGAACAGCTAAGGGAAGGCACATATGACACTAAGCAGTAGTAAAATATTGTTTCAGAGGTATATATAATGGAAAATCTCTTCTTGGGTTTTCTGTTGATGTCTGCCTTGCCTAGTCCAGTCCTACAAAGGCAGCAAATTCTTGTGTGGCTAGTAATTGCTGATTACATTTCATGTGTAGATTCATCCTCTTCCCTCCTCTGAAGAATTAGTAATTTTTTTTATATATTATTCTGTAATGGTTAGGAGAGATTTTCTGCCATACTGCAGATTTCCTTTAAAACCACTATCTGTAGTAGTTTAAAACAATTTTAAATTATGTCTGATGGATACTTAAATGATAGTGCAAAGATTTAAAACAGTCATAGCATGACATTGGTGTTTTAAAGAATTTCACAAGAAGTCTGCTCCATTAAATGATTTATAAGGAGAATAAAAGGTCAAGGAACTTGTTCTTATTGCATCCCTGTAGTCTGAAGGTCTATTAAACTCTGAAGTCTCAGGCAACTTAAAACAAAACCAAACCAAACTGTGTGGCAGCTAATTGTGCCTCAAGGCATTTTTTTAAAGGTTACAGCTTGAGCTGGACAGGATCTGGGAGAGCTGATGAGACACCCACCCCTCCCTGTGCACCATGGGGATCGCTGGAGCTGAACTTTGCAAGCTGAGCTGCAAACTGTTGAGCATTTTCTTTCTTACACAACAACGATAACCAGAAGAAATTTGTGTGAGGAAAAGGCCCAAATAAACATACTCACCAGGACATTTCAAAATCCTGGGCTAAAGTACATAAGTACATTGCTATATATTCAGATCACATCTAAAACAAAAGTTAGGGAAGTTTATTCAAGAGAGTACAAATTACCGGAAGGCCGTACTATGGTCTGACATATTATGTAACCTCTTGTTCAGCCTAAGGCACCACCAGTCCCTTTCTGGGACAAGGTCTTGAGTAATGCTGTAAGGTAGATTGCTCCTGCGAGGGAAAAAGTCCTTTAAAATAGCCCTGTCCATTTGCAGTATGTGGTGTGCAGGGGACTGTTCATGTGTGCATGTCTATGAGGGGAATTTTGACTTCCCAGGATCCATACAGTAAGATGCTTGCATATATTTGCTCAAAGTGTCATCCTCCTCTGCAGGAGCAGACATGTTGAGATGCCAAAAGGAGTCACCCTGGTTCCTCAGCTCCCCTCCCCACCCCTCTCCTAGACATTGCTCTTTCCACTGCAGGGAAGTCTGGGAGGATTGTCTATCCACCCAAAACCACTGGAACTTTTATCTCCATTTTTTTTCACACAGCTGAAATGTTATAGTGTGCTGGAACGTAAGTGCAGCCGTGCAGGTGCAGCCACGTGTTCTGCTCAGATGTTCCTTCAAGGGCAGCTGTCACCTGACAGCAGGAAGGGGACAGAGGGAGAGCACACACAACCTGCATTACAGGCCCAGTGAAGACTTGCTTGATACCCTAAAACTTTTTCTGTGTGAGGGTTTGATGACAGCATCACAAGCACCAAGGATTTTGATTATATTTCTGCTACACCACTCTCAGTTTACATCCACCCCAGAGATGTCAACTCTGTCCAAGGGCTCTCCAAGCCCTTGACTGGGAAGGAGCAGGAAATAGTTACAGCATCCCATCTGTTCCCCACCGCCACTTGGAGTTTAAGATCAATAAACACAAATGCCCAGTTCAACAATTCTTGGTGGTAACTTCCAGCTGTGTTCAGGCTTGATGTCGCCAGGTCGGCCCCAAATGTTCCTGTTACAGCCCTTTAAAATCACTTGCCAAACAAGACAAATAGCTGTGTGGAAAACCTGCAGAGCCATGGAAAGCTAATCAATGCCTGCCTCATTCTCCAAATACTTTATGCACTTTCAAGGTAGTGGGAAAGTCAATATCTAAACAGGAGGCCATTGCCACACATTGTCATGCCCTTCCGAGCAATTGTTTTGATTTGCAGATGGCTTTTCTGTCCCCTGCTCTGTATGGTACAGCAAGTCATGGTCTGTCAGGCTCTGACCAGACGACATGATGCATTGTGTTTCTTGTAGGCCCCGGTGTCTGAATCTAGAGAAAGTAGGCATTAAAAAAATAACCTCATCCAGGGGAGGATGCTGATAAATGATGAGAGACTATCTGCAGAAGGTTAGATAAGATCCCTGGATTTTAGTGATAGTAAAATGTGAAGAAAAAAAGTGACTGACAGTGAAATTCATCTTACTTAACTTTAGTCCTCCAAAAGGCATTTCATCTAAACTAGTTACCTGGGATGCATCCTCAGTTAATGGAGAAAAAGTTCTCTTAAGAATGCAATCTGTGCCTTCATCAGAACACATCTCAGACAGGAAAGAATTTCCTGTTGAATGACCCATTCTCCCCCATGGATAGGAGCAGGAGTCTCTGACCAGCAGCCTAACTTCTAGAGAGTTAAAGGGTCCTCCCAGGACTCCCACACCTCAGGGAAGAACACATACACACTGACTTAGTGTAATAGCCTCTAAGGAGGTAGGAGCTCGAGTGTCATTTCCAAGGATGTTTTAGGCAGCAAACCATATCATGGCCTTGGAAATCAAGGGAGCAAAGCTCCTATATTCCTGTTGCCTCTGAAAGTGGAATAGAAGCTCCAAAATTGCTTGAGCCTTTGGGAAATCACAGCTACTTCTGAAAGACTTTGAAATTAATGGCCTTTGGACTATACAGCCGAAGTTTCAAATGATAAGTTGAATAATCTTATAGTTTGAAAATTTAAATGAGGGGTGAGGTTTTTTTGTTTGTTTGTTTGTTTGTTTTTTAACTCAACCTCCAACAAGGAATATGTTTCCTGACTAAAACTGTTTCATAATTTCTAGACAAATTTATCAGAACAGGATTTCAAGGAGTTTATCTTTTCACAATGTCACCCCACTGAAGCACTGAAAAAGTTTTTGTTTTCTTTTGTTTTGTTTTGTTTTTAAATGGTTCCCATTTTACTTTTTGGGAGGTTTTCCTTTTAATTCCCAGCATCCCCATAGAAATGACCCAGGGTCTGTGGTAGAATCATTGGATCTCATGTGTTGTCTAAAAGGATTTAAAGTCTGGTGGCCTTGGCTGCCACTTTAGTTGTCACCAGGAGGGTCAGGAGCCAAAGCTCCTATGTCTCATGGAGGCTTTCTAAACAGAAGCTGTACCTAAGCTTATATTTATGAATAAGGTTAGTGTATACTATAGTTACGTGAGTCCCAGCAAGAGGGCTTGTTCACCAGGAGCTGTTGCCAAGATCTCAAGGTTTGCCAGGGTGTTTGTGGCTTGTGTTTTAATTCAGCAGCACTGAACACTAAGTGCTTTCAGCAGCTGCTCACTGAGGAAAGAATATCTAGAGTGTCACACAAGGGCTCAATGTGGGACATCTTTCTGTACTTTCAGAATTAAAATCCAAAAAGTGATGTCAGAGACTGCAATCTGTCAGGACTTGACTTTCAAGTTCTGCAATCAGAGACTATAAAAATGAAAAAAAAAAAAAAAAGAAGAAGAAAAATACAAAAACAGAGCAAAAGATAAATAATCATCATGCTGGCATATCTAGATCAGATGAGCATGAATAGGAATATAATTAGAAATCGTACATAATTTCAAATACAAATGGAAATAGAAGGAGGTCAGGGTAAAAAAGGAAAAAAGAATAAGAGTAATTGTACTGTCACATGCTCTACCCACAATGCACTATATAACCAAAAGAGAAAAAAAAAATGAAAAAAAAAAGAAAACTTTAGAATTGTTTGATTCCATTGAGGTATGTTGTCATAAATGTACAGAAATACCAGATCCCCACATTACCAAACCATGTTAGTCACCAATTCATGCAGCTGATAGATCTTGGGGTATGAAGTCGGTCTTGAAGGATTAGGAATAAGAGGCAAATAGTTTCTATGTGAAAGCATGGAGGATGTAAACAGACTGACCCAAGCTACAGCTATGAGCAAACTTAGTGACTAACCTCTTATACAGATGCAGGGAAAAATAATTCTCCAATTATTTTCAGCAAAGCTGAAAAATGTAAAAGGAAAGATTGTGCCAAGTATATACAAAATGTACAAAAACAAAAGAGGAAATAAAGAATAAGTAAAGGAAGACTTTTGGAGAAAAAATTTCTCATAATTAATGCTCAATATATTGAGTCATTTGCAATAACTATGGCTAGGGAAATCATTATGCCAAAGTCTGTAGGCAAGAAAAGCCAAGTGAAAATATACCATACCGAGGAAGCAAACCATGACTCACAGGAAGACCTCAAAATAATGTGTTATTAATTAAATATAAATAGTTGGAAAGAACAGGTTGGCCCTAGATACAAAGACAAAACAACAGTATGCACACAAAAGCAAACTGAATGCCAAACATGCAACACAGATTATGGTATTTTAGTGATTATGCAAAGCTTCAACAAAGCACCAACAAATTAAATAATAAGATAGCATGATCATTACAGTGCTAAGATGAACTCAGCCAGACCACAACGAGGAAAAGCATTCAGACTGGAAGATTAGACAGTACAAGCAACTCAGAAATTATGGTCTTCACCTAAAATGAATATATTCATCAACTCATAGATGCTAAACCTGGATGAATAGTTCACACCGTAGACAAACTCATCTATCCAGGATGGCAGGCTGTGCCTCCATGTGGTACTATAGCACTACTGTTGTCACATGAACTCATTTGGATGTCCAGGCCAGACACATATGAGGAAGGAAAGCTATTTCTGAAAAGGCTATTTAGCTACACTTGAGACCACAGGCTTTAGGGTAAAAAAATGAGAAGAAATGGTAAATGCACTGTCTTGCATCTTTCTCTACTCCCACCTCCACTATGCTTGAACAACATCAGCATCTAAAAGGGATTTAGAAATTTTGCCTTATTTGTCCTTTTCTTTGTAACATATTAGTACATGCTGATAGCATACATGGGAAAACACTTGACGGCCCCTGTTCTCCCAAAACCATTATGCTTGAGAGACAATAAAACAGCAAGAATAGGCCAGCATGGACAAAAACTGTGCGAGTCTTACTGAAAGATCATCTTTTAAAAGGCCACTGTAACACTTTTTTCCCCCTCCATTTGTTCTTCTTTGAGGCAATAGTGAACACTGCCAGCTGAAATCACTTCAGTGGCCACCACAGTAGAGCAGTAGATCAGCTGAGCTTGCCACAGCAGTTATAGTGTCACAAGCTGTTTGGTTTAGGTGGCTGTGTTTTTAAAGCCAATGAAATATGAAATGTACTTTACTTAGGACCCCAAGCTCGGATAGCCTTTTTTTTTTTTAATTATTATTATTTATTATTATTATTATTATTCAGAGAGAGAGAGAGAGAGAAAGAGAAAGAGAGAGAGAATGTAGTTGTAGTGGTGAAAAGCTGCACAACAAGGAACTAATATACAGTTTTCTCTAGCACTGTGCAAGTGTTGTATGATAGAAGAGGAAGAAGAAAGATGACTGGTATACACAAACAGTTAAGTAGAGGTTTCCAGCTGGTACTTATCTTTGTGCAAGGTATACTAATTGTCTTTAGCTATTGATCTGCCAATAATTTTCCATATTTCAAATCCTGAATGATCTTGTTCTTATTTATTTATTTATTTGACTCTTCGTGATCCTACACTGCATTGCAAATGAGCCTTTATATTTTCCTGTATTATAACTCTTGCTAAAGCTGCTAGGTCACTGAATCATAGAAACAGAGAATAGTACAGGTTGGAATGCACCTTTAAAGATCATCTTGGTCCAACCCCTCTGCTGTGGTGTATTGGGTTTATGTGGCAAGGGCTTGGTAGCAGGGGGGCTGCAGTGGTGGCCTCCATGAGCAGAGCCCAGCAGCTGCCCCATGTCAGATCAGAGCTGGCTCCAGCCGGCTCCAAAGGGACCCACTGCTGGCCAGAGCCGAGCCAGTAAGCAACATTGGTTGGGCCTCTAGGAGATCAGATTGAAGAAAGGGAAAACAAAACACAATAAAACAAAACAAAACAAAACTGCTACACAACAGCATCTGGGTGAGAGGAGTAAGAACCAGCTCTGCAGACCCCAAGGTGAGCGCAGCAGGAGGGCAGGAGGTGCTCCAGGCACCCAGCAGCAGTTCCCCTGCGGCCTGTGGAGAGGCCCCTGGTGGAGCAGGCTGTCCCCCTGCAGCCCATGGGTCCCACACGGAGCAGATCTCCACGCTGCAGCCCGTGGAGGAGCCCCCGGTGGAGCAGGTGGATGTGGCCAGGAGGAGGCTGCAGCCCATGGAGAGCCCCCACAGGAGCAGGCCCTGGGCCAGAGCTGCAGCCCATGGAGAGGAGCCCATGCAGGAGCAGGGGTCTGGGGGGGGAGCTGCGGCCCGTGGGGGACCCATGCTGGAGCAGTTTGCTCCAGACGGATGGACCCCGTGGTACGGAGCCATGTGGGAGCAGTTCTTGAAGAGCTGCTGCCTGTGGGCAGCTCCCACAGGATCAGTTTGGGAAGGACGGCATCCTGTGGGAGGGACCCCACGTGGAGCAGGGGCAGAGAGTGACCATGAGGGAGTGGCGGAGATGACGTGTCAGGGACTGACCATGACCACAACCCCCGTTCCCTGTTCCCCTGCACTGCTCAGAGGCAGAAGGTTGAAGAGGGTGAATGGGGGGGAAGGTGTTTTTAGTTTGGTTTTGGTTTCTCACTGTTCTAGTCTGCTAGTGATAGGCAATAAACTAGATTAATCTCCCTATTTTGAGTCTGTTTTTCCCATGACGATAATTGGTGAGTGATCTCCCTGTCCTTATCTCAACCCTTGAGCCCCTTCCATCGTAATTTTCTCCCCTTTTCCTTTGAGGAGGGGGAGTAAGAGAGCATCTCTGATGGAGTTCAGCAGCCCAGCTGTGTAAAACCACGATAGGGGTAGCTGTGGTCATTGCTGTTTGCTGCAAGGGCTGGCCAAAATTTTCAGCCATAATTACCTAATCCATCATTAGTCTACTTAGTAATGGACTGGCTTTTAGCATGTTTAATATTCTGGGAGGAGACATCTAGAGATGTGACAGGAGGCAGTTGTGTGGTGGAGTTCAACTGCCCAGCACCTCCCTCTAGACCAGGTTGCCCATCCACAGCTTCTCTGGGGAACCTGTGCCAGTGCCTCACCACCCTCACAATAAAGAATGTCTTCCTAATGTCTAATCTATGTATATCCTTTTAGTATAATCTTTGCATATCCTTATATCTTTTTAAAACCATTGTCCTTTGTCCCATCACTACAGACCTTGATAAAAAGTCTTTCTCCATCTTTCTTATAAGTTCCCTTTGTATATTGAAAGGCCACAATGAGGTCTCTCCAGAGCCTTCTCTTCTCTAGGCTGAGCAACCCCGGCTCTCAGCCTGTCTTCATGGGAAAAGTTCTCCAGCCCCCGATCATCCTCGTGGCCTCCTCCAGACACACTGTAACAGGTCCATGTTTTTCTTATGCTGAGGGCCCCAGAGCTGAAGACAGCACTCCAGGTGGGGTCTCAGGAGGGTGGAGTAGAGGGGGAGAATCACTTCCCTTGACTGAATGGCCACACTTCTTTTGATGCAGCCCAGGATACAATTGGCTTTCTGTGCAATTGCAAATAATAATTATAACAATATCCATGTTTTGGATCAATTAACTTTGCAAAACACAGCAATGTGAAAGACAAAATATTAACTTTGATCCGTCTCAGTCCTGGAATAAATTTGCATGTTCAACAATTGAGCTGCTCTCAGCATCACTCAATCCACTAATGCCACAGCTTAGTGTGGCCTGGGTACAATGCTCCTGAACACTTAGATGTAATTTCTCTGCATTGTCCAATGTCTCCGCTCTCACAAACCATTGTTTAAACCAGGAGAAACATTATTTTGAATGAAAGTCCTGATATAAAGGGACCATCACACTAAATGTTGCCACAAAGGCAGTTCCAGAGAGCACCTGCCTACTAATAGCTCTCTGTATTTCCTGAAGCCACAGGCAGAACTGGGTGACCTTCTAGTATCTTCATTGTCTTTTTACATCCCAGGTTCACAACAAGCACCTTCTATTCTTTTTTTTTTTCTTTTTTTTTCCCAGTCAGAAGCATCTAAAATGAAAACCTAGTACAAATAATTGCTCTAGAGATTTAAGGAGTTAATGCTACAAGGAGAGCTTTTTCTCCTGGGGTATGTGGCCTTGCAATGTAACTTCTCAAAGTGGAACAAACAGCAGTTACTGAAAATCATAGGAAGAAGCTAAGTACATTTCCATGCCCATTTTTCTAAACTGTCTTGTGGATAAAACTCTGCTAATAAGTGAAAAGATTCACTTGAAAAAGAAAAAGAAAAAGAAAAAGAAAAAGAAAAAGAAAAAAGAAAAAGAAAAAGAAAAAGAAAACCACAACATAAAGGTTCAGTTAATTGTAACATCTTATCTATCTGATTAAAAAGGTCACACTTATGACTATAAAGAAAGAATAACATAAATGTCCATGTGCAAAGTTACTTTGACAAAAATATCTCTATAATGAAGCTTGCTTATAGAAGTGAAATATAATAATTGGAGTGAAAGTTTCAAATATCATTGGAATCAAATTAAATAAAAAATCCAGCTCAAATTAAAGTGATACTTCCTTTAGTCGTGACTAGATAAATAAATTGCATATTTATCACGTATCTAGTGATACTGCTGTCCTGAGAGGTAGAAATGTAGCGTCCTACCAAACATAAAAGCAATATACTAATTACAAAAATGGAAGATTGGGGAACATCATTCCCTACAAACATGAGATCAAGAAGTCCAAATCTACCCCTGTACACCAAAAAAAAAAAAAAAAAAAAAAAAAGCTGTTACAGCCACAGGGAAGTAGTATGTTTTGTGGAAGGAGGTTGTTAGGAAATTTTGCCGGCTCATGATGAGCTGTTACCTTTTGAGGTATGACATAGACTTTAGACAGACTTTTAGTGTGCAGTAATTAACCTTCCTGTAACATTTTACACGATATATTTCTGTCTTCTCCGCTTAAAATGTTTTTTCACTTAGGAGATGGATTGAGCAGTTCTGGTTTGAGTCACTCTCTTTTCTCTCTTTCTTTTTCACTGAACAATTTATTCACTGTTACCATGGAAATGATTTCATCTTTCCAATAGAAGGATTCCAGCCCTGCAGTCCTGTTTTTGTCAAGTGTCCAACCCCCAACATTCCTCCTTTATTAAAGTCACTATTAGATGAGACTATATACCTATGTCAAGGAAAAAAAAAAAAAAAGAAAGAAAAGAAAAGACTTAAGAGAGGTTTTTTTGTTGTTTTTGTTTTTTTTGCCTGACCATTGAATTTGAATACTAAATCTCTCAGTGAGTTTCTTGTCCCGTATAGATGTGATATGAATACGCACTGCTCCTCCCTTCTCTGTTCTTAGTGGGCAGAATACCACTGTGTGACCAGCCCCCTATTCTATATGGGCATAAATGGGCATAAATGGACATAACCCTACAAAAGAGAAATAGGCTTTGGCCCCGTCCCTTCCCTGGTTCAACATGGCAAGCAACAAGGCATGGAGAGGAACATGATACAACTGAATACGTTTGTAGTAGCAGGATATAAAGCCAACCTTCTCCATAAATGGCCTGTGCTATGTGCCATGATTTTGTTTTACAACCCAAATGGTGCCTGGACTGGACTTTTGATTGCCCGGGTTTGGTTGGATTATAATGTTGGCAGTACTTTAAGGACTATTAAACGTGCAAATCTAGAAAACTCATGATATTTGCTTGGATTTACTGGATCGAGAATATTGCCATAATGGAAGAATTTAATTCACTAAAGACTCAAAGAACTTGATAGCACTTGGAATTTAACAGATCATACAAAACTTGACTGTGTTCATTCGTTCGTTCTTTTTCTTTCTTTCTTTCTTTCTTTCTTTCTTTCTTTCTTTTTCTCTTTTTCTATTATGTGACAGTAAGCCTAAGCAGATATTTTTATCTAAACAAAGTATTCTACAAAACCTCTTATAATCTTTCAGAAGACATCAGTTCACTTCCAGAGGACATATTAGAATTAGTATTTTAGTTTTGAGGAGTCTGCTATACTCCTGGGAAAGGTAACTTAACTTTTGAGAGGTAAAGAGGAGGTGCAAAGTCAGCAGTCAAGTGCAGAACCAAACAAACCATTTCTTCCATTTGTATAAGTGCATCAAGAAGATTTCTGGGACTGAAGTTACCATGAAGGTAGAAAGGGAAAGGAATATTAGAATATCACTTCATTTCTGGTCAGGCTTAACATCTCAGTGCAAATTTTTGGTGCCTCTCTTCCTTAAAGGAGAAGAAAGGACCCTGGAAGCAGGGGTCTAGGGAGGTTTATTTTCATGAACTTTTAATGAATTCACTGCCATTATGTTTCTCAGTGTTAGTTGGGTGCCATGATCTTCCGAGCTGATCTCAGAACTCACTGTCCCTGGGGAATATGGGGGGTCTCTCCTCTGCTCTGCTCTCCTTCCCATCTCCCTTACTCTCATTTACTGTGGAAATTAGAAAGGAACCAGAAAAAAAAAGAGATTCATAACAGAGAATACTGCCAACACCTGCATATATTTAACGCATGTCTGGCTACAGAATTGTGCACCATGGTGCTAGACCTGTAGCTCTGCTAATGTAGCCATAGATTGAGGATTCCCAAGCATGAGACACAGGTTTCAGAGAGGTGGGCTGAGAAAGAACTCTCTATTAATGAATACTTTGGCAAAAAAGGAGGAGGATAAAACAAGTGCTCCAAGTTCACTTCTTACTGTACATAATTGTATTCTAGTCAAGATACTGAAATGTCACAGAATAGAATCCTAGAATAATTCAGGTCCAAAAGGACCTCTGAAAATCATCTTGTTCAACCCCTGTTCAAAGCAAGAACAACTTCAAAGAGACATTAGGTTTGTCAGGTCCTTGCCCAGTGAAATTTTGAACCTGTTTTTCTGTTTAAAATTTTCCTTTTTTAAGAGACCAGTTGAGCTTTTCCTGCATACTCTTCTGATATCTCTCATTTTGACACAGGATTCACATTGTTAATAAGAGGGAATAACAGTATATTTTTATTATTCTTTGAAATTCATTTTCCTGAAGAACATAAGAAAAAGCATTAATTTCACTGTTTTATTAGGTCAAATGCCAGCAGATCAGTTCAAGCAGCTCTTCATGCAATCATGATTCAAATCACTGTTACAAGACTACAATCTGACCCTTTTTACAGTTTCAGAAAGTCCTGGAAGAGAAGTATCTCACATTTATAATCTTTATTTTGCTCAGCTGATTTTGCTCAGTCTAGAGGACTGTTAAGTCATCTAGATGATGCTGAAGGGTGGTTTATCTGTTCTTAGCTGCTTTAGCTTAAAAATCAGCCACACTCCTGCCAGTCACTGGCACTGTAATCACCTCCCTACCTTTGAGGTTCAGCATGAGTTGACTGGTATTATTCTGGTTGCCTTCAGTCCTGGCTCGCCGTCGGCTCCGTCTGAGAGTGAGCTTGGGCTACATACCACAATTGCAAATGAAGAGGCAAACACAACACTTATAGACCAGCTGATGGAGAGCAGAAGCAGCATACATACACACATGCACACAAGCACAATTAATTTTTTGGTTTTTTTTTGTTTGCAAGTATTGTGTGTCTAACAGCAAAATATGAGATTTCTCTTTAAAGTATAACAAACTGAAAGCACTTGGATGAAAATCTTCTGCCCTATCCACTACCATGTCATTGACTGGAGTTGGACTCAGGTTTTGGACTCAGGAGTTGGACTCAATGATCCTTATGGGTCCCTTCCAACTTGGGATATTCTATGATTATCTATGATTCTATGACTGTGCTTCTGCTAGAAGTCTCCTGGCCTTCTCCAACACAAGGCAATAATATTGAACACAGTGACTGGATCAGCTGTAGTGCCATCACTCCATTTGAAAGTACAGCCCAAAGTAGGTTCAGCACTGCTAAGCTCCTGGCCCATCCTCTTCAGCCTTTTGGAGGGTTTTGTTCAAAACTCAACTGCTGGATGAAGTGCATCCACCTTTCATTAAAAAAACCCTTACTGCCCCTCTTTCTGAATACTGAAGTTCAAAAATTCCATGTTAGAGCAGCTTCTGCAGGGAAGGATAAATTACATCATTGATTGAAGACTTCAAATTAGCAAGGCAGAACTGATGATCATGAATGAATGTGTCCTTTTAGTACTTTAGGTCTCTCTGTACATAGTATGTAATAATATTACATTAATTTTTCAGATGTCTTGTTGCCTTCTATGGCAAAAAATAGATAGTGAGAGAAGAGGCAAAACCATCAAAGATGAGAAAAGTCTGAAGAAAAAGACTATCTGTTCCAAGATGCTGCACATTTTGACTGTGTCATTCCTTTTTTATACAGGCTGGTGGAACACAGTGTGGTGGTGTGCCAAGTGCTGGTTTGAATGTCTCTGCTGGTGACAACAGTCAGGAGATGACAAATGTATCTGATAGCACTAATGGTGATAAAGGTCACATAATGTTTCCTGTTGTATTTTCAGCTGTTTGCAACTTTGCAGACTTTTAGCAGTTTGAGGTTTGAGTGGAAGCTTCCCATGCTGTCCTTCTGCTCATGGAGGCCTTTTTTTTTTTTTTTTTTTTTCCAATTTATGTTTCACCTAACATAGTCTGGCTATTTCTGATGAGAAAGCTTCATTTCATGCATGAAATGAAAAGTCCTGCATCTAGGGAGCAACAAACCCTGGCACCAGAACAGGCTGAGGGCGGGCTGGCTGGAAAGAAGTTCTGCGAAGGGGTCCTGGTGGACGAGTTGGCCATGAACCAGCAATGTGCTCTTGCAGCAAAGAAGGCCAACAGCATCCTGGGATGCATTAGGAGGTGTGTTGCCAGCAAGCAGAAGGAGATGATCCTTCACTACTCAGCACTGGTGAGACACATCTGGAGAGCCAGGTCCAGTCCTGGACTACCCAGTACAAGAGAGTCACAGACTTACTGAAGCAAGCACTTTACTGTGAGTGATGCTGTGGAGTTTCCATTCAAAAAAGATATTCAGAACCCAACTGGACATGGTCCTGGACAAATGGCTCTAGTTGACCATGCCTGAGTTTGAATTAGATATCTTGAGAGGTTCCTTCCAACCCCACCAATCCTGTGATTCTGTGAATGAAAAAATCTTGCCACTCCTTTACAGATAATTTCTAGTTTGGGAGCAGAACCTCTAAATGCCTTTATAGGAGTCACCTGGCATCAGTTGTCTTCCCGTTTTCACCAGATACCTTCTACATTCACAACACATTGGAGTTGTCAGGAATAAAAAGCCCTGGCAAATGGATTGATAGGTGAATTCTGCCAGTACCTCCCGCAAGGAGCACACTCCATGCTGGGGCTGCAAGCACTGAATACACCTTACCTTAGGTTTGTTGCTTGGGGCACCGTGGTACAAAGCTCAGAAAGAGAGATCAGGCCCCCTTCAGGGCTGCAAGGCTCCAATTGCTGGTGCCCAGGATGGAAAGAGGAAGAAGCTTAAACTGACTACAGCAAAGTGATATTTCCCTCACAGATTGCAAGAGCCATTAAACAACATGGAAAAAATATTAAAGAGGAATGAAAAGGAGCAATACGTCTGTAGCCTAGGAGGATTTGGAGGGGATGGAGCAGCCTGCACCCAGTGCAGGTGTGGAGGGAGACCACGGAACAACTCCATAGAAAACCCAAGCTACAGCATTTTGTGATCCTAATGTGATTTATCAACTAATTATTTTAATGCACTGGTTTAAAGACAATACACGTCTTCCTCCCTGCCTCCATGCCCCATACACAGATGTGTACATGTGAATTCACCCCACCAGGCTTGTCAAAGAAACCCTCTCAAGATCCTTTGAAAAACCCACTCTTAATATATAAAGTGCTATAGGATCTTTTGAGATAAAATTCTCTAGAATGTCCCATTCATCTCATCTTCCTTACTTTATGGAAGTAGTTAGTCTTTATATAATATTCAGCTCTGATTACATGGTGCAAGACTTTTTTTTCTGTCTAAAGAACTAGTTATGAAAGAAGGCTAGGTTTGGGCTTTCTGCTTTTATGCATAGCAAACATGCAATTTTGTTACCGGTAGCAACAACCAGCTCAGAAAATGATTAGGCTTTTAAATGTCTGGGTTTTGTGAAAAAGCAAAAACAGGAAGGTGTGGGCTGTTTCTGAGGTTATAGAGACGACACTAGAAGGAATTCAGTGAAGAAACAGAATGAGTGAGACATCTACACCAGTTTCCATGTGGACTCTGCTAAGTCAGAGGAATTCGTCCAAATCTATGAAATTTACAAGATTGTAATTGAGTGTAGAATTTGGACCTGGCTGTTTTTCAGGGCTAGAGTCCCATTTAATCAAACTAACTGATAATTCTTTTGCAATTTTGAAAGGTTAATTATATTGTTGAGCAATATTTTAATTTATTCTAATTTGTCTCTTCTGGATTCGTTTGCCTAATAGTTTTGCATATCTTTACATTCATTACAGTCCATTAAGGTAAAACCTTTTAACAAATACTCATTTGTGGCCACTTTCACCACTTTCAGCTTGAAACTCATTCTTTTCCAAATGTCAAACTCTTTAAAAATCTTGGCATGAAAGGTCACCTTTCTGTGAAATAAGTCATCGTATTCAACATTTTAGCTCTGGCATAGAATGACACGTTATACAGAAGTCTCATCCTTTTCAAGAGGAATCTTAGGGACAACTTTTTTTTTTTTTTTCTTTTCTTAAAATTACAGTTTTCACACCAATTTGTAGCAGTTTGTCTCTGACAAAACTAATGTGTCTACTGACCATAGTTCACATCAGAGATTATTTAACTTGAACAAGTGGAGGCTCAGAAAGTATGCAGTCATACTTCTTGTGCTTTGGTGAAGCACCCTGCTCTTACACTCTGCAGCACAGACCCACCAGTCTCACCAGTGCTCATTCATGACCCATGATAACAAACAGCATGTATAATGACTGAAAAGACTGAGGTGCTTATGTAGGGGACATAGTCAACCATGTAAACTTGGACTGCTTACACTGACTTTCATACATGTTGTGAGAAGTCAAATATTTTATTCCGTTATTTGGTAATTGCACTGTGGTCATGCCTGCTACCCAGGTAAGCTTGTACTCTCCAAAAGTACAGTAAAAAGATGTTCCCTGCTTTAAGACTATTCTGAGTTAAAAAGAACTCAGCAAAGACACATGGCCACTAAGAAATAACTATTAAAACAACTCAGCAAAAAATGCCACAATAGTAATATGTTTGTAATTTTTTAGAAGCTCGATAGAAAAGATGAGGTTGTGCTTTCACATGGGTCTGAAATGGATGTTTGGGAGAGCTGCTAATGATATCTGCCCCTTTTTAAAGTCTGGGTAAAATTGAAAAGGAATGTTTATTGAGTTAGCTGATATTTTCCAAACAAGCATGCAAAAACTACATGAAAAAACAATAGTATTTATTTTTGCAAGGTGCCTTAGGTACCTTTGTACCTCCTGCTGTTCCCAGCTCTGACATTTTCACCCAAGTTACTGTGACACTATCTCCGAAGAGTTTTGGTAGTGGTATTTTTCTGCTCTTATTCTTGTACTGTTCTTGTGGCCCTGCATGCAGAAACCCCAATAATGTTGCCAGGGCAAGTTCTCACGGGAAGCATCTCCCACTGGTGTGAGAATAACCCTTCTTTTTCTTCACTGTGTATTTCTTGATTTGTAAACTTCACATCATATTGGAGAAAATGAAACATATTGGATAAACAAAAACAAAACCAAAAAACATGGAGCCATAATTTAAATATTCAGTAAAAGCTATCCAAAAATATATGTGCAGAGAAGTTTAATTTCAGAATTTGCACCCAAACTGATGAGTGTTAATAGCACCATAAAGGAAGACAATAAGAAGTATGAGTGTCTCACAATGAAAAATAGATAGTACTAGGGTAAAAAAAAAAAAAATCATCATTATTCTCATCATCTTCATCCTCATCACATGCTGCACTGGACAGATCCCACACCCAGACTTCCTCAGAGGAGGACACCCACCTGGGATCTACTTGGTGGAGGGCCACTGGGAGAACTTTCCCTCTTCCCTCCTCTATTTCTCTCTCCTTCTCTCTCTCTCCCCCTTATGTTTTTATTTTTCCCCAAGAGTAACTTCCACTGTTAGAGTGGATAGATGTCATCAGCTATAAATCCCCCTCACTAATAAGTCTGTGTATGTGAACCTGTCTCATTGTCCCTTGTGCAACATTACCATTTTCTCAGTTTTACTGTCTACTTTCAGAAATTCTGGGCTTGATGTGAGTTTTTAGTATCTTCTGCACTTTGACGTAAAGGTTGATTATCTGACTGAAGTGCCTGCAATGTACACTCTGTTATCATACCCTCTATATTTGAATCAACCAAATCAGTTTCCATCTCTTCTATCTGATTTGCAGTGATCCATTAAAATTATCCTCCTTCAATATCTTGTTGAAAATAGCTTTACTCTCACTTTTGGAAGATGCTGCCAATATCTGAATGGCACCAGAGTATGACAGTTGCAATTTGTTTATCAGTGCATTAGGTTTTAACCACAGTGTGCCCTCTCATCACACAAAAAACAATTGCAAACTAAAGTCTTATATCTATATCATTTCTATGAATAATATGTATAACTGAATTTAGTTCATCACTTGATATCATTCTGTCACATGAATGTCAAAGCAAAGAAGCTCTAAAGCAAACAAAAAGAAGAAAAATTATAATCATAAGGTAAACAGTTCCAAGAGAAAAAGAGAACCATGGGCTGAATATTCATTAGAAAGCTTATTCTTTTTTTCTTCCCAAGTACTAGGGAAAGTAATATGGCTTGTCAAGACCCAATACAAAAAGGATATTAAAGAGTTGATGCATTTTTCCTGGAAGGCAGATAGGAGAATTAGCCTGCAGGCCTGTTTGGGAAGAGCAGAGTGACTGAGACATTAGCTGTAAAGAATGGCCTAAGAAGCTGCATCAGTCCCCATTTCAAGATTAAGTTTTCAGCATGAAACTCAAGCACATAGACCTTACACTACCATATGTCATACTTCTAGATAACTTTGACTGAGCAAATGAGAATAATTTGACAAAACTATCTTGAATCACTTAAGATGACTGGAACCAAAGATAACACGTTTATCTTTTTTCAAAAGTCAAATTGTGGAATTCTGCCTTCAGACAGTGAAGGAAGAGAAGCCCATCACTGAGAAGATGTCCCATGACATGTGAGATGCAGTTCACACTGTGCCTGCGACAATACCTTAGTCAGAAAAAGTCTGAAAGCATGTTTTTATTGTAGTAACTCAGGGAATGTTGTAGAATTACTACAGCTATC
Organism: Cygnus atratus; assembly: GCF_013377495.2. Lineage (NCBI taxonomy): Eukaryota > Metazoa > Chordata > Aves > Anseriformes > Anatidae > Cygnus > Cygnus atratus. Next base: position 134,450,341 of record NC_066363.1, read on the forward strand.
ATCACTGATAACATCACTGTCATGTAGCCTCATGAGCTGCAGTCTCTGGTCATCCTCACACCTTTGTAAGGTAGGGATATAGGTTTATTTGGCCCTCATTATAGGTCAAATTAAGAATCGAGGCTTCCAGTGAAAAGAGCAAGAGAGCCGTGTGCCAAAAGGATATACTGATAGGAAAGAAGCTGATGGAAAAGGCTTATTTGATTCCTAATTAGGTTTGCAGACTCTCCAGCACTTGGTCCAGCTGAAGGAAGAAAAAAATATTTTTTCAGTATTTTTCTTCTTAAAAAAAAAGTCTTAGAATCTTACAATAACTGAAATTGGAGCAGGCCTCCAGAGATCATCTAAATCAATGAATTCTGAAGACCTCCAAGGACAGAAATTCTACCCTTAGTGCCTAATGGATTTCATCAGTCTATCACTCCTTATTTGCTTCTGGCAAGTTTCTGACCATAGAGGTGGAAAGAATCAGTATCTTGGAAGTTCTTCATAACTCAACTTACAACCCTCATAGGGCTACAAAGATGATGAAGGGCCTAGAGTGCAAGATGTGTGAGGAGCAGCTGAGGTCTCTTGGTTTGTTCAGCCCAGAGCAGAGCAGGCCGAGGGGAGGCCTCATGGCAGCCTGCAGCTCCCTCACGAGGAGCGGAGGGGCAGGCGCTGAGCTTTGCTGTCTGGGGACGGCAACAGGACCCGAGGGAACGGCATGGAGCTGGGATAGGGGAGGGTCAGGCTGCATGTTAGGGAAAGGTTCTTCACCCAGGGGCACTGGGACAGGCTCCTCAGGGCAGTGGACACGACACCAAGCCTGCTGGAGTTCAAGAAGCATTTGAACAATGCTTTCAGATGTGGTCTGATTTTTGGGAGCTCCTTTGTGGAACCAGGAGTTGGATTCAATGATCCTTGTGGGTCCCTTCCAACTAAAGATACTGTATGATTCTGATTCAGCAGTGGTCTGTGAGTGTTGCACACTGTCAAAACAAACCAAACATACAACAACAATAACAAAAGGACACAAACATTTCAAAAACAATGAAATTGAAGAAATAGTAATAATGGTGTTATTGAAACTAGAACTATTTTTCATAGCAAGACACACACATTTTCAAAAGGACACAACCAAAAATTTCCATTTACCAAGCTGGTCCTGGGAGTGTGGTAGGCAGAAAAAGGTTTCAGTCTTCAAAAGTAAAAGAAGTACAGGCTGAACTATTGGAAAAAACTCTGTGACTTCAAAGCTCAAAACAAAATTTGACCGCATCACGATCTGGAAATGTAAATCTCAAAACGAGTAAGTGGTATTCAAAAAATCCAGCTGAAACTGACACATTGCTCTGTATCACTAATGAATCTCTTCTGAATTCTAAACTTCCTTATTGTTATTATTTTTCTTGTGCTATTTTAAATAATAAAATAATATTAAATGTAATATTTAATAGTTTAATATTTAATAAGAAATACTCAAGAAAAGACTCTTTACTTGAAAAATAATCATGAACTTTCAAATGGATTTTAAAATTCTGGGATTCACCCCTGTGAATCCACATTCAGTGAATAACATCATTATAGAAATTTGCTTTGTATGATCTTCACTTTCAGATCTCACTTTTGTTTGTGCTTCTCTTTGGAGCAAACCATTAACTGAAAAGAATCCAAATAATCTCAGAGTTTTAAGGCAAGTACCTTTTGTCATGAAAAGGTAGCATTAAATAAAATTTCATTTTCTTCTAACAATCATTTAATTTGCTAGTTTAATTTTTCTGAGAACTATTCAATTATTTTAAGCCTGCTGCATTTTACAGTGTGCTGCAAATGACATATTGAAATTATATCAAGGTCATTGTTTGTGATTTACATTATAACTGTCTTTCTTAGGTTTATTGCACTTTCTGTGAGCAGGAAATCCTGATGTTGTCATGTCAAGTGCCTACTGAATTTCTAGAGACTTATGCTGCCACCCTGCTTAAGCAGGAAATAAATTGCTCTTTCAGTGTCGTATAATCTGATTGGCATACCTACATTGAATGGCTTCCTTTATACCACGACAATGAATCCCATTTCTCTTGTCATATTTCATAAATTCCACACAGTTGCATTACAGTAATCTGTAAGCATTGTGAAATTATGAATATGGCAAAAGGCAGTCATGGTTGGCCACTTTTTATAATGAAGGATGAAATTTAAATGAATTCCAGTGATTGCAATATATTTCCTTGTTGGCATAAAAACTGTCACAATCTCCTTCTGCCTTTTTAATGGACATGTTCTGAAATAGATATTCTGATGAAGCAATTTCCTTTTAGCTAGTTTAAAAGATTTTTGTTGTTGTTTTAGTGTTAGAGCTGTGATGTGTATTTAAAATTGTACTACTTAAGAGTAAGGATGCACAACCTCTTTTTGATTATTATTTGGTATTGAGCAGTTCTCCTTTTGCAGCACAAGAGAGTGTTTTGTGTATTAAGCACTTTGGGGAGAATCAGATGATCAAGTTTCAAATTTTACTTCTCTTACAAGTGTTCCTGCGTGGGGGGAAATTCTGTGATTTGAAACCACAGAATCACAGAATCATTAAGGTTGGAAAAGACCTCCAGGATTATCTGGTCCAACCATCACCCGACCACCAATATCACCCACTAAACCATGTCCCTAAGCACCATGTCCAACCTTTCCTTGAACACCCCCAGGGACGGTGACTCCACCACCTCCCTGGGCAACCCGTTCCAATGCCTGACTGCTCTTTCTGAGAAGAAATGTCTCCTAATTTCCAACCGAAACCTCCCCTGGAGCAACTTGAGGCCATTCCCTCTAGTCCTATCACTAGTTACCTGTGAGAAGAGGCCAAACCCCAGCTCCCCACACCTTCCTTTCAGGTAGCTGTAGAGAGCAATAGGGTCTCTCATTTCAAAAACCTAGTTCTGACCTGAACTAAATGATTCATGGAATCATAGAATATCTTAAATTAAAAGGAACACACAAGGATCATTGAGTCCAACTCCTGTCTCTACACAGGACCACCCAAAAATCAAAACATACTTTTCAGAGCATTATCCAAACACTTCTTGAAAATGTTAGTGTAAAATGCTAATGTAAAATATTGTCCTGGCATTGAAGAAGCTCAGCAAGAAAAATGTCAGCATCATTCTTTCTTGTTACCATTGGAGGATAAAAGTAACTTTTCAGGGCTGCAAAACCATTTAAACTGGACAAGTTCAGAGCAAATATGCAGTTAGGGCATTGGTTTACGTGGACCCTAGATGTGGTGGCTGTCTCATCTAGATTGTTCTTCATACGGGCTGTTAGCATATGAATTAGTGGTTAGTGTGCAAACTGACACATGGCTCTTCAAAGTCAGAGAAAAATAATTTTTTTCAATAGGCTACTGATTAGATGTGGCTGAGTCAGAAGGGTATGAGTCACCACTCAAATGACAAGTGTAAATTTAGTGCCATGGGGAAGGGAGGAGGCTTTTAAATGCAAACACATTGTTTGGAGCTGAAGAAATTGAAGCCAGGTCTCCACCACAGGATTTTTCTGGCATACCTGTATTGTCTAGAGGTGTAAGAAAATCGCCCACAGAGTTGACACTGCTTTATTGGCAAAATCCATGGTGAAGACACAGGGAGGCATAAAGAAGAATGCTTGTCACAAAGCTGTTGCTATACAGGGGAAGAATATAGCTATGCTGACCAGAAGAAAAGTGTCTTTGGGTGAGATTTGTTCACACATACTTGGGGTGCTCCTGCCTCAATTAAGCCTCTCAGAAAGCAGGAATCCCTATGTCTAGTTTCAAGATCCTGAATGGATTTAGGAATGAGCTAGCTCTCAGCTACATAGCTTAAGCATTTGAAGATGAACAGATCTAGGTGCTAAGCAACTTCGTAGCCTCAGAGTCAGGGCTCAGTCATTAGCAGAGAGGGTGTTGTTTAGACTGAAGTATTGGACCTTAGTGTCTCAGTTTCCCCTAAACTGGTGCCCATGTTCTTTAGGTGCCCATGTTCTTTAACATTGTTAAAGGAAATAGGAGAAAAGTGGTCTAGATCAAATTGTCCAAAAGTGGCTTTGCAGCATATTATTCCATAACAAATATGAGTAGATCACACCAAACTAGCACAACATTTCAAGTGAAATCTAAATAACAGGGCACTTGCCTGAGTTCCTGAGTGTCAATGCACATTTTGATTAATGAGTAAGTTGATGGAACAGAAACTCTTACAAACTGTGTAGACATCAGTGCACAAAGCAGACTGTAAACACTGCTGAGGACAAGATTAGAATTCAAGACAATTACTTGAGACTGGAAAAAAAGGGTTTGAAAACAACAACAACAACAAAAACAAAAATCAGTAGACTGCAAAAAACAACTCAGGAAAAGAAAAAAAACAACTGCATAAATACAAAAAATGAGACAGATGAGTGAAACAGTACATTGGAGGAAAGGCATAAAAGTCTGTTGTGGACCACAGAGTGTATGACAGGACTACAATCCAATGTTGTTACAAACAAAGCAAATCACCATCCCAAATGAACCAGAGTGTCATCTGCAGAACTTATGAAGCAATTAATCTTTTTGTCTCCTCATAGCTTGAGGCACTAAACTTTAAGAGAGATGCAGTCACACTAAGAAGAATAACAGGAATGCTGAGAGACTTTAGAAAATGTGGTCTATCCATCAATTCAGAGGTAATTCAGTTTATTTTTGGAATAAAAAAAGTATGAGAGAACATGATAGACATTCCAATGTTGAGAACATAGTTGAAAGGGTGATGATACATGAATCTTCATTTCCAGGGAGTGGAAGAAAATAATAATAATTAATTTTCTAGGACAAGATATAACTTAGATATTAGGGATTTTTTTCCTAATCACAAGGAAAAGTAAGTATCAATAAACTATCCAAGATGTGGCAACCCTGTTACTGGAGTTTTAAAGACCATCTCAGTAAATCTTTGTAGGGGAGTATGTGAAGTTTCTTGGTTCTCAGTCAGAACAGGGACACAGACTAGCTGTCCTCTGAAACCAACTTCCAATTTTGATATCTAATGGAAAGGCATATAGAAAATTGAACCTGACTCTTCCCAGAAGCAAGCAGCAAAAGGACAGGCACAGGTTGCACCAATGGAAATTCCAATTATATAAGAGAAAGAGATTTTCTCCTTGTGTTTAGTTCAAAACTGGTTGCCCAGAGGCACTCTGAAATCTTCAAGTTTGGAAATTTTCACAGTTCTGCTGGACAAGGTCTTTGTTGCTTCTTTGAGCCGTGGGTTGACCAAAGGTCCCATCTGAACAGAATTATTCTGTGATACTGTGATTCTTTTTTATAGCTTCTACATGGAAGGAGCATGTCATATCACCCTGGGTGTAAAAGGTTGCTTTTATTCCAGAGAAGGAAGATATTGCCTATATTGGCATTAGCAATGCATTATCTGCAGTCAGTCCGGGATCATTTCTGTAAAATAAAAGAAGTTATTGTCCATAATTATCTTCAACCTACATGAACAAAAAGTTTATTAATTAAAATACCTTTCCACTCCTCACCCATCCCCACCTCTTTCTCTTTAGATATCTAAGTGTATTAATATTTTTAATCAGAGAAGAACACAGTAAAGAGTATTATTAAAAGCTGCCTTTGGAAAGTGACTTTACTGATTTCCCTTTGATTCTAGTCATCAGGTAATTAGGTTTAAAACTGTAATGTCAAAATGTCTGGTGAAAAAAAAAGGCTGAGAAGCTATCTTTTATGACATATTTTTTCAGGAAAGCTAGCCTCAGACTTGAACTGAGCTTAACTACATTACTATGAGGTAACCAGAAAGGCAGAAACCTCTTTTACTATAACTAAGTTGTCTAGTGTGTAGGAGTAGCTGCTTCCTACATTGTTATTATAAAAGGGTCCTTGGACACATAACATGTTGTTTTCAATTAAGGATGAGAATTTTACTGTCTATAAGCTAGAATAGAAGTGTGCTCTTTGCTAAAGTTGTTTTAGACTTATGTGAGTGTAGATGAAAACAGCATCTGGTTCATCGTCACTTGAAGCAAAGCACTGGGTTATTATTTTCAGTTCTGACTACATGCACAGCAGCTCATAAGAGGTGGGTAGGCACTCAGACATAATGGCAGAAAGCTGCTCAATCTACCTCTGCAGAGCTCTTACCAGTGAGTTGGGATGCCATCAGTCATTCAGAAGGGTTGTCCATTTTCCCTTCTGACTTGTAGGCAGTTAATCTTATGCCAGTGTTGCTTTCCAGGAGCAGAAAAGGAGGCTTGTAAAAACATTCAGGAATGGAGAGAGGCATGCAAACAGAGAGCTAGAGGTGTAGGAGAGTTTTCAAACAAAATTTGAAACCTTTTAGGAAAACTGTAGAGCAAGGATGCCTGCATTTGCAGAAATACATGCTTTACTAAACTAATCTGGAAATATCTGTTGTGATCACAGCACAGAGGAACAGGGAGGAATGTTGATACAGACAAGAGAAGGTGCCTACAACAGTGAGTGGTACTCACACACTTACCCTTGGTACTTGCCTTGTCCTGCCTCAGCACTTGCGAGTCTTTACCATGAGCCATTCTGACTTATTCCACCTGGCAGAACACTAAACTAGAAGAAAACACTTACTGCAGGGTGAACGACTTCAAACAACGTGCAGAGGGTTGACCTGCTGAGGGTCAGAGCCAGTGCAGCAAAGTAAAATGACAGCACAGGTACAGGAGAAATGGAAGAGAAAAAGTGAAGTCTACACAGGGATTTGCCCTCTTCAAGGTCACCCAGACACTAAATCAGTTCAGCTGCTTAACAGATCTCAGCTTTACACACTTTTGTTGGGATGCAGCAGCTCCATAGGTACAATTTTCTCTCCAGAAGCTCTAAAGGGAACCTAGAGTAACTATCTCAGTTAGACATCCAACTTCTAGATGCTTACATTAGTACATATTAGATACCTGCATCTGTATACATCTTCAGGTGATATAACATCCTTCAGGTGATACGACATGTTCAATATTGTATAGATATGCTGTTTGCAAGACTGTCCCTAGGACAATGTGTTTTATTAGTGGTCTGAATTCTGTCTGCCTTAAAAGTGTCGTCAGTGTGAGCTGACCTCAGAAACTAGGAAGGAGAGGGGAGGGAGAGTGTAACCAGCAGCCCTGGGAACAAGTGACAGGGTTGCTGACAAAGGGCATGGAGTGACATGATAAGGAGGGATCAAAAAATCAACAAGATGGGGATTAAGTGGGGTTACCTCCAGCACTTGCAGGTTAGCAAGGAAATGCCTACAAGACACCATTATTGAGAAAACCCCCAAACCTTTCCTTGAACAACCCCAGGGATGGTGACTCCACCACCTCTCTGGGCAACCCATTCCAATGCCTGACTACTCTTTTTGAGAAGAAATAAGATATTCCCTATAAGATCCTCATATAGAACCTGTTCAAGTATGGGCTTGATGGGTAGACAGAGAAGTGGACAAAAAACTGGCTGAACAGCCAGACTCAGAGGGTAGTGGTCAGTGGTGCAAAATCTAATTTGAGGCCAGTAACAAGCAGTGTTACCCCAAGGATCAACTCTGGGTCCAGTCCTGCTTAAGTCTGTAGATGGCCTTGTTTGAGGGGTGTGGGGGGTGGATTGGACCAGATGACCTCCAGAGGTCCCTTCCTACCTCAAGAGTTCTGTGATTCTGTGATTCTATGAAATCATCAGTTGGCTGTCCTTACCACAGGAACCAAACATACAGTACTGTGGATGTACTGAGATGGGTATGGAAGCAATGGAGGAAACCTGTTAAAGCAGTGCTTCCTGGTACTGCTTCCTAATGCCAACGTAGTATCACCAGTGACACCTTACAAATCACACACTCCAACCTAAAGCAGATGAGTCATGGCCAGGATAATGTCACGGAATTAGGTGCAGTGCTTTCAGTTCTCACGATTTGTCTCCAAGGGCAGTCAAGATTATACACAGCATTTCACCATAACAAATAAGAAACTGATAGGATACAATAAAACAACATCATAAATTATCCCTGTAACTGGAAACAAAGACTTGAAAGAGAAACCATAAAAGGTTATCCTAATAACACTTTCAGAACAGCTCAGTTGTTTTGGGGAAATATATTTGAATGTCAGAAGAGCCCTTAAGCTAAGGCAATAACATACAGAGCTGCTATGTACTGATGGCTTTCCTAAGAGTCAAGTCATATCACCAGCATTGCTTCTGAAATTGCCACAAAACCAGCCACCTAGGGAATGAAAGAGATCAAGTCATTCCTCCGTTAGGCTTGCTTGGGCAATAATCATCTGACCTGCTGATGCTGTCTTGTTGTACTTACATTCAGCTGAGTAGCTGAGACAAAATCCAGACGGCCAAGTTAAGTGCATAAATCAGATGTTGCCATGCTCAGAGTGCATCCCTTTGGCATCACAGCAGGGATCCACATCACTTGGCTTAAATACACAGCTGCTCTACACAGGTCATAGAGGGAAACATCTGCCCTGAAGAACAACCCAAAAAGCCTAATTGCTGTGTAGAGTGATGCCTAAAATTGCCAGTAAGAAACACTACATTCGGTCTGAACTCAGGACTTACATGGAGTGATTGAGGGTTGAAACTAGATCTCCAATTAGTAGGACAGCTAGACTACATAGAAAAAAAAAAAAAGCAGGAAGGCCTCGAAGCCACATTTACTATGTCCGTGTTAAAGGCATGAACTAACACCAGAGAGCAACAGGAAGCTGTTTTCCCAGTTTTCATGGAGTCCATCCTGTACCTCATCTTAAGCACCTACCTGAATTTCAGGATGACCATAGGTCCCTCTTGTTTCAGGAAAACAGTGGGTAAGTGGTATTGAAATTTAGCTCACTGGGACTCAGAAATCTAGAGTTCATCTAATTCATACAGTGTGAATCTGTTTGTTTGTTTTAATCAGTTCTACAGATTATTCACAGGTATTTTAATGAGAACATGCTGGGTTTAGCTAATTCTGTGGATTAGCTTTTCTGTTTGCCATAGCATATATTATAGAGGAAAATCTCTTCAATCAACTATAAAAACTCTACCAGATGCAAATGTTAGTATTGGAAATAACAATAAAACCATAAGAAAATATGAAAACTAATTTTCAGCATATGATCTTCAAGTTTCTTACCAACATTATCTCATCAATGTGCACAACAGCTCTCTGAAGAGAAGGAGGTCTCAAATAGAGACTATTTCACCTTTACTTAACCAGAGCTACTCTGGGGTAGAACACAGGTACCCCAGGAAACTTAGACTTAAGATATAGTCAATACATACACAAGAAAAAGATGGCTCTAGAATGCAATCAGCTGAGCAGGAGTTTGTGCATGTCATCTACATCAGTCTGAATTTTTTAATAGGTAATGTTCCTGTATGTTCTATCACACTCAGTGGGCAGCATCTCCCACGGTGCTAAGAGGTTATGGCTGGGTCTTGACTCATTTCTTGCCCGGAAGGAGCACCACTGACTCACTGGTGTCCCAGGGCAGACTTATATCAGCCTGACTGTGCCTATCTTAGGAGAAGAGCACAAGCTGATCTGCTGTGAGGCCTTTTGTATAGGGCTGTCATCACAAAAACATCACAAAACATCACAAAAACAAAGACCAGCAAGAAAGTCACGATGGTGCTTATAAGTCATAGGGCACTGATAATGTCATCCCCATTTGGAGTTGAACTTGGTCCTACCTATATCACTGCAAAGAACCTGCTAGAACTAACATAAAAGTAGTATAACTTAGTCCTGTGTAATGTGAAAGAGTTGCAATTAAAAGCAAAGTCCTGTCTCCTTCAAACATTTAAATTACTTATCTGCCAGGGTGTTGGTGACAGTCTGTAGGTTTCTTGCTGCCCTGGTACCATTCACTGCACAAGGTGTGGAGGTGCCATGTGTGTGGAGGTTATATTCCATATTTGAGGAAGCAGAAGATACTCTGTCCAAAGCCTAAAACAGATGAAGGACTTCTACTCAAAGATGAACTTAGGAAAATAGGAAACGAGAGAGGGTTTTGTTTGTTTGTTTGTTTGTTTCAGGATTTGGGGAGTATATTTCAAGGATGGGGGTTGGATGACCTTTGTCTCTGCCCTTTGTGTTCACAACTAGCAAATTTAACTCAATGAATTGATGGGAATTATAATGAGACTTACTCCACATTGGCTGTGACACTGTATATATTAATGAATCTTGCCAATCAAAAACATGCAGCCCTAAAATCCCAGCAGTTTTTACCACCCCTACAGTTACAGGCTTTTTTCAAGCCCACCTCACAGCCTGTCTCCTTTAACTGCTCAAAACTGACTGCTAGAGTCTCAGCACAATTATGGCTGGAAATAAACAGTATTACACAGCGATTTCAGTTCATGATCGGTAGGCATGGCAACACCAAGCAATAAGGCTTAAAAAAGGAAATGGCCTTAAGGGGCAAATATGTGCATCTTGAATCCAGACAAGTGGGATATCAAGGAGTTTTTGTTTGTTTGTTTGTTTGTTTTCAGAATGAAACTTTTTTGTTTTGTTTTGTTTTGTTTTGTTTTCTGCCCAGTCAATTTTTAGGTTCTATTTTAAGGCAATTAACTCCTTCATTTACCTCACAAAAACCTAGCACATACCTTTTAGTATTTTCAATTTCATGTTCATGAAAGTCTTCATATTTAGTTGCCTATTGTTTGAAACACTTGTATATCATGGTCCATACTTCCGTGTGGCCAATGATATCAATAAAAAATCCCCTTCATCTGTGCTTTTACTTTTAGCCTATGATATGTTATTAATGTGTTTATTTTGGTGATCAGTGCAAGCTTGGTCCCAGTTACATTAAAATAAGAAACTCTACTGTAAGATAATGTGATTTTGGTGGCACAGTCAGTATTTCTGAAACTCAGCCCTGAGCACCTATAAAGCTAGCATCAGTCTCATTGCCTGCAATTGTTTTGAAATGTGGGGTTAGTCCTTAAAATCCTTTCGAAGCTTTCATACCACCACTTCATTAGCTTAAATTGATACTGCATTTTTGCTCTGTGAGCAACATTGAAAGTATAAAGAAATCAAATAGACAAACAGCTGCTTTTCAGATAACTGCACAAATTAACTATAAACGAACAAGTCTGTTAGGTCTGTCTGTTTCTGTCACAGGAGATAGATATTGGTAACTTTTTTAGGTGATCTTTATATAAAACCTAAATATTTGTTTGTTTGTTTGTTTTCCTCTATTCAAAAGCCAGAGACACTGCTGCAGAAGAAAAATATACTGGTCTGATGATTTGCTCTGAAGAAATCCAAGTCTGCTGCTGCTACCTATCTCCTAGTTATTCTTCCAAAGCTTCTAATCGTTTCATTTTCTGCCAGATTTTTTCCCCCTAGGGACTGAGCCTAAACTGAGTGTAGGACAGTTACTGTGTGATCACTTGGATCCTTTTTTCCTCCCTTCACTAAAGATCCTGATAAAGGTCCTGATAAACAATCTGTTCTCCACGAGGGCACAAACACTGTTAATTGTTCCAAGTAGCTACCTTCCTTCATTTCTTCATGGATCTTACCAAAAAGCTTGTCAGATTCAGCTGAGCTGAATCCTCTAGTTTACCTCATGTGCTCTCTAATTAGTTCTTCCATATTCTCATCTGAGACCTTGCCCCTTTGATGTTGGCCATAGCTGTGTTAGCTCACAGTTGACCTTTTCAGTGAAGACAGGCTCTAAAATGCATAAAACACTTTCACCTTCTCAATGCCATTTTCCTTTCCATTAGCTAGCAGAAAAGTATGGGCTTTGGTCTTCCTTTTGCTTTTAATATACCGCTTGAAGCTGCTGAGGATTTCTTGTCATTACCGATATTTCCTCACAACCCCTTTTCATTTATGCTCTGTCTTTCTGATGTTGCTCTTACTTGCTCAGATTGTCTTTTTATATCTATCTTTAGTGGTTTGATCTACTTTCCACATTCTCTATTCTCTTCTTGGACTTGATGTTAATGAAGAGTTCATAACTAACATGATTTCTTACAATGTTTTTTATGCTTCTGCTTTGGGACAGGTTTTTTTTTCTGGCTTTAGTAGAATTTTCTTGAAGAACAGTCAGATCTCTTACACTCCTTTAAAAATCCACTGACATTTCCAGAAATGCGATACAATCCCAAAGCTGAACAACACACTCTTCATTAGAATTTTGTATTTCCTGAATAAAGTTGATGCTAAGTCCAGCTAAAAGGATCAATCTGAACATTTGCAGCACAAACAAAGCAAATAATCTCCTGCCAGGTGTCCCCATTAAACCCTTCCAAAACCATTTTTACCTAAAGAGGTCTGCTGGAAACCTTCACCAGTGAAGTTCTACTCTCACTGGATGGGTTTTTAAATGAAGAAATAATTCAATGTCCTTCCAGGAACAGGAAGAATATGAAAGATTAAGAATTCATTCTTTTTCACATCTTGGGTGGGGGATGTATTGTGTTTTGTTAGTTTGTTTGTTTTTCTAAATTTAATCTACCTAACAATGATCTACCTATCAGTTTATTAATTACTACCTGCATAACTGCACATTGGTTTCTTTTGCATTTGACATTGCTTCTTTTCTGTAAACGGTATGCTTGGGGTATAACTATTTGCTGCTAGATGACAGTGGCTCTTGTGCTGGTCATGATAATCCTCTTATAGTGGAAAGACAGTCACATCTTAATTACAAATCTCTTGTTATATACATTTGCAAAAGCCATGTCAGAGAATAGATTTTAATGGAACCTATTTGCTTTTTGCTACCTGATTTTGAGTACTAAGTGCCTTAAGTGGTCCCTTTAAATTCTCCTGTATCCAGGTCCTTCAACACTACTGAACACTGAGATAATATTACAGCAGGTAGCTGTCATCCATTTCAATCTCTAAACTAATCAATAGCTATGAGTCTAGATGATTTATAGCTCCTTTCACTCTAGAACATCATCATTCATATACACTAAAGACTTTATTTTTACAAGACATTTCTAGATCACTGTCGTGCTCATAGGAAATTCAAGGAATAGGAGGTCAAATGAACAGGGCATGGCAGAGTCATGAGAAAAACTGGGGTTTCCTCTGCATTCTAACTCAGACTCCAAACCTTCTTCTACAGACTGCAAATGTCCTCTCTTATGGAATTGCATAGGAGCTATAGAAGATTGCTCAAATGTAACTTTAAGGCTTTGAATTCATAATAGTTCACCATGGAAATGCTGGGGCTCAGACGTAACACCTGGAAATTTAATTTGCTGTACAGAGGAGTGAGTATCTTAATTCCACCATCCATCTTAAATATCTAAATTTTCTGCAGCCTTGGTTTGAAGACTAGTTTACAACCTGCAGAACTTTCTTCATTAGGAATGCATTTTCCAGCACGTTGGATATTTGGGTGCTTCACAGAAAAGCATTTTCAAAGCAGGTCATCTTACCTAGTAATTTCAGTTATCCTAAAAAGCATTACAGGGAACATCACAAAGGACAAAACTATGAGTATACTACAAAGAAGCCACTTAGTAAGCATGCTTGAGTAGCAGAGCACAAATAAGAGCAGAACTGCGAACAGAGCAGACCTCTGCAGGCGAGGGGAAGAAAATGGAACTTGACAGTGAGAGAAGTGAAGAGGTAATGAAATGTAAGAATCATTTTTAATCTGTGGTTTATTTTGATTATATTGACAGATGGAAGAGAGAACTAGACTGAATTTAGAAAACAAGACCTATAGAAATTAGTGATGATCTGAAATGTAGGCCATTAAAATTTATTGTCAAGAAACCAGCTCTTTGTTTTGCAACACTAGGCTTAGAAAACATCCTACTTTCCAGCCTGAAAGCAGACACCAAACCTCTACCCTGTTTGTTTTTAAATTGCTTACGTATCGATTAGCTCTTGACTCTGAAACTTGGCTAAGTGTTTCAGAGAAGGTCTGCAATCTGTTTACCAGTGGCACTGACACCTGGTTCGCAAGACCGTCTGACAGCAGAGCTTCCTTGTATGTAATTGTACTATTCAACTCTGCAGAGCATCCTGAAATAGCTTTTGTGAAAGATGTTCTATGCAAATAATCACAAAATGCAGCTGGCTTAACAGAGTCACTCCAGTGGCAGAGCAGGTCGGTTTTTAGTGGCCAACAGCTCCCTGTAGACAGCATCTTTCTCAGGCCTAACTGCAGTTGTGTTTTGAGGGGAAGTTTTAGTGATCTTAGGGGATTTTTATCTGTCAGGCAGCCCATAAATGCTGCTGCAGTTCAGCTGTATGAAATAAACTGGATTATCTAGCCTGAAAATAAAGGCTGAGTACCTGGTGCAATCAATAGAAGAAATTAGATTCCCAATGCAAATCAATCAGCAAACCTAGACCAGAACTCATTACTCCCTTAATTCCAAAGCACTCTGTGTTAGTGACATAAAACAAACCACAAATTCTAGAAACATAACCCTAAAGCCATGGGTGCATAATTGAGAGGTGGCTGTGACTTCTCTGTTTGTGATAGGTTTTACCTTCTTTGGAGCCTTTGTTGTCTCTCAATACATCCACACTCATCTCCAGATTTTGATTTTCTTTCTCCCACACTTCCCCCAGATCTCAAAAACTCTGATTTGATTAAACCTCACAGAAAGTCAGACTCCAAATGTGCCAGCTGGGGGCACTGGAACTGCTAAAGGAAGAAGGAAGAAGACAGATTACAGTAGATTTAGAAGTCAGAAAGTCTGGGTGCCACTTCTCTCTCTGGATTGCCGCAATGCTACAAAAATTAATAATAAGCCATCTCCTAGGCATGCCACAGAGATTAACTATGTGTTTTTGTAATGATACTTTAGAATACATCTTGGTATGTATAGTAAAGATATTAGGATCAGCCCAGTAGCCATAAACCCCAAACCAAAAGGAGCTTCACTCTTCAAGAAACCTCCCCCTTCTCCTCGAGTTGCCAGCCCTAGCCGTTACTCCATCCTGCAGTGTCTGACAGGGGCAGCACTGTCCGTGCTGGAAATCGGGAGACCCAGCTTCTACCCCTAAAGCTGGAAGTGGCTTTTCAGGTGAGGCAGAGCACATCAGGTGATCCACGTGCCCCAGCATAAGCAATGTGAAGGGGAGGAGGGAAGGAATGACATTCTTCTCTTCTGTAGCACACCTGGAGGGTGGTCAGCATTGAAGGGGGTGCTCAAGGAAATGTTGGACATGGTGCTTAGGGGCATGGTTTAGTGGGTGACACTGGTGGTAGGGTGATGGTTGGACCAGATGATCTTGGAGGTCTTTTCCAACCTTAGTGATTCTGCGGTTCTGTGATTCTATGAAGGATATTGAAGTGACAATGTACGCTGGGATCAGACAGGCAGTTCTGCATGCTGATTTTAATACCCAAGGATAGCCTTGTGATGCAGAGTGCATCATGAGCCCATAGCTTAGCAGGGTACCTGTGCAGACATCATGAAGGACGGTTTATACCCCTCTCCTAGGAAGCTACACTACGTTATCTGTAGAGGAGCAGGCCCAGGTCAGGGCATGGACAAGGCCATACAGCAGAGGTGGCTGATCTCCCTCATGCTCCCTGTTGCCTCCAGGCTCTATTTCAGCTTCCTTGCTGCTCTGGCACCTTGCTGTGCCTCACCCACCTGGTCAGTGCATCACAGGGACTCACCAGCCAGCTGGGCCTTGCATGTCAGGCCACAGAGTGGGGCAGAAGCTCAGCCCATGCGAATTAGTAAGAGAAGGGGACAGAGTAGGGCAGCAAGTGGCAGGATAATACAGGATTTCTGCATAGTCTTGCACTCCAGAAGAGCCTCAGCACAGCTGCCATGGAGGCATGCTGCTGCAGGAGGACGTACGGCCACATCTCTATGCAGGGCTCCCCGCAGATGCATCTCGAACCCACCAGGCTCCAAGGCATGGCCCACAAAGTACAGCAGGGCACCGCATCTGCTGAACAGCATGTGTGTGAAGTCCTTAGCATGGGGTAGAGCAATGCACCAGGCTCTGCTTTTTTCTGGACTGAAAAAGTGAATTTCATGCTTTAAGTGTGAGATCTGACAAACCCCTGCTAGTATCATGCCACAGCTGCTGCCCTAGTCCCAGACAAAGCAACAGATTTTGCCCTCACAGCCTTCTGAGCACTCAGATAGTCCCCAGGTACCTCTTGTTTTTGTCCCATTTTGGACCATAAAATGTTTTAAACTCAATCTGCAAAATGAAAAATACAGTTCCTGTCCTGCTAATGCAGGGTTTTTCATTTTGTACCCTGGACTCAGAAAATACTGTGTGTTCTAAAGCAGAATGAAAGTCATAAATAAATCCACACATAGAATGTAAAAGTCTACCTTGTGTGCAAAATAACATTCAGAAAACCATATTTTGGACTGATAGAAATAGTATTTCACCAGAAATTAGATGTTTCATTCTGTTTTTGATTAACTTGATTCATATGAAATGAAAACTTGATCAGGAAAAGTAATTTGAAAATAGAAAACTTCAAAAGAGAATGTTAGGCTGAATCAAAATACTTTCTCTTTAATTTTACTTTTAAGCAAACTTTTGTTAAAATAAACACATTTAAACTGTAAATCTTACTCCAGATCATGAAGCCACATTGCTCCATTGCTTGCCTTGGGAATTTCTAACTTGGTCGCCACTGCACCTTGTAGATGTGACCAAAATCTCACAGCAAGAGCAATGTGTTCATTCTTCCAAGCTGCACTTGTTCCATATAATCAGCACTTGGTAACATGCCTAACACACATTTGGACACTGCAGGTAAGAAAAATTAATTACAGCAGAAGTCACGAGCAAGGAAAAATCAGAGGCTTAAAGGAGTGAAAAGGGAGAAAGCGTGTAAAGTGAAAAAATAGGGAAAACAAGTTGGAATTTTTTCAGGTTTGGTATTGAAGACTGTGGAGGAAAAGGGGGCTATGAGGAAGCCACAGCATCCTCTAGAGAGCAGGTCTGCTTTGGTGAAGCAATCCTTCAGGTGTCATTGGATAGGACTTCAGATCAGCAGTGCATCTCCCTGTTTGAAACCTTGCAGGTGCCACAAGTCAGTTCACTGGCAGTACACCTGTACCTGGGCAGCCACTGTTGTTATCGAAGCTCCTCTCTTTAGCCTTTCAAGACATTTTCCATATTAATCCACAACTGAAATAAATTTGACTATTAAACAAATGATTTAGGGAGTAAACAGTTTTGTTTGATTTATCCTTGACAGAAAATCTATTATTCCCTAAAGCTGAACACTGCACTGCTCTAGGCAGTGTTAAAATATGAGGTCTGTGGGCCATTCCTGCTGTCCTTACACATGCTTAGACAGTTCCTGTGATGCTCTATGTTTGTCTACACAAAGCTCATTAAAAATACTCTGAAAGAACATTATTAACTTTGCTAGTCAGTTATTAAAAGCTGAGGAAATACCAAGTTTAAAATTTTTCCCTTTGTGCCCGTGCATTTTGTTAGAGATTATGCTAATATGAACACTTTCTCCTCTCCTCTCCTCTCCTCTCCTCTCCTCTCCTCTCCTCTCCTCTCCTCTCCTCTCCTCTCCTCTCCTCTCCTCTCCTCTCCTCTCCTCTCCTCTCCTCTCCTCTCCTCTCCTCTCCTCTCCTCTCCTCTCTGGAATAGATGGATTTTCAAAAAAGCCTCAAAAGATAAGAGAGTCTGTTTGTCTCTGCATAATGGATGAAAGATTCCAGTTAGCCCAGTTATTCTATTCCTGTAAAGACAAACACCTGTGGCACAGAGATCAAACAGAAAATTATCAGCTGACTTGAGGTACCCAGTTTAATATATCTCAAACCTGATATAACAACAAGCAAAATAGCATTTTTCACACATACAATAGGTCTCTGTATCTATCTTTGTAGCTTCAGCTCAACAGTAATGCCATCTGAAAGATCTCCAAAGCAGATACTGCTCTGCCAAATCTTAAATCTTGGTCCCAATGCAGAGAGAACCTAGAATTTTTTAACACGATGTAATACATTTTTTTTTCCACTTGAGCGAAACAACAACCCTATTTTTCCGTATTCTAAATCACTAAAATAGCTGAAATATTTTGGATGAAATTTAAAAGAAAAACTAATCAAGCTGAGCAGTCACCCAACACAGGATACTTCAACCCAGGGGAAAGTTTGGCTAAAATTATAAGGCCATCAGTCTTACCAAGGGAGTATCACCCAGTGCTGACAATAGGTGGGGCTAAAAGTCTTCCCAGTAATGTGAAGGCGCTTTCTTTTGGACACAGTTATGGAACCACAGAGATCAACATTGCAGAACAGGTATTAGCTCTTCCTTCAAAATAATTTGTATTGCTGGGGAAAAAAGCAGCACCGTGACCCTACCACAGAGCCTGTTACCCTGCGAGTAACAGCAGGTGGCTAGTTAGTCACCTAGGCACCCAGAAATATTTTGTTCAGAGCCCTCTTCTCACTATGAAGTAAAATTATGAAGAGTGGTGACCTGCTGAAAAGCTCTGCTTTGCCTTGGGGCTCCCCGAGGAGCAGGTGAGCAATGCTGTCCTTCCATTTAACCATAACACTTTCCATTTGGCTGGCAAGCAAAGCTTAACCACGCAATAAATAAATGCTACCTCAGCAAATAAGATAATGCCTCAGCATCTGCAAAATGGTATTTCTGACAGTGCAAAGCTCCTGCCAGAGGGATCTCAGATGGGGCAAGGAAGTTTCCCTTCCAAAATGGTAGAGAAGGCCAGAAGTTAAGTTACCTAACTTTCCAAACATGACTGTTGTTTTTCTCTCCTTACATTTTATTCTATATTTTATAAAGAAACAGTTCTTTGAGGATGATTCAGGTTAGCCCCTCCACCCTTCCCCAGCTGGATATGTGATAAAATTAGAGTCAGATATACAGAATGAATTCCTTTCTCTGCAAGACTTTGTTGCAGACCCTGATTGGTTCTTCGCCCAGGGAAACCTCCCAGTTTCTTCAGTCTTTGAACATGTATAAAGGAGCATACAAAGCAGGAGATCATATGATTCCATTTTATATCAGTTCTGTCTCGAGTAATTCAATGGATACCAGTTATAGAACCAGATGAGGCTGTTCCATATATTCCAGTTCAACACTGCATCTATGGCACTGTTAAATAGGAACTGGACAAAGACATAATTCATTTAATTCCCATTTCTCTCCTGTTTCATATTGCCGTTGATCATCTTCCAAGTTGCCTTAGATCCAATAAAAAATACTTAATGTCCAAAGAGGGAAGCCCACCTTAGAGAGTTTACTACAGCATGCGGTATACTGGGAGAAATTTAGCTCAGAATAAGAGCTCAAACACCCACTACCCTGAGACAGAAGGAAGCTAAGACAAAATGTGTAAAGCCAGGATTATGTCAGAGAGTTTGGTGATACAGACAAGTCCTACAGTTCAAGGAAGAAGCACTTCTGTCCATTTAATATCCACAGCTGTGAACCCTCTCAGGAAGGGGTCTGTCCCTTCTTTTCAAGAGCCAAGTTGAACTCAGTCTTTGAATATACAAAAAATGTAGAAATATAAAACATATTAGTAATATATGTTGCATATATAAATAATATATTAAAAATGAACTGTATATCCACGGTCTTCTTTTATACAATAGTATGTTGGCTGTGGCAAAATTTCCAGAAGAGCGCAAGTCAGACTCATTTCTTTCCCCTCTCTAAGGGAATTTTGTGCTACAGTTTCACCATTCAGTTCAAGCATCTTTGGCAGCCAGACCGAAATTGTTCTGCAGTAGGGATAAAGCAGAGCCATCAGCAGCCCTCCAGCAAACCTGTGTCAGGAAAGCAGAGAACAGAATTCGGGATTTATTGGTTCCTACTGAAAGCATTGACCCTGTGCTTTCAGTGGTTAGGAACTCTCTAGGGGAAACTTATCCAGCACATTCTTGTTTAATTATATGACCCTATTCTATTTCATTTTTTTTCTTCCTATGGTATTTCTTTCTTTTTCAGACTGCTTTTTTTTTTTTTTTTTTTTTTTTTAAATAGCCTATAAAAGGCAACTCTTGCTTCCAAGAATTTTTCTGCTTAACCACTCGAAGTGCTTTAAAAATGTCAACAAACAGATATTGCTAAAGTGGTAGGTGTTTCTGTTGCACCCTTTATAGCAGAAGCTGTCTGATTCATTTTACTCCTTAATGTGTGCATTACTAGCTCCAGTTGTCATCCACAATGTGACTTGAATTGTGATAGAAAATGCCTTTAAACATCAAATACTTGTTATAGAATATTATATATCATGAAAGCAGAAATAAAAGCAATGAAACCAACACTTTAATTAAGACTGTTTCTGTGTCACTGTTAGCTCAAGCTATAAATTGAATTTGGCTTCAAAGATGACTGCTATTCACATGCAAGAATTGCTAGCATAAATGTGAAGGCTTGCTGGGCCCTGAAGTTGACTTATTGGGGCTGAGAGGGTCTAGAAGCTTTTGAGGTTCCCAGTTTCAGGTTCAGATGAAGTCCCTTTGTATAGATTTTTTTTCCCCCCAGTGGAGTAACTCTGGTACAATAGGAGTTGCTGTGAAGAGAACCTCATAGGAGAGAACCTACCTACTTCTGCACATTTGTTTTCTGCACTGCACATTTGATGAAATAATCAAAAGGCAATTCTAGTGGATATAAGCCTAGAACATCTCTCACATAGGAATTCTTCCATTTCATAAGGATTCTTCAAACAGAAAAGGTCTGCCACAGGTATTTCATATTACTTAATTTTGGATTATTCTTTTTAGATGTTATTATGGAAAGGAAAGTTCTGTAGACAGGCAGCATTAAAAAATAATTATGTTGTATGCAATTTAATCATTTAAGGAACTAAAATTATATGCGTTACCATACTTCCATTTGTCAACAATTCTCATAACATTTGTTTTACTCACTAAATACATAAATATAATTGTAACTCACTTAACTTTTGAAGGATTAAGGTCTCAGTTAGTGGTAATTAGGATTCTGCAGAGTTGTAAAGTGATGCTGTATATAGCTGTCACTGTAAAGAATTGAAATGAGGCATGGAATGAAAAAGTAGAAGACCTTTGCTGTAAGAAACAAATTTTAACTCCAGTTAGGAACAATGTCTCTGCTGATCCACGTATCACAAAAGCAAAGTAGCTAGTTACAATTTTAAAATACCCTGTGAGTAAGAAAGTCAGAACTAGTATTTTGATGGAGCAGAATGGGAGAATAAGATGGGATAATCCCCAGAAGGTGAAATCATACTGGTAGGTTGCCAGGGATCTTAATTTTCCTAGACTTTTTAGAGTTGTGGGACTTCAAGAAGTTTAAGAAAAGGAAATTTTCCTGACAAAAGTTTTGGATTTAGAATTTAAATGCATTACAATAAACAATTCTGGGCTCTCTCAAGGGTGTTTGTTTGAGTGGTGTTGTGGTTTAGCCCGGCTGGCAGCCAAACACCACACAGCC
Organism: Cygnus atratus; assembly: GCF_013377495.2. Classification (NCBI taxonomy): domain Eukaryota; kingdom Metazoa; phylum Chordata; class Aves; order Anseriformes; family Anatidae; genus Cygnus; species Cygnus atratus. The sequence continues at coordinate 134,471,754 of NC_066363.1, forward strand.
GTTCGCTCACCCTCCCCCCTCCCTCTCCGGGATGGGGGAGAGAAACGGGAAAGTGAAGCCTGTGAGTTGAGATAAGGACAGTTTATTAAGACAGGGAAAATAATAACAATAATAATAACAATAATAATAATAATAGTAATAATGTGTACAAAGTGATGCACAATGCAATTGCTCACCACCCGCTGACCGATGCCCAGCCTATCCCCGAGCAGCCGGCCCCCCCACCCCGGCTAGCCACCCCTATATATTGTTCAGCATGACGTCAGATGGTATGGAATACCCCTTTGGCCAGTTTGGGTCAGCTGTCCTGGGTCTGTCCCCTCCCAGCTCCTGCTGCACCCCCAGCCTGCTCGCTAGCAGGACAGAGCGAGAAGCTGAAAAGTCCTTGGCTTGGTGTAAGCATTGCTCTACAACAATTAAAACATCAGCATGTTATCAGCGCTCTTCTCATCCTAATCCAAAACATAGCACCCTGCCAGCTACTAGGAGGAAAATTAACTCTGTCCTACCTGAAACCAGGACAAGTGGGAACTGTTTTTCAATAGAAGTAGTACCTAACAGAAGTAGTACTTGACAGAAATTTTACAAAAATAGCCAGCTTGCAAGTAAAGAATTGTAAAAGCCAGCACAGTGTTTGATTATCTGTATTTTTTTGTTGTTGTTGGATTACATCTTCCCAGAGAGCCATTTACAGAGACCAAAACAGCCATACTTTATTTATGAACTTCTTATAAACAGAAATATTAATTGAAAGATGTCATGATGTAAGTAGATTGTATTCTGAGAATACTAGTTGAATAGGTACTAGTGTTATATGTAACAAATATATTGCCCAGATGGTCTTGTTCAAAAGCCATGAGTACAAAAATCTGCAGTCAGTATAAAAAAGAAACAGATTCTACTAGTTAACCATTTGAATGTGAATTTTGTTGTAAAATGACATCTCAATGTAATGTGAGACTACATTTTTGTCTGATGGGAAGTACCATATATGAAAAGAATGAATCTTGAATGTTTTGGGCTCATTGGGGTAGTTCTTAGATCATTCAGGTTGGAAGGGATCTCGGCGGTCTGTAAACCAACCACATATTCAAAGCAAGGCCAGCTATGAAATGTGATGTTTAAAAGAAAGCTCAGGAAACAAAATAAAAATAAATATAGTATATTCCTGCGATGTTGGTTACTGCTAGGTTACTGCTATGCTGGTCTGATCCTTTCCTAAGGTTTATGGTAATAGAACTCTCTGGCATATGAAGTCCCACTAGGTTGCATGGGACTGACTCCACATAATCTGTAGTGTAAAATTTGGTGAAAAACAAACAAACAAACAAATATTTAGCATCATATTAGTTAACTGATTCTATTCTGTTAAAACATAATTTTCAACCTTCAGTCATATACTTCATATACTCCCAACCCTGATTCCACACGAGAAGCCTCACTGACAAGAACTTTATTAATTCTCATTAACAGGAAACAAAAATTACCACCGTGTTAGATGTTTAATGTTAAAAATCTGAAATTGTCAAGTGTGTGAAATGAAAATAATACTCTGATTTTTTATTTACTTATTTTTTAAATATCTTAAAGTCTTGTTTTATAGAAATTAATACAGTAAAAATGAGAAACCACACCAGTTATAGTATGGCAAATCAAATTTCTCACCTTAATACATTTAAAAATGAAGCTTCCTGGTATTATCAGACTAGCTACAGAAGTGTCTGAGACCTTGCCTTTATTGAGAGATGAGTGCTTTCTGCCACTCACCATACAGTCCCAGTACACCCAAGGACATTGTGGTAGATGACCAGGATGCAGTACATGCAAAAACTCTGAATAATTCCTTGACCTACTACAGGTGGCTATAAGCGCATTAATTCCATCTGGTATGATCATAGTAACAAAGTGCAAACAGTTTTAATAGATCAAAAGTTATCAACCTCAAAACTATTAAGAAAAAAATCATTTTTAGGATAATGATGTGGAAAAAAAATGCAAGCACTTTTTACTACCATCAGCACTATATTTTATCATACTAATGGAAGCAATAAGAAAAAACAAATTTGCCCATACTAGTAGAATAAGGGCTTACAGTGCATCTATTTATCAACTGATATTAATCAGTGGATTAGATAAGCCATAAGAAAAAAAATAAAAATCCAATTGTTGGGATGTTGATACACTGGAATTATTGTTTGTGACTTTCCAAATCTCCATCACCAACATATTTAATTAAATGTTGCACAATCTGACACTTTTTTGTAGATAACTGGACTTTTCTTGGGGAAGAAAGATGGGATAGATCATATTGGAGCCTCACTGTACCCTGAATTTATAGTGATCCAGAATCACTTGGGAGCTTGGTTGTCCTCTGAATAGTTCTGAAATTTACGTTAAGGAAGTTAGAAATTCATCCCTAATCTGATCTGCACAGCCCCTCTGTTAAGATGTGAAAGTAAAAATGCTAAATGCTTATGACCTTATGTAGACTCCAGGTAAAAGAAATAAAATGAAGATCAATGATATAAATTATGTTTGAGATTCCCAGACAGACCCAAAATTTACTGTACCTTGTATGACCAATGAGCTCATTATTTAAATTGTGGCCAGAAAAAAACCAAACTCCAACATGTTACTACAAAGCTGGGCCAGGTGGACAGATGGGAATAATACTATTGAATACTTCATTGCCAGAGGCAACGCAACCAACAGCCAATAAATGGAAAACCTTCAACAGACAAGAGACAGACACATTTCAGTTAGGAAACAGCATGCTCTGCAGGTGGTGTAGGTAGACATATTGCTTCTTAATTAAATCAAAGCATTGGTTTATTTTCTTGATTTGATACTTACTATTAGAAATGATTCTTGCTAATATTTGAATATCATTTGTTTAAAGTTCTAAAGAGTAATCCAAGATTAACCTAACAGTATCTTAAATGGAGAACAATCAAGAAGTTTCTGAAATTGAGATTTCCTTTCTTTTTTTTTTAATATGGACATTGTTTCTATTACTTACCTTTGTACATTTTTTTTTTTGTAGATGTTTTGTGTACAAGAATATGGGAAATGTGAGTGTCCACCATTGTTTTATTGTGGCTACTGGACACTTCAGATCTCAATCCTAATTGAGTGAGAATTGGGTGTATCCAACAGTAAAAAACTCATCTGTGTTTTGCCAGTCCACACACAACTTCAGCAGTTGCTTCCCAATCTTTTAAATGTTCTCTCAGATGCTGAAATGTGTCAGCTTTCTTAATTAAACAAAATATACAATTGCCCATTTTAAAAAATGTTATGAAATGCTTTTATAGATACTAATGGTAGAGAATCCCACAGCTGGATGTACTATTTTGCTTGATTTTCTTATTGTAAGCCTGTCAAATTTTAACTGTTCAGGTTCAAACTTTTCTTATCAGGTCCTTCCTCAGGCTGGATTTTGTTGGAAACGTTTCTGATAAAAGGACTGAACCATTGCCATAGCTAGAGGAAATGTTATGCTTATACTGCAAGGTTTTAAAAATCTATGGCTGTTTACTGAGATGTTCAAACTGCTCTGTACATTGAAGCACCTTTTTGACATTAGACAAGAATGCTCCTGTCAGGGTTGTGTCTTTTTTTAACCCCATGAAAATCCATCCCAAGCTGACCAAATGAGAAGATTTTGGAAAATCTCAGTTCACATATGGTCAATCGAGATTTCTTACATGCTGGCAGTTTCCAAAGACACCATCTGCTCTAAGTATGTTTCCTCTCTTCCCAGCATCTAAAATCCAACCAGACATGTCATGCATCTTTCCCACAGACTGACGGCATGTTGTGCCCTATGGGGTGTGAGGTCTGCAGGAACAAAAGCATTTACCTGCAAGTGCTCTTCTTGTCTGCTGAGAACTGTTCGATGGAACTAAATCCAATATTATACTGAGCCAAATACAAGTTGTACAGAATCTTTCCGCCCACCAGGGCATGTTGAAAGTATAAATCAGGCCCAAGCTTCACAGTCCTTTTGATTTTGTGATTTTATCCTTTACTGTACATGTTTTGTGCCACTAAGGCAATGCATACATAACAGGCTATTTTTAAAGCAGGGTTCTAGTAATTTTCTCAGCTCTGAATAGAGTTCCCCAGGAGTGAGAAAGCTTGCTAGCGTTGTCCTTCCAGAGCCTCACGAAGATCTGACGAGGTATTTCCACACAGTTTTAATAGATTGTATGACTCCAGCATGGCTAATGGAAACTATACTAGCTCCCATTTTGAAGTTTGGCATGATTTGGGGCATCAATTAGTTCTCACTTTCCACCTTTTCAAGACAGCATTGCAATACTTTCCAGTCTGGACCTCTCTCTCTTTTGAGTAGGGGCATAAACTATGTGGAGAGTGAGTAGGTAGGGCTACAAAATACTTTCCTTTGTTAAAAGAAGCTCTTAGGACCAGGATTAAGTTCACTTTAACTGTTTAAAGTTAGAGATAAGATTCAGATCTCCTGCATATGTCTATATTACTTGTCAGCTACATGTTAGCTGCTGAAAATCAGCGAAATCAGTGGAAATCCACTGAAATCAGTGGAAATCTAGTCAATACAGTCAATAGAGCCTAGGGAGTGATTTGGCTCACCCTGAAGTAGACATCAATGGCTTGGTTCAGCTGCTGACACGCAAGCAACTACAGCCACTTCAGATGCCCCAGGGTTTCCTGCCTGGCCTCCTGCTACAGAGCCAAAGCTGACTCTATAGGGCTGGCTGGAGGGACCAAGGTTGACTTAGACCCTTCTAGGGCATCAAGTCAGAAATCTGGGGCAATTCCCATGGCACTGCAAGCTCAGATGCAGGGAAATGCATTGAAGTCTACATATCAAAGTGTCTGAATTAGTCACTCTGGGAAACTCCTGACTATCAGTGGAGACAACAAGGCAGCTTCAGATGGAAATCCATCTGACCTGTCCTAGGATGAAAAAAGGTATCCTTTGGAGATGTCTATTTATCTTGATTGACCCTGAAGGGAGCTTAAGAGTGACTAGCTCAGACTCAGACTCAAGGGAGGTATTCAGATACTTTAGCAGGGTGTCTACAAGCACTTTTGACACTACCAGGTAAGATATTGGCTTCCAATATAATATATAAGGTTTCCAACTACTTCCTCAGAACCGTGAAGGCCTCCTGTAAGCCCTGCATCATATTTCCAAAGCTATGCAGATGTCTTGTGTATATCCGGGCATCCAATGGCACTGTGTGTCCCTGTTCACACTCCCCTAAAGTTAACTGACCTGAGCCCCATTCTAGCTGTACAGTTTTACTATAATTTTCAACTTATTTTTGCCTTTCTTCTATAAAATAATGTAAAGTAATACTTTTGCTTTCCAGCCTTTCTTCTTTAAGTCTTTGAGCAGTCACTAGTATTGTTTTATATCAATAATAAAAACTAGTTCTCTCCTGTGCAGCTCTGCTTACGTAATCTCCCTCTTCTGCTTGATCATATGAAAATGGAAGGCGTATGTATATAAAGTTTAGATATAGACAACTCTTGTTCTAATATAACCTCACCTCAATATTATTCTCATACTTGGAGTGCCCCAGCTTAAAACACTGAAAGCTTTGTAAAGTATTTTACCTATTCTGAGAGTATTGATTTATTGACTGTTTGGTTAAGAATCACAGATGTTCGTCATACACATGAAAACCTAAAAACAAACAAACAAATAAACAAAAAACTATCATTGATATTGAACTGAGATGAGATGCCCCACTTTGCAGCTTTTATCATTCAAAAACCAAATCTTCACAGTTTTTCTCAGTCTTTGTTGAGTTTCTTTCTTCCCCTTTTTCTTTATTAATCTCCCTCTTGTAACAAACTGAGTCAGTTAATTATCTTTGTCTAGATGACAGGCAGAGCATAATATTCTTTTTGTGAGTTAACACCCTCCAGGTTTTTCTGCTAACTGTGAAAGAAAGATATGAATGGGATAAGGTCTACCACACAGAAAATTTGGTATGAAGTACAGCAATAGGTTACAAATATTTTAATCCTTTTTGGAAACAGCTGAAACTACAGTCTTAAAAGCCTATTTAAAGTGTTATAAACACAGTTCTACAAAAAAAAAATCCTTGAGGGCAGGATTTTGCAAAGCTAGTTTTGCAAAGCCGAAGTGCTTACAGTATACTTGGAAATGGATGAATAACACAACCAAACGGTGCACCCACAGACTCATGGTTTACACCTGCATGCAGATTAATAAAGTCAGTGCAAATTCATGCAGTTTTTCTGCTCACCGCAAAAATAAGTAAATACTAGAAAGAGGGGATTTAAAAAAATATATATTTTAAGGATTATATTGAAACTGCTGTCACAAAATATTATCTAAGTGCAGAAACACTGAGTTTGCAATGACACAGAACAAAAATGTGGTATGATATATACTAATATGAAAGTTAAATGTAGAAAATTTAAGAGTGAAAACTTAGATAATTAAAAACAAGATCAATGCTGCCATATCCTAAGAGTTCAACAAAACTGCACTGTTCATTTTATATCTTATTATGGTTATTCCTAAATCACTAGTCTAAGCCACGGAGTGCTCCTCTGCACCTGCCAGAATTGCCCATCATTTTATCAAAAAGAAATACAACTTCTATTAACCCTCACAGAAGTATCAGGTTTTAATGAGAGTACTTTTCAAATTGTGTTAACGGTATGGATGATCAAAGAAAAATCAATGAAAAGATTTTCTATGCGGGAAAGATTAATATAAAGCCTTGTTTTCCACAATGCTAGACAAATTTTCACAATTTTCTAATTAAGAATAAAGGAAAACTTTTTGATATTATAATGTGTCATCTATAGGGGGAAAAAAATATATTTTTGTCTTTTCCAAGGGCAGATGGAGAGAGATGCCACCCACCCCTGCCCCTGCCAGTACCATGACACCCCAGCTGGAAGTATGGCCAGGCCTGGCCTGAGGCCTCTTCCTAACCTCAGCCAGCGCAATGGCTCTTTCAGTTCTGATTGGCTGACAGCACCTGCTCTCAGGCACCCCGGCTTCTCATTGGCTGGTAGATGTGGGTGCAGCCATGACCAGCCAATCAGCATGGCGGCAGAGGCCCTGCTGGAGAAGCAGCCTGATGTCATGGCATCCATGATGGCTGGCTGCCTCTGAGGAGATGGCGGCAGCATGGGGTTTGCTTGGGCTTTCTTGCTAGCAGCACCCCAGCTGCCATCTGAGAGAAAATATTTTGAGTAGCACAAACTAACAGCATCTAATTTCCCACCACCAACCACTGTCACTGGTTTGGGCCACTTCCTTCGCCTGACTTTAACGTGAAATCGTTTATCTCAGAACAGATCCACAGTTCAGAGAAAGGAAACACTGAAATAAAACGCCTTGCTGTCCCTGCATGTCTTCCCAATATGATAAGATCTGAATAACTGTCAAATAAGACAAATAAGAATCAAAATGTCTCAGGTGGTTTCCTTTTTATTAACGATGAGGGGTAATGCCCACATTCGTAATATCCATTCGAGGCCTATAGATTATTTAAAACTTGTGTGGCGAGTAAGTGGGCTTTGTGCCATCACACCTCATGTCACTGTGAACAGCAAAAAAAAACCTTACTATTGGGATCATGAGGTTTAGGTAAACCAGCATGGTTTTCCTACAGTCTGTTAACTGAACTCTCAGTACTGGCCTCACAATTATCACACTTCCATAAATGCACGCATATGCACCTATGTGTTTTTCACTTATAATTATGAACATCATGTACATTTTCAAATGTTATTTTTCACATATTTAATGGAAGAAAAATGAAGAAAAAGGAGTGCCACAAGGGAACACCACAGGTGCAAGGGACAGCTTGCATGTGTTTAGACAGAAGGTGGAAGATTAGCTAATGTGAAGGTCAAAGCCTAAGAATTTGCTGGTAGAAAAAAAGTAATATCTATTTTGCCTGCGAATAGGAGGATTTAGACTGGAGCCAAAATGTAGACTGTTTCAGTTTTAATTGTTTAGAAAAAATCTTATTCCTTCTGTGGTTCTGTAGATCAAGCTGTATTATTGGCATTTTCTTAGAAGTTAGGATGAATGTAATGTCTCCAATGTATTTATTGTGTTTTGTATGCCGAACTGTCTTTGCTTTGCCTGAAAGGTTCTGTCCTTCTGTACAGATTACATTTTTATTTCAAAGTACATGAAAAATTATTTCAGTGTGATATTGTCAGAGTAATTTTGGATCACTGTGCTCCTGTGCTCTCATTTGCCAGTCTCTTTCCCACACACATACTGTACAATGAATTGGACCTCAAAAATGCATTAAAACACATTGGCACTGGGGATTAGAATTTGGGGATTAGAATTATAGTAATATGTAAACGATGGCTCTACTTGTAAACAGAGACTCTGCTTTGTGTGGGATCAGTAAATCAGAAGTAAGAATACCACAAGTGTTAATGTGAGCTATGTGCACTGCTTTCCCACCCATACTGCCAAAGGTAGCCTTCAGTGGAAATGCATGGAAACTACCTAAAAGAATGTGAAGCCATTGAGAAATAGATTCCATTCATAGAAGAAATTTTGATGGATGTAATGAGTCCAGCTCAGTAACTGCCATGATATGCTCAATTAAGATGATTCACACCCCTAATAATCTTCCAGTTCCTACAGTTGATAGCTTTCTGAGGTTCTCTCTGGGATGCTGACCTCCCTCAGGCTTGACTTTTCCTCAAAGGGATCTCCTGTTTTTCCATATGCAGATAAAAGAAAAAAATAAAAATAAAAAAATCCACACAACAGTGAATGAAAATATAAATTCTTACTTAAGAAAATACTGATATAATCTCCCCGTTTTTCCTTCACAACGTAATAGACTGAGGTTGAAAGATGAAATTCATCCTGAAAAGAGCGCTCTTTGAAGGCCTTTGCTGTGACAGAAACTGTTTTTTTCAATTAAAAATAATATAATAAACATGTATGTCATATTCATATTTTAGCTAAGCTCACGTGAGTATGCAGGTAGCTTAGATGAACAATGGAATCGGCATCCTCAAGGGTATTTAGGTATCTACCTGCATACCTTTAAGCATCTTAAGCTTTTTAAGTCTTTAAATTACTGACCTATCAATAGTATCCATTTCAAAACAGGTTAAATTTCTATTCCTGGTACCCAGCCTATGATAAGAATTAAGGGAGGCCCCAAATTTTATTCCCACACATCTCAGGAAATGCCTTTCAAAATGATCTTTCTCATCCTAACATTAATGTTGACCTTTATCCAGAAAAGAGTACAATCAGTTTCTAAGCACCTCTCGTGGATCCGTATTTTCTTTGGCAGTCTAGCTTTACATCTGTGTGTTTCTTCTGTAGCTCTTCAAAATGCCTTGGGTCAGTTCCTCCCAGTAACCCTCAGCTCCCTGCTGATGCTGTACTGTAGCTCCTTTTATTGGCGCTTTTTTTTTTTTTCCATTATCATCTCAGCATACACCAGTTTCTTTTCACAATATACTGGATTCCTGTAGTCATTTAGATTTAGCACAATAATATTTTACGGTCTCTCTGTAAATGCATCAGCCAAGAATTCCTTCCATTGCTGCCAGCTAAAGATCACTTGATCACAGTTTATGTTTGTTTGTCTCATGGTTTCTCCAACAAAAGCAACCAATGAAAAGAAACACACATTTGTCAAAGTTCCTCAATATTTTATAAAGCTTCTTAGTTAACGATATGATTTTCAAGTACAGAGAAAGGATCAGTTCTTGCTCATACAGATGTGCTTTCCAGCTCTCTTCTTAAATAGTCACCCATTATATAGACAGCTAGGCCAACAGCCATTGTGATAGACTCCAAAGACTATTTCTCTCAGGAAGCATACTCATTGCCATAGTGTTCCTCCGAAAGTTTCCTGTGGTCTCATCTCTCAGAGAAGATGCTGAAATACTATTGAACATTCCTGAAGTTAATAGATCTGAATTCTTTGTCAGCTGTTTTCTGGGACTGCATTAATTCCTCTGTGGTTTCTGTCACTGCTGTAATGGATAGCTGAGCTTTTGGTTTGTGGCAAGAGACTTTGGTTCGGTTTGGTTTCTGAAGGGGAGGTAATTTTGCTTGTCAATTCTCAGCCCAGAGAGAGAGAGAGAGATGTCATTGTATGCTTGGTATGTGCACCTGATATTTGAGAGCCAGCAAGAAACAGAGAAATAGAAAGTAAATGGCTCAAGAAAATGAGAAAAGGAACTCTTTTTTGCTAGGTTGCTTCTGTAAATGTTCAAAACTGAACAAAAAAATGTTGCTGTTATTAGAAGAGGAGCAAAGAGAAATGGAAGTATACATCTTCCAAATATTCCTGCTATCCTCCAAAAAGAGTTACTAATTTTGGAATCTTCTCAGAAGAAGACCTCATGAAAGGCCAGTGCTAAAGTAGGGCAGAAGGTTGTGTTCTAAGATGAACTCACCCACATGGTTTTGCAAAGGACTCTGTCTAGCACAGACAAGGAGAATCACATTTCTACACATTATCACATCAGAAACAGCCCTATGGATCTGAAGACAGGTATTGGAAATGGACTATAGGAATTATAAGCTAGCAGTAACAGAGACGATCGGCCTACTACAAAAATGTTTTAATTGAAATATGTCAAATTAGGCACTGACAGCACAGGAAGATGGCACATTCGTCACCATTTATCACATTTTTTGCCTTTAATGGCAAGCAGTTGCAGTGATCTGCCAACACTCTGCTTTTGGTTTGAAAGCAAATAGCTATGCTCAGTGCTGTTGGGTTTCAGTTTAGAGCAAGTGAGTCATTGCTACGGCCAAAGATAATAGCTGAGCTGAAAGGATATTTCATAAGAACTCTTTTTCGCAGAATTCACTAGGCCCCATACTACAAAAAACACCCCCTCTGTCTTGATGGAAGATGATTTTAATCTTGAATAATAACCTATAACTAGTTATCTTGAGATTAAGTGAACTACCAGCTGATAATGCTTAATATATATGAGTTTTAAAGGGTGGCAAAATTTTATGTTCTGGCCTTCTTTTCTCTTAAATTTCTTGTATTACTGTCCTTCTTGGACACTCGCCAGCCTTCTTTGCTTCTTCCCTCCTTTGCTGTGAGAGAGATTTTCATTATTTGACCTGACTTAGTTTTGGAGGAAGTTCTGATTAAAAGGAGACGAGTCAATAGTTTGACCACATCCTTTGCTGAACTTCACAAATACACAAAGGCCTACTTTCACTAGCAAAAAAAAAAAAAAAAAAAAAAAGTTGAAACATTATTTATTTTCCTAGAGTTCTTTTTATTTTTATTTTTTCAAGTTAGGCCAGTGTTATCTCAGCATTATATTTCCACATCCCCCTAGCCTCAACTGTCCTGGTGCATTCCCTGTTTGCCACACCTTTCCCCCTTCCCGGGCTAATAGGACAAGCAGCAGTCACAGAGAAGTTGTTGGGATCCATCACTGCAGAGCGTTCTATGGAAGGCTCGAAAGGCCAGCTGGAAGCCTAGTTTATATGGTCTCTGTTGGAAGGGTGTCCATAAGCCACCATTGAGGACAGCTTGGGGGAGAAGAACATAATGCCTCTGGCTATCCTATAATTGACTTTACCCCTGATTTTTTTGTGCTTTTCTCTCATAACCTGAGGATTTAAAAGCCTTGGGGGAACTAGTGGAGGGAACAGAAAAACCCATTGCTCCAGATGCAAAAATACTCACTGCAGCTCTACATACAGCTAATTCATAAATTCAGTCAGAAACCAGGAGACTGCTCAACAAGATCCCCAGTTTTTCACAGGATTATCGCAATGTGTGTTGCAACATAACATTATCATATCTTTTCTCTGTGCAGCTGTTGAGGTCACTTGCAGGAAGGATGGGCTCAACAATCCCGAAAAAGAGACTTGCAGATATTAATGAGTGTAGGATTCATCTAGAGAAAGAAAACTCTCCTGAGCAGTGCAAAGAATAATATAATTCAGGAAAAGACCTTTCAGTAACATCACTGAGTGTTTGGGCAAAGAATGGCAATTTCTTAAAGTCCACTAACAATTTCTGAAACCTTGGCTTGTGGGTCTGACCATACTGTCTCCGACTTAGACATTTCACTTTTACAGCTTCTTTGTTTAGAGATATAGATTTTTATTTATTTTTTTCATTTTGCCGTTGAGTATTAATATTTAGAACTTGTCTGACTGTTGGCCTGGAGGCCTCCCTCAGCAGTATTTAATCTTTGTTACCATTGCAGTGGAGTGGAGAAAAGAGGTTTACGTGGACTGTAACGTTTATGAATTTTCAGAGATAGATGCTTTTGTATCTCGTGAGAGAGACTAAACAGGGTTTAGTCGGTGAATCTGCACAAACTGTGTACCAAACAGTTTGTTGATCCTTTCTACTGCAACTTATTTTGTCACTTGAGAAATAAGAGAGCTTTAGATATGGCCACTCCAAGAATAAGAACTTTCCTCTGCTAACAAATTCTACTTTACCAACTAAAGTAACTTGCTCTCTGCCATCAGTTCGGCCGCAGTGATGTGCTTTGTATCACAGAGCTCAGGCTGCTTCAAGACCCTGGACGGCCATGTGCTGGTCTAAGTATCGCTGGGAATTTAAGCTCTTGACCCAAGGCTGAGCAGGTCTTAGCTTTACCCCTGCAGCAAGTGATCACTCAGGCAGCAAACTTCCTCTGCTTTGCCAAAACACTTCTGCCAATGACCAGGTCCTCTAGGACAAAACCAAAAACTATCACAATCAGCATGGGTTTAATAGATATATATTCACTTTTTTTGTTTGTTTGTTTTTTAATTGTTATTAGGAATAATTGTTGTTTTTGCCCCTTCAGTATATCCATTTTTCCACTACAGGTCTCTGTGATTACCTCACTGCAAAATGTGCAGTGTGGAACATCACAGACTTGCTTTGAGCTTTTTCACTAAAGGACTTCAAGAACTGGAGTGGTTCCTAAGATAATTCAGGTGAGCTCCTAAGATAATTCAATTCAGTCCTCCCTTCTCTTCATGGCATGTGTCTAGAGGCAGGAAAAAAAGGAAGCTCTGAAATTTTTCCCAATTAAAAAAGAAAAAAAAAAAGAAAAAAAAAGAAAAAAAAAAGAAAGAAAAAACTGTTTCCTTCTACATGCCTAAAGGCTAATTACCACCACTGTGCTATTAAGGCATTCTCAAAATAATTTCTTAATGACATACACCCTGCTGACATACAATAATAGCTCTGGAATATATCTCCTTTTCACCTTTCATACTCATTCACATAGAAAACCCAGCTTACTGAATTTCTAAATGTTAATTCACAGCTCTTCATTCATCATATTTATAATTTCTTTACATTAGTAGCTGTTATGTAATTTTCAGTGGTTTAAATGCCAGCTTCGCTCACCTATCTGCATACATAGTTGCTGAGACTTCTTGAATATCTTTATGAACATGTAGAAAAGAGAAAGGCTTGTTCAGGCAACTCAAAGGATCTAGGCAGACTTCAGTAACCATGAAGTTTTTTAAATGGAAGGGAAAGCATGCTGCTTTTGCAAATGGAAACAAATTCGTGCAGTTTTACATCAGTTATTTCAAAAACATACAACTTACGATTAATTTCAAATTTATCCTATGCTCATTAGACAATCAAGAACTTCAGATCTATTCAGGAAAAAAAAAAAAAAGGCAGGAAACTTCAGAGATATCATACATCTGCTTCTGAAATTAGGGTTTCCTTAACATACTTTTAATTACTACTCTTACAGATGGGAGGACCTGTTATTTGAAACCCATTTCAGCTGACTCAGTGTGACACATGTGTACCCTAACAGCTAGGCAGTTTCATAGCAGTGGAATTCAATGGCTTAAAAATGTACAGAGTTTGTGAGCAATAAGTATCCATTTTGATGAAAGGGCACTGATGACCTGAAGGTAAAACATTCACTGATATTCCAATTAGAAGTCATTTGAATTAAAGTAACACACAGAGGTCCATTCACAGCTGAATCCTTGTTATTGTAGCTGCAAGGTAAGCAAACAAGATTAAGAGCACTTCTGCAAGTCTTTGGGTAGGAACTGGCTCAGTATCATCCAGATGCAGCTGCTCCAGGGGCTCAGGGACCCCCATAGCCTTGGATTTCCTCTGGTTCGCATTTCCACTTAACCCTTCTCCCAGTGATTTTCCTCCACTGCTTTGGCTGAAAACATTTCACACCTCCCAGTCCAGTCACCTTCTTCTATCTACATCTTCCAGTCTTTTAGCTCAGCAGAAAGCAGCTTCTTCCTTGGGAATGCCCCACAATCTTTCCTGACACTTTCCCTAATTAAGTCTCTAAATTGGGATGATGTGGGGAAGAGGGAGAAGGCAGAAGACCTGGAGGTGCTGGATGACAGATGGCTGAACATGATCTGGCAGCGTGCTCAGGTGGCCAAGAAGGCCAACAGCATCCAGGCTTGTATCAGAAATAATGTGGCCAGCAGAACCAGGGAAGTGGTTGTCCCCCTGTACTCGGCTCTGGTGAAGCTGCACATTGAGCACTGTGTTCAGTTTTGGGCCCCTCACTACAAGAAAGATATTGAGTGGCTGGAACATGTTCAGAGAAGAGCAAAAAGGTGGTGAAGGCACTAGAAAATATGACTTATGAGTAGTGCTTGTGGGAACTGGGGCTGTTTAGTCTAGAGAAGAAGGTGCTGAGGGGAGACCTTATTGCTCTCTACAACTACCTGAGAGGAGGTTGCAGTGAGGAGGGTGTTGGTCTCTTTTCTCAGGTGACAAGTGACAGCATGCAAGGGAATGTAATCCAGATGGGCCAGGGAGGGTTTACACCGGATATCAGGAAGAATTTCTTCACAAAAAGGATTTTTAGGCATTGGAACGGGCTGCCAAGGGAAGTGGCGGAGTCCCCATTCCTGGAGTTATTTAAGGGATGTGTGGATGTGGCACTTAGGGACGTGGTTTAGTGGTGGACTTCATAGTGTTAAGCTGATGTTCAGATTTGATTATCTCAAGGGGCTTTTCCAACCTAAATGATTCTATGATTCTGTGATTCTATTGGAAGGTATGTAGAGAAAGAGATATGAAAACTAATCTATACAAACATAATTAAAATGCTGCAGCTACAGTATAGTTCATTATATATTCTTCACCTATACATATATATTATATATATTTTCACTATATTATATATAGTTTTTATTAAATACCATCAAAGAAAAAAAATAATTCCATTGAATCATGACTAAGGAAACAAACAAGAGACTTTCACCTTTTCTGTTTACAAGCATTGATCCCATGACTTTGGGACATTGCCCTCTTTCCCTCATCTTCCTGCATCCCCAGTCACACTTAGTCCCAGCCTGTCACGGGCAGGACACTCTTCCCAGATCCATTTGTATTAATGTCTGCTTCAAGTACCTTTTCAGGTGCTTCTACCTTGCCAGCACACTGGGGCTTCATAGTCTTAATGTGCAGGTCACTGCAGCAGTTTCCTGCAGTTGTTTCACCCGACACACAGTCTTGGCAGTGTTGTCATTTTAATTTTTCATACTTTCTCTTTCTCCTTATACAATTCACTCACTTATCAAATAATAATCCCAGATGTCAAACCACTTATCGATTTTCTTATTGTTTTGTTGTTATTAATATTATTATTTAAGCCTGGGTACGTCGCACTGCCCTATAAACTCCCCAGTTTGCTTAGGCACGGCAGCACTACTCTCTTTTACCCTAAAATTAGTTTGGGAGCCAAAGGTAATAAGTGACTTTTTACTAATTCAAGCTTTTTTTTTTTTTTTTTTTTTTTTTCTCAGAGAGGGTTATTTTGGCAGGCCAAACTGAAAATGTTTTAATGGAATGGCAACGAAAGATTGCCTGTAATGGACATGCCTACTATGCAGACAGCTGAAAAATTGAATTTCAGCTTCTTAAAAATATATTTTGACAGGCATTTTTCTGGCTGTAAATATGGATTTGATTTAATAACAGCACTGCGTAAGGACCTGTCAAAATTGTTAATGGAAAGTAGGCAGGGATGCCAGTGCTCCTTAGCCCTCAGGATGGACAACTTTTTGGTCACTGGACTCACTGGGAAGGAAGATGTCAAAAGTGCGGACTAGCTCCAAATACTGCTCGGCTTTCTGGGCTCCTTCTTTGGCCAAGAGTCAGTTTCCTGACTACAGTATTTTTCAAAAATGCCATTTTGCATTAGTTCTCCTAAGAAAAATTCTAAAAACTTTCAGTTCCACAGAATTTTTCACAAAATGGGAAAACTTCTCTGTGTGTGTGTAATTCACATACTTTGCCAATCCAGAAATTTAATGAAGAGCTGGTTCTACCACTGAGATCTGGAGACATATTATTACTGTACACTGTTTCTGCTACCATGGACGATGAAATTAGTCCATGCTGCAGCTAGTAAGAAAGTAAGCTAGTAAGGGCATTGCCTTGTAACACAACTGGGACTTTACCTCTCTATGTAGCGAAGATAATAACTTAATAGCATAGCCCCAGCCACACACAGGCCACTAAGAGACCATCTATGTAAGGCTTGTGGTCCATTCCCATGCTCAGCCAGAGGCAATCCTTCTAATGACTTCAGGGAATGTTGAGGATTTCACAGGAAAGTGGAAAAAAATGGTTAAATGTCTGAAAAGATTTACACAAGAAAAGAATGATGCTGAAAATGCATACAGCTTAGCTAAGCAGTGACTCAGAGGGATCTGATTGCCATCCACAAATATTTCAGAGAGGTTAAACACATGGGTGGGGAGGAACTACTCAGGATAACAAGGGAAAGAAAGCAATATGATTACAGACAATTTGGGTTGAACTGCAGGCATATCTTCTCAATAGCGTGACTGGTTAGACTGTGGAGCAATTTGCAAGTGAGACGGTGGTGGTCTCAGCATTTTGGCCATTTACTGCCAGATGGGGAAAACATGTGGTGATGAATAATCCTGTTGTAGAAGTAGATGGACTTCACAGATTTTTCACAAGCTGTTTCTTTTATGCTCTCAAGCTTCTGGGATCTCAGGATGAAAAAGGTAGGAGCAGATGAAAAAGTTAGAGGCAGGTATGGTTTTACTACTGTTTGCTACTTTAATCATATCTCTAAGTAACCACGGTTATTTTCATTTTTCATTCTATTTCATTGCTTTTTTTCACATCATCCTATTAATTTCACTTCCTCCAATCTGAAATTTGCTTAGTTTAATAGCTAAAGAACTAAAAGAACTAAAGAAGTATAAATCATCTCTATTTCTTCTTGCTTAAAACTAAATGGCAACCACTATGACAAACATATACTATTTAAATAGGCTTACAGAACGCTGTAATTCTACGAAATTTATCTACGTATTTTCATCATTTTGTGTCCTTGGGTAATGACAACATTCATGACTTACATTGGTACAGCACTCTGCTTCTGGAAGGCGACCACTTGCTGCACAAGCCGCTTTCACAGAGCATATACAAAACGCATCTCAGTCACAAGTGTTAAGGTGGTGAGGTAAGGGCTGAAGAGAGCGTAGCATAGGAGCACTATGTTTATATGGCTTGGGGAGAAGGATGCCTCCAGACGAAATAGCAGCATCACGTAGGCCAGAGCTGAGCATACTCCTTACATCAGTAATTTCGGGACTGAGGGTATTAAGTACGACATCACTACCTCGGCTTTGCGAGAAAGAATGAGAGATTTTGGAGTGCAATGTGTGCTTTATTAGGTAGAGGAAAAGATAAAGTGACATTTTGACTACTTAAAGTCAGAAAGGAAAATAATGACCCAGCACTAGGACTGTCTGTTTTAAAGTGCATTTGAAATATTGGATTTAAATTGTTTGAAGAGTATTTTCTAGGGGTGTGGAAATGCACAGCATAGTGAAGGATGTCACACTTAGACTGAGGCTTGATTCCTAAATGAGACAAAATACATGTACTCACATATTTACATTACCTAAAAGCCAGCCTGTGTGATACTTGCAGAAAGAAAAATCACAATTGCCCCAGCTTCTTCCCCCAACACAAAAGGCTTCAGTGTTGTGAACCAGCATGCTCCATATGCTCTTTAACTACCCACCTTTTCCAAGCCTTACTAACAGTAAGATGTGCATGGCCGTGGAGTCAGGCCTAGATCTTAAAAAACTGTAAATTATATTCATGCACCAACATCTCCATCCAAAAGTCAGGTGTTCTTAACCATCAAAGGCTTTCAAAAGCACCTACCTTTAAGCTTGGGAAAAGTTAGGAAGACAAAATGTGCTTACAGCTTAGCACTTATGTAAATGAGAGCAAAGCAGGGCAGAAACTATAATGTTGTATAATTCATGTTAATTGCAATTCACACTGCTGGATAAGTGCTTAACATTAAACAACTGCACAAAGATAGGTGAGACCAGTAGAACAGATTTCCTGGAATAAATGAGCTCCCAGGAAGAGCGTGAAGGAGATGTGCCCTGTCGCAGCCTCTCTGTCTCAGCACTCCTGGAGTACAGAACAACACAAAAGAGGTCATGAAACAGAATGAGAACAGCAGCACTGGAAAAAACAAACAAACAAAAAACGTTAAGCATCCCTACAACATGCAAAAACAGTCATTGAGGAGCAAGGGGAGAGACAGAAGATCTGAAATGAGATGGAGGTGAAGTACAGCTCAATCAAGCTTCAGCTGCTCGTCCAAAAAGGCACCTGCTGTGTGTGGACAAAACAGCATCTGGGCAGATTGCTGGTGTGGGGAAAGTGAGAAGCTAGAAACCAGGATAAACAGCTGTCACAATAATTAAACTGAAAGGTTGAAGGGCTGGACAAAGATTTTAAAAGTAAACTCAGAAAGGTTGCAACTACATTGGCACAGATTCCAGGTTTTCTTCAACACAAAGGGGCCTTCACATTTCATAAGATGGGCTTAAAAAGAAGAGGCTCTATATTTTGCTAGATGTACTGCTCTCCCCCAGTGGAAGCATTGGACTTCTGAGTGCTGGAGCCACCAGACCCTGCACAAAGCTGGCTTCTGGTACAGGGCACCTCTCAACAGGGAAACAATGCTCAGTCTCAAGTTATTGGCAGAACTGATGGGGAACAGTTTCCATGGGAGCTGGGCTTTTTAAGGGACCATGCAGTACACCAATGTCTCAAGCACCATTTACGTAGAAGGCACTTCTTATTTCAGACATTTAAAGCAAGATCTGGCATTGTGATGTTGTAGCAAAGTGGAGAGAGAGAAACTGAAGGTCATATGCCAAAGGGATGGCAAACAAAAGAGGAAAGAAAAGCCTCAGGATTGCATCAGACTCTATGTGGGCTAAATTCTTCTGTGACTCCAAGGAGCCCACTGGATAGATGCTGAACTATACTGGCTCTTGTATTTTCACCAAATACTTGAATAAAAGGAGTTCATCTATCCTTCTTCCTACCCTTCCTGATGGAAAGGCATTTTGTTGTAACAGGAGCAACATGCAAAGTGATCTGCTCTGTATCTCTCACCAACAAAAGCTGAAGGTGATTGCAACCCTTTGAGAGTTCAGACCTTGCAATCAACCAAATGCAAAAAGGGCTGGAAACTCAGCCATAAAAGAGAAGAAGACAAACTTTCCAACTGTCTCAAACTTCTGTTGCACATACCTTTTCATTTTAGGCCTCGTTTAATAAAATAGAGTAGCCTATAAAAATATATCCCCATTCTACTTTCTCTTTAAGGAAATTTTCTTGATGATTTTTTTTCTTTTTTTTTCCTTCTCTATTTCTGCTCAATCTTATCATAGCATAATTTTTTCTCTTATCTACACCCTTCAATCTTTTTTCTTCTACCTACCTAATGTCTCAAATTCCCCCTTTGAAACAAAGACAGAATTCAAGTCTTTTCAAGTCCTTAGATCTATAAAAATTGGTAGAAATACATTCCCTGATCTTTTCTGTTATCCACTCACTTTGTGGAAGACTTAAAGATATATATAAATTAGGTAATATGTTAAAAAATATATTCATGTGGAATGCCTGAAGCAAAATAAAATCTGATTGCCAAAAACTTGAGAAAGAATATAGAATTATCTTTAATTATTGAATTGCTTTATGTCAGTAAATATCACCATACATTCCTTCCACTCAGTGTAAAAGCTGGCCTTCTTCAAAATCCCAGATCAACAACTGAACAATCTTCATGAAGAGAAATCAGTTTCATTCATGGTTGTTTGGCTTTAGTGTCTTTTAAAGATGTAACTTTCCATACCAAACAAAGATATCTCCTGGTGGTGCAGTGAGCACTATTAAATACCTTAAAGAATGTGGTTTCCACTACCCCTTTTCTTAAACTGGAACCCCTCTTATCTTCAAAAGTGTAGGTTAGTTCCTTTTGGGGACATTCACAAAAGAGTTTATGGAAGATGCATGTGAGAAAATATAGACCATTAGTACATATATTAGTAACAATATAGAATAAAAGCAGATTGACTGTTATTAAGCAAATTTTCAGTGAAAGCTGGGGTGCCTCTGTTTGTCAGCTGTGATTTATACAGAACTGGCAGGCATTTAGGGATTCCTGGTTGGTATCAATTTCTAATGCCTGAGATAACTGGTAACTGTTTTTCACTTAATTGGCCATATGAACTCCACACTGGTTCAAATAAAGTCAGACTGTGGCCACTAGAGTTTCTCCTTCAATTACCAGAATCAAAGCTAATTTGATTAACTATTCAAATAAAGGGATAAAAATAAAATAAAAACATTTTTTTTTAATTGACTCTGTCATAAGTCCAATCAGTTTTCTGAAATGATAATTTTAGGTGAAGGCCCATTCAATTGTAGTTCAATTGCAGTTCACTCCTTTTTTCCCCTATGTTAATTAAACGGCATGCAGAGCGTAATATTTCAGACAAACTTCCATTGCATCAGAAGTTCAGAAATGTGTTCATTTTACATAATAAATGTATCTGAAGAGCCATTTTTGTGTTCATCACAGATGCGTGTCCCACTGAGAGACTTTGGGCAGGCCATCCTTCCTGCGTTTCAGTGTGTATTGTGGCTACAGCTCAGGAGGTGCATCAGTTGTGTCGGTCCCCATAGACTGATGAAAAATGTATTTTTTTCCTTATCTGGTGTATAACAGGCATTAGCAGTTGAGCAGATTCTTTGAATTTAATTAACTGAAAGCCCTGTAGTAAAGGAGAATAACTTCCAGCTGACCCAACACAAGAAGAGCCTTCTTCATGAGTGTTTGATATAAAGCCCTGGTGCTCATGCAAATTACTATCTGAATAATAAAAATGTTTTATGCATATGTAGGATTGAATAAATGAAAACTGGGAGTAGTAAACTTCAAAACAAAACCTCAAAGCAACTTTACTGTAAAGCTGTTGCAGCTTGTACCAACGTCTTGGACTGTTTAAGCACTAATTTCTGGAAGTAACTGGCCATTACCTGAATATTCAGAAACAGTGCAGACTTTGCCTGTCAAATTCATCATGCTTATTTTAAAATTCTCAAACCTATTTTAGGTTTTGTTAAA
The DNA here is from genome assembly GCF_013377495.2 of Cygnus atratus. Classification (NCBI taxonomy): domain Eukaryota; kingdom Metazoa; phylum Chordata; class Aves; order Anseriformes; family Anatidae; genus Cygnus; species Cygnus atratus. The sequence goes on from NC_066363.1 coordinate 134,493,216, forward strand.
TTCTTTTTATGTTCACTATAAGAAAGGTACACCTCTTTCAGCAAGGATGTAACTGGCATAAAACTGTTGCATTTTAATTGACATCTAGCTCAAAGACATTTTGGATGCATAAGACAGTTTCAGTAGGAGCAAACGAAGAGTTCCCCCCAACTCCCCTGCTACCCATGAACTCCTTTTCACACATGAGGAACTGAGGCCCTCTGGTTTCCTGGGAAGAAGCAAAGGTCCTCAGTAATTTAATAAGGACAGGGCTTCCTCAACAGAAGGGAAAGGGAAGGGAAGGGAAGGGAAGGGAAGGGAAGGGAAGGGAAGGGAAGGGAAGGGAAGGGAAGGGAAGGGAAGGGAAGGGAAGGGAAGGGAAGGGAAGGGAAGGGAAGGGAAGGGAAGGGAAGGGAAGGGAAGGGAAGGGAAGGGAAGGGAAGGGAAGGGAAGGGAAGGGAAGGGAAGGGAAGGGAAGGGAAGGGAAGGGAAGGGAAGGGAAGGGAAGGGAAGGGAAGGGAAGGGAAGGGAAGGGAAGGGCACACACACACCAACAAACATTCAGTTGTTTGCATTGGATTTTTTTAATGGCTTGCAGCAAGAACTCCAAGCACTGTATTTATTGTTCTTTCCTATCAAACTTCAGAAAGTCAGGCATGATGATGTAGCTCACCTAAATGCTAACTAGGAAAAAAAAATTTTAAAAAGGCAATATAATTTTCACCTCCAAATGCAAAATGAAAAACAATAAATTTCTTCTGCAAAATGTAGACTACATTTCAAACTAGTTGCTATGACTACCACAACGCTCTTAAAGAAATCTTCTTAAAAATGTCATCATCCTGCCATCGTGTGTCAATTCGAGGTACTGCTCACAAAGTCTGTACTTTGGTTCAGTTTTAAAACTTGGCCATTTTTATCACTAAAAAACCCAACTCGTCGCAATATAAACATCAGTTTCTAATCAATTGTAATTATTCATATGCTATTATGCTGAACAAGAATAATTAATGCATATATATAAATGTGATACAGTGACTGTTTTTCTGTTTTGACTTCTGAGCCAGTGCTCTATAATAAATAGTTGGGAAACCAACAGCTAACTTGATGATGTTTGTATCATTAACTTTTTTTTCTTGAAGACAAGTGAGTAATTTCAGTCTTTCTGGGCTTTCCTCCCCTGTCCCAGTCTCATTCAATTCCACACTGTGTAGAAAATCACTCCTACCCAATACTACACTAAATTAGCTGTAATAATTAGTTATACCACATTAAATTACCCAGCCTTAGCAAATATATGCAGTACAGTGTGGGAAAAGGAGAGAGTGATGCTTTTTGGTCTGTTTAGGCTACAGAAACCAAAGTCTCTATCAATGTCCTGTGCTTAACCCAGCCAACTCCCAGCTCTGCAGCAGAGCAATATGTGGCCACCACCAACCCTCACTGCCCTTCCATGGGGAGATCCCAAGCACATGCCTGTGAATCCCTGTAAGTAAGCACATCTTCTCTCCGTTTGGTACTACTGAACAGCCATAGGACCTCACCTGTCCAAAGTAACCACCCCTCAGCTTCTATTCCAGCCTCTGGGTTGAAACTCTTATCAAAACTCTTTGAAGCCACATGAATGGGAAGGTACCAGCCTCTCTCTTTGCCCACTTCTTTAGCATGAGACTGTGCTGAGTTTGCAACCTGCACCTAATCCCCTTGCTGATGGGTGCCAGTCTGCTCTATAAATGTGAGGCTGGAAGAGAGAAACAATGCATTGCCAACTGGCCAAGGTGAAAGCGAATTCACGCAGCACTGGTCTGTAGTCCTGAACCAGTGAGTATATCAGTTTAACTATGCAAATTTTTGTAAAATCAAACTCACTGAAATAGCTCAGAAGCCTCATGAAGAAAGCATTCACAGCTATCATAAAACCTCAAATGCTGAAGGAATTATTTAAAAAAATAAAATCAATGAAACTTTCTAACCAGCTGCTACAGATGAAGGAAAACATTCACTAAAAACGTTATTTCAAATCTCCACAAGGAACCTGAAATGTCCCTGTTCCAGCTGAGATAGTTCATGTTAACTGTCCATGTTATCCATTAAGATGATTCGCAAATGAGAAGCAACACTGTCTCCAGAGCAGAGCAATTCACTATTGTCTGAGCTGATAAAATGTTTTAAATCTGTTGCCATCCTAGCATTGCATGTGTTTATGTCCTCCTGATGGCAGCCAGCCACTGGCAAGCTCCCTGTACAGAGTTTTCTCATAAAGCTGCGTGTAACTCTGTTTCTACTAGATAATATTCCCTTCCAAAGCAGTTCCCTTTCTTCACTTAATCTTCTACCCTATTTCCTTTTATGATCAGAAATGAGATTAAAGGCTGCCACAAACCATAGAGCTGATCAGCGCATCCAGCCCTCTCTATCTTTTTGACAAACTGATGGATTTTGGTGTCTCTCCTCTGACACCAAAGACCTAACTCTACAAACCATTTCTCACATAAGTTGTCCTATTGATTGCAGTGGAAGTAACTTTCACAGGTTCACAGGATGCCCTCCTTCTGCTGTGCACATGCGGTAGCCATTACTCAGCTTCTTGAGCATCTGATGAGAAATGAGTATAATTAGACTTTCAGGTCAAAAGTCTAATGTATTTATTGGGTACTAGCCGTATGTCTCCTCTGCAAGGAGTAGGAATTCACTCTTCAGAAAGAGTGAATTTTACCTCAAGCACTTTATCTGCTTATATTTTACTTCACACAAGTCTAAATTCTTGAACAAGTTAAAAACAGTGCCTGTACTACAGCATATTCTTCTAGATCTAAGTTGGCATGACCTGGAAAGCTCGTTTTACCCTCTCGTTACCCTCTTTTTGCCATCATTGGCATCAGAAGCACCTAAGTCTCCTAATCCTGGAATAGTACCAAATATATGTGATTAACTTGGCATTGCTTCGTGCTGCAGGTTATTGCATCTGCACATTGCATGTTTCACCCCCCTACCTCGCTGCCCGTTTTGCAACAGGAGCTGTCATGTGTGATGAGCATATGCAGTGCCTTGCAGCCCAGGAGGGCTCTCTCCTACCTCGGGCCATTAGATTTAAAAAATAATAATAATAAAAAAATCCTAATAAATAAAAAGGTTACCTGTAATTAACATGTTGTAGCATAGACTAACTGGATACAAAATGCCAAGGGCATAATAGGATTTTTTGGGACAGATAAGAGGGAGAAAGGCAGCCCAGCAGTCATATTCTGAGCTGTCCCAGAGGCTTGTGCTGCTCATGGGGCAAGCACAGACCAGGTGAGTGACCACCTCCGATCTCCTGCAGCCGATTTGGGTCCATTTTGGTAAAGAAACTGAACTAAAACAAAGGTGACTCAGCGGGCTGTTACACAACCAGCCAGCGCTGTTCACGCACACAAGCTACATCTATAAATCTGAGTCATGACTTGATTATAGTGCTGATAATAAGGTGGGTGGAAAAAAGAAAACTCAGTTTGAAAAATAGGGCTGGTAAAGATCTCAAGAGGTCATCTAGACTACTTTCTTCCCAAGAAGAAAGAAGGATCGGTTACATGGATACAGGCGTTAGACGACATCCGCCTTACTAGATGTTTGTCAAGCTTTTTCTCAATAAACCTCTCTAGCGATGGGGACTATGCATAAACCCAGAAAATCTACTCAGTGCTTCACTGCTCTTACTTTTTTAGTTACAGGAATTATTTTATACTGTTGGAAAAATCTCTGTAAATTTATGGGTTGTTTATCTCTTCTGTGTAGTCTAGTTTGGTCTACCATCTAATTCATAAAATGGGCAGTGTTGCCCTTTATTTGAAGCATTCCAATGTTTCATTTCTATTCTTACAAATTCTGGATCGAATATCACTGAATTCAGCAGAACGGCTCTCACAGTGCCTGTGAGTGGAGACTTTTACATTGTGCAGTGCCTCATCAGGTATCATTTCCTTCTTTGATCTGTAGAACTAATATTGTCCAAAAGCATCCCCAAAGCATTCACATACACATTTTCTGATGTGCACCCCTGTGGAAAAAAAAAATGCCGTGGTACAGAAGAATGTGCATCTGCAAATATCTGTTTCCTTGTGCAGAGCAAGAAGTGTGGAATTTCCCCCACAGGTCTGAAAATAAACCACTCAAGGTGCATGCAGGGTGGGCCTCTGCAGTTTTTAACACATGCTGTATCATTCAAACATTGATGTGTGGTGGTTTTACCCAGCTGGGCATCTGAGTTCCACCACAACCACTCTCTCACTTCCCTTCCTCAAAGAAAAAGGCGGGGAAAATACGATGGAAAGGGCTCAGGGGTTGAGATAAGGACAGGGAGATCACTCAACAATTATCATCATGGTCAAAACAGACTAAGTGTAGGGAGATTAATTTCATTTTTTTCCCTGTTGCTAACAAGCTAGAGCAGTGAGAAACAAACAAAAATAACAAAAAACACCTTTCCCTCACTTTCCTGTCACAAAAATAACTGAAAACACCTTCCCTCTTCTACTGAGCAGCACAGGGAAACAGGGAATGGGGGCTGTGGTCAGTCCCTGACGCTTGGTCTCTGCCTCTCCTTCACGGTCCCATGTGGGACCCATGGGCTGCAGGGGCACAGCCTGCTTCACCGGGGGCCTCTCCACAGGCCTCAGGGGAACTGCTGCTGCGTGCCTGGAGCACCTCCTGCCCTCCTGCTGCACTGACCTTGGGGGCTGCAGGACTGCTTTGCACTCCTCTCTCCCAGATGCTGTTGCAGAAGTTTTGTTTTGTTTTGTTTTGTTTTTCCCCTTTCTTACTGCTCTCACAGAGGCACAAACAACGTTGCTTATTGACTTCGCTCTGGCCAGCAGCGGGTCCCTTTGGAGCCGGCCCGATCTGGCTCTGATCTGACCTGGGGCAGCTGCTGGGCTCTGCTCACAGAGGCCACCCCTGCAGCCCACTGCTACCAAAACCTTGCCATGTAAACCCAATACATGATGGGAAAACCTTATATGAGACAAAAATCAGCCCAGTTCATCCCAAATTTTTGATTCTATACTTCATAAAGTGTCTGAGACTTTAACAGCGTGCTTTTGCACACTGTGCAGAGGGATCGTAGGAAGAAGCTGAAGCACTGGACCATGCAGCTTCTCTCTTAGCCCTGTCCCCAGCTCTTTACTGAGTTGATTCAACAAGTTTCCTTCAAGATATGTTACAGAAGGGCTAGCCCTAAGCAAGCTGAACACACCTCACTTTGCATTAGCTGAGGCAATGGCCCTAACATTCAGCAGTATACACCTAGCAGATTTCCCCCATCCTCTCTGAAATTTTCCATCACACAACCAAAAGAAGACAAAAAACCACACATGAACACATTGCACTAACCCTGTTCTCAGACAGATTCCAAACAGATCCAGACAACCAAAGCCACTCACAAAAATATCTAGCTGGAGCCAATGCTCTGGAGTAAGCTCTGCCTGACTTCAGGCCAATGCATGGTAGAATTTCCTTCGTCAAACCTGGCCTTCCCTGAGAGCATGTAGTAGTGCTGACTGTCCTGTAGGACTGCTCAAGATAAGGGGCAAATGCTCAGGAAGTACTCTAAAATGCAGTCAGTCTAGGAATGGAAGAAGTTGAAATCACTCTCCAAGGGATCCTGAAGAGCTGTGGTAGGAAGTCACAGCTTCATCAAGAGACCCAGGCCATCCTCATGCAGAATCTACATAAAGGTATCAGAAGAAATAGAGGTGACATGGATCCAAACACCAACATTTGCAAAATCTCCTCATCCTTCACCAATTACAACAATGCTTTTCATTGAGTTGTTGGGAAAATATCAATTCATAGATGATTATTTGTTAGTTAAATCTGAGCTGGACTAGTAGAGGGAAACCTAGTGGAAAGTTTGCAGCCAGTGAGAAAACCCTTTTTTAGCTGAAGGCAACTAACTTACAGTGGAAGTGCGTTTTCTAAGAAAATACACACATGAAAAGACAATGCAAAGTTCCCACCCTACCATCCAGGAGTAAGGTTTTTCACCAAAACCCCAAAGCAAGAACAGCTAATGCTTTGCACCAGTAGATGCTGGCTCAGCCTTATTACATATACCTCCAGTGCTCACGGTCTAAACTGCAGCAGGATTCTGTTATTGAGCAAGAGCATTCCAAATTTCACATCTCCAAAGACTCTCAAAGGCATTCAGAATGCTGTAATTTACATCATCATGACATTCAGTAGTACAGGGACTGGGATACTAAAATATCCTTCATGGTGCCCAGCATGCAAACATGCTGTACAATCATACTATAAATGTCTGGGGGTAATGGGGTGAACTGCATTCACATGGGAAACAGAACTTTCTTACAAAAAAGAAAAAAAAACACACACACACACACAAAAAAAAGGGAAAACAAAACAAACAAACAAAAAATAGTCTGGAAGCTTTGGAGAGCATTATTCCCTCCAATTAAAATTGTCTACAGGCTTGAACTTTCTCTTGACTTTTGATGAAGAACTGGAAAATAATTTCTCATTGTCATGATTGATCTAAGTTTGAGCAAATATTATGAAGGGAAATTTTATTTGCATTTTTCAAATGTCTTTCAGGAAACCAGCCTCAGTTCCATGGCTTCTCCCAGCCCACAGACAACTGCTTCAATCCCAGATGTCCAAGCCCTACCAGAGAACCTAGCAGCAACTTGAGCACCTTTTGTTGTACCTCTACCAATAAATCTTTACTGCAGGAACTCCAAAATACTGCTCAATTTCATCTGAATGAAAAACATCCAGGTATTTTGATTTTCTCCTGAATAATAACAAGGCAAAAAGTCACTTGAAAATTCAGAATTTGAGCTGAAATGTTAAACTATTATTTCATATGCAATCAGTGCTTCTTTAGAATACATATTAACATTTCTTTGTTTTGGAAGGTGGCTGATTAAATTTGTTGTGATTTATCCTTTACTCCAGAGACATGCCGTTCTGCGAGATGTTGTACTTCTGTGAGGTACATAAACTTTATTTAAATCAGTCACAATTTATCCCTGTAGCTAAAATTCAACTAAGAAAAAAACAAACAGCCTTAGTTTTATGGCAAATCATTAAAACTTTCCAATAAGCTGGCCAAAGAACAGAAAACATTATTTTGACCCCTGTGTATGAAATTACCAATTTTTTAACACCACATCATTCACTATTTCTCTGCAACTTACTGAACAATTGTACCCCCCACTTTTTGACCTGCTGTCTAATTCTTATTTGAACTTCTGCTGATTCTCTATTTTTCCCCTCTCTACCGTAATAGAAAGCTTGAGGCCCTTTGTTTCTGGTATCAAATTTAAATATCCTTCTGTTGTCTCTCTTGCCAGGCTGATGCGTGTTGACTGCTACTCTCCGTTATTTTGGTCTTCACAGTAGTTCACATTGCGTTAGTTTGCTAGATTAGAAATCATTAATTTGGGCAGCCTGATCAGGGGCTCTCTTTTGCTGTCTGTTAACTATTTTCTGTTAACTAAGTCTGTTTATGGTTTTACAACAGTTTTTTTTTTTTTTTTTTTTCTCAGATTAGTGAATAAGAAACTTTTGTTCCTTTGGAGGGACAGAGAAACTGCCTTACTTTCATTGAAGTAAGAGTTGGAAAAGACCTGTCAGACCACCAAATTAATCACTTGATAAGTATGGGACTATTGCCTCTATCTCTGTCCCAGCTGTCAGCAACATGAACACCAGGAAGCAATTTTGTTTGATTGCAGATTTGGCTTTTCTCTGCTGCTGTGACCCTGGGCAGTTTGAACAACATGCCTGAGTGCAGTGGGTTTTCAGCCAGATGCCAAAGCTACAGCTACCTGCCTTTCTTATTGCAGCATGCTGAGACAACGTCCTTGGGTGAACTTCACCAAGAGTCAAAGCTCTCCACAAATGCATGTTTTTGGGTTAGAAGAGCAATATCATGAAAGTGCAACAAGTGCAAGTGTATAATGAAGTAACACAACTAATCCTGCAGCACTTTACACTTTCTGCGTTAATGATCTTTGATTCTTCATGTTAAGTACAACCCACACATGAGACTCAGCAGGTTGGGTGTCAGCTCTTGAGAAGCAGAGCTCTGTCAGATGCCTGCAAACTGCGGAGCCAGAAGTCTCCTTGGTGTCAAGGTGGTTACTCCCCACAGTTATGGACTATGTACACAAGAAGTTAAAAGTAAAGCAATTTAAAAGGAAACAGAGATCCCTTTGCAGCCGACAAATGGTGGATGAACAACAGAAAACTGCAAAGTCCTTTGGTTTATGTTACAGTCAGGCACTCTACAAAGTAAACTTGACCTGTCGTTACACACAAAGTTTAGTAACAAGCCTCAGTGGCAATGCCTAGAACGTCTCAGGAGTAAGGCAAGCAGGAAACTGTAGTGACTGTTTGCCATAAACAGTTCATTTAACTGCCACCCCATCACTCTTCCCTGTTATGATCCTCCTTTTAGTTTCATCCACCTTCCCTTAAACCCAGACCACACAGAGCTTGTGGCAAGACATCATACCACTATCTGGCACACCAGAGCCTTAACTGAAACCTGCCGTGAAACAAGCAGGAAACCATTTATATGCAGACACCTAAGTTCTATGTCAGCTATTAAAATACAAAGCACACCCATATCAGAAACAGAAAGCAAATAAAAACAAGACTTTATGGCTGAGCAAGGACCTGCTGGTCAAACTGAGGCACAAGAAGGAAATGTGCAGACGGGGAAGCAGGGACATGTGGCCTGGGAAGACTACAGGGATGTTGTCCAGATGTGCTGGGATGGGATTGGGAAAGCCAACGTACGGATGGAACTGAGTTTGGCAAGGGATGCAAAGAATAACAAGAAAGAATTCCATAGGTACATTGGTCAGAAAAGAAAGGCCAAGGAGAGTGTACCCCCTCTGATGGTTGAGAAGGGTGAATTGGTAACAACAGACATGCAGAAGGCTGAGGTACTCAACAACTTTTTTGCCTCTGTCTTCACTGCCAGTCAGGCTGCCCACGTCTCTCATTTACCTGAACCTGTAGGTGAGGGCTGGGGGAGCAAAGCCCCTCCCAGCGTAAATGGAGAGCAGGCTTGAGACGACCTGATGAAACAAGCCATGCATCCCAGGGTTCTGAGGGAACTGGCTGGTGTAGTCAACAAGCCTCTCTCCATCATATTTGAAAAATCCTGGCAGTCAGGGGAAGTCGCCAGTGACTGGAAAAAGGGAAACATCTCTCCCATTTTTAAAAAGGGTAGAAAGGAGGACCCAGGGAACTACAGATCACTGAGCCTCACCTATGTGCCTGGGAAGATCATGGAACAGATCCTCCTGGAAGCAATGTCAAGGCACATGCAAGAAAAGGTGATCTGAGATGGCCAGCATGGCTTCACTAAGGGTAAATCATGCCTGACCAATCTGGTGGCCTTCTGTGATGGAGTGACTGCATCAGTTGACAAGGGAAGACTGACCAATGTCATCTACCTGGACTTTTGTAAGGCCTTTGACATGGTCCCACATGACATCCTGATCTCCAAAAGCAAAAGCACTGTATGGACCCACTGCATCCTGCACACAAATACACTGTGCAGAACATACTCAGCAGGGTTCAGAGAGCAGCACCACAGAGTTACACCAAAGAGGAATGTGGTCTGCTGCAGCACCATGATCTTACTAACCTTTACTACCTTAGCATTTCTGATGCTTAGAGTGTAACACAGATACAGGTAAAGTGCAAAAACTCTCATGAGCATTAAGAAAATATGGTAAAAATATAGATTTTGTGAAAATACCATTTCCCGGCCACCTTTTAAGTCCATTCTTAAGCCACTGCAAGTGTATCTTCTCCTGTTGCTGGGATTATTTCTGTTGTAGTATTTGATATAAAGAATAATATATCAGAATTATAATATGCATACATGAACTCAGTTGTGTAACTCAGCATTTATTGCACATTATCCTTTGTTGTGCTAATGGGGTTTTAGCTTTCTTCTATTTTCATTGTCAAGTCACTCAACGAAGAGACAGACACAGCAGTCATTTACACAGCATGACTAAGTTACACAGCAGTACATATCAGGATGCATAGAATCATATCTAGTGACAGCTGCAAGGGGAATTTCTGTATGCTGAATGCAATTAGTGAATAGAAACATAGCCAACATTCAAGCAATAATGTTACAGTAATGTGGCCTGTAATGACCCATTTTACTTTTGATCGTAGTCATTAGAGGCAGCAACTCCAGTGGTAAAAACAGCACCTATGCTGTCACCTGGCGCTTCCCAGCCTCAGGATGCTCCTGGACTGCTTTTCACAGAAGCACGTCCCCAGGCCTGTGTGTGAGGTTTGGACACATATCTTGTTCTGTCCTGTGTGGAGCACAACCAGCTTCCACACTAATGCCTCTGTGACAAGCTATGCAAAGCTTTGGTGAGCATCATAAGTCTCTGTGCCTTTCTGAGTGCTGGTGAGCAGGACCTGCTGTCCAGGTGATGCTCAGTGCCTTCTGGCTTCCCTCTATGGAGCTGTTTTGCCCAAGCCCCTAAATCTCTTCTGTCAGTATGGCAAGATGTTGAGTTTTGTTCTGACAGCAGGATAATTACCACACGTTAGTCAGACTGCTGCATAGTCCTGGTGGCACCAAAGGCACTACAGCCAGACAGAGAACAAGTCTACAGTATTTCACCTTCTCTAGTATCTTCATGTCTGAGGTGACACCAAGTCATTGAGGGGATGCTGGCCATTTGTGGGAAGGAAACACGGCCCTTGTTACAGCAAACCCTTGCTATAACAGCATCCCTCTCCTTTGCTCTGTGCACCACAGTGCCCTAAGGTCTGTTCACTCCCTCCAAAACCATCCCCATCTGTATTGTTCCCAAATACACAAGTATCCAGCTGTGGTACTTCCACTCATATCCTCCAGTGTTCATAACTATATATATGGGATGAATATTCAAAACTAATCTTGGCCCCTGAGTAGTTCAGAGATGACAAATATAACTTCTGATCACACTCTGTTCATGTGGAAATGCCAGAACAGCTGCTGCTCTTTCAGGCACAGGCAGGGAGTTAAATTACCTACGAACTTTAACATTAAATTACATTTAACATTAAATTAACGAACATTAAATTACCTATGAACAGATACAGCTCGAGTAACCCCGTACACAGCCAGCACCGAGTGCAGTGCTGGTGGGCCCTGCCTCCCAAATAAACAGGGGATTGCAGGGCGCTACCTGGAAGACAAGTGATAGAGCTGGCCTCTACACTGCTTGCATGAGAAGGAATTCCTCCCTCTCAACCCCTGCACTTCAGAGCTAGAACCAAGATTTTTGGAGCACCTTCATGCTTTTTTGTCTGTTTGTTTTATCCATCTTAAAAGCCTGAAGAAGCAGGGATGAACATTTTATCCAAGGAGTTTACTGACCATAAAAAGCACCCAAGGACAGAACACAGTGAAACAGATAAACCTTGCAGCTGTGAAATATGACTCATGTGGGTGGTTAAAGAGAGGGAAAGCAAAACACATTCATCTTAACATAGAGTTTGATTCTGTTCTCTCAATTTCCATGACAAATCTCCAGGTTGTACATCATCAACTGTAAGCCTGCATCTATATGACAACAGCAGCTACACACCAGGAGCTGGGCAAAGAAGTTAATGGTATTCCTCAAAAAGTCTGCTGGTTCATTCTTAGTGGCATATGTGGGGTAACTTGTTTTTTCCCAAAAAAGTTTTTCTTTTCTACATTTTCCCAATGACTACAGTCCAGGCAGTCAGCAAAAATGTCATAGGAATTACATAGTAAGCGACTCTACGAGCAATGCAAAATGAATTGCAATGTAGGATTAGGAAAAAAAATAACAGAAGAAGCAGGTAGGACTCAAGAAAAAAAAAAATCAGACAACAGCCCTTAGAAAAGAGCAAATTTTAAAAGCAAAATAGTAGTATTATGTGTGGGGGAAAAAAAGGACAAGACTTATTGGAGAAACGAGAGAAACAATATTTTCTCAAAATTTAAGTCTCAGAGAAATTATTAATCATTAATAGAGAGCTGGAAAATAAATATGGGAAAAAAAAAAAGAAAAAAAAAAGAAAAAAAAACTAAAAGGTCTTCTAGCCTATTTTCCTAATACTCCAATATTTCAAACTGTTTCCCTTCTTTCAGTGGAAGAACTGCCTTTGATGTGTACTTGTAAGACTTTCTCTGCTATGGATGTTCAGGAAACACATGAACAGAATCAAAGAGATGTCCTAAACTCACTCAAAGATTTAATTTCAAGTAAGACTTAACTTATTGTGGAATATGTACCCTATGGCAGGTCAGAATGAATACAGTACTTGAGCAAAACAATATTTAGTCCAATTTTAAACCTCCACTGTAATATTTTTCAGTGGTGCCCAGTGCCAGCAGAAGAGGCAGTGGGAACACATTGAACCACAGGAGGTTCCCTCTCAACATAAAGAAGCACTTCTTACTTGTGAGGGTGACCAAGCACTGGCACAGGATGCCCGGAGATGTTGCAGAGACTCTGTACTTGGAGATGTTTAAAAGCCACATGGAAATGGTCCTGGGCATCTTGCTCTAGGTGTTCCTTGCTTGTCAGGGCCAAATGGTGACCTTCAGAGATCCATTCCAACCTCAACCATTCTGTAATTCTGTCACATTATTGTACTTACTACTGCCAGTTTCTGTGATCCAACAGGGACTGATAGACAGCGACCTTCAGGTTCTCGTTTTTGTTGATCACCAAGAGAACTCAATTCCAAAGGAATGGAAACATGTTTATCAATATACATTTTCCATTTTTCTTTATTTCTTTGAGCTGACAGAATGTAACTCTACCTGTAAATCTGAATAGGAATACAATTCATAGAAATGGCAACCAGGTTTTACTTCAGCACATTTGTCTAGAATCAGTGTTAAGTGCCACGTGTTGTAAATGCTCTTCTTCAACTCACTGGACTGTGAAAATAGTTTGACAGTAAATCTTAAGATATTGCTTACAGAACCTTCCTGCTTATAAGTTTAATTACTATCTCTTTTTATTCTGAAACTATGGCAAGTGCATAGGAAAACAAATCAATAACAAAATAATTCTTATTGACAGCTTCCTATCTGTTCTAATTCTCTTCTTACTTTAGGCCTATTTTACCATTTTGTAGGGATTAATATTCAGAAATAATTACAAGCTTTTTTCAACAGAATATATAGCCAGCACACACAATCCTCAAATATGCAGCTATTCTGTCAGGAAAGATATCAATGGGTGGTTTAAAGTGTAACATTGCCCATATTTATTCATGCATCGGAAAAGAGAAAGTAGCTACACAAATACCTGCATAAATATAACTCAGCAGAGTGTGGAATTTAAAAAAAAAAAAAAAAAAGCGCAGTCTTAAGAGGAAGATATTCTTTAGTTTTGCCTGTTGTTTTCTACTCTTTAATGAAATATTGCATTCTAGACATCTGTACTAAGCTCTGATCTTGCAAATACTTGCACTATATTGCAATGACCCTTGTGGGTCCCTCACATCTTGGGAATTGCATTCTATGATTCTACATTCTAAGTTTAATTTTGTTGAATTATAAAATCAACTTTTGTTAAATTATATAATCTTACTGATTAGTTAATTTAGTTCTGCGTATGAAATTGCATGATAGAAAATTCATCTTGCCTAGCATTCACCTTACTGTCCTCTCAGGCCTTGGTACTGAGAAGGGATAAAACCAAGTGCAAAGTCAGCACAGTCCCACTGGAGTTACAGATAGAAAAAAAATGTTTGCTCTCTAGAGTAAAAGTTAGAGTATAACTCATATTCCTATTTTAGATCCCCCAAAGACTTATTCCAGAATATGAAAAAAGAAGCTAGCAATTCCCCTATCTCTCTGTGTCCTAAATTGACCAATATACCACAAACCCTGAGGAAAACGCATAACACTTGCACCTGAGAAGTTCTCTTGCAGAGTGGAGCTGCTTTTACAAGTTGTACGGTCTTAGTTTAATGAGATTGGAGCAGAACGATCAGATAAAAATACATCTGTATGAACATCCTGATTCCAGAAGTGCCAGGAGGCAATGAGCTGGAACAATGTTTTTCACTCTGCAACATCCAAGAACTATTAGAAAAGGTCCATGACCTTTAATTAAGAGAAAGCATTTTTGGTTTGAATTCACTGCATGGAGGTCTGAATATTTTCAGGCTGTAAATCAAAAGACACTCAAAATCAAATCACTACTCTGAAAATCTCCAGGAGAAAAATGATCAATTATAGGTTCAGAGTTTGAGAGAAACAGTGGATCTCTGAATCACTACATGAAAAAAAAAAATCATGTTTTGACTTAGATCTGACTCTCAAAGTTAAACCAGTGTTTATATATGAGTATTTTTTCTCTTAACTTGCCTGACTTACACTTATGCAAATTCATATTGCTTTGTCATTGAGCTGCCTAATCCCCCCTAGTCTGCATAAATATATCATGGTTTTCTCTTGAGCCTTCTTGATTTAGACTCCCAAAGGATTATTCTCAGAGGCAATAAAAGAAGCTGTCATATTGCCTATCTTTATTTGTCCCCTGAATGACAACCATTACGCTGGGGCATTGAGAAAACTGTGTAACACCAGATTTCTTTGTTTAGCAGAGCTGAAAAATAAATAAATTGAACAAGCTTTGTGTTTTCTTTTGTCCCTTCATTGTCAGGAATTTATAGAATCCATTATAAGCATTCAAACTTTTACATATGCAGAATACTAAGAAATATGAAGAAATATTAATATTGCAGTAATGCTCAGAGCTTCTTCCTCAGCCTGGCTAAGAAATCCATGTACTCACAGGTATTCTGGTTCCTGACTCACAATACAGTTGAGTCAGGTGTAGGAAACTAGATACTTTTGAAGATTTGAGACTTGTGCTCTTACTACTTTATATGCAAAACAAGAAAATCTAGCAAGGACAACAGATATTTTCATAACTGGCATTTTGACCTCAAAACTGTTTAATACCAACAAGACGATCAACGCTTGATCTCCAGGTGTGATCTTGTAAAAAACTGTCCCTTCTCCCAACCATTTTGTATATCCATGCTGAAAAATACTCACAGAAATTTTGACTTTAAAGCCACCCACAGTTATTGAAAGCAAGACAGAAATAGTACTTTGTTTCACTTCTCCATGATAAGCTTCTCTATCTTGGACTTTTCTCTTAAGAGCACAGCAGTAGCCTTGCTGAAATCCTTGCTGGCTGGAGAATGCAAACGGGGAAGCTATAATTGCTGGAGTCTCACAACAGCTGAACAGAAGAGACATAGCACAGAAATATATATATATATATACACATATACACATATATATATATATATACATGAAGTTGTACCCTGAAGCAAAAGAGCAGGGACCAAAGTTACCTGCTCTCATATACTTTACTTTATTTTGCATGCTTTACACTTGTTGAAGTTGAGTGAACTTCAACAAAAGTTAAATCACTGACATGGAGAAAATGTCCAAAAGGACTGTCCAAAGCAGGGCACTGGATTTCTGCAGGGTGTAGAAATATTCGCAGGTAAGATTTCTGAGGGAGCAAGTCTCATGAATTTGAAGGTAAGATCTCATACACAATCAAAGTTGGCTCATGCCTTCAAGTAATAAACACAGTCATATGTAAAAGCAAGATAATGAAAAGGCTTGATGTTGACTTAACCTACACCAGTGTAAATCAGAAGTGCTGAAAGTGACCTTAAAAGAAAAGTCAAACAGAGCAGTTAATATTGTTGACTTCACTGAGAAAGGCTCTCACGATACTATCCAAAACTTTTAGGAAAGAAATCTACAGTTAAGGTACAAAATAAATAAATAAATAAATTATAGACTAAACCTAGGTCTGTAAGTGAAGACAATTGTGAGTTCACATTCAATACCACTTTGCCAGCAGACAGAAAATCTGATGTAGTTTGAAAAAAGCCAATAAATCTGACAGTGACAAAGGCTGTGTCTGTACTGGTAAATCAAATAGAGCTAAGAAACATTCCCATGCAGCAGAACCCAATTTTCAATATGTTTAGCTGTTAGAAAAGTCCCTAACATTATTTTGACCTGGGTCAACTAGCACCTTCACAAAGAATCTACGGCTACATGTCAGGAGTTAGCTCACATCATGAGTATCCCTGCAGGCAGCTTGGATGCAGGCATCCTTTTTTTTGGAGGTTAAACTAGTTTGACAGTTGGACACAGGCTATTCTGTGCCAGTTGGTCTTAGTGCTGGAGAACATTCCCAGACATGTTTACTTGATGAATATTGACATAGCCAAATATTCCAGGTTGTAGGCACCTGAAGCTAAAATTATTACAAGAATGTGACCTGCAGGGCTTTAAAGAGTGGTTGACAAACAACAGCAGCATATGAACTGATAAGCTGTCCAAGTAGATGGGGGAGCCCTGAGAGGTTCCAGAAAGTGTTTTCTCCTGCAGGAACAACTTCCTTGGCAAACCACACATTTAGCTACAACTTCTTATTTTGTCACCCCAGTGACTTAAAAGCCAACAGACTAAGACTGTATTGTTGGAAATAAAAAGAGAAAATTATCAGAAAAGACATTTTGTTCTTATCACATGGAGGAAAAGCATTACAATCTTCTTGCAAGTGCTTAGAAAAATGCATTTTTTGTTAAATAATTTTTTAACTATCCTTACTGTCCCCATTACATCTGAGAGATTTTGTCCCATGTGTGTTTAACTCGTGGACAATTTCTATTTGAGTGAATACAGTCTGAGTACACAGAACAGCTGCTTCCCAAACCAGCATATATCTGCCACAGCAAAGTTTCAGGACAGCTTGCTATGTTAGGGACACTTAGAGTTGAGCTTGCTATTTAGAGTTGAAACTAGTTAAACACAAATAGCACGGTGCATTTAGTTAGAACATTAAAGAGTTCCTGCTTATGATGATGGGAAAGCCTAGTATTTTGGCTCACTGAAGGCCTTCAAAAGTCCCTCATTAACAGAAAAGACAGGGTTCAGGAATGTAGGTAGAAATTAGGTTGAATCAATCTAGATCAAAGAAGAAAAGGGAGCAGTTCTACTTCCAAATGCATATTTACCCCATGCAGTCACCAGGTGAGCCCAGAAACACGATTTCATTTCTTTGATAATGATTAGTGAGCTTATTCTCCAGATCTTGAAGCTCCAGTCAGCAAGGGATGGGACTCTGAATCAGAAGTGTGTTATGTCTGGCGTACATGAGCCAAGTCACCTTAAGGTAGTCGCTATCAGCAAGAAGAGCTCAGGGACTTCCTCATTTCTTCCTGAAGTAGACAACATTTATGAATTGTACCCACCAACTCGTCTGGGAACCAAAACAACCAGAAACTGCTTAAGGGTCACTGCAGTGAATGCAGTACAACCGAGTTTGATGCCGCCAGTCAGGTACTAGAGCACGCTTTATACTAACCAGAAGGAATGTAAGGATTAGGCAGATCGCGTCTTAGCACAGACCTGGTTTAACTGGTACTGTCAGAAAAGATATTTGGCTGGCAGCTCTATACTTCTGAGGGCTTCAGGTTACTCTATCCATCAGCGGGCACCGTCAGTGCAGGAACCTCGTGAACTTTCAAACATTTGGAAAATAAAAATATTAATAGCTTTATAAATAGTACACGTTTTATATAAGGGATTTCACACATATGAGCACAAAGATGTTTCCTTTCAGGCAATAGTTTGCAGTGTAACCACACACGTCCTCAGACAATACTGTAACTGTGGATGGGAGCTCCCAAAGCGGTCACCTTATTTTCCATTGATTCTGGTCAGACCTGAAACCACTTCACGATTTGAGGGATCACTGATTGAGGCTGGTCAGTCAGATCCTACCGAGGAATGTATATAAAGGTTAGAAATGGGCTGGAGAGAGAAGATAACATAGGACTAGGGCTGCAGATAGCAGCAGATACACCTTGTCCACATGAGCATACATCATACGCTTTGACTGCAGCAAATCAGGGGGGCTGGGGCAGCTGTTTTTTCCCTTCATATTCCTGTGGCTATTTAAGACAATAGTACAAAGTGAGAGGTGATACTGCTATCAGTAAACGTGTATTCTGCTTTACACATGGCTGACATTACTCATTATGAGCTTCTTGTTTCACAGCCACAACTTGGGATACTTTAGTTTTCAAAAAGTCAACAAAATGTGGAAGCACGAAGCTTCAAGTCGTCTGAAACATCCAGAGCTTATTAAATCTGCTCGTGGGTTGTCACCTAGGAAGACTGTGTAATACTGCAAGGGAAAACAAGCTAAAGAAGGCAGATGCCTTAACAGCTGCTAATTGGAATCTAATTACTCTTTCAATTACCTTTCCTCACCACTCAGTCCCCAAGCCAGCTACTGACAGACATCAGCTGTCCACATGGCATCTCAGCCAGCACAAACTGTATTGAGTGTGAAATCAGACGAGACACTGTTACACCAACATTAGCAGCACGTCTTTCAAACTCTCTGCAGTAGGAAGGCATCGCTGAATATTTCATAGCACACAGTTATAGCTGGCATCTCATTTTGGAGGATACGGATACAGTATTTCTGCAGGATTCCAGTGCTGCATAGCTGTAGACAAGTGATTAGATGCTATGTACAAACAAGCACACAGCCAAATCACAGTCACGCTGCCCTAATATGGCCTCCCCCATCCTTTTACTTGCATTTGGTCCCCTGCTGTTACAAGTAATTATGTCATATAATAACTTCTACCATCAATCCCTCCCTAAGTTAAAATCCTGAGAAGGTTCCTTGCACATTGGAGGAATGAAAACTAAATACAGTCTTTACTCCCCCAGGGAGATTTTTCTATATATTCTAAGGAATTGCAAATCCCCATCATCTGGAGAGCTACATATGACCTGGTTCTCAGTCATCAACATTACAGCAGAGCCTGGAGGTGTCAGGCAGCTGCAGGATCCCTCTGCAGTGTCTGTAGCTGCTTGCACCATGAGCAAGCCCGTGCTGCCACAGCCTAAGCATACACGAAAACTGAAACCATCTCTGTTTACAGATGAGGAACAGAAGCACAAAGATGCTTCCCCCAGATCACAGCAGACCAGCAGACAGCCTCAGACTTCCTGCATCCAGTATAGGGCCATTGCCACAGGGCAGCCCTTCCTTCCCCCCCCCCCCCCTTTTTTTTTTTTTTTTTTTGCTTTCAAACACATCTTAGCTTTGTGGGGACCTGAATTCTGGAAGGCCACCAAGCAATGAGACTGTTTGAAATGTGTAGATTTGGTCAGCAGGAGAAAGGTTATCTGTGTGTGGCTTTAATGTGAGCGGTACCACTGAGGACAGCTGTACGTCATTACAATGGCATCGTGGCAGCCCACACTGCTTTCCCACAGCTGCTGCCTGATAAATTTGTATTTTTCTGACTTCACATACTCTACCACACAGCATAAACACACACCACTCTCTTCCATAGGTGGTTTGGCCAGGCTGTGCTTTGGATCTGCCTTTTTGTGAGCAGTTTCTCAAAGCACACTGTCTGTCCCTAGGGGACAGGACCTATACTCCGGCAGGACAACTGGCAGCATGCAAGGTGGCCAAAAGCTGGTGTGACGGTGATCAGAGGTGAGACAGGGAATACGTGGTGAGGGAAACCTGGTAACTCCCCATAAAGCAGGAAAAATTTTCTGCAATGACTCCGCGGCTGGATAAAAGCTGTATCAATAAGTTAAGAAGTGCCAGGGAACGTCCTCAAGCATTCACTCGCTGGGGTACACGACTAAACAGTCCCCAGGAGGGTCTCCCAGCTAACCATCCTCCTCCTAAAGGCGTCCAGGCTGAGCTGGGGGTGAGCATGGCTGAGGCATTCATCCAGCAGCCAGCACGGATGCCTCCGCCCTGTTTAACAGGAAAAGCACAGACATAGCCTGTTCCATGACACTATGTCTCAGTGCCAGCCAACAGCCCCAGACGCATGCAATTTATTAGTATGTTCACAGCTTAGCTCCCTGTTAATTACGGCCTGTCAACCTGCTTGCCAAACTGTACCGCTCCTCTTTAGATAGCGCTGGTGGAAGTAAATCATTAGCAGAAGAGAGCAAAGAGAAGAAAAGAAACTTTTGCTGTTATTCTCCCCACTTCTTCCATCCAGCACAGACCGCAAGGATCCTATAATCAATAATCATTTGGTTTTCTGCACAAATCCCTGCTTGGGAAGATGCAGACAGGGAGATTACAGGCTGCAGACCAGAACTCTCCACCCTCCTGACCACACAGGGCACTCCCCCATTAATTAGCTGAACTCGTTAATCAGCACCAGGAAGCTCCTAATAAGACCCAGAGACTCAGTGGTGTTTGGCTGTTTGGTTTCTGTTTGTTTGTTTGTTTTAAATCTAAAGAGAGATGATTACTGCTATGCACACAAATGGGTCAAGCTAACAGAATACAAAACAGTTTTCTACCCCAAAGCATCCCTCTGGAAGAAAACTCAAGGTCAGGCTTGCATCAGTTTGTTTTCTTATTATGGGGCAAATCTGGGGGGCATGTGGCAGCTGATCTTTGCCTCTTGTGCTGCAAGTGAAAAGCCAGGCAGACAGCACTGCAAGGGCAGAACGAGCTGTCAAGGGAGAAGCAGCTCCACTAAAGAGACAGGAGCAAGTCCTGCTGCCACAGGAGTCCCAAAGATTCCAAATCCTCTGAAATCCCAGCCACTTTCCAAAATAAAATTAAAAAAAAATAATAATAAAAATTCTGTAACAGATACTGACCTTGTCAATACAAGGAATCCATTTTGAGAGTAGGAAATGGGGGAAGGGAGAAAGACGGTCAAAATGAGCACTGTATAAAAGGCTGCCTGTCTGCCTAAATGTAGCCTGCCTACCTACCTACCTAAAAATGTCCTTATATTTTTAGTGAACATTTTTTTTTCTTTCCTTCACTCTGACCTAGACTGCAATATACTGTTCCACAAGAGGTGGAGCCATCTGTAGCTCACGTTGAATGAACACATCTTTTTATTATCTCTTATGCAGTTTTTCTCCACTAAATATTACTCTGATTATTAAAGGAATGGTATTTCAATAATGGAAGGATTAAAATATGTCACTTAATGTAACAGTTAACACAAGACTTTTCTTTGGGGGACATGGCACTGCTTTACAAGCCATTGTTCTGCAAAAAAATGCATGAGCTTACCTCTGTGCTCAACTCAGGCTTTAATTATGTTAAGTCAAAACTTTGACATTTTCCAGAAGTGCTGCTGGAAACTTCATCCCTATGTTCAAGGGGAAGGAGGGGCAAAGGGAAAGACAGCTATTCCTTTTCTATTATTCTTTTTTTTGATAATTAATATCAACTAAATATTTGTTGAATTTATTTACTGTCTCTGCAGATGAAGGTAAAGGGAATGTTTTAATCTATTCCTGCATTTTATTAGATCTATAAGATTTAAATGCCTTGAACACGTGGAGAAAACTTGGAAAATGAACATTTTTTTTCCTTATGCAGAACGAGGGGAGGATGTCAGATACAGTGGGGGAGTTCTCTCTCACCCCCTATTTTTGCATATTCGATGTACCACTTTTTCACCCCAGCACATTTCTTAAGCCTTTAAGTAGAAGCTAGAGATTTAATGCATTTATATATGAATATATTGATAAAATAATCTTAAATGTATATGATTACATTTTACTTAAATTTTAAAATACAACTGGTTTTGCTTTTATCTTCTCTATTTCCATTTTAATGAGATGATCAAACTAGCTGGGCACCATCTATATTTTAATTATTAAATCCCCAAACTTTTAAGTGTACATCAGAAGGCACAAATCTAGACATAATTCCGAGTTCTTGAGACCTACGTGAAGTTAATATTGTAAGAATATTGACACAAGATAATAAAGCATACTAATTCTATCTTAATGCAAAATTTCAGCCTTGCCAAATAGCAGTTGATCTGATCTTGCATGCTGCATCTACTGAAAGGAATTATATCCACATGGAATAAAACTTTATCCCGAGCCATCTTGTGCTAACAAATGGTATTTGCCTTCAACAATGAGTGCTTCCCTTCACTTGCTGGGAATCAGAAACATCCTTGGAAAGACCGATGTGTTTGGGGGTAAAACCAGGATGCTACTGCACACAATTGCAAGCCTGATTTGGCAGTATTTGCTTCCTGACATTCCTCCCTGCAAAGCCATGAGCGCAGCATCTCAGAGCTAGTTTCACAGAAGCTGTCCCAGGGCCAGACTTCCAGGTTGTTTTTGTGAGGATGGGAATCTGAGAGGAGATTTTTGACTTGTAAGTTGTGCACGCAGGCATGGAGTCCCACAAAAACCCTTTGTGCAAAATTGCTGTACAGATTAAAATTGTACTGCTGCTAAGTTTCTTTGGTCAGATCAAGAAGAAATGTGCTTTAAAGTCCAAAATGCCTGTGTGTCTGAGATCACAAGACTGTTAGCCTACTTAATCTGCAGCCGTGTCCACGAACAACTCATTTCCTAACCTCTTTGTTCCGCGCCTCCTCTCTCTTCCTGTGCGCAGTACAAAGAGTACAAGAGAAATGTGTCAGCCCTACCTTCAAGATCATCTCAGACATATGCTGAGAGATCTCTACAGCGAAGCGAGACCATATATAGCAAGCGGCATTTTTGCTTTGCATTACTTTACAGCTCCAGCACACCAGCCCACATGATTTAGCTTGGGAAATTTAAGATGTTATTAGGGAGCAGGTTTGGTTCACAGCCCTGTGATTCAATACAAGGAAAGGATGTTTCACATCCTTTGCTTGTGATTTATATTAAATTAAGTGTGCTTCTGAGCTTGTTCTGCAGTTTGCATTTAAATGACATATATGTAGAGCAGGGTTTGGAAAAATTTCAAGAAAGGTTTATCGCTTCAATTTCTCTTTCCCAAACTAGTGGAAAGCATGCCTGAGGCAACCCAGCAAGACACAGTCCCTCTCAAAGAGCCAAGGACACTGCCATCACAGCATCTCAATTCAGCATGAGTGAAGATTCTCAAGTCCTGCCGAGTCCAGAAATCAGTGGGAATCGGGATCGGGAAACTGCTGCTTTCCAGAAGATGGTGTCACACTCCCACCTCTGACCCTCCTGTGTCTCACCGACAGCTAAGACAGAGTAATGCAGATGCTAGCAGGTCAGAGGACAGTCGTAGATCACTTCTCAGATGTACTGGTAAATGTCACCCAGAAACATTCAGCGCTGCTAGGCACCAACCAAAGTACTTTGGAAACCCATGGTTACCCAGCTTTACACATCCTTTCAGCACCAGAGTACTTTCAGAAAGCTGGTCTCCGGGTATCTAACACTTATTACACACCAGGACTTTCAGTGTCTTGTGAGAAGTTCAAACTTTTTTCTTTTTTTAAGATATTTTTCTCCTCTGTTTGTAGAATTACGATTGTACTGCTACAGTTAAACATCTGCTACCTTTACACAATTTTCTAGATAAAATAGTTGCTGGAACTGCACAGGCCTACAAATGCTTCACAGCAACCTTGCACTACTTAAAATATCTATTTGGGAGTGTGTAGGCATTTGTATTAATTGTTGTTATTGTAGACACTTATCTCTATGAAGAAAAGCATGCTGTCCTTCCTTAATGGCTGACATTATAATATTACTTTTATTTGATATTACTTTAAACTGATGCTACTTTTAAAAAGAAAAGTTCAATAAATTCAATGGAATTTTCAAAAATTTACAAATTAAATAGCATGATGTAGTTACTTCATTTAAGCAGTTAAATACAACAACTCAAAAATTCAATGTTTGGGGACATGTCTAAGGACTTACCCCACAAAATGGCAAAAATACATACTCAGCAGCACAAAATCAAAATTAGTCAGAGATGTCACTTGGGATTTCACATTTGTCTTTGTTCTCCAGCTGTAACGTAGCCAGGTCAGCGTTTGGAGATGCTTTTCTCCTCATCCAAGACCTTCCACAAATAACTGCTTTGCAACAGAAATCAGTGAAGTGCCTGCATTTCATTACGACCACAGAACGACCAAACAAAACAGAGGCACCGTGCGTTGCTCTGGCCTCAGGGCTGCACGTGTAAACGCGACCTTCTGAACTGCAGTGCCAGAAATGCTGACCCAGTGTAAGGTAAAATTCTTCCACTGTGAGGGTGGGCTAAGACTAGACCAGATCACCCAGGCATGGGGATCCTCCACCCCTGAAGATATTCAAGCCTCAGCTGGATGTGGCCTTGGACAGCCCGATCTACCTGGATGTCACCTGAGCAGGGGCTGGACAGCATGACCTCCAGGGGTCCCTTCCAATCTTCAATACTCTATAGTGCTATGACCTGGGGACAAACTGCTTTTCAAAGGATCCTCAGCTGACCAACATGACCTCACTTGAGGCAGAGGTTTCCAACTTGGATAGCATGGTGCTTAAATAATTAGGTGAATTAGGTTTTTAGGAGAAAATTCAGCTCTTAGTCAAGTGCAAGCACACATTCCACCTGTACAGGGCTTCCATCAAAGATACCTGAAATAATGTAAACATCATTAAGGATGGTGATATTCATTATCAGGCAGAACCAGACTTCCTTAAGGTCCACAAAGATAAGAGGAAGGAATTATTGTTCAGGTTCCTGGCATGCTACTGCAGCTATCCATTTGGCTGATCCCAAGCCATAGACCTGGCAAACCTTCTGCACTACACGCAACCCCCAAAATGGATCCCTAGACTTTTCCCCAAGAGAAATATAATATAAGCCATGTGATACAAATCTACCCAGGCATCAACTACATGGCTATCTTTCCTTTACTGTTTATCAGAGGGGATATAGTGAAGAAAAGTAGATTTGTACCAACATATCCACCACTAATAAAAGCAAATTCTTGCCTTGCTTCCAGGTTAATATTCAGTAATCTTTATGAGTCTGCATTTTCTGCAATTCCAGACTTTCTTAAGATTAGCTTGTTAATACATTCCTCTGTAACTCCCTCTCCTTTCTTTACTTGGGTTTTAACAAGTGAAAAGGATTTAAAAAAAAAATACATTTAATCTATTCTCTGAGGAATGACTCATTGAAAAGAGGAGAATAACCTTATCTAATTATAGCTGCCATAATTTTACCTCCTGGTAAGTATACTAATACTCTTCCATTAATTGCAACTTTTCCCCTCCTTCCTTTAAGTTTTCAATTCCAGTCTCAAGCTGCTTCTTTATGGAAATATTTTTAAAAGTCATTACCACAACACTGGTTTCCCCAGTGCAAATACCAAGGGTTTGGGGGAGTTCAGAGCTCTTCCTCCAGACCGTGCCATTTTTCCACCTCAAAGCTTGTTTGAAAGACACAGCAGCATTGCTGTAACCATTTTATCTGAGGAAGCACCGTTTGCAAGGAGAGATATCTTTCATTAGACTGACTGGTGTAGCCGGAAAAAACAGAGATTCCTCAGCTGAAAGAAGCCAGCCACAGGAAAAGACCTGTTTAATGCTGGGCCAGCACGTACACGTAGCTGAGTCTTCTGTTTAACTGCAAAATAAATGGTAACCACATATCTGGTAAACCACTGCAGCGAGGCACGGGGGTGCTTCCTTCAGTCGTGGTGAAAAGAAACCCTGTGAAACTCAGAGTTCAAGTCACTGTGCTGAAACACCAAATAACTGTGCTCTTACCCAAACCAGAGTGAGATCCACATCGTGTTGGAACTGCTGCAGCCTTCCCACAAAAGGCAGCAGCTCTGCTTGTGAAGCACTGCTCTCTGTGTTGCTGGAGTTGCACGCGTGGCTGTGGTATCATCCCCAGGGTCCTCAAACCCTAGAACTCAGTGCAGTGCTAAGTTGTGTTGAATCACTGATTTCCAATCAATTCACAGCACCAGCTGCAAGGACAGGTCCCTTTAGGCCTACCACAACACTGCACCCCAGCAGCTCCACAGCAGGAGCGCCCTGCTCTCAGGATATCCATTTACTGACAGAGCGGGCTGAGTTTTATGATTCCTGAGGGGGGTAGGGTGGAGATGGGTTGTGGGCTTTTTGGCTTTGTGTTTGTTTGTTTTTGAGAAAGCAACCTGTCTTCTCCTCAGCAGTCCCTGCCCCTCTGGCTTCCTCCACCAGCTCCACCTGAGCTCTATGCAAAGCTGAGCAATGCCAAAAGGAAGCCTTAGGAATTCGGGCAGGCGAACAAACCGCCATGTACTTCCCCCTCATAAGATACCAGAGGGGCAGCAACAAATGTTTCTCCGCCTTTCTGATGAGAGCTATCCATGGAGCCAGCTAGGCTGTTGGCTTGGACTTTGCTGGCTGAGGTGACAAAAACAGATCGTAGCATCAGAGGTATGCGGTCAGCAGCTCTCCTGGAGCAGAGACACTCATACTTAAGAGGCCACCTAGCTGCCTCTGACAAACTGTTTCCAGTAGCTGTGAAAGACATCTGAAAGTCATATGCCAAGGATCAAAGCGATCGTTGCTAACTTCCCGTCACTGCCATTTCAGCATCATTTGCTTCCACTAGTAATGCAAAGAAAAACAAAAAAACAAAAAAATCAACAAACCACCACCACAACAAAATCCCACCCCTCTACCACCTGGGTGTTTCATCTAGTACTGAAACAAATTGTTACCGAAGCAAATTGTTACTCCCTCACAAAAATCAGAGTCAAAGAGAAATCATTAGTCTACTCCCTCACCGCCTACTACTTCTCGCATTTAACAGAGAATACTTGCAATCAAATTTCTAAGGCAGCAAGCAAAAATTTGCTATTAGAATAGTCCATCACCACAGGCCTTCCCTGCCCTCCTCCCACCCACAACCTTTAAGGGAAAGAGCTACAGCTCACTGGGAGCAGAGAGAAACCTTCCTTCTGCAGGCAGAGCTGAGGCTTCTGCCTTACGAAGCGCCCCCTTGGGCCAG
Source organism: Cygnus atratus (assembly GCF_013377495.2). Classification (NCBI taxonomy): domain Eukaryota; kingdom Metazoa; phylum Chordata; class Aves; order Anseriformes; family Anatidae; genus Cygnus; species Cygnus atratus. The sequence continues at coordinate 134,520,059 of NC_066363.1, forward strand.
ATGCCTGGACATCACTTAGTATGTACGTTTGCACCTCAGCTCATAGTCCTCCGTTACTGAGACGAACTAAACTGCTCTAATAGGAGAAATGTAATTGAAATGTCAAAGGAAAAAGAAACAAGACTTGCCTTTCTGGCCTGAAGATACAGGCTTTACATCATCCTCTTCGCCAAGCCAAGCACCTGCTTACCTTGAGCTGCCCAAGCTTCCTTGTGCTACACCTCAAAAATTCCCTTGTATCCCCCAAACTGACACCCAATATTCATGTCCCAAGGTTAGAACAGATCAAACCCTTTTCCTGCTATTTTTCCCCCTAAAGAAAAACAAACAAAACACTGCCATAAACCTATTCTGCTATTTTTTTTCTCACAATGTTATCTAAATAATTAGAAGAAAGACCTTGCACGCTCACTGCAGCTAATCTCACCCTGATCATTTTCCAAATTAATCAAGAGTCCAGACACAACCAATTACACATTAGTCACATGGCCAGCCAGGACTTATCTTGCATTAATGAATATAATACTTGATTAAAATGCAGTTTTAAATTTAGCAATACAGAATAACTTACAGAAGGAGGAAAGGGGCAGAAGGACTGAAACTGTAGACTCAGTTATTCCTACTTATCACAAACAAATTAACATAAATTAAAAATCAATCAGTACAGCAGAATAGCACACCACTAGTGCCAATATCCATGAAAACAGGCTGTGTCTTAGACCTATCCCATGCTGTCGGGCACATCACTAATTCTGTGGGACACGAGAGGCCAGGGACAGGTTGCTTTCTGCAGCAACTATGCATTCTCCATCAGGTGTAAAATTTGTATCAGCTTCCACTCTGCACTCCATTTCCTATTTCTCCAGTTCAAACCATCTTATTGTGTGGATGGGACTGGTACCAATTTTGAATTTATCATAACGAGGAAGCCTGTCACAGAGCTACTTCAGCTATTTGCTTCTGTCATTAAGAATGACCTCAGAGTGAATGGAGCGCATTTATAGTATTTCTTCTTACGCATCATATCCTCGGTTATTTGCAAGGCCACTGATTACTCCAATTACCTTGGTCAGTCAAAATCCAAATCCTACCAGCCTCGGACAGAATGATGAAAATGGACACAAAGCAACTGATATGTTCCACACACCATGGAACAGCAGTTTCTCTATTCCTCAAATTTTACCTCTCAATGCCAGCCGAAGTTATGCTAAAAAAAAGAAACAGCATAAAAATAGGATGTAAAGCTGTTGGACAAAAAAAAAAAAAAAAACTTCCTCTCAGACACTTACTATAAAGTTAGATTTTGGTAGATTTATTACACAGTTGCTCTTCCCACAAGAAGGAGGAAGTAAAACTGGTGCCATGCAGCAGAAATTCTGTCTTCTACATGACTTGTAATTTAGGTATGTTTTGTGTACAAAAAGCAGAAATTTTGCCACCACTGCAGCTACAAAAGCATTTGTGAATGTGACTTGTCACATATTATTTAAATTGTTCATACCATCTTTAATTGTAGGAAGACTATCTGAAAAAAATTCATCACATCACTCTTACATTTAAAAATATCAGTCTTTCAGTTCATTGGCACGCTTCTCATAAGCACATGGGTACTCTTATTCTTGAATCGAAAAAGGCAGCTACAGATATAAAAATCTTCAAAGTGTTTAACAGAATTAAGCAAGTATTTCTTTAAATAATAATAATTTTAAAAATGCCCTTCCCTCATCAGTAACTCACCACCCATGGAGTTCATTCTAAAATCCTAACTTGTTACTTCTTCAAGGTAGACAAGTATCTTTGTGTGCACATATAGAGACGACACTTCATTGCACCTTATTTCCAGCTACAGCTTTGTAGCAACCTAGACATTTAATACATATCTCTTTAAAGAAATTGGAGTCAATTTATTGTATAAAATTATGATTGGCATGGTACAGAAAAGTTCCTTTTAATGCACATTTCCCATTAACTTGTACACAAATATTACAAGTATCAAGCAAAATGTAAAAGTCTTAAGAACTAGTTCCATACTACAAAAGTGTTCACATAGTGAAGTTACTCTGGTTACAAAGTGTCATGGAAATAAAAGCACTTCAAAATACATATTTGGGAAATGTTCTTGAATAGTCAACACAACCTTAAGTTAGTTAAAAAAACGGAAAGAGAAAACCTCTTCATAACACCACCACTGATTTAGCGAGACAGAGCAAAATTCAGATCAGTTCATTTATTCAAGGATTGTTCAACTCCAAGGAATAAAACATTTTTAAAAAGTTTAGTTAAGAAAGGGCTCAATCATACTGTGATGACAAATAACGCCATCAAAAGTTATCTGGCTCTCTTGTTTTCACACAGGAGCTGTCAGAGGCAGAGATGTGTAAATGAACACTTCCAGGTATATACAGATTGTCTTTTTAAAAAACAAACAAAAAGGGAGACAATCTGAACTTTGTTATTTAACTAGTTTAGTTCCTAAGGTCACAAGGCCCAAGAACAGCCGTCTGCAAAGGATACACATTTAAATAACAAAATTGAATTTTACTACCAAGGAATGCTTAGCTGTCAAGTTATCCACGTACTGTACGTCCTCACAATAAGACTGCCACAGGTTATAAAATCTCTGCTTCCCATCTACCTTGAAGACATGCTGTTCTCTTGCTATTCTCAACAAGACAAAAATGCTTGGACCCTACAAACAGCCTTACAAAAAGGAGGCACAGTCATGTTTTGTTAGAAAATAACACAAAGACTGAAAGCATCCTCAAAAACTTACACAAAAATAACTACAAAATAAGTAATACATTATTGTTGTGTCAGATGACTTGTGTGTGTTTGAGCAATTGAACATTGGTGTGTATATCTACAGGAAACTCACACACACAAGGTGTCACCTTCAGGCATTATTGTTTTGCTTTTGCCCACACAGACATACATGCATACACACACACAGAAATTATTATCAGGTTATCCAGTCTGTTCAAATGCAGTGAAAAACAGTCCATAGCACGCATAAAAGGAGCATTATCCAATACAGTGTTGTCTTGCAAAAATGGAGTCAGAATTCCTGAGTCTCAGAGACATTACTGTCCTCCTCCATTACTGGATTATTTATTTTTCCAAAGAAAACCTCTAGTTTTCATTTCTTCACTGTGATGAAATATATAATAGATTGCATCTTTAAAAAAAAAAAAAAAAAAGTAAAGCTTTTAGAAAAAAACATACCAACTGAATTTTTAAAGCTTTTTAAAGGGAGGGAGGGATTTACTTATAAAATAAAGGCCACCTTCATGTAAGATTAGTAGTGTTATATCTCATAATTTTTGTTTGAAGGATAGATTTAGCTCCCTATTCTGGAAGCCTTATTATATGCAGGTATGTGAGCTGAAAAACATCAATCAAAAATACTTATAAATAGGATTAACATGGAACAGCCCTTTGTTACAATCACCAAGGTGGTAAAACCAATTCAACAGTTAGCTAATTCATGAAGTTTCCTTCAAATAGTGCTAGTCACTGCAATCTATTATAACTTCTGCATTTTCCCTTTTCCTTTGCATATTACACAGTGTAACTTAAAATGTTATTTAAGAGCACTTCAGTCCCACAATGTAGGATTTAAGCTTGTGTGAATACATATGCATGGCTCTGCAACATTTTCAATGACTTACAAAAATACATTCAACCAAAATTTTATATAGGGTTCTCTCTTTCCCCTGCCCCCCCAGTCAGAAATGAAGGAAAAGCCAAATGGTCCCATCATTAGCAAAATAATACACTCCAAGGTCTGGAAGCAAAAGCACATTCAAGGATAACGTACATTGAATTGCGTACTTTCTCATTCATCTTTATCAGTAATAAAGTTCTACTGCATATAATTATTCAGCCTTATAAATAATGCTAAGCAGAAAAATATTTATCTCTGTGCTACTTTTCTCAGTTTATAGAAGCATTTCTCAGTTTATAGAAGCAAAGAAAATAAACAAAAAAAACTAAAGTGCAGACTACAGGCCATGATAGGCATAATAAATGACCAAAGGTGCAGCTAGACTTGCATTTACATCTGAAGTTACTTCACCATCTTCCGTTTTTTGCTAGAAGTCACTCCACGTGCAATTCAAGAGCTGGTCAGTTGGTTTGTGCCATAGTACAACCTGTAACCATTTGAATTTTTTTTTTTCAAAGCTAGTTGAATTGTCCATAGGTATTTCTAGGCAATAGCTTAGGTTCACAAAACCTTACTTTATTAATACTTAAAATCACACAATATTGACACCTCCCCCAGAGAACGCCACTGTCCTTTTGTTGCAGTATGTAGTTGAACCACCGATGCTCGGTTGACAGTCTTTAACAAGAGATGTCTTCATTTCCATCTCACACGCTACAATAGCCGCGTTCAGTTCCACTTGAGCTCGGTGAACAACGTAAAACATAAGTCCTATGCTGATTACAATCTGCAAATAAAACAAAGGAGTGATATAGGCTATATAAACTGTAAGCATGAATACAGAACAACTGTTTAGAACAAAACAAAGTCATCAATGTAAAGATTCATGCAGGCGTCTACTGACTTAATACTTCATACATTGAAAGGCAGATGAACTTAACCAACAAGGGGTTCTAAGTCAATGTATGCTGCTACTAGCATACCAAAACACAGACAATACATAGAACTTAAGTGTTAATTTGATTTGAAGATAGAGGTTGTTTGTTTCCATTGTCCCCCACATACCTGTTAGAAAGCAAACCCCTCACCGTATCTCTTGGCAAAACTAACTCCACAAAAAAATGGCACAGTGTACCACTAGAAAGCAAGAAAACTGTTTTCCACATACCATGTGAATAATAGGTTAAAATTTTAATGGTTATCTGCAACTTGCCAAACAGCAGAGGCAGGATGATGCAGAGAAAAGGAAGTAAAACTTCTTGCCCTTGCCCCGCCAGCATGGAAGATTGCAAAAAGCAGCAGTGCTGCTTCTCAGATATCAGGACAAAGTAGGACAGAACCACAGTTTCTGAACAACTTACCTGTATGGGTTGTACTTGCTTTCTAGAGGATGGGCTCTGGGGAGGGAGGGATGTTCATTTTTTTGTTTTAGGAGGAAATATTATCCAAAAGTAAGAATTTCAGTTTACTTTTTTTTTTTTTTTTGCTCAGTATCGTATTATTAAGAATTATTAAGTATTATAAAGAATTTTTTAAACTTTCACCATAGAAATCATCAGGAATAAACTGGGACAACTTTTGCTTAGAAATCACTTGTTTAATGACATTAGCACGGACTACACTTCTGAGAGTCAGCCTTTGGTTTCAATAAAACACCAGTCACAGTCTTCTGAAAAATCTGAAAATCCTCCTTATAAAAATATAAATCTTCAAATAAAATCAAGCTGTCTCATAATGACAGTCCCTTTAAAAGAAGTAAAATCTTCTGACTTTTTAAAAAATGTTTTATAAAACCAGCTGAAATCCGTAACTTTCTTTAAAAAAGAAAACAAAACAACTTTATGTTCTGTTGTAAATAAACATAAGCAAAGGTCTGGAGTCCAAAATCTGAACTTCATTAATTGGTAGGGCTATGTTTTCCATGACATGAAGGACCATCACTTAAAACATCTATCAGCATAGCATCAAAGATGCTAGAATATTACAGAGTAAAAAGACTGACAAGTATGGCCATAGTATAATTGCACCGGGAAGGTGTATAGGAATCTCTAGCCCAACCTGCTGCTCAGAGCTGTGAGATCAGACCAGGTTGGTCAGGACTTTTGTCCAGTCGGGTATTGAAAACTTCCAAGGATGAAGACTTGACCACCTCTCTGGGCAGCCTGCTCCTTGCTTGTGGTAAAAAAAAATATTCCCTTCACTAATTCAAGTTACAGGATTCAACAGATTGCCAACTGAAGAGTCAAAAAGAGACTATGGATACCATGTTCTGAATTAACAGGAAAAACCTTATTCTAAAGGCTTACCCAAATATTTAACCTTGACTGGTTTGAGATATTACTACCAATAGCCTCAGTTCCCTAGACGAATAATTTAAAAATACACACACAGACGACCACGAAATGTGAAGGATTTTACAGCTGTTTACTAAGCCGAAGTCCCATCAAAGCCACACAGCCAGGCAAAGCACTAGGCAGATGCCTGAGAAAAAAATGGGAGAACATCAGTAATTCCTCCACTAATGGGCTCCCCTTGCCTTACCCAGTCAGCTCTTAAGAACTGCTCTCAAGGTGGCGAGCACTTCTGTTCAAACATTCAACTCGCACTTACCTGGGCAAGTTACGCTACACAGGCAACCCATATAACCACAAAGAAGAGTCAATGTCATTATAAAAAAACCTTAAGGGGGGGACGACACAGGAACAACCACTAAAAACTACTAACTCCTGAAATAACATTTCACGACTAAAATGAAAATTGATCAAGTAACCACTTATTTTCAATTTGATCTATTGAAGTTATTTACCTCACAATCACAAATGCATTTTTAATACTCAAACCTTTCTATTAATCCTATAAGTGTGTTCTGTTTAAGATAACGACATATAAATAACACAAAACAACACATAAATGTGTTCCATTCCTAAGTTCCATTTAAGAACATACAAGTTTCAGGAGGGTGATGGGTTAAAATGGTTGTAGAGTTAGCTTTTTATCTTAGCATTGTTAAACATCAGCCTTGCGATCATAAAAGGAGGAAGATAAATGACTGCAGCATGAACTGCAAGTCAGCAAACCATGGTAACTGCTGGTCTAACACAACCTGGAAGTGCCAACAATGTCAGATGAGGTTTTAATATATAATCTCATTCTGATATGTTCATTACCTTTATGCTTGCAATTGTCTCCAACTTAAGGCTTATCCCCAAGATTTACTGACTAATTATTTCATCAGCTAAGCTCATCAAAAGGTACTGTGCACTGCTGATGAATTTACCTCCTTGCAAAATTAGAATATTTCGATGCAAGCATTAGTAATATGGTATTTCCACAGTACCTTTCATCCTAAAGACCTACGCAAAACTGAAAACGTTCGGTGTTAACAGTGAACATGGCACAGGTTCTGGGTCAAAGCACCCTAAGCACATAGGCTTTTGTGCAGGGGTGGTCTGACAAGTCTAAAATTCAGCAGGAGATTACCACAGAGGGCAACAGAAGAAAACTTGACAGTGCAAAATTGTGGCAGAAATAGAAAAAGAGAACACTGAGCAAGTTCTGCTTTGTATCACATGAGGTATGACAGAATTAAACTTTAACGGAAGAAAACAAAACCAAAAGAAAGCAGAACATTGGAAACCTGTCCGTCTGGGTCATCAAGCAGTCATTAAGCCCGTGAAAAATGAGTGTCATCTCAGTTTTACACAATTTACTGAAAACACCAAAGTTATAAATTAAACACTTCTAAAACACCTCCCACTTTTCAATACCATACACCACAGCTCAGCTCTCAGACTGCAGGAGGTCAGCTGCCGCAGACTAGGGAGTTGTTATGCCAACAGAGAGCAGCTCCTAATACTTGAGACAAGCAGCTGCCCCACACATCCTATAGCCCAGCTCTTTTACGCTAGAGGCTCTACAATCTCAAAGAGAAACCAGCAGTGCAGAATCTCTACATCTCATAGACATTCCTAAGAGCACGGTCTTCAAAGTGAAGATTCAGTGACTTGACGAGAGAATGCTACAGGTACGAAGCTTGCCTACTATCTCCAGAAGCAAAATCCTATCTCAAATCCCAGCGGTACAGCTGATGAGCAAGAAATAAAAGGGATAAAGAAATGTTCCCAAACACAAGTAGATGACTGTTTCCAAGAGTAATTGCTTACGAAAGTGGACACAGAGTGACATTACTGCTACCAAACTCTATGAAACCCCTCGTATTAACTTACCTGTAAACTGAATATAAAATAGCCACTAACACTTTGTTCTGCAATCACGTCCTCCATGGTACGCAAGGTAGTGCCCAAGTATGAGTTCAGGAGCTGAGTAGGAAGCAGCCCAACTGAAGAAGCCATTAAGTAGCTGGGTAGTGACAAATCTGTAACCTATTAAAAAAAAAAAAAAAAACATGTAAGAAGCCACAGCACAACCTACATGTGTAACCAATTAGACTGCCTCTCCCAGAAACATCTGTGCCAAAAAATAAAAACAAACTTTTTACTGTCAGAGAATACAATAAAACAATATGTGGCTAGTTTTCATCTGGCTTTTTTAAAGTTACTACATTTTATTTAATTTCATCGTACATTAAACAACATCTCTGTGCAAAAGTCATAAGTAAGGATGCAATTACACCGTTCACTTAAGACGTTTATTTCTTTGTGGTGAACAGAGCCCTACAATTTATGAGACTGTGAAGAAAGTACTTTACCAAAAGTGAAAGTCCAAAGCAAAAATTGATGTATATTATCTATGGGTTCTTATTCTATTCTTATTCTGTATATTATTCTATGGGTTTTACAGGTATGGCAACTAATAAAAGAGGTAATTGTTCAAAATGTCACTGTACTAAATAAGATCGAGGTAAACAGAGTGGCAGATACAATTTGCCTCTGCAGTGGAAGTTATATAGCTCATTAAGATATATACATAAAAGATATATATGTATATAAGTGTCTATAGATATATAAATAGACATCATGAAGATTCTCTATCAAAGGTTATTTTATATCAAACTTCAATTAGTGAACAAAACAGTAAATATGACTATAGCTTTTGTTAGTTTTTTCTGGAAAAAAAAAACACAGGAGTAACACTTCAAGGTATCTTCGTCTCTTTGCTGAGAAATTTCTGTTTGTAGTCCATACGTGGACAGTTTACATGGGACAACTTACACAGCACCAGCTAACTTAGTATCAGCAGCCATTGAGAAATATTAAAATCGAGATCCAAGAGTCCATATATTTATGCAAGAAAATGAAAGCAGAATGAAACAATGGGTTAAAAATAAAATGACTATAGAAAAGGCGATTTTGAAACAATCAGTCTAATGAGTTTTCTAGACTATTCAGTTGATCAAATAATAATAAAACAAGTTCTAATTAAAAACAGCTCCTAACACTGGGAGTCTACATGGAAATTATTGACCTTGACAGTTCTGTACAATGATGAAGACAAGAGAATAGCAGCGGAGTTATTTATTTCGTCATACTATTCTTAAAATAAACTTTGATTACTATAAAAGTCACAATGCTGGATTCTCACAGCTCTAAGCACTATGAGTGGAAAGTTTTAGGGAGAAGGAAGAGCAATGGAGGAGGAAAATGCAATGGAGCATGAAGATCAAGAATAATTCATGGGAATAAGATCCAATAAGCCAATTCCAATCTTCACGCTGTAAATTACAGCTCCCATGGACTTTGATATATATCAGCAAGACAAATAATAAATCTCCTTCTCTACACAAGTTTAATTTAGATTTCTAATGAAAAAGTGCTACATAATCATGTCAGAACTTCATATTTGACTGATGCTTTCAAAATAGTTAAAAAAAATCATAGTAATCTGGGCCATGTAATAGGGATGCATAACCAAAACTTCCCTTATTGCCAAGAGAATGAAAGAATTGCTATTAAAAGTCTCTGATATACTAATGCTGAGGCAAGATTTGCTAAGTAGGACACTGTCATTAGATCTAATGGAGCTGGGAAACTTCCCAAAGATTGTTTTAACACTCCTGGGCACCTCTTTCATTTCTGAATATGTATTAAGGACACTCTAGCTGCAGAGGAGCGTGTTTGCACATCTGTCCTAAAGCATCCAGACACCCTGGGCCAAGAGAGAGACTGCTTCCAAATGAAGGAGAGGCTGCCAACAGACATGCTGGACTGGGATTTGTGCACCCCTCTAAAAGCAGAGATAATGAGAGGAAAGAAAGAGTCTGTAGGTGTCCTTTTAACTCCTGGTTTGTGGGGTTTAGATCTACATCGGTATCCCTTCCCCCTGAAAGGGCAGGAAACAGATGGTGTCCCCACCTGAAAAAAATGAGACATTTTCAGTAAAACTTACACCTTATCTTATCTTTCCTTCTGCAAACCTGTACCTGTTCTAGAGGTCTGCCAAACTGCAGTCTGTGTGGCCACACTGCCAAACAGAGGCTCCTAGGACTCTGTTTCTAGGGAGAGCTCACTTCAGCATAAAAATAACAGCAAAATCACAAAGCAAGCATGGCTACATCTGTGTTACAGGATGTAGCAACATGTTAAAATAAATTTAAGAACAAACTAGCTGCTCTGTTAACAATCGTGTTAAACAGAAACTCTCCCACTGAGCCCTGGACAGGCTGTGTCTGATAAAAACTTTCGTGCTTTCTTTGCAGCTGACCCCTTTGGTTCATTTCTGTCAAAAAACAAATGCTTGTGTCAGGATGCTGTTAGGGGGTCACATGCCTCTGGGGACTGCAGCAGACTTCTCTCCCCTCAATTCATGAGTCCACATGTTTCAGATCAGGTAGGCTTAGCAGCTGAGAGCAATGGACAATTCTGATGCTTTTCACTTACTCAAAAAAAAAAAAAAAAAAAGTACAGAATAAAAACAACCAGAAAAATAGCTACCAAGTCTCCAACAAGCAAAGTAAGCAGGCTGCATGTGCCTGCAAAGCACTTAACATTTTTTGAACTCTCAGTTCACTGAGAAATATTAGTGAAATATTTCTGGAACCAGAGGCATTTGCTTGGACACTAAAATGTTTAGTCAGCTTACTTCTTTTATACAATATCCCTCTCAGAAAAGAAAAAAAAAAAAAAAAAAAGAAATAATGAATTTTGATCTAGGCTACACCAGGTACTACAGATAATCAGTTTGCACATATCTATCACCAGGGAGCCACTAGCTGGAAGGAGGTGATAACCTGCATACCATGCCCCTGTGCAGACCTACCTTCAAAACATTCAGAGTTGCAGAGGGGAGAGGGCTGTGCGTGGGCAAACACTTCAGCGGGAGCTATCAGCACAGCATTGGCCACCCTGGCGGCATGTTACAGGATCAACAAATAAGCAAAACCCACTCGAAGAAATACACGAACGTGCTTTCATTTTACAAGTCCCTAGGTTTTCCAGAAAGGCATGTAAATACATTACTCTGCTGCTCCCAATACTCTGTGCTTTCCCAGAGAAGAACAGAATAGCCTCAAGGAGTTTGTGTCCGCCTGGTAAAAAACTAAGAAGAAATTCCTTTTTCTTAGAAAGAAATTTTCTACTCAACACTGTTTCAAAAAATACGATCCTATCACTAGTCAAATGTCAGGAAGCTCTCTTCCTTCTTCCCATAAATTTCACCGCAATTGCAGCTGCCCACAGCGCTCAGCACACGGCGTGTGCCAGCCCTGCAGATGACCCCTCTCACCTCGAGGTTATCGCTTGGTCCCCAGACCTCATGTGTCACTTCCTCCCTTCCCTTTCATTCAGGTATGCTCAGTCTCACCAGTTTACTTATAAACATGAATACAGAAAACAAGCACAAACTAGACTGCTGGAAAATTAAAAGATAGGTTTTCTAAAGACTTCAGTTCACTCTTTTTTAATAATAAGAACAAACTTGTCAAATTCACTGCTTAAGTTGTGAGCACAGGGAACAGATGGATGGCTAGGATACCCCAAATCCCCTTACATTTTAAATTTAAGTAGTGCATTAAGTTTGCAAATAAGTCAGATTTCAAAGAAATCACAGCTAAGTCTTTGTTGGTAGACTTCTGTATTTCGCACAAACCTTAAACTTGACTTAAAGTGAGAAATAGCTTTGAAATCCCAGATTTGGTGCAACATTCTTATTTTCACTAATGTAGCAGTTCATGCTAAACGTTCTTAATTAAAAATTGAACACTGCATTATTTGACTACACTGTAAAGTAATAAATCAAGAGTAATAAAAGCAACTCCCCAAACTAGTTTTAGCAGGCAACATCCAAGTTATTTGACTTACTCAATAATCTAGTTTCATCTCATTTCCTATCTGTTATTTTTACACCAAAACCTCAGTAAGAAAATTACTTAGCTCACAGTGCTCCGAGAACACAAAATACTGATTTACAGCATCATTATAATATTACACTGGCCTGACTACTCCACTGAATTGTTTCCAGACATAGCAGAATGGTTAGGCCCGGAAGGAATTATTTTAATTTGGTAATTCTCTGGTCTCTTCAGATGCAGTGCTGCTGACTACTTCAGGAGAGACCCAGGAGCTATGGACAACCAAGGTACAACAGCTCCCAACCATTAAAAGGGTCCAAGTGTAAAAGCTTCATCAGGACCCTGTGCCTCGGGAGGGTCCCAGGCAGCGCTGCCTGCCCTGCTCCCCACTGCTCTCATCCCACTGGCCATGCCTGTCAAAGCATCCTCAGTCCCTAACAATATAGATAAGTACATAAAACATAAATGAAATGAGATTCTTCTCATTCCTAACCAGGAAATGGTTAAAGGATCTACTTAAAATGAAGTAAGTGGCTACAGCTCTTGAGACTAATGCCCCAGCACCCGCATCTGCTGTTTATTTTATACGCAGCCATGGTTTCTTTGGTGTGCGGGGTAAACCCTGAAAATTCTGTGGATGAACTAGCTTAAGTTCTGCTTAAATAAGAAACTTGGTATTCAGTAACCTCACTTCAACCAGCTGATTCTTCAAAATTAAGCAAGCGCTTCAAAATCAGGACTGCAAATGAGGAAAGGAAAGTGTGCCGTAAGAAAGTGGCAGACCAAATTGTTTGTTTATAGGGTCTCTTCCTTAAAGCACATTAAAAATATTTCCCAATCTGGTGTGCTTTGTTTTGATTTCTCCGAGTTAGCAGACACAACCGAGGCGTACTACAGCCTGAAACAGATTCTTTAGACAAAGCATTTGGGAAGAGCTGAGGTCTGAAATTGGCACTTCATCAACAGCATGAACTCAAAAAGGTATACACCCTGTCCTTCCTTTAAGATGATCAAAGAGGACAGAAAGATTGCAAGTTTTAAATAATAAATTATTCGTACAGTATGCATCTATCTTCATCTAGAAGCAAGAAAGAAAAGCAATCCAGCCCCTTGCCAGACTCATTTGAACTCACTTTCACTGATGTACCGAATCCCTTTTCAGCTCTCTGTTCATATCATACTGCTCTGCCCAAAATACGCTGCCTCTTTCACATGCAAGGACTTAACACCATGTATGGATTTGCTAGATGCACACTACATGCATCAAGTAGAGAAAGAACTTTAATCTGTCCACTACTTTCTTTGCAATGCAAACATTTATGTTAAGTAGGTTAGGGAGTAGTTTAGGCAAGGCTGCTTGAAAATACAACTTTTCCTCCCACTCGGATCACTTTACAAGACACAAGCTGCCAAGTCCTTCTACAGATTTTGCTACAAAGCATCTCGGTGCATCCTCCCAACACCTAAGCCTCGAAAGGTGGCAAGCAGACCGTAACTCTCAGGCAGTGCCACCGAACAAAGTGCCTCGAGAGCGTGCCTCCTCAGGGACATGAGGCGACGCTAGCAGGAGGCACCGGGGTCAGTTTTACCACTGCTAAAGGAAACTGAGTCTCCTCGGCTTCCTCCAGCCGGCCCCGTGCGGGACTCACCGCAAAGACGGCGTTCTGCAGCCCAAAGGGGATGGGCGTGAGCCGCGCCAGGGCCACCACCTTGAGGCCGCTGCCACCCTCCACGACGCGGACGACGGCGCTGAGCGTCGTGCTGCCCTGGATCCTGGCCAGCGCCCAGCGGGCCAGCAGCCGCCTGCAGGCCACGTGGGCCACCAAGGTGCCGACGAGGACGCCGAGCACCATCAGCCCCATGCCCAGCACGAAGCCGTAGAGGTAGCCGGCGGCCACGTTGAGCAGGATGTAGCCCCAGCCGCAGGGGAAGGACACGACGATGAAGCCGGCGGTGAAGAGCAGCACTCCGGCCAGGCTGTCCAGGCTCTCGGCCCAGAGCAGCAGGTCCCGCAGGTACTGGCGCACCAGGGCCAGCGAGGCGAAGCAGAGCGCGGCCAGCACGCACACGCCGAGGCAGCTCTTGCACCAGCAGGTGCCCAGCAGGCAGCAGGAGCAGCGCCAGCCCCGGGCCTCGGCCAGCCCGGCCCCTCCGCCGCCCGCCTCGGGCAGCTGGCACAGCAGCAGCTCGGCCGGCGCCAGCCCGCCCTGCTCGCCGTAGGGCCCCAGCAGCAGCCCGCCGGCCCCCGCCGCCTCCGCCGGGACGAAGCCGTCGCCGCCTCCTCCTCCTCCTCCTGCTGCCGCCGCTCCCCGCCTCCCCGCGCAGCCCGCGGCCAGGGGCGGCCGCTCCCTCATCGCCCCGCCATGGCCCGCTGCGGGCGGCGGAGCCCGGCCGAGGGCCGGCCGGGGGCGGGGAAGCGGCAGCGGGGAGGGCGGGAGGGAAGGGGCCGCGCTTCGGCTGCTGCTTCTCGGCCGCCGCCGCCGCCGCCGCTGCCGCCGCTGCCTTCGCGCTGCCTCCCCTCGGCCGCGCCGCCCATCTCCCGCTCGGCTCCGGGAAGCGCCCGGCGGAGCGGCCGTGCCGATGTGGCAGCCCCGGCGCGGCTCAGGCAGCGGATGGGGAGGAGGCTGCGCTCCGGGGGCGGCGGCAGGCAGCGCCCCGCTCCGCTCCGCTCCGCCGCGGGGCTCGGCGGCAGGCAGCGCCCCGCTCCGCCCCCGGCCCGCCCCGCTCCCATCGCATCCGATCCGGCCGGGTGTTCCCCAGCCGGGCGCGGGGAGCCTCCGGAGCCGCCCCCTCGGCCTCGCCTCACGGCCCGGGGCGCCGCCTCCCCCCGGCCCGTGGCCCACCATCGGCCCCTGCATGCCCTGGGGGCTCCTCGGCCCGCTTCTCACAGCCCCTTGGTCATGGAGGAAGTTTAACTGGGGGGCTGAAGCCGGCTGTTTTCTGGCAGAAGTGTGTGCTCGAGGAGACTCTGACTAGCTGGTTACTCCCAGCCCCCTGGGATGTGTTGGCTGTTCATCTCCTCTACGTGAATGGGCTTCCACAAACGCTCCATTTTCTGCCTCTCCACAAAGTAGAGACACCTCTGCCAGGCAGCATTTGGGGCTTTGGGGTGACCGCAGAGCCCCAAATGGGGAGCCAGCGGCCTCCAGCAGGCCTGGGGCATGCACTGACCCTGCAGGCAGCGTCTCCAAGCCTGGGCACCCAAGGGGACTTCTGGCGCAGTTGCGTCCTGCTGCTTGCAGAAATGAGGGCAGCCAACTCACCCGGCTGCTCTTTGTGTGCCTGTAGGCTCCAACACACTTTTGGATGATTTGTGCTCGACTTTTGAGCTGTTGCTAGAAAGAATGGAGCGGCCTGAATAAGCAGGGAGGGCATACTTTAGATGGGTGTTTTCTCAGAAGCCTCGCCTCTGCACACAGGCTTCGCGCTTTGCTATTGCTCTGGCGTTACTAATGATAGCAACAGCACAGTGCAGAAAGGGTTCTGTTTTCTTTACAGCATTTAAAAGTACAATATGCTCTGGTGGAGTTATATTCTTTTGCTGGGAAATTTACCAGCGTATACAAAACGAGAATGTGTGTGGGAGTTGTAAAGGTTAAAAGATGATTAAATAAAAAAAATACCCAAATCTCAAAATGAAGAACGTGTCTTGAAGAATATACCACAAATATGTTCACTGCAAAATATGCCACCACAAATGATATAACCTGGGTAATCCAACAAATCAGCCTAAGAAAATGACAGATGTCTTTGAGCACCACAGCAGAATGAAACAATCCTGGCAGACTGTACAGCAGGGAAGCTGCAGATAAATACCCATGGCGTAATCTGTTTTTTTTTTCTTTTTCCTTTTTTTCTTTCTTTTTTTTTTTTTTCCCTGTTATCAGTATCTGAATATGATTTGATTTTGTGTGTGCTCTTTTCTCATGATGCAAACACAGGCAGGGTGTATACCCATAATAACGGCAAGAAAAGCCAGCATCCCTGCTCATGAAGGATGATGGGCATACTTACATTCAGTAAGGCAAGCTGGAGAGAAGTGGTAAGGTAAGTTCAGTAGAATACCAAGAAGACAAAATATTAATTTCTGATTTTATACTAAGATCAAATATTCCTTACAAGCAGATTCAGCTCGTGTATATTTCTGTTCAGTATGCTTGCTTCCACAGACAATGAAAAAGCCTGAGTGGAGATGTCTTTCAGAGTTGCATACTTTATGCTGCCCCTATATTTCTCCATTTAAAGCACATAATCTTGTGCTCAGAGCTGTCATGAATCATCTGCTGCCACTACTGAAGGTTGCAGGGTTCTGTATTTATAATCACAGGAAGCAGATCTGAAAAAGGACCACAAAATTGTACGAGTAACACAATGGCCCACCTCAGTTACAGTGTTGACATTAGACTCCAACCTATAAAATTATTTTATCTAGGTCATTAGTTGAGATTCTTCTACTGTCCCTATGAGGATGAAGGATGGAATTCCTTGATCTCACCCACTGCTTGCCTCCCCTAAAATGGCTAATCCTGTCATTGTACAGATCCTTGGAGTGACAGCTCAGGAAGCAAAGACAACACACAGTCAGATTTTGGGTGAGCATGGAGCTGAAACATCTTTGGACAAACATCTAAGTGAGGCCACAGGGGGATCAGCAGGAGCCCGGCAGAACTGGGAGTCTTTCCTGCATGCAGAGCCAGTGCAGCCACAGAGCTGAGAGGCAGCATCGGCTGGCTCCTGCAAGTCTTGCCAGCATACCTACTTTCTTATCATCTGAAGGGGCCAAAAAGCGACCTCACCCTTGAAAAACTGCCAGCTGCTGGGCTAAATGGTCTGCCTTTCAGACTTACTAGTCAGTGAATCATAAAGTATTCCTATAGCAGAGATGAAGTAGTTGCAGTGGACTGATGATATAAGAAAGGCAAGATCTGTAAGGGAAGGCAGTTTTCTTTTGATAGACACTCTACTTTTTTTTTTTTTTTTTAAAAAAAAAAAAAAGGAAAGAGAAAAAAACAAGCTATTGAGCACACTGCTCCTGGACACTTTGTGCTCCAAAAGGTATTTTTTTTTTTTCCAAGTTAGTTGATTTAGTAAATAATTTGCAATAAATGTTGTCTAACCCGTTCTTTAAAAAAACACTTCTGGCCTTGTATGCCTCAGAAATTATATGAAGTAGTCAAAATAAAAGTTACAGGTTTAGTACAAGTGAGTTTAAATATTTACATTACATCAATTGGGACTGCGCCTTTACTTCCTCAGGCTGAGGTACTTCGTCAATCATTTAAGGTAATTTTTTTCCTCTCTTTATATTTTATTTTACTATTTGCCAGCAAATCAATTTGAAACCTGCTTCAAGAAAACGTGTTTCGATAGGAAGGTGCTCTCATGATTTGGTAGGTTGTACTGGATATTGAAGAAGTTTCATCATGTGAGTGTTCTTCCAGGCCTGTGTTGTAAGTCCAGGATATTTTTGTCAGGAGTAACTGCTTTTTGACCCCAGCAAACTGATTTTGTCACCAGAAGTGCCTCCATCTTATCTGCAGTGTTCCTTGTCATTTGTCCTCCACGTCCACGTGGAGGAAGGAGCACACACTTTGCTCATGCAGGCAATGCAGTTTTTGCTGTTTAACAGAGGACAAGTTGCAAAGATTTGGGGGAAAATATTAACAAGGAGCAAGCTATGACCAGAGGAGGTATTCTGGTAGACCAAAGTAGGTCCACAGGCTCCAGGTTGGGCACCACTGATTTAGCCTGTTCTGGCAGGAATGTTACATTTGCATTCACAGCTTTGTCAGTGAATGAGAACTATGCTAAAGGATAATGCTAAAGGATAAAAAGCCATCATGTAGCTTTATATGAGATTTTTTAATTATCCAGTGAAAGGTGATAGTTCGGAAGTTGTGTCAGGAACACGAGGTGGAAGAACAAAAACAACACTATTAGCACATTAGGATCATCCATTTGTTTTTTGGACAAATATTGATCAAGATATAACAAAGTTTGCATGGCTTTCACCTGGAGTTATTTAAATTTTTAAATAAAAGACATAAACATAAAAAATGGAATACCCATAAAACTCAATGAATGTGCCCATAGAGAATACTATTTGTTAAGTCATAGAGTGGGAATCCAGACTGTTATTTTGCAGCTTGATTGATTAAGTGTCTACATATAGGACTAGAAACTATTACTTTATTTATAGTCCCAGCCTCCCAGCTGAGTGCCATACAATCAGTTAAAAACATTCAATAATTTGATATACTGTCATAAACTCCTATAATTCAGAAACTTGATGCATTTTCATACATGTTTGTACAGAAAACGTGGTTAATATAGCAATTTTACAAAAAGAAAACAAAATAAAAAACAAAAACCACCCACTTTACAAACAGATTTTTTTAGACCTCTATGTATAGGCATGAAAGAAAATTAAATGCATCAAGCAATGTGCTGACATATTTACACTGAAGGGAAGATTCTGAGACATCACTCAGGTGTTCGATGTTATATAAATAGTGCCAGAGCTTAAACAAGTCCATTTCACTTGTACTATGGAAATTTGTGATGGTTTACAGAGTATTCCTTAGAGTATCCTAGCCGAGAAAGAGTAAATGAGAAATCTAAAACTTTGCTATACATAAAGCAAAAATACAGCAATATGCTTGGTACATTTATATCTGCTTTCAGCTGTTTCAGTAACAGAAAACTTGCAATAATTCTTCTTAAAGACTCACATGGGATTTTTTCTCACAAAAGGATATCCTTAGGTTTATAGAAGAAACTTCCGCCTGTTTTTCATTCCATGAGATGACTGCTTTGTTGCCAAAAGAGCCCATTAGTCAGGGGCAGTTGGTGTAATGTAGTGCAGCTAGCCCAAAGTTTAGAAGTCATGAAACTGGTCTTGAGGACTAGGCTAGCATTGGCAGCCCTAGCAAGTGGTAAGCTGTGGAAGAAAGACCCCTTATTATATTCATACTGTCTTCCTGAATTGCACTGCGCAGAAGTGGGATGTACCTCACAGTGTTAACCATGGAATTACTTACTTTTACTGGGGCCACAAACAGGGAATCTATGTTCTCATGCAGCAGAATGCCTGATGCAGTTCTTGAGAGTGCTAATGTTTAGAAATGCTGTTTTGTTTGGAAGGTGTTCTTTCAAAATGCATTTTAGATGGCATGAAATAATGCACGGTGAGCAAAGCATACTTAAATAGGTAACTGTTTTAGCAAAGTAATTTGGTGAGGTTCCTTACATACAATCTCTTCTCCACTTAAGAGTAACGAAAAGAAGAAACATATCTAAATGTATACCATAGTCAGGACACTTTTAATGGGAGGAGTTTAGGAAAATGGAAATGTTAACATATCCTTAGTACCACATTCCCATGCTTCCATGGCTTTCTAGCAGCATTCCTTGCAACAAGCTATCACATTCATTTTGATACATCTGCAACACTTTTAACTCAATCCCACAAGTAAAAGATATACCTATCTCATTTTAAAGCATGCTAGACTGAGTTGCAAAGCAAAGAAAAATAGACTGCATTTTCACTGTTTCCATGGCAAGGGTATAGTTCTAGCAGGTTATCAATTGAAGGTCAATTTCCCGTTATATTTTTGGACTAGTGATTTTTGTAAAAGTATTTACCATTAAAGGTTAACCCAAGATCCAAAGATTCTGGCTTAACAGCACAGTAATATTTGACTGAGTTTTCCCATTAAGCTTTTTCCCGTTAAGCTTTGTCAAGCAGCTTTAATGTTAGTTTCAAGGCAGCACTGAAGCAGAACATCGTATTTGAGTTTGTGGGTTGGATAAACAAACACATATTTAAAAGTTTGCTAGTACAAAGCAGGCCATTGATCTCAGTTGCAGCAGTCAAAGATCAGAAAGAAGCTCAAAGGAATTATTTTTTATATGTTGTCTTGATTTATAATTAGCTTTTAAGTAGCAAAATTTAAGGAGCTCTTTCCCATCTTTGTTGTTATTCCTTTATCTGAGAAACCACAATGTGGTAAATGCCGGCAGGCATTGAGCTGTTTTTTATGCCTCTGAAGAAGGACGAGGATTGAAAAATTTCCAGTTTCTAAAATCAATGGCTTCTTGTCTAAGCATTACACTGTATCAGGCACTGTTACTGCAACAAAACACAGTTACATCAATCTACATGTTTACAATCCTGGTTGTAGCATATCTATTAAATTATTTGTTTTCCTTAGTTTCCAGCCAGACAAAATAATGAGTACAAACTTCCTCTGAGGGTACATTCATATTTTACATTAGATACCAGTGGAAAAAAAAACTGTTTGAAGCCTAATTTGCTTCCCATTCTAATTATTATGGTCCTAGCCCCATGCAAAAGAGCGTTTTAACTTGAAGCCCTGTAAGTCAGAGTTCAGCAGGCAGCCTGACCCTCCTCTGCTGTGTTCAGAGGAGTGGCAGATTATGGCTGAGTTCAGAAAATGGTTCCCAGTCTCTTGTAAGTGTTCTCACCTCTTAAGTGCTGAGACTGAGACATGGAAAGTGTGGAAGACCACTTCTTGCCAGCTTTTTCTATGATCTGGTGTCCACACAGCTACTCTAACAGCTGGGATCACGAACACCACATAGTTGAAAGAGCAGCAATCCATTAGGCTCAAAATAAAGATTTTGTTAAAGGTTTGGAGTGTCCTCTCTTTCTTTTGAAGCATTCAGTAGTCCACAGCAGGCTTAGCAAGCACTCAGAAACTCCTAAGAGGTGCTCCACATCAAGCAGCTTAGGAGACAGACACAGAATACAAACAAATATGATTGATAGATGAGTGAGAGAGAGCTAACAGGACTTAAAGAAAATATGTTGACAATAAACCACGTGAAAAACATCTGTGGTTTTTCTTTCTTTCTTTCTTTCTTTCTTTCTTTCTTTCTTTCTTTCTTTCTTTCTTTCTTTCTTTCTTTCTTTCTTTTTCCATCTCCCTCAAGTCACAAAAGGTGCTGAAAACACAGAAATGCTCTTTGGTAACTCTAAATGGAGTCACACATGAGAGGCTACAAGAGACAGCACAGAGGGACAGGGGCTGTGTCCCTCTCTCCAGCCCCAAAGTACTTTGTCCAGGGCACCGTCCATGTGCCCTTTTCTGTACTTGAGGGCAGATTTTCCTAATGAGGAGGAACCTCTAAGGCTGAAAGAGACAACCCTATACACAGTAATTAAGATTAATGTGTTTGCAAAATATGAAACCTGTGTACAGAGCAGATCTCTATAGGGCACACAGCTTATGCAAGTAGGAGTCCAAGTGCATGGCAATTTGGACTTTTGAAAACAAACACTCCCAAATTGCACCTCTTACTCAGCTCAACAGGGCTGCAATAGCTGTGTTAAAAAACCTTATGACATGTTGAAACTACTTATTGATTCTAAGATTGACTTAAACTGCTTTAACACTGATATCTGAAAGCATGTGTTTAAACTAAGGTTATTTAGTAAACCTGGTTTAAATGATGTTGTTAGATAAAATAAAATAAAAAATAAAAAAGGACACCAAACCTGATCTTGCAAAGACTTAACATGACATGAATTTTAGTCGTATAAGGAGGCACTTTGGTCTGCCCTCTTTCCGCAGCCAGTAAAATTCAAATAAAAATTGTAGACAGTTGGATACAGCATTACTAAACAAACAGAAAAGCTACATGTCACTGATAGGCATGTTCGGGCATAGACTTCCGCAAAATTTGAAAACATCCAGAGGTTTCCACTGCTGTGCTTTACAGCTCATCTCTTCTTCAGCTCGGATCTTGTTAGTGTAGGTGGTTGGTAGGAGTTTTAAGCCGTCTGCACCATTGCTGCTCAATCTTTATTTAACAAACTTCAATAGTTTCCACTGGACTACAACAAATCTTTCAACTGTCTGACTTTCCTGTATGTTGCTTTCCCAAAACACTATATAAGCATTTACTGTTGGATTTATTGCCTCCATCTGTCCCTTGGAGCACTTAAAATTACTTTTATAAAATGTGCATGCATTAAATTAAGCACATACATTTGAATGAATCTGCTTTAAAGTGCTTTCCAAGTCATCAAATGAAATAGGCAGCCTGCAAACCCGGCTACCCCTTTAGAAAATAAACGCATCAGCAGCATATCAAAGATAGCCCAGGAAGATGTTCTCAGCCACTAAATGCAATTTTTCCACGTTATTCCTCCCAAAGCAACACAAATTATTATATGACCCATTGTAGCAAGTCCTAATTTAGGGAGATAATTTCTTCTTCATTGAAAGTGCACCTTAAAAGCTTTCTCCAACACTGACCCATCTGTCTTTAAAAAACCTCTGTGTAGGAGGTAATGTGTTTGCTTGATTGTTTACTTCTTGTAAACAGAAATAGAAATAAGGTAGAGGGGTTAAGTTAGACACAAAGTTAGTTTGTACAAAAACTGGGATTTGAAATCCCAGTAGTTCTTTTCTCCTATTACACAAATTTAATTTTTGTGAGTTCTTTTCCTCAATGAATTCAAAGATGAATATATTTTTTCTTTCAAAAGAAAGTTTAGGATTCTGCACCTGGGCAACCCTGGCTATGTATACAGACTGGGGGATGAGATGCTGGAGATCAGCCCCACAGAAAGGGATCTGGGGATTTTGGTCGACAGCAAGCTGAACATGAGCCAGCAGCATGCCTTGGTGTCCAGGAGGGCCGGCTGTATCCTGGGGTGCATCAAGAATGGCATTGCTAGCTGGTCAAGGGATTGTCCTGCTCTGATCTGCGCTGTGCGGCCTCACCTTGAGTACTGTGTGCAGTTTGGGGTGCCACAACATCAGAAGGACACAAAACTATTAGAGAGTGTCCATATGAGTGTTGTAAAGATGGTGAAAGCTCTAGAGGGCAAGACGCACGAGGAGCGGCTGAGGTCCCTTGGTTTGTTCAGCCCAGAGCAGAGCAGGCTGAGGGGAGGCCTCATGGCGGCCTGCAGCTCCCTCACGAGGAGCGGAGGGGCAGGCGCTGAGCTCTGCTCTCTGGGGACAGCGACAGGGCCCGAGGGAACGGCGTGGAGCTGGGACAGGGGAGGGTCAGGCTGCATGTTAGGGAAAGGTTCTTCACCCAGAGTGTGGTCGGGCACTGGGACAGGCTCCTCAGGGCAGTGGTCACGGCACCAAGCCTGCTGGAGTTCAAGAAGTGTTTGGACAACATTCTCGGATGCATGGTCTGATTTTTTCAGGAGGTCCTATGGGGACCCAGGAGTTGGACTTGATGATCCTTGTGGGTCCCTTCCAACTCGGGATATTCTATGACTCTATGATTCCATGATAAGTTTGTGCAAGAAGAAAGCTCCCTCCAAATTTCTTCATATTTCTGTCAGTTTGTTTAAAATATTCTGAAAACACTGTTTCAAAGTAGTTTGTATTCCTTTGTGAAATAACATTCTTTAGTAATATACAGATATATCATACTGCTCCATCTTTAGGAAAATATTAGCTTTCACCATTACGTGTGGTCCCAGTAGTAATGATCAACATCATCCTTTATTTCCTCTTTCCAGTCAGTAACAGTGGGAGGTTCTATGTTTTCCTTCCTCCACTGTCTCCTTCCTGGCATTCTGCATATGGCCATGGGGTTGCATGCATATATTACTTCTTCAGGCAGTTATACCAGCTACTTCAGGCATGCACATCTCTTCCAATTAAGTTCTCCATGCCCCTTAGCAGCTGTTGCTTCTTTATCACTT
This sequence comes from Cygnus atratus, assembly GCF_013377495.2. Taxonomy (NCBI): domain Eukaryota; kingdom Metazoa; phylum Chordata; class Aves; order Anseriformes; family Anatidae; genus Cygnus; species Cygnus atratus. The sequence continues at coordinate 134,543,666 of NC_066363.1, forward strand.
TTCTGCCAGATGGACAGCAGGCACCAGTCCTGAGCCAGGACCAACTGAGATGCCATTCTATCCTTACAGCAGAGGCACTGTTAAATTCCACACTGGAAACTGGATAACCTAACCAGATATATTTATTTTAATTACAATCTAGTTTCACTCTTCTTTATTTGTGGTAATAATAATTGTCTGTGAGACAGGACTAATTTTGTACTAACAGAAATACTGAAGAGCCATTACATAGACATGTACATATAATTCTTTAATGGGTCCTGAATGCAAATCCACACCACTTCAGTACAAAATTTACCTTAACCTGAAGCATTCCTAATTTTGTTATTTGTGCAGCAGGACCTCTCAGATTAGTTTTACATCTAGAAAGACATACAAGAATGTTGTTTAAAAAATATTTGCTATGAGAGTTACATTTTAAAGCACAAAGTCAATCTCACCTCCTCTAAAATGCACAAAATATCCATAAAACAATCATTTGATACGAAAAAGAAAAAAAAAGAAAAAAAAGAAAAATCACTAAAATATATTTGGATTTGCTTTTAATAATTTGAGCAAATAGTCACAATGTGATATGCCAGCATTATCCGTCAATACAAAGCAGACCAAGTTACACTGCTAAACCGAATATATATACTGCCATGATAATCTGAAATACATTGTATTATTGAAGGAACTAGTAAGCTACTTGCTAATTATGACTGGAATGAGACTATGGGATGCTCTACTATGAGCATTTCCATTCCACAATAACATATTGCAGTTAAAAGAAAGAGGCTGTGGTGCCTTTTTTCTTGACCTACGAAGTTATGAATGTTTTATGTATCACTGGTCCAAGGTGCCAAAAGAACTGCTGGATTGCTGCAAAAGCGTTTACTTCCTCACAAAGCAGATGTTGTAAGCCATTTTCTCCTAAATCATTTTCTAGATTGTATCTAGACACACACTCCAGCAATGACAGAGACGTAAATTACCTCTGCTCTGAATTCATGGGCAAACTAACTTGCTGTCCCTCAGGACCTCTGCTACCCTCAGGGGTAGTGACATCACATGTGCAGATGTCCCAAGCTGTCAACACCCAATTCAATTTATTTTGCTAATTCCAATGCATTTTGTGTTACAAACGCAAACTACGTGTCTGGCTTACACTTGGTTAATGTGCTAATAGAGGTTGGCAAGTGTGGAGGAGGATTATGCCTTTCTTATTTGCATGCATGTCATTAAATAGATTTAGGATTTGATTTGTTTGTTTGTTTCCTTTTGCAGTAGCTATTATTATTTTCCCTGGATTTTTTTTCTTTCTTTCTTTCTTACATGGAGGTAGAAATGAAAGTATTATGAATCAGTTCCATGAAGAAATGAGAAAACTGGATGTGAGGTATTGAGCTCCTGCAGAGATCAAGTATCTTGGGTCTGTGTAAGACCTTCAGTTTTTGTGATTTCTCCCTGATGTTTGCCTAGTTGCACCTTCCTTTAAAATTTGTCATGTACTTTAAACTTTCAACCCTTCAGGTGCTTCCTGTTATTTCTATACCCACTTGTCCATTTGGCCAAAGGTAAAAGCTGACTAAATAGCTGACTACAAAGCCGACTTAGGTAATACCTTTGGAGATGGCTTCAGAATTAAGACAAATGATCATAAACTCAGTGGGTAGTGATGAAGTCAATCCCAGTAGCTTCCTGAGAGAGGTGAGAAGCTGTTTGCAGTTATCCTTTACAGACACACCAAATACAGGAACAATTCATTACATTGCCCTTTGGAATCCATGAGGCGTTCATTTACTTTTTCTTGTCTTGAGTTTATTTAGCATGTGACTTAGCTTAGTTCAAGCAACCCTTTCCTATCTTTGTTGGTATTCCTTTCTCTCAGAAACCACAGACGGTGTCCATTGAAGATAATCAAGTTGGTCAGGTGTGATTTACCCTTGGCAAATCAATGCTGACTGCTCCGAGTCATCTTCTCCTTCATGTTCCCAGAAGGCTTTATTTGCACTGTGTGCCTCTTAGAAAATATGCAGAAAATATTTCATCAGAGTATATTTTTTTCATTGCTGCTACACCTTTCTCATCACATATTTTATGATACAATACATAAACTATGAATAAATCTTTTCAACGATATAAAACAAACATAAGGAGGGCTGGATCCAACCCTGATCCAGATCTGGGCACTGGGCTGTGTGTGAGCCCTCACATTGTGCGTCTGAATTTGTTTGCCATGCAGGATGAAGCTAAGGAGGGATGGGAAGGGAGATGGCAAAGGATAAGAGCCACACAAGCTGTTCCCCCTCCCTCTCTGCCACCCTGCCTCTCCCAGTAACCCCTACCTGCAGGCTGTTGTCCTCACACTGAAAACTCTTTCCCTAAACAGATAACAAAATGAAGGACGGAGGTTAATAAAAAGACTATGCAACGAGTAGTTACATAGCTGAAGAGTTGATCTCATTCAATAGAGCATTACGACAGCTCTAGGACAAGTTATCCTCTTTGACATTGGTGGTTTCGCATGAGCAGAAAAGCCAGGAAATACAGCACCAGTCAGGCGGCTTACTAGTCTTTAATGTAACAAAAGGCTGCTTCAACAACTGGTGTAATAAAGTAGTTTTAATTCCACTGCAGCAAGTAACAAAGTTTCTAATTATGAAGAATTATTTAGAATTTTCCCAAAGGAATTATTTTCAAAGAGTGCTGGACATTCTGTCTAAGAGCCCCTTCTAACCTGTCACACTTAAAAGCATTCCAGTTTCTC